>NC_043983.1:33628774-34371274 GCF_902150065.1 Myripristis murdjan | reverse complement strand
ACACACACACTCATGCAGAACGCAGCGTCTGAAGTGATTGTGTCCGCTCGGAGCTCCTGCACCGGGCTCCTGGTGAAGTCCCGCCGGGAGCAGCGCAGCGCCGCGGTGCTCACACTCTGTGGAAACGCATGACAGTGACTGAAAACTCTCAGTGCTCATTTTCAGCCGCAATATGATTTAAAACAAAAACACGTGGAGAATATCAGGCATGTGTGAGGACACGGACCCTTTGATCTCACCGCGATACCGCTTTCTGTCAAGGAAAGTGTGTGTGTGTGTGTGTGTGTGTGTGTGTGCGCGCGCGCGCGTGTTTGTGAAACGCAGCTGAGTGATCAGCTGATGAACTCTATCACGGACTAAGTTAAAAAAAAAAAAAATAAATAAGCGATGGAAATGTTTTGTATTGCATCAGCCTGTTAGCCTTCCACACAAAACCACTTCTGTTTTCACGATCCGGTCAGGTGCCCACAACTTTGATTTATTTTTAGAAAAATGTCGTTGGTTCTGATTTTCGTCCTGACCTTGTTGTGGACTGTCGCCATGTGTAGAGGAATCACACAAACAGGAGTCATGGGCCAACAGGTCAGGAAAGTCACTTAACATGTAAATGACGTTGGAAATTTTTACGTAATGCAAGTATTAGTGAAGAAAATGCAGAAGTTTTTGAACAAACATGAACAACAAACATGAACAAAGCTCATGTGGTCACAATAAAGGACAATTACACAAACAGAAAGTTATTACATGAACAGTTTTTAATAAAAGACTGCTGCAGGCAACATGACAGGTAACGGTGAGCAGGTGGATGAGAGGGTGTTTAAAGATTTGTGAAGGTTTTATTGGTTGAAATTTTAATTTACACCCACTAGTCCAGGGTGACGTGACCGGGTCTCTGTAAGATAGTCATCTGAGGTCGTTTCATGGATCCTCAAGTCTCCGTGAGTTAAGGTCTTGGTGTTTCAGTGTGGTATTTTGGAAAGTTAGTTACGTGGTTGCAATATTGCTCCAACAACGTATGAGACGTGCTGCTGAGCCTTTATCTCCCCCTGAAGACCCCCTGAAACTGGGATGGCGCAAGAAATACAGCCACAACTGATTAAAGTGATCATGGGTTTGTCAGATTGTGCAAATCAGCAAACACTGACAGTGGGGTCAGTGTGTTAGCACCCGATTCTTTTGTTGAAAGCCCAAGAACAGACCGGAGTCAATCTTCAATTTTCTGATGAAATATTTATTTGGTCACATATAAAGCAAAGCAGCGCTGGTCTCAGTGTGACACAGCTCTCGCAGGACCTCGGTCAGAATGAGCCCCGATATCAGGAAATGATACACATTTATGTTCTTGGGCTGGGCCTGCCCCGTACAGAGGTTGGATTTAAACGCAACCGAGAATAATTGGCCAGTTACCCGGACATGGACAGGCCAACCACTGTCCATGCCTTGTTTCTGGAATGTGTGATGCTATGTGTGTGAATGTTGACTGGGCGTGTATCTAATGCAACAGACCTAAATAACAAGATAGAGAAAGTACATCTGGCTCCTGCTGTGTCTGTCCTCTGCTTAGCAGCCAAGCTGCCCTGAACTATGTAATACATTGGATAATGCAAGAGACAATCGAACTTAAGGCCAATTGAAACAGGTGGAGTGGCCTGCCTACTGCATCATGATTTCACCCTGTGACACACACACACACACACACACACACACACACAGGACTAGCAGACTGGCTGGCACACCCAATACACAGCGGTAATTTAGCATTTGGTTTTCTGCACCGTGCACAAAGTAAGCTGTTGGTGTAAAATATCCCTCATGCCAACTGAGCCAAGAGCCTTAAATTCAGTAGAAGTTTAATGTTTTATTACTTGATATCACTGTCACTGTCATTCTCACAGCTGGCAGTAACATGTCTGGACACGTTCCTCTTGACGCTGCAGGAAGGTGCACTAGGAACCAGGAAACCCCCTTCAGTAAAAGCACAAGACATGGGCTCAGGGTGGTGTGGACCTGCGGTCTTATCAGTTTGTGGTTTTGTTCTTCCTGTAAGAGAAGAATGCAAATGAAAAAATGCCAACACAGTGGAAAAAAAGAGAGTTAAATAAAGTATTATGTTCTGTATATTTTGTTCTCTGTTTCCAACACTGTTGTTCTCACTGACAGTCTGAGACTTTCATATTCTCCTACAATTTCCAGAAAATGAGGACATTAATAATCAAAATGATGTGACTGCTGCCCTGTAACAAAGTCCATCTTTTAGTCTTTAGTTGTGGTGGTTTCTCGGTGGGAGGAATTACCCAGAATCCCTTCCTTCCTGCATAGGCACCCGGCCTCATGTTTCCATTTTAATGGCTCAGTCGTTTGGAGAAGTCTCCTTTTAAGATGGGAGGCACTATTAACAAGTTTTACATGACAGGTTGGATTGTACAGAAACCACTGGCTTTTCCAGTGGTGGGTGAATCAGATTACTGCAGGCTGCTCACACACCAGTGCAGATGTCTGTGTAATATGAATGAAGGAGTGTGCACTGTTATAAGTGTGTGTGTGTGTGTGTTTACTGTCATATGCAAGAAACCTGAGTCATGACTCAAACTGTGTGTGCAGCTGTGCGCACAAAGCCAGAAACATGCACACACATTCTTCTTATCAGAGTCATAAAGCTGTGTGTACACAGGCTTCTCTTTAAAAAAAAATTACAATTTTACCGTCACGACTGTTTTATTATGGCAGTCAGACTGGTGTTTGTTTACAGCAGCATGTGAATGCCAATAGTAGTCATAATTTTCCATTTGTAAGCAGTTATGAAAGGTTCTTTTATTTTTTGTCAAGCCAGGTTAGCATACCACTTGTACATGACTTGTAACCTCAACCCTAACAAGCCTGTCGTCATTTTTACTGGTTAATGAATCATCAAACATGCGTAACATCATTCCTTTGCATCATCACGTGTTGTGCTGGTGAAACCTGCACAACACCCTCCCATACACACACATGCACACACACAGTCACAGCCACAGAATAAACAGTATGGCTGTTTGTAGTATCACTGGTTTCCTCCATTCAGATGCAAATATTTCCTTATGCAGTTTCTGATTTGACTCGTACCGACTCTCTACTGACTCTGCTGCTGCCTGCAGGGGAACAACATGCCAAGCCTGATGATAGCACTGACTTTTGGGCCACATGTGGCGTCTAGCTGGCACTTCTAGCTGAGATGTGGTAAGGCAAAACACGTGAGGGCCACATCCTAACCACGTTGGTTTGGCCATAGCTTCAAAATTGGAGGGAATTTCTCCTCTGGGACAGTTCTGTAATTGAAGCACTTGGCCCAGATAATAAATTTTACTTTTGGGGCACATGTGATTTGTAACTGGCAAACGTGATATGGCAAAACACACGAGGGCCATGTCATAACCACTTTGTTTTGGCCATACATTCAAAAAGTGACTGCCTCCCCAATAGCACATTTCCTTTGGCTTGGATGTGGCCCAAATAAACAGCAAAGATGTGGCCCATTTACGGAAGTGAATGACGGACCATATCTGGCCCAAGTATATGCAAGCTGTTTGAACCATAACATAGCCAGACCTCTACCGCAGCTGTACCAACTGCAAAGAAGATAATATGGCTTACAGCTGGGCCTCATACAGCATGCCTTTAAGGTTGAGTTCTGGTAAAGCCTGATGGCTCTTATGTGGCCCACATGTGGCTGACAGACCAAAATCCAGATTTTACCCAGAAGCTAAACTAATTCACACTACTGGTTTTGTTATGGTTCAGTTAAGGCTAATATGCCCGGGGGCCAGGTGTGGCCCACCATTCACTTCCGAAAGTGGGCCAATATTTCTAAATGTTATCTCAGTTTCAATAGTTTCACTTTCTACACACCACCTTCCTCTCATTGAATTGAACGTGGAATCTTTATGAGGCCTGAATCTGCCAGTGGACGTCCTTACATTAGGCTGGTTGCTGTTGGTCAGTTGTCAATAGAAGAATTAGATTATAAGCAATAGATAAGTGTGGAGGTCACAGGAGTGACGTCATGCATTGAATGTTGTCTTTGACTCAGTGCTGCACACATAAATGCATCCACACTTTCATAACAATTAATAGCCAATAATCCATATTGCACATAACAAAGAAAACTCCACATCTATTGCACATTCTACATACATCCAACAGCAAATACCCAGAAACCACTGCAAAATCACAAGCTCAAGTTCAGACATAGCTCAGACATGTCCTGACACACTAATATTCATCCCTGGTTTATACTTTTTTTTTTTTTCATCTTTCACTCAAACAAACTTAATTTCTGGCTAAATCAATTAGCAATCTTGATTATTTAGAATATGCATTGTTACTGTTTACTGTTTTATTCTAAAATAGCTTCCATATTCTGGTTTTTATTCTAAAATACCTTCCAGAACCATCTCCTTGGTTTTGGTGAGATTAAAATGAGATTTTTTGTACCACACTGCTGCAGAAACAGGCTGACGGGCTTCAGTAGGCTCAGGATAGCAGTGTCACCATATGTAAAACAAACAAGCCAAAACTCTTTTTTTTTTTTATCAGATGGCACCACAGCTGGAGAATTTTGCTCACCTCAGTAGACGTGTATAAAAACAAAATGAATAAAAAGCCATTTTATCTTAAAGTATTTTGATGTTTTTATTGTGGTGCAACAAGCAGACAGGAGGAGACAGGAGCTTGTGCTGGTTTTTCTCATTGCAATCCTTAAAAAACTACAATAAAAAAGCCCTTTTTATTATTTCCTATTTTGGTAACAGTACAAGCACATTAAAAATCATCATCATCACTGTCATCCGCAGAAGCAGCAGATGAGCTGAGGCACTATGATGACATCAAAACCTGATTAAAGTTGATTTAAATAATCAGATTCAGCAGTGCACTGTGCTTTTCAAGTAAAAACAACAACAACAACAACAACAACAAAACAACAAAAACAAAAACAACATTGAAATGTAGCAGTCCAGGGCCTAGATGGATAAATAGTGTGTGTGCACAGAAATTGCAGATGGTGTTTTCCTGCACACACACAGTTATGGCTGCAGGCTACATAACTAAAAATAATAAATAACATGAAAGTGGGAATTGACATGACATTTTTGTAACATCCAATTGTGATATCCAATTTCATTGTGTGTATGATTTTTGGCACTGGCTGTGGATTGATATATGACACTAGGGCTGTCCTGATTAATCGACTTAATCGATGAGGCCTACATCGGTGATGTAAATACCTTGACATGTACAACCATAGATATCTATAATAAAGGGTAGATGTCTTACGGCGGAGTCTGTAACGTCATCACCGGGCGGCCATCTTACCATAGGCAAGCTCTCTACCTGAGGGAAGGTGAGTGATCTGCACAGACGTGAATCCTCTTATCTCGCTGAAATCTGGACGGATTTACAAACGGTTTGGTTTCTTACAAACATTTTAACGTGGCTACAATTCTGGATGTTTGACCAGAAGTGTAACATAATTATTAATTAAGTGCAGTTTTATAACTACACCTCTGACGTTTATAACAAACCACACCGTTTGAAAATCTGTAGAAAATTGAGCAAGTTATGGTTATTAAAAAGTACATGCACCACTACCACACAATGTTATAGGTGAGCGAGCTGACTGTGGCAAGATGGCCGCCATGTGCGGACGTGCGACTCCATTGGCTGGCAGCGGCCACTAGACATCTAGCCTTTATTATAGATATCTATGTGTACAACGTGAACATTTGCGAACAGAAGTGGAGAAGTGGAATAGAATGGCCAAGGCTCCAGGTTCGAGCGTTTCAGGCGGAGAAGAAGGCAGCAGCGACACCACACCACCAAAAAGACGGTCAAAGAGGTCAAAAGTGTGGAGATATTTGAAAGAGAAGTAAAATGACTTGGCTGCCTTCAGCCTTTGCAGAACGGAGTGGCTGCTGGGGGACGACAGAGGGCAAAAAGCTGGATAATCGTATGGAGGGGGGACCATAAATGGGGGAAAAGTAGGCCAATTCCAAGGGCCCTTGTCTGACAGGGGCCCCCAAAAATAGGTAAAAACTAATATAAAATTATTAAATCATCATCGAGTAAATATATATATATTTTTTTTCATGGGGCCCAAAATTCCTGGCGACGCCCCTGATCGTATGTCCAGGTAACTAATTACCAACTAATGTGAATATACGGTAACACGGTATCATGAAGGAGCTGAAGCAGCACGAGCACGTAACTTTGACCGCGCCCCGTTGCTTCGAGAAACCAAACTTAACGATGCACGTAAAAACGTCACTTGATTACTTGAAAATTTTATCGTTTGACTAATCGGGAGAAAAATAAACGTTTAGGACAGCCCTGCATGACAGCCAAATAAGAAAAATGAAGGACCGAAGATCTTCATCGGGACTCTGAAAACAGAGAGAGAGAGAGAGAGAGAGAGAGGGAGAGAGAGACAGAGAGAGAGAGAGAGAGAGAGAGAGAGAGACAGAGAGAGAAAGAGAGAGAGAGGTGTTAAATCTCATTATTTCATCACTAAAAATTACATCAAATGCCTACTGTCTATACAGCTGCTGTCCATCAATTTTTTTTGAGAAATTAGAAATGCACAGCACATCTGTAGCCGACAGTAAAGGAGTGTCAGCCTGTACATTTTTTCATGCTTCATTCTTCAGTTTTTGTGATTAGTTTTGTAAAGGCTTCATAACTCCAAGGGCTGGAAGACTGTCTCAGACTAAATACTCAAAGTAAGTTAAAACATGAAAACTACTAAAACTGGAGATACATGGTTTTCCATGAACAGTGACAATATGTATAATGATATTTATAACCAACTCATATCATTTTTAGGGGGGTAACAGTTCAATAAACCTCTGGCTCAGTTTCTGTTGCGAGCTTTGGGTCATGATTTGGTTTCTTTTGTACAAAAAGGAGAAAAAGAAACTCTGTATTTTTTTCTTATACACAGAAAATATATGTATATATATTTCTTCATTCCAAGATTTGGGATAATGATATGAACTAAACAAATAGTCTGCCAAAGGCAAAACTCTACTTGGACTGTTTAAAGGTGTGTGGTCAGCTGCTCTCATACAGAGGGTGTGTTGTGTGAAGCTGCAGCTCTGTCAGATGTGTTGTGGACTGAGTGGTTGGTGTTTCTGTGATAAAGATGATCTTATCTTATAATCACAGTGCATGTAAGTGTTTGAACACTAAGCTCTGAGGTTACCAGGAGTTGATGATGATGATGGTGATGATGATGGGAGCGACGAGAGAGATGACACCTGATGAAGCATCCGTTGGGCCACAGAGTGAAATCAGGACATGAGAGAGAGATGAGGAATGTAAGAAATTAATCTGTGGAGTAACAAACGAGACAGGCTACGCAGGGCTCGAGGCCACCCACACGCCAATGATAATAATGATACTAAAGTAGTACTACTATTACTAATAATAGTACTTTCTTGATACAGCACCTTTCATACAGGAAGTGCAGCTCAAACTGCTTTACAGTAAGAGTTCAAAACAGGCGATATAAAACAAATGGAAATACCGCACGATAAAAACCAAACAATCCACTAAAAAAACAGGTAGCAGAAAACCAATGTCAATAAGATCTAAAAGTGGAGATTAATTAAGAATATAGAAACATTAAATGTGGAGAAGACATCAAATGTAAAACAATGATTTCATTTTGTTTTGCAAAAGGCCAATAAATTAAAATCATGTTAATAATCCTCCAGTGAAGTACAGCCTTATCTCCCTCCAGTATGGGCAGTATTGCAGTCAGATTAGAAAAGTCCTGCACAGAACAGCGGTTATTACTATGAACACAAAAAGAGCGTGTTAAATGCCCAGGCATGAAATTTGAGAAAGACGGCTGCCTCTGAATTGTAGATGGATGAAAAACCTGCATATTGTCGATTCATACTTTGGAGAGTCTCTGGGTGAGAATATCCAATAAACCTGAAATTTGTGTGGGACTGGGAAACCAGAGCTAAAACTGTGCAGCCTGTAAGACAAGCTCCCTCCACCAAACACAGAGAGAGGATGATAGAGAGGTGTGTGTCAGTGCACTCACCCTGACCTCCAGATGTACCAGCGGCTCCAGGAGCACCAGTACCTCCAGCAGCTCCAGCAGTTCCAGCAGCTTCAGTGGATCGGTCAAGTTCAGGACACTCTAATAAAACACACGTCGTGGTTAATGGTCATGTAAGCAGTGCATCATGTTAACACACAGCAGCTCTGGAGTCAGTGTAACAGAGCTACTGCTGCTGCTGTTATTGAAAATCCTGTCACTTTAGAGGAAGAATCCAGTCTAAACATGTGAATAAGTGACAAAGATAAAAGGGAAAAGGGGACCACAGAGAGAGGGGCCCCCTCCCAGTCAGTCAGATGTGCAGCAGGTGCAGACCAAGTGGGAAAACGATCAAATTAGACAATTAGACCACAGTGAAAAACATATTAATCAAATTACATGAAAGCATTCAGTTCATACTAAATTAATTGTAACTGCCAAGACTGGTGCTCTGACTATATACATGTTTATTAGCATAATCACAAATACCTTGGCATATGGCTTGATGGACATTTGGCTTTTAACGTGCATACTGATGGAAAAGCTGTGGCCCAAACTGACTTCCTTTTTTTCTTTAAAAAAAAGTTTTCCTTCTAAGTAGACCACACACTCTCCAGGACTGCACTAGAATGCACATTCTCAGCACCTTAACCCCCCCCCCCCCCCCCCCCCCCCCCCACACACACACACACACACACTGACATAGATTGTGTAACAAAGTGAAGAGTTGCCACTCCGTTATATTTTCACTGGCTAACAGCAGCACACTGGCTTAGCTTGTCTATTCAGAGAAGAGGTATCACTTCGGCTTATTTTTCAATCTATGTTATCACATGCATACTACTGCTCATTCATTGGTCGCTGAATTGTTAGGTCGGTTTGATGAGCAATTTAAATTTTTAAAATAATAATAATTTAACATATTCTTAAATTTAAAAAAAGCTAGTATGGTTAGGTCAAAGACTAAAAAAAGACTATTGACTAAAACTAGACTAAAATACTTTGTAATTTCTTCGACTAAAATTAGACTAAAATGCCAAGACTAAAATGTGACTAAACAAAAAAGAATACAAGTTGACAAAATATGACTAAAACTAATAAGGGCATTTGACACAAGACTAAGACTAAAACTAAAATTGAAAAATAGCTGACGAAATTAACATGAACAGAAATGTGTTCGAATATTAAAACAAACTATTTCATTCCAAAAACCGCGTGGCATGCAACACGTGGAGATAGAGTTGTCGCATTGCCACAGACATCCGATTACTGCCACTGCTGTTATATTAATTTCCAATGCGATGTTGTGCTCTTCATTTTAAAGTTATTGGTTTAGTTATAGTTGTATGTATAGCGAGTGAGTTTGTGACTCGCGCTGCGCCTCCAAACAGCCATGCCAAGACGTGTCCATGACACACACACACACACACACACACGCACACACAATGGACACACTTGCATTTAGTTTATAAATGCACAGCCACAAACCTTCTGTATTATGTCCTTTAATGTAATACATTTGTAATGTTATAATACCATATCTATATATATATCTATATCTACATATATCTATATCTATATCTATATATATATAGATATACATATATCTATCTCTATCTATATCTATATCTACATATATCTATATATATATATATATATATATATACATATATCTATCTCTATCTATATCTATATCTATATCTATATAGATATAGATATAGATAGAGATAGATAGAGATAGATAGATATATAATTGCTCTTTATCTTAGATAGATAGATAGATAGATAGATATACTTTATTGATCCCAACCAGGGAAATTCTGGTGTTCCAGCAGCAACAGTAGAAACATACAATAAAGTTAACTAAAAAAAGAATAAAGGCTAAATATACAATAAAGACTATAAAGACTAAAAACTCAAAATATACAATAAGGGCTAACCTAAGGAAAGGAGATAAAAACGCATTTTATCCGATTACTTGATTACTCGACAGAATTTTTGGTCAAATACTCGATTACTAAAATATTCGATAGCTGCAGCTCTATTATGCTTCATATCTTGCTATCCACTTTGCTGCTGTAATACGTGAAATTTGCCCACCGTGGGACTAATAAAGGAATATCTTATCTTATCTTATCTTATCTTAAGAAGTGCAGCTCACACACTTAGGTGCTTTTTGCATGAGCATTTTGTCAAACTGGACGTCATCAAACTTTACAGACACAAACTAGAGAGTGAGGCCGTTTAGAGGAGCTCTGCTTCTCCAGCTGGACTGACAGTGAGGGCCACTTTCTGACACATTTACACAACAGAATGCTTGCAATTTAATCACTGAAATATCAACAAAAAGACAAGAAGAGACTTAAAGGAGTTTCTCACCGCTCTCTGTGAGGTCAGAAGAGTGACCTTCACCCTCTAGCTGCAGGTTGGCTGTATCCACCAGGTCAACGCACACAGCATGCACGGTCCCGTTCGTGGTGCACACCACACAGCTGGAGGGAGCAGGGGGGGAGGTGGAGAGGCAGGGGTGCAGAGAGCCCATCCACAGGTCACCTCTGTCACTGTTGTTGGGCAAAGTGTCGGCCCTCATGGCTTCTGGATCCGAGGTGCTGAGACAGGTCAGGCTCATCTGAAGGGAGGATGGGAGAGGGAGGGACAGGGAGCGAGGGAGGAACAGGAGCAGGAAGAGAGGAGCCAGGAGCCAGGCAGACTTCATCTGGGGATGAAAAAAAAAGATAAAAGGCACTTCAATAAACCAGAGGTTTGTTGTTTTGTTCATTGCTGATGGCCACACACACATTTAGCAGTGTGTGTGTGTGTGTGTGTGTGTGTGTGTGTGTGTGTGTGTTGATTGAATGTGAGAGTGACCTCTGCTCTGCCCTATTGAAAACCAAATCAAGCAAAGCAAAGTTAAAAATAAATAAATAAATAAACGCAATCTGACAACTTTTTTTAGGCTATTATTGCAAATGCTAGGCCTACTGACACGATGGTGATGACATTATATTTTTTGAGTCTTATTTTTGCGAATGTTTTTACATTTAACACACCTGGTTCGAAACGCGCACAAGACTTTTCATCAAATCACTGGTTTTGAATAAAACCATTCATGAATTTGGAATGAATGAAAATTAATTTATCATTCCTGCGTCGTCATTTAGCCGTTTTGTTTTGCCACCCAAAGCAAAACCACTTTCACACCACAGACACGGTGTATACGTTTTAGTTTCCCACAACTCTGAGAACCTGAACCGCCTGTGGGCTCATCGCGGGTATGGGGTAGGGTTATCCAAAGACCGAGCTACTAGTTAAATTCATCTTTAAAAAGGCCTACATACTGATCAACTCAGTTATTTAGGTTTCAGGATGTGGAGTGTATTGTTGTGTGATTGTCGGCTACACTGTGGGCAAATTCATCTCGGTAGCGAAGGCCTATTCAAAATGTGATCTTCCATTTAATGTGTGATTTCTGTTTTTATGCCCTAAATTTAGGTGTAATTTGCTTCGATAAATTAAACTTTCAGGTGCGTCCGATGTGTTTATATGCATATAGACCTATAGGGCCTACTCGGAATATTTTGAGGTGTTAAAATTACGGGCTCATCCCAGATTATACGGATAATAGGCTAATGCTATTCTCCTGCTTACTTTGCTCATGTATTCTCACGGTGTCCATATTTAGATGGTAGCCTATTTAGAAGCTTGTTGAGACTCAATTCTTTATTTTTCTTTTTTTGTAACTGTGGCTCTAAAGCGCTGTCGTCCTCGCTTACTAAAACAAAAATATAAATAAATAAAATTTAAAAATATGCATTATTATTATTATTATTATTATTATTATTACTGTTAAAATATTATTGTTATTATTATTATTGTTGTTGTTGTTGTTGTTATTGTTATTATTATTATTGTTGTTGTTGTTATTATTACATTATTATTATTACATTATTATTGGTGTTGTTACGGTTGTTATTGTAGCCTAATCCTCGGTGTTGCTGTCGTTGCTTGCTGGAAAAACAAAAAAGCAACAAACAAACAAAACCTAAACAGTAATTGCCTCATCAGCTAACAATTATCATTAATATTTTAGTCAGGTCGTCTGCGGGTGATTTGGCAGCAGGCTCTTCACTAACAGGAGTCAGGAGAGGAGCAGTAGCCTCGGCCGAGGCCGAAGCTCCTCTCTCTGCGGCTCTGCGACATCATTAAGTCTGGGGGGATTTTGACTCAGAGGGGTCCAGTCATAACCCCACGGATGGTCGCGTCGCACCACTGGCTCCTCATCCAAACATCCAGCAAACGTCTGAACGTGCGCTTCCTCTGTACTGAGCAGGATTAGGCCGACATCACCACATCACCAGCAATTTGGGGAAATTATAAATAGAAACGCAGCAATGTGGTGGAATCTGAGAGCAAAATGTCATTACATAGCGCCTCATTTTTAGACATAAAACAGAAATTTATGACATTTTTAGACCTAACAACATGGAACTCTGTACCGCAAAAAAGGCTTCGTAAACAGCCTGCACAAATTTGTGCACATATTTAGCTATATGTGCTAGCTAAACAACTAAAATTGGATGGTTGGATTTTAAGACTAAGGTTTTTGATGACTGAAATAGTAGCCTAGATAACAATAAAGAATCAAAATATTATTTAACATCATTTATTGATTTAAATCATACATTCTTGATTTGGCTGAGACAGTGTGTCTAAAGTTATAGGCCGGCTCTACGCAGGGGCAAGAGGGGGCAACGCCTCCTCAAACAAATGTCCTGCCCCCTCAAATCAAAAATTTAGAAGTTGAGAAAGAGAATTTATTAGATTACCCAAAAAATAAATGTAAAATTTACCACAGTAGGTGAAAAATCCACTGGAAAAGGCACAAATGAGATGATAAGTTTCTTCTCACCTCTCCCTCCGTGCAGGCTCACAGAGTTCATTAGATTTAATTTGATAAGAACAAAGTTTTCCGGTCCGAAAAATCTGAATTAGAGTAAATAAAAGTAGCCTAAGTGTTAAATAAAAAAAAAAAAAAAAATCATTGATTTAAAAAAAATGTAATTAAGTAAAAAAAAAAAATCTTTGATTAAAAAAATGTAATTAAGTTACCTCATCTTTGATGAAGCAAAACAAATATACGCTTCCCTATAGGCACTAATCACTCCAACACTCACTCCAATGTCATATGGACACTCCGTATGAATCCATTTCACACCTGGGTATTCACCATATAAGTCATCAGCAGTCCCCTTCTTTCCCCTACATAGCCTACCACTGAAACTTCTCACCTCAGTACAGTCACAACACGACTACTGACAATGCTTTGGTATTCTGTTCAAGTGAAAAAACATGACTGTATTGTCTTGTCAAGCTGACTGTGCCCCTTTTGCTTTTACAGAAAATGAATGAGCATCCTGACCCCTGTGTGGCTTCGTTCCTGCCTGCTTGAACTCATCTTAAGTCTGCTACACATTGTTGCCACTCACCCATCTCACCCATCTCAGTTTACTGCCCCGACCCCGATCCACTGCATTTTATTATACCTGCTGCTGAATTGTTGCTGTTTTGCTGTGGTCAATGATATACTGCATTTATTTATTTATTTTCTTGACATATTTGATATTTGAATGGCACTCCTGCACTTTTGCTACGCCAGTATTAAGTCGCTCAAACGATACCTCGTTGTTATTATAGTATGACAATGACAATAAAGTATTGTATTGTATTGTAGGCTATTGTTCAAGCCAGGTGCAATTTCGCCCCGTTAAACAATCGGCCTCTTGGCGAAACAGTCGGCCGATGGTATCACACATGTCACCATACTAGACATGGATGCCTGTACGCACAAACCCACACACTCATTTGGAGGGTAAAGGCACACCTGACACGCAGCATTTATTTAGTCGGCTATCTGATTTTACACACTGTGAACAAAGTAAGCAGCAGAGACCAAAACATTTTCCAGGTTCACTAATTGTTCACTTAATATCATAACGGGTATAATGCAACGGTATTCGTGGCAATTAGAGGCTAAAGCGAATCACTGAAAGACGCGCAGCCCAATCTCAACAAGCTGCAATATAACAACTCCGAATATGACAGAGGTGAACAAACCCAAAGAAACATGATTAAATAGATTCTAGGCTATTGGTTAGCCGCTGATAAATAAACAAAGAAATGGAAGTTTCCGTAATGTGGCCGTTTCTCCATCAGTTGCCCTGCCTGCCCTCCTCACTACATCATCTAACATCATTTAACATCATGTTTGTACAGCTGCCGAAAGGTACAGTTGCAGCCTTAACCAAACTGTGCCAGAAAAATAACTCAAATAGCAGTCACCTTACCTTAAAGATCAGCAGGTTTTTAGAATGAAGAATCCAGAGTATTCAGTCGCTGCGCAGGAGTGCGGCTGCTGCTGCCCGGTCCCCTCTGGAGACATGTGACAGTAGCGAGAGCTTGGAAAGCTCCTCCCCTGTCACGGGCCTGCCCAGCAGCAGCGGCAGTTCACCAAACAACTTCTCAGATTCCCACAATACAATTTCCTCTGCCGCATAGCCTCACAGAAAAAGGATCAAAACTAAAGCAAACACAAGCTGTTGTTCGGCCCCAGCGCATGGTGATGTGAAGCTGCTGGGCGTTAAATTCAGTGAAATCGAGAAGAGGTCGTCAGGCCTCCGGTCATGCCTCGCTCTGTCGCCGGTATCCCTCCGCTGCCCCGGCTCACCGTGTGTGATCCGGCGCCGGTGGCTCTGCTCTCCCCTACAGTCAATTTCAACTTCAGAAAATGTCCCATTTTTTCATATCGCCCCTCTCTCTCTGTGTGTGTGTGTCTCCCTGCGCAGTTCATATAGGCTACCCGAGCAGAGAATAAACAGGAAGAGAAACAAGGAAACGGTAAGCGGTGCAGCAGCACACGGAAGCGGGAGTGACTGACAATCAGAGCGAATAAAAACCTACGCAGTTGACAGGTTGGAAACACTTCGGCACACTCAGACGGCACGACTTTATTCGGAGTTGGAGTTTAGTTTCTACATCATGAACAGTAAGTCTTTATTAACTGAACATTAACGGCTTTGACAGGAGAAACTTGACACGAAGGACAGCCGAGCTGCTGGAGATATGAGGTGTTTTTAAAACCTCCGCTTATCATTTAAATATTGTCATTGTCATATTTGTTTCAAAATATCCAGTTGGAGTACTTTTTAAAAAAAAAAAAAAAAACTTTTTTTTTTATTCCTGAAAAAAGACACAATAGAAATCAGGGGCTTTCCTGCGCACAGGGCTTCCTTCCTGCGTATGTGTGTGTGTGTGTGTGTGTGTGTGTGTGTGTGTGTGCACGCACTACGCAGATCTGATCAGAGTAACATTTAATTTAGCTGATTACATACGGCTCTTCTTTTCTTTTTGAATATTTAGAAAACCTCACCTGTAGCCTATGTGGCCTGGTAACCAATATAGGAATGGAACACACAAATAAACGAGGGATCTTTTCTTCAAGGCTGCACTAACTGAGCACAACATTCATTTACTGGGATTTTGGGAATGATTTTTACTCTTAAAGGAAGGATGGTAAACAGTATACAAAAATCAAACGCAACAAAAATATCTGCTTTAGCCACAATGAGGTTATAGCAGGATACGGCTTCTCTGCTAAGACGTATCCTACTTTTACTTAACTTTACATTAGCCTAATATTGCGAAATGAGATAAAATAAAATAAAGGTTTGCAAAGTAAAATATCAAGTCTCTTTAGTTTTTAACCCTTTCCCGTTTACTTTCAACGTAGCCTAGGCTACCCTTTTATACTTGTAAGTTAAACAAAATACCTTTTAATTTCCATTAAATAAAATATCTTTAAAATACCTTTTAAACCACACTTAGTATCCTTTTCAAGACTTTTAGGCAAAATGAGTACCTGCTAAATACTTTTTAAGCAATTAGTGTTGAGCAGTGTTTACTGTTTGATAACATTTCACCTGCTCAATTCAGTAGTTGTTATAAAACAACGAGATAACGTTGGAGCATTCACAACATTGCGTAGTCATCACAAAAATTTACGCCAACTGTGAGAGCTCCAGGCCGCCCCCTCTCCATTTACACACACACACACACACACACACACAGAGAGAGAGAGAGAGAGAGAGAGAGCCTCATGTAGTGACTGAGGTTTGGCCGCTACCTCAGAAAAGACGAGCTGCAGTCTTCACCAGCACACACCAACTCCAATAAGTTTCAGCACGGTAAAAAAAATAAATTTAGTTATACAAAATTATCAGAGCAGTCAAAGAGATCTCACTCAAAACTATAACTATAAAAATGTAAAAACATATAGCCTACAAAAATAAGACTCAAAAATAGGCTATAATCTCATCATATTATATGATCATCTTTTCAGTAGCATTTGCAACAAAAAAAGTTAGATAAAAATAATAGCCTATAGGTTGATCATCAAATTGCGTTTTTTTTTTTTTTTTAACTTCGCTTGATTTGGTTTTCACAGGGCAGAGCGGAGATGTGTGTGTGTGTGTGTGTGTGTGTAACACCTCTCTGATGTCAGTGTTTTTTTTATCGCTTCATGCTTTCACTTCAACTGATGATATTGGCGCAACTGCATGATTCAGAGAAAGCGTGATGTGTTATGTGGGCTCATATGCGGGTGTTGGCAATGAAAAAAAAAAATCACTGATCTACTAAGGAGGAAAATGCTGTAGTTCCACACTCATGCTGAACTGCCCTGCTCAAGGACACTCCAGCAGCTTTGTCCTGTGGTTAACTGACTGACTGACAGATTGAGCGTGGAGCGACCTTGACGGTTTTGTTTCTTCATCTTCAGGTGTTGTTGTTGTGCTGAGTCTCCTGCTGTCTCGGGCTGCTGCAGCGTCCCAGCCGCCCCTGTCCTGCAGCGGGACGCCTCATCCGTCCGGGTCAGCCTCCTACCGGCTCTCCTCACCGCCGCCACACCGCGACTGCGAGACCAGCTGGGAGGACCACAACGTGAGTCCAGCAGGCATCCACGCATCTCGGTTGAAGTGAATCGTGTAAAATTCACTGCGTTTCTGCGCTCTTGATTTATATAAACTTTTCATTAAAAGTTTGTTAGGAGGAATAAATTGTAGGCTATCATTAGATTTAGATTTAGATTTATTGTCCTTTTCCAGGATAATTGTTTTCACTTCCGTACAGCCACGAGGGTTACACAAGCAACATTACAACACAAACAACCTTACAGAGGGAAAAAAAAAAAAAAAAAGGGGGGGGGGGGGGGGGGGGGGGGAAGGCTCTCTTTCTGCAGCACCAACAGGACTGCTATCAATACCACCACCACCTTTGAATAGCAAACATAGAATTATTGTGTTTTGCATTCACTATAAGAATAATGGAATGATTATATCCCATTTGTTGCACAAAAAAATTAATCTCAAAGGCAGTAAAAAAAATATGGCTTGTAAGTCAGTGATTTTAAAACCTCAATCCTTATTTAATTTCAAAACTTTTGAATTTCAAGTCCAGGTCCTACATTTCTACACTGTACGTGTAAAATCTAATCCTCAGTGTTAATTCAACTATAACTGAGAGTGTACATGGCCTAAAGAACCTCCTACTGAGAAGAACCAGTGTGTTTTAGAAAACTCACTTGCTGAAGCATCACTTTTTTTTTGACGGTGCGACAGCGAGGGAGGGGCTGAATAACAAGGGCAACTTGAGGCACTTGGCAGCGTCTTCCTCGAGTGCCTATCTTTTTTTCTCTCTCTCCCTTTCTGCCCCACCTTTCCTCTTTCTTCTTCCTCTTTTCCCCTTTCTTTATTTATCAACTGCAATGTAATCACTAAACCTTTCCTTCCGCCTCCTCCGCTCTCCTCCACAGTCCAACACACTCGCGCGAGTCGCCACACCCCCTCCTATGTTTACAGCGTGCTCGGACTGTTGGGGCGGGTGTTAATCCAAACAAACCAATCACGTCTTGATCTTGTCACAGGCTGCTGGCCTCTGATTGGCCTGGCCTGGCCTGTCCCTCTGTAAGGGACAGGCCAACCGGAGAGCGGACCGGCATGACAGCTGATTGGCCTGGCCGGCGACCTGTCCAAAAAAAAAAAAAAAAAAAAAAAAAAAAAAGACAGGCAGGCCAGCAGGCCAGTGACAGGCCGGCGCTTCGGGAATTCTCCCGGTTCTCCCGATGTACAGTCCGGGCCTGGCGCATACCCACCACCATACATGTACATTTCACCACAGTTACAGTCGTTTCATTTCCTTGTTCAGTAGTACAGTTATAGCATATGGGATGAAACTTTTGTTGAATTTTATTTTTTTCCAGGCCAACGACCTGTATCGTTGACCGGATGGAAGGAGTGTGAAATGTGAATTAAGTGGATGACTGGGATCAAGAGCTATGGAGTGTGCTCGGCGTGCAGTGGCTGTGCTGTTGAGATCTGAGAGGTTGGCGGTGGGGAGCCCGATGATCTTGGCAGCTTTATGTGTGATTTGTGTGAGTTTGTTTGTTTCATTACTGTATTAGCAGTAGGGTAATGGCAGTTTTTGTTTTCTATCAGCTGTGGGCTTATATTTCTGTGAATTTCCTTCGGGATGAATAAAGTATCTATCTATCTATCTATCTATCTATCTATCTATCTATCTATTTGAGACAGTAACTGTCATTAAGGGCAAAATGAAGCTGTAAACAACAGAACAATATACAACATAACATAACATTACATTATTCTGCCCTTGCCAGGATGTAGCTGATCTCTAGTTAGGCACATAGTTAAACAGGTCCCACAATAAACATCCAGGAGTCAGCAGGTAATTTTCAAATGTTTAGTATGAGAAGCACTGTGAAACTGCAATACAGACATAAAGAATAAATAAATAAACTGTTACAATTTATACTGTATTTAACTTTCTTTGACACCAACAAACACTGAGTAGTCAGTCATTATAGAAAACACAAATACACAAAAACATGCTGAAATGATCAGGGATTAGCAACTATGTTACAACTAACTGCCAATTAGCTTAATGCTAAGTTAACATTGAAAATTCCATAAGCGGGCTAACGGTTTAGCATCGCCCCCGTTTTTAATTTTCCATACAAATATCTACTGGTACCGGTGAACACCGGTAACAGGTAAGTTAGACATAAGAAGGTAGCCTAAACTTTACTCACAGACATGCTCTTTTAGGGTTCAGCAGAGAAAAAGGAAGTAAAAAACTGACAGCTTTCCTTCTAAAAGTCTGTCAGTTGGGAGGAAACCATAGCAACCCAGCACAACATTCACTTAAATTCTTAATTTTCTCAGAGGGGCAGCACAAATATAACTTAGCATAACATAACTACATAAAATAACATCATAATATAAGATAACATGACAACATAACATAACATAACATAACATAACATAACATGACGTGTTTGGACATCCTATAAAAGTAGAGTAGCTTCAACAACAGGCTGTCCTCAACATTACATTATATTCTGGGATTAACAGCATTACATTATATTCTGGGATTAACAGCATTACATTATATTCTAGCCTTACAAATGCAGTTATTCTTGGCATTATTTTGCTGTGACCTCTTGGCATGATTATTTCCCCATCCCCGCCTCGGTCTGCTACTGTAGCCAAGTCCTGTCCAATTTCTGCTTCCTTCCTCGTGTCTCTTTTCTTTCTTTCTTTTTTTTTTTTGATATTACATCATTACAGTAGTAGGGACTCTCCCCACAAAGACAGAATTATCCTCTGTGTGATTTCACTTTCTGCTATCTGAATAATTGAAGATTTGAATGTATAGCCGCAGCTTTTTTCCTCGATAACTTCACTAAAAAGAAAGAGACGTTTTGGCTGCAGACCCCGTGTGCAAGTCCACCTCACAGCAGGTCCCTGTGAGTCCAGGTCGGGTTCACTTGCTTGTGTCGGTGACTGCCCTCCTCCACTGTGGCCTTCCTTTCTTCTCCTGCTGACTTTGACCTTGGGTGCGGTGCAAGGGCCTCAGCAACTAAATTGCCCCTTGGTGTGAATGTGGGTGAATGTGCTTGTCTGTCTGTCTTTTGGCCCCATGATGGACCCGCCGTCCGCCCAGTGAGCACGACCCTTAACGAGGACAAGCGTTTTGCAAAATGAATGAATGAATCAATGTCAGGTTTGCTCACCCTGTCTATCAGTCTGTATTTACTCTTCTTTTCCCTTTTCTTTCTTTCTTTTTTCTAGGAAATTGTCCTGGCCAGAGACTCTGAGTTTAACCAGACACTAGTCTCTAGCCTGACCATGCAGTCAATCACCATGAAGACCTGCTGGGACGTCCTGACCTACAGAGAGGACTGTCCTTCACTGGGGGTAAATGAATCGCTCAGGGGGGATTTAACAGTTTTCATGGGCCCAAATGTCAAGAAAGCCATCCAAAATGTAAATGAACTTGTAAAGTTTCACTTTATGTAAGCAAAAGGAGAACCGACTGCAGTTCTTTTCAGCAAGTCAACCATGCCTTTGGATATGTGTCATTTTGATTATTTTGTCAAGAGAATAAAATGTAAAACCAAATCTCATTAAAACATAACCAAACAGTTTTAGTGGCTAGCGGGCCAGGTCACAGACATGAACTCGTTCAGGAAATGCTCCTGTTTACAAGAAATGACCCATGTGGTCGTATGGACTGGGGGTCTCGTTGGTCCTGGAATTTAACAGAGTTCATATCAATTTTGGATTTCAAGTTGTTAAAATCTAATTTTGGAATGAAACTGCTAATTTCTCTGTCTCTCTGTCTCCCCCTCAGACCAGCCAGAAAATCAGGTGCACAGGTGTGTATTGCATATCAAAGCCTCTTCAAAACAATGCCTCCTTACGATTCTCAGAAAGAGAATCGTAATCCATGTTACTGCCCATGCATATCAGCCACGCTCTGTGATAAAACAGCAGGATTTCACATGCAAATGTTGTCTGGTGCAGAATAGTGAGAGATTATATAATCAGAAAGTCATTAACACGCCTCAGTGGTTTGCTAACCACCAGTTCTCTGTGTCTTTCCAGCAAACTGCAGCTTTCCGCCGGAGCGGAGCCTGACCGGTGAGTCAAAGTCCTGACAACAGAGCCGTGTTCCCTCCACAGGACAAGGAGGACACATGTTCAGGTCTTAGGTTTAAGAACAAAAGTGCATGTCTGATAGCGCATGTTCAGAAAATAACAGTTGAGATGATGTTCGTGGACAAGATGATTCCAAACGGAGTTTTGTGTTCACACACACATTTTATTAACATTAGAAAACACTAGCCTAAACCATAGCCTATAAACCATATTAAATACAGCGAGGGCAGGCCGGAGGTGTGTGTGTATCTGTGCATGCCTTGATCTATGACTTATAGGTTCTTTCTAGGTGCTTCCCCTTTCTTGTATTATTGCCAATCACTGCACTGAGTGAAAGAGTGTGTGTGTGTGTGTGTGTGTGTGTGTGTGTGTATGTGTGTGTCAGTAAGAGTGAGAAGGACAAAGTCATACGTGAGAGGAAAAAAAAACATGAAATTCTCAGAAATAACAAAATGCGAGAGTGTTTGAGGTTTATCAGTATATTTCACACATAGGCCAGGCACCAGTAACACAGTTCTGATTACTTTCATACGTAGAAATGAATATTCATAAGCTGTGTGTGTGTGTGTGTGTGTGTGTGTGCTTGAGCAGGAGAGACGAGCTCTGATCTGAGCAGTGAAACATCTCTGAGCCTGTCTTCTCCTCTCTGTCTCTCTCTCAGAGGAGCTGATCTGTCTTCCTGGCCTCCTGTGTCTCCGGCAGTGGACGTTTGGTCTGGGGGTCGCCTCGGCCGTCCTGGTCCTGGTCCTGGTCCTGGCTCTCGGCTTCTGCCTCGGCAAATGCAGAGCAGCGAGGCGAGTGGAGCGCAGCAGCGTGGCGTATTCTGCAGGGGAGAAGCACGCTGAGCTGGACGGAGGACAGGCAGTGTGAGTCATTATCGTGCAACAGAACAGAGGCCAAACATGGACTCACACTCTTGGATTCAGTTCCAGGCTGTTTCACCTGAAATCTGAAATATCTGAGAGGTTAAATTTGAAATTTTACTTTATGGAGTGGCACAGTAATCCAGATTAGAGTTTGACTGTTGTTGAGTTTCTGAAGTTCCAAATAGATACAGGTGGTTTGGTGGTGACGCGGCATCTTTGTGCCGGTGTTCAATATCCATTTTCCATTCTGTCATTTTAAAGTTTTAAATTCAATCAGAGCTTCCTCCAGATTCTTTGTCTTGGTCACGGTGGGAAAAACCCACAGCTCTTTGAAGGAGTGATGACACGAGTCTGTGACCTCCGATTTAACTGCTGTTTCACTGTTTCACTTCACATCACCACACACACACAAACACACACACACATTCCTACCATAACGTTTACATGACAAAAACATATTACACAAACAAATAAAATGTCAAAAGCAAAACATAAAATATCAGATTTTTCTATTTCAGTGTCACTGTAACTCCAGTCCATGTTTGGCCACTGTTGAATTTACTACTACTGAATTTACTACTAGTCCTACTACTCCTCCTCCTTATACTACTACTACTACTACTACTACTCACTAATCATAATAGTTAAATACTAGCTTCCAGAAACGCTTACACAATGTCATACAGAACTATGATTATTATTATTACTATTTTTATATGGACTTGTTTAATAGATTATTATTATTATTATTATTATTATTATTATTATTATCATTATGTATTAAACAGATGGGCAGGCAGAGAAGATGGTGATAAGTGATTTCATAGAAATGAATTTTGATTCAAAATAGAGGTTTGTAGAAACAGTAAGCCACAAGGGGAAAAAAAACCCTGAATGGGGAAGCAGAACAGAGAGGAAGTCCATCTTGTCCACTCACACTCTTAAAACAGAAACCTCGGATAAAAATATTGTGTCAGTGAAATCAGAGCAAACGTCCCCTGAGGGCCCAATATGTTTCTCAGGACGTGGCTCGTCTTCTCGGAGCTCACGCAGGTTTATCCCATATGGTGCTGGTCTTCCGGCTGTGGAAGCAGGAGGATTCATCTAGAACACAAAGTGAGATATTAAACATTACAGGCTATTTATTGTCATTATTATATGTAAATATATGTAAGTTAAAGGTGGACTCTGAAAGGGGAGGGAACCCCAGCTTGTTCTGAGGTGGTAGAGAACGATGAACGCCACTCAGTTCTCCAAAGAGCAGAACTCAGAAGTGTTAAGCCATCATAACCCAAAACATAAGAGCATTTTACTCCGTCGTTTATGTTTTTGTGTTCATTTGGCTCCAGAGTGTCAGATTGAAGACAGGAATTTCAAAGTGTCACATTGGTTCTCTGGGTTATTGGTCTTGGCATGAACCTGAGGGGTTTTGTCCTTCTTCAGCCTCATCTTTAACTTTACTAGACAAATATATACATCTATCTGTAAATATATATTCTCATTTCCTATTGTCACTTTGCTCTCATTTTATACCTTTCTTGTTGTGAATCACTGTGCAAACCTTGCTGTAAAAGGGGCTGTAATTCTTTTTATAATAACGATACTAGTTATTCATATCTTCTATTTTTCTAATTCTAACAATAATAACATAAATAAATAATTTTTAAGGAGAGTTTGACATGAGGGATCTAACACATGATGATTGTTGGAGGGTGTTTGTTGCATTTCTGCCATCTTTTGTAAATATTTTGCCATCCTGAAATAAAATAGTTTTTGACTCTCCAAATAGTTTTTTTTTTTTTTTTTTTTTTTTTTTTTGCACAATATGCTTTTTAAAATCATATGAACACATGTCAGCTCTACAAACAGCAAAGAGGAGCTGAACTTCTGTTGAATCTTCTCCTTGTTCTGTCTGTAAGTGTGATTGCTCTCTGGGCCCCTTTCACTTTGTTGACACCCCTGATCGAGACAACAACAACAAAAAGTTCGACATGTTCTGTGTGCTGGCTGTCGGTCAGGACACGGTAGGCTAGGCAGGTCTCTCTTTCTTTGTTTTATTGGAGAACGGCAGGCATAAGGGGCACCCTGCTCAGGTGTGGCTGTCAAACAAGCTGGAAAAGTACATTTACCACTAGACCACTTAAATGTACTGGTAATAGTAAGAGAAAATAATACTAATAATAATTCCAACATGGTGGGAAGGTTATAAACATTGCAAATCCAGAATAACAAAAGCACCACATTGTCACAAACACAGGAGGTCACATCCCTTAACAGCTACAGGCTCTAACAGAAAATTAATTTAGGTTGTACTGCCCCCTTGTGGTGTCCGCTCTCACTTACATCCATTATCGCAGTGGTTCCCAACCCAGCCAGCTTTGCTCTTTCACACCTGATCCATTTAAAGGCTTCCAGCTGATTGGCTGAAACAGATCTACCTGTGCATAAAAGGTGCAGGAGTCAATAATTGAGTCGGGTGTGCAAGAGTAGAGAAAAAAACGCATTGAGTCAAATTCCCCATACACATCATTATTGAAATAAGGATACCAGTAAGAAATTATGAAGTAACCAACAACAGGGAAAAATGTCCATTACTATGAAAATACAGGTGCACGTTCAATTATGACATTAATAACACATCAAACTAATCAAACAGAACAGGACTGAACGAATAAACAATACATTACTCACTTTATCATCAGGGAGAAATAATGCACCTCTCAAACCTTTAACAACTCTGGAGAAAGTTCACACACACAACCACATCACAGATTAAGGAAAATTATCTAATCTAACTGGGCGGGCTTAGATCTTATTGGTTCATTGTGATGGGGCGCTCCACAGCCAATCAGAACCCAGGGATAGTGATCGTGTGCTCAATTACAGGAATCGTGGTACAAATGATGTTACCGGAGCAGTCTGTTGACTTTTTCCTCTGAGAGGAGCGTCAGTGCAGGAGGGATGGGCTGCGTTTCCTTGGACAACAACGCCAGGAGGAAAGTAAACTGTGGAGTAAAAAAGTCAAGGAGGTTCAGAGTTGGATATTCCATTAAATTGGACTTACTCACTTCTTACTCACCTCCAAGTGCTCGCTCCTGACCACAGGGCTCCCGGGGGTTTTCTCTGTGGTTCTCAGAGGATCCCACTCGGGACCTTGGGAACCACTGAGAAAACAACCCTAACCAAAATGCAACCACAGTCCTCTCATGAGACATCATCACCTGGAGGTGTGTTCTCTTTTCTGAAAACCTCAACCCCCCCCTCCCTCTTTTAACAATAAACGTATAAAATAAAGCATCGGATCATCGCTTTATTGACGGCCCGCCAGCAAGTCATGCAGGTAAATTCCCTCGATTCCCTTCAATTGCGTACACACAAAACCTTTATATATCACAAAACACCAAACTCTTTCACTCAAACCTCACAACTTTACCTCAAATCAGCAAAACCATAAACTAATTCTCAGCCTTGACACAGTTTTCAATTTAGCTATTCACTTTATGCCAATCAGTGCACACAATTCTCTAGCTAACACACAAAAATCTATCAGGAAGTAACTTGATTTCCCATTTCAAACACAACCAATCAAAATGCCACACTTATTCATCAGTGCCTCAGACTCTGTCCTCATATATGTAAACAATAATTGCTTTACTGAACACCAACCAATCACTCCTTGACATAGGCCTATAAATAGGTCAAAGGTCTAACTATCTGTCAAACACCAGTGCAGAGAGAGCCAGGGGAGTCAGAGGAAGACGCAGAGGACGAGGAGTCCAGGTTCGTGGAGGACGCTTTGGAACAGTGATGGCTCTTTCGCGAACGAAAGAGCCGGCTCTTTGAAGTGAACGGCGGGAGCCGGCTCCTGATTGGGAGCCGTTTTTTTTTTTTTTTTCAGGAGCCGGTTATTTTTTCTGCGAAAGCCGTACGTGATTGGTCAAGATGTGGGGTACCGTCTGTCTGAACTGAGTGCTTCATCCTGAACCGGCAGTTACACACACACACACACACACACACACACACACACACACACACACACACACACACACACACACACACACTCACACTCACACTTTCCTCCATATTTGATGGTTTGTGTACTTTGCTTTGATTTTTGATTATATGCTGTACAATGCTGCATCCACAACAGCAACTGATTTATTCAGAAAATTAAATATTTTTGGTTCCATTATTGCTTGTGTTGACTTCTATTTGCATGCTACTGGATTTTCACTCTTATATGGCAATATATCAAGAAAATCCATAGAAACAAAAGAGCTTTAGATTTAGAGCGACAGTGTGTAAATGATA
This sequence comes from Myripristis murdjan, assembly GCF_902150065.1. NCBI lineage: Eukaryota > Metazoa > Chordata > Actinopteri > Holocentriformes > Holocentridae > Myripristis > Myripristis murdjan. The sequence goes on along the minus strand of NC_043983.1, from coordinate 34,344,941 downwards.
TACACAAGTATGTGACACAATGGGAAATGTGTTTGTGATGTGAGACAAATGCTTGCTTTTGAGATGTGTTTACAATATTTTGAATATTGTGTTTCATTTTGCAGTAGATAGGGCGTTTTTTGCATTTTGTGTTAGCAGTAGTTGGATTTGTGTGTATAGTTTTGAGAAAAAGACACAGAGCTTTGAAAATGTGTGTACGTAATTGAAAAAAACTGTAAAATGTTCGTTGATTGTCGCCTAACACTTTTGTTTATTAAATAAAGTGCTGACACTAACACCCGTTTTTTTTATGAACTGAAACGCTAGCTGGTCATGAAATCTGTATTGTCCATGAATGTCATGGTTCTAAGTTTTCCTTGGACTTTTAAGTGTTTGGACCATTTTTTGGGCCATTTTTTTTCTCATTTCTCATTGTTTTTCTAAGTTCTCACCACACCTACCTCTGTTTTTGACATAAATCTATCTATCTATCTATCTATCTATCTATCTATCTATCTATCTATCTATCTATCTATCTATCTCTCTCTGTCTGCCTGTCTATAATAAAAAATAATAATAATTACAAAAAGGAACAAAGCTTTTAGCGTGAAAGTAGATGTTGGCTGTAACACAAAGATGGTGGAGTGTAGCTGGATTTTGGCTGGATGTCGGTAAAAACTGTGTGCCTCCCACCACCATTCAACTCAAAGTGATTTCAGCCTTATTTAAAACACCTGTGTCTGTGCAGCTACCAATTAACCCAAAATAAACAGAACTAAACAGAACTGGAGTACACCCTTATGGTTAAAATAAATCGCCAACAGCTACACTCATTAAAATGGCTCCTATACATGTATATACATACACAATGTATCTATATGTAGTAATGTAAGCGAAACCCAGAAAAAAGAAAATTCAAGAATATAAATAACATTATTAATTAACCTCATATCTCATGAAGATTCTTTCTTTATATCTTGTTTTAAACTGGTTAATATTTTTACATTGCTGTAACTCCACACCGAGACTGTTCCATAGCTTCACCCCACAAACTGATACACAAAAACCCTTCCTAGTTGTGCGAAAACTAAACATTTTGAGGTTTAATTTGCCCCTTAAATTGTAGCCCACCTCTCGATCCCTGGATAATAATCTTTGGAATTCAACAATGTCTGTAAATTTGAGCAGTCTTGACTCCAAAAAAAGTGAGTTAGTATGATCCAGATAGCCAACTTTGTGAATGATCCTTATTGCTCTTTTTTGCAGGATGATTATGTAAGGACGTTTTATAGTTATTACCCCAGACCTCAGCACAGTTATTCAAGTATGGCAAAACTAGTGAACCGTAGAGAGTGTGGAGTGATATTTGGTCCAGAAACTGCTTTGCTTTATTGATTACTGCTATACTACTTATTAAACCAGAAGTGAAAAACCTGGGTGTTATCCTTGATTCTGAAATGAATTTTAAAAGTCATATCAACAATGTCACAAAGGTAGACTTTTATCATTTGAGAAATATTGCACGAGTCAGACCCTACCTTTCTCTGGGAGATGCTGAGAAACTAACTCATGCATTTGTTTTCTCACGCTTAGATTACTACAATGCACTTTATGCTGGGCTACCAAAAAAAACAAAAACAAAACATAGATAGGCTGAAACTTGTTCAAAATTCAGCAGCAATAATTTTAACCAAAACCAGCAAAAGAGAACATATTACACCAGTATTAACATCTTTGCACTGGCTACCGGTATCATTGAGGATAGATTTTAAAGTTCTTTTACTTGTTTATAAAGCACTAAATGGCTTAGCACCTTCCTACCTCTCAGACTGTTTGTCAGAGTATGCTCCAAATCGCTCACTAAGATCACTAAATGCCCGCCTGCTGAATGTGCCACACATAAATAGCAAAAAGTATGTCGAGTCAGCTTTCTGTAACTATGCACCGAGGATTTGGAACAAACTCCTGTTACAACCCTAAAGGATGGGAAAAGTCCAGGGAATTAAGGGAAGCAACAAAGGTGGTTGTACAGGCATATACAGCCATTTATTTGTAGAACTTGGGGTAACAATGCTAGTCTACTCTACACACACATACACACACACACACACACACACACACAAAAATCACTGCATCAGTGTGTCACTTGCTGAGCTTTTGAAGCAGCAACTTCATTTTAACATATGTTGTACCTTATGGAAACAGAAACAGCTCAGTAGTGAAATTATTTTTATTGGTCCAACAGAAACATTTTCATGTGCATTTAAACAAAAATAGGCATGTGCATAAATTTGGGCACCCCAAAGAAATACAGGGTGACCCAAAAAAACGGGAATCTTTGAAGTGCGTATTGGCAGACATGAGCAAGTGGCAGCACAATTTTAAAAAAATGAAAATTCCATCATTGTTTCTTAAATGGCATGTTTTAAGGTTTCAATTACTATGAATAAAATATTTTTCTTCCATCACTCTTGGTTTTATTGGATTGTTAAAAAGTTCCCGTTTTTTTTGTGTCACCCTGTAATTCCATTAATATTTAGTAGAGCCTCCTTTTGCTGCAATAACAGCCTGTATACGCCTCCTATAGCCACAGACAGTCCCTGAAGTCTGGCAGGTGGTATTTTGGGCCATTCCTCCATACAAAACGCCTCCAGTTCAGTCAGGTTTCTTGGCTCCCTGCGTAGACAGCCTGCTTCAAATCAATCCATACATTTTCAGTGATATTAAGGTCTGGGGACTGGGATGGCCTTTCCAGAACATTGTGCTTGTGCTTCTGCATGAATTCCTTGGTGGATTTTGAACAGTGCTCAGGATCATTGTCCTGCTGAAAAATCCAATCCCGGCATAGCTTCAACTTTGTGACCGACTCTTGAACATTCTTATCAAGAATCTGCTGATACTGAGAGGAATTCATGTGGCCCTCAGCTTTAACAAGGTTTCCAGTACCTGTGCTAGCCACGCAGCCCCATAACATGATGGACCCTCCACCAAATTTCACAGTAGGCAATAAGTTCTTCTTATGGAATTCAGTGTGCTTTTTCTCCATGCATACCTCCTCTTGTTCTGACCAAATAACTCTATCTTAGTTTCATCTGACCACAGCATTTTTTTCCAAAATGTTTCTGGCTTGTCCAGATGTGCTTTTGCATACCTCATGCGACTCTTCTTGTGACAAACACTCAGGAAAGGCTTTTTGAACATCACCCTTCCAATGAGCTTTTCCTGGTGCAGAGTACGCTGGATTGTGGAATGATGAACAACTACACCATCAGCAGCCAGATGTTCTTGTTCTTGTCTGGAGGTGGTCTTTGGCTCGTCTGTGACCATTCTAACCATCCTTCGCCTGTGCCTTTCCTGTATTTTTTTCGGCCTACCACATCTTTCCTTCCTGTGGCCTTCCATTTCTGCATTATATTTCTGACTGTGGAGACAGACAGTCCAAACCTTCCAGATAATTTCTTGTACCCTTCTCCTAATTCATAAAAATGAATTATATTAGTTTTTAGGTCAGTGGAGAGCTGTTTAGAGGCGCCCGTGTTGCCGCTCTCTAAGAAAGAACCTGGGACAAGCGCAGCCAGAAATGACCTGTGTTAAACAGCCTTTTTCATGATTGGTTCCACCTGTCTTTGTAATAGAAGGTTTAACGAGCTAATCAAAGCAATTTTGTGCTGCAACCTGTCAGCTATAAATCCCTACAGGTCTTGAAATGAATGCGATTAAAAGGGTGCCCAAACTTTTGCACATCACATTTTTTACATTTTTACATACATGTACACACACACACACACACACACACACACACACACACACACACACACACACACACACACACACACACACACACACACACATACATACCTATCTATCTATCCAACTAATTTTTGTATTAGTTGGATTTGATTTGACCACACAGGAAACTTCCTGTTTCCTGTGTGTGTGTTGTTCGCTCGCTTGTGTGTTTTGGTGCTCGGTTTTGGACTATATTCTGTTTTTTGACTACTGATTCTGGATTACGGCCATCGGACTAACTATACCCTCGGTTGTGGACATTGCATGATTTACGACGCTGACTTCGGATCACGGACGGAGTGCAACGCAAGTTGGCTAGTTTGCAAACTAGCTAGCCGGTGGCTAGGCTAACAGCTGACCGACGCTGTGCAGGGTTACCCATAGACATATATACGTATATATGTCTATGGGGTTACCTGGCAGCAGCATGCCGCCGAAGAAGGCAATGACAGCCGAGGAAGGAGAGGAACTCAAGGATGACCAGTCGGCAGAGCAACAGGTGGCGGCCTTCTTCCACTCAAAGGGGATTGAAGTGGATGTTAACAACATGGAGGCATGTCACCCCCTGTCACGGAGAAGTGACAGCAATACACCATCAGCCGTAATCATCAGATTTGTAAACAGAAACACAAAACTGCACTGCTGAAACAAGGAAGGAAATTGAAAGGAACCAACGTCTTCATAAACGAGCATCTCAAAACAAAACTCCGACATTGCAAGAAAAGCACGCAGCTTGAGAAAACAGGGAAAAATTCAAAACACATGGACCAACAACTGCAAAGTTTTCATTAAGCTCAACGGAACGCCAGAGCAGGCCAGAGTTGTAGTCATTAGGAACATGGAGGAGCTGGACAGGTACCAATGATCACCATAAACCGGACTATAAGGTATGAGGACTCAATCCATAACACACAACCATGACACCGTCGGACATAACTCACTCACCTGCATCCGGATCATGACAATATGGAGCTGAAAACTTTTCAATATACAGATCATAATTTACTGGACATAGAAAACGATATAGATCCAGACAATAACTTCTTTTCCAACATTAACGACAACTGCTGTTATTACACGGACGAACAATACAATCAGACCATTAAAACGGACAACAAATTATCTATAATCCATTTCAACAGCAGAAGCATGTACGCAAACTTCAATAACATCAAGGACTACTTGAGTCAATTTACAAACCCATTCGAAATTATTGCCATATCCGAAACTTGGTTTAATGCTGATAAGGGCATGGATTTTGAGCTGGATGGATACGAACTCAACTATGTAAACAGAAAAAACAAAAATGGAGGAGGTATGGCTGTATATGTGGACAAAAACTTGAATTATAGGGTTGTGCAAAATATGTCAACTGCAACTGACAATTTGTTAGAGTGTATAACTATTGAAATTTGTAAAGAAAAAAACAAAAATGTAATAATCAGCTCTATATATAGAGCGCCAGGCTCTAGTATTGAATTATTTAAGGATTGGATTGAAGCATCTTTTGCAATGATGAAGCAAAAAGTTACTTTCATCTGTGGTGACTTCAACATTGATATTTTAAATCCAAATAAGCATAAATTGACTGACGAATTCCTTAATAGAATGTACAGTATGAGCCTTTATCCAAAAATCACCAGACCCAGCAGAATCACATCCCACAGTTCCACATTAATTGATAACATATTCACTAATGACGTTGAAAACAATACCGTGAGCGGATTACTAATCATTGACATCAGTGACCACTTGCCAGTTTTTACAGTTTATGACAACAACTTCAAAGTAAATCACCCAGATGAAAGATTAACATACAGACGACTGAGGACAGATAAAACCATGAATGCACTTAAAAATGACTTGCTAGCACAAAATTGGGATGTTGTATACAATGAAACTGATGTTGACAATGCATATGAAACATTTTTAAAAATATTCACGTCACTATATGACAAAAATTGTCCAATTAAACAATATATGAGAAAACATAAATATACGGATCGACCATGGATCACAAAGGGGTTACAAAATGCCTGTAAAAAGAAAAATACACTATATAGAGAATTCATAAAACAAAGAACTAAAGAGGCAGAGAATAAATACAAAAAATATAAAAATAAGTTAACCAATATTATAAGGGTTAGCAGAAAGGAATACTATAGTGAGATATTAAATAATAACAAAAACAATATTAAAGGAATATGGGATATATTAAATAATATTATTAAAAATGGCTCTAGACCGTGTTACCCTCAGTATTTTATAGATAACAACATTAAAAGGGACAATATGGATGATATAGTTAATAGTTTTAATCGTTTTTTCGTAAGTGGCAGAAAAAATCCCTGATCCATCGTCACCTCAGGATTGGAATGATAATCTTATAGATAGAAACCAAAGCTCAATGTTCCTCACAGCAGTGGAAGAAAAAGAAATAATTGGTATTGTAAATAAATGTAAACATAAAACATCTACTGACTGTAATAACATTGATATGATAATTGTGAAAAGGGTCATAGAAGGGATCTCAAAACCACTGACTTTCATCTGTAACTTATCATTCCAAACTGGTAAATTTCCAAACAAAATGAAAATAGCTAAAGTTGTGCCGCTGTTTAAAACTGGGGATAGACACCACTTCACAAATTACAGGCCTGTTTCGTTACTCCCACAATTCTCAAAAATCCTGGAAAAAGCATTCAACAGCAGATTAGACAAATTCATAGATAAACATAAATTACTCTCCAACAGTCAGTATGGATTCAGATCAAACAGTTCAACATCATTGGCATTAATGGAATCACTTGAAGAAATCACTAACGCAATAGATCATAAAAAGTACGCAATTGGAATATTCATCGATCTCAAGAAAGCTTTCGACACAATCAATCATGAAATATTAATCAATAAACTGGAACGGTATGGGATCAGGGGGATAGTTTTGCACTGGGTGAAAAGTTATTTAAGGGACAGGGGACAATTTGTGAAGTTGGGAGAATATACTTCCTCATGCTTGGACATTGCTTGTGGCGTCCCCCAGGGGTCAGTACTGGGTCCAAAATTGTTCATTCTTTATATTAATGACATCTGTAACGTCTCAAACATATTGAAATTAGTTTTATTTGCGGACGACACAAATATTTTTTGTTCAGGGGAGAATTTGCAGGAACTTCTGGGGAGGATTACTGCAGAAATGTGTAAATTAAAGAACTGGTTTGATAGGAACAAATTATCGTTAACTCTAAATAAAACAAAACTCATGTTATTTGGTAAACATAAAATAAACACTCAAGCACTAATACAGGTTGATGGTGTAAACATTGAAAGGGTTCATGAAAATAAATTTCTAGGTATAATTTTGGACGAAAAAATAACATGGAAATCTCACACGAAACATATACAAAACAAACTGTCACGGAGCATCTCAGTATTAAGTAAGGCAAAACACTTTCTGGACCACAAATCACTCCACATTCTTTACAATTCACTAATATTACCATATTTAAATTACTGTGTAGAGATTTGGGGCAATACCTATAAATGTACATTACAACCACTTTCCATACTGCAAAAAAGAGCCATAAGGGTAATTCATAACACTGGTTACAGAGAACACACAAATCCTTTATTCTTACAATCAAAAACATTGAAACTCACTGATCTGGTTCATTTTCATACGGCACAAATCATGTACAGAGCAATAAACAACCTACTCCCAGCAAATATTCAAAAACTGTTTTTTCATAGAGAAGGGGGATATAATTTGAGGGGGGAACTAAATTTAAAACATCTTTATGCTCGAACAACTTTAAAAACGTTTTGTATTTCGATATGTTTAGTGAAACTGTGGAACAGATTGACGGGGGAGCTAAAACAATGTCCAAGCATGAGCAAGTTCAAACAGCGGTACAAACACATGGTATTCACAAGGTATAGGGAAGAGGAAGGGTGTGACGAACACTAGGGTTCTCACATATTGTTTATTTACTTGTTATTTATTTTATTTATTTTTTTGTTGGCACCGGTAAATATGTTGAGTTATTTATGATTGTGAGTATGTGATCAGAAAAAAAAAAAAAAAAACAGGACACACAGGAGGTAAACTGATTAATTACTAAGTGGAGAGGGGGTAGGATTCAATAAGCATTGTGCTTCTTCCTACTCCTTTTCGAACATGTTAAGTTAATATTGTTTTCAATTGTTCTTTTGCTGTTTTGCTGTTTTTCTTTTCTTTTTGGACAACTTGCACATGTTCGAAATAAAGCCTTCATTCATTCCTTCATTCATTCCTTCATTCATTCATTCATTCATTCATCTATATCTATATCTATAGATATAGATTCTTGTAGGATCCAGGGCAGGGTGGAGGGAGTCGCCAGCTTGATTGAGCTCTGTCTGAGAGAGAGAGAGAGAGAGAGAGAGAGAGATGTAATTTTCAAACTGGTGACGTTAACTCGCATTATTTCATCACTAAAACTTACATCGAATACCTACTGTCTATACAGCTGCTGTCCGTAATAGCCATAATACAATAATACATTCAGTCATCCAGTACAATAAATACACACTCAATAGAGTGTATTTATTGTAGTCCGGATGAGAAATTAGAAATGCACAGCACATCTGTAGCCGAAAGTAAATAAGCATCAGCAAGTAAATTTTTCATGCTTCATTTTTCAGTTTTTGTGATTAGTTTTGTAAAGGCTTCATAACTCCAAGGGCTGGAAGACTGTCTCAGACTAAATACTCAAATTAAGTTAAACCAGGAAAACTACTAAAACCTGTGATACGTGGTTTTCCATGAACAGTGACAATATGTATAATGATATTTATAACCAACTCATATCATTTTTAGGGGGGTAACAGTTCAATAAACCCCTGGTTCAGTTTCTGTTGCGAGCTTTGGGTCATGATTCGGTTTCTTTTGTACAAAAAGGAGAAAAAGAAACTCACTACCATATGTTCTCTGTATGTTTTTTCATCCAAAGATTTGGGATAACAATATGAACTCAACAAATAGTCTGCCAAAGGCAAAACTCTACTTGGACTGTTTAAAGGTGTGTGGTCAGCTGCTCTCATACAGAGGGTGTGTTGTGTAAAGCTGCAGCTCTGTCGGATGTGTTGTGGACTGAGTGGTTGGTGTTTCTGTGATAAAGATCATCTTATCTTATAATCACAGTGCATGTAAGTGTTTGAACACTAACCTCTGAGGAGGTCACCAGCAGTTGATCATGATGATGGTGATGATGATGGGAGTGACGAGAGAGAGCAGCACACCTGATGAAGCATCCGTTGGACGACAGAGTGAAATCAGGACATGAGAGAGAGATGAGGAATGTAAGAAATTAATCTGTGGAGTAACAAACAAGACAGGCTATGCAGGGCTCGAGGCCACACACACGCCAATCCACAGAACGGCGGTTATTACTATGAACACAAAAAGAGTGTGTTAAATGCCCAGGCATGAAATTTGAGAAAGACGACTGAATTTCAGCTGAACCTGAAATTTGTGTGGGACTGGAAAATCAGAGCTAAAACTGTGCAGTCAAACTCAAACTACACACCCACACACACACACAGCACTGACTGAGGATGATGGAGGATGAAGATGGGCAGGAAGTGTTGGCGCTGTCATGTTCCCTCCACCAAACACAGAGAGACGATGATAGAGAGGTGTGTGTCAGTGCACTCACCCTGAGATCCAGATGGACCAGCAGCTCCAGCGGCTCCAGCGGCTCCAGCGGCTCCAGCGGCTCCAGCGGTTCCAGCAGCTCCATCAGTTCCAGCGGATCGGTCAAGTTTAGGACACTCTAATAAAACACATGTCGTGGTTAATGGTCATGTAAGCAGTGCATCATGTTAACACACAGCAGCTCTGGAGTCAGTGTAACAGAGCTACTGCTGCTGCTCTTATTGAAAATCCTGTCACTTTAGAGGAAGAATCCAGTCTAAACATGTGAATAAGTGACAAAGATAAAAGGGAAATTTAATCACTGAAAAATGCAATTCTTACAGAATCTCCAGGTGTGGTATTTTGGAGGGATCTGACAATTGTATTATTTTTTAAAAAAATGGTCAAAATATGTGCATCAGATGGTACCAACCAAAAAATTAAGTTAAGGCATGTAGCTGAACATGGAAATGGCATCGTAATGTTTTAACCCTTATACAACAAATTAAAAAAATTAAAAAAAAAAAAAAAAAACCTGCCACCTAACCAAAACACAATGTTTATTACATATTTATGACTAGAGTAACTTGACACCCAGAGCTCAGCTGCATCTCAAATCATTTGGCATCTACTGTTGACCTTTTATTTCCACCTGAAGACCCCCTGCCCCCTCATTAAAATGGGTCTAAGAAAGGTGGTAATGGTACGGGGTTAAAAGTGGGTTAAAAGGGTTTAAAAGTGCTTTCTCCTTTTAAGCACCTTGGGCTTGGAATGAGCTGCAAAATTTCAACAGCTTAGAAAGCCTCCCTTCTTTGAAAATGTTTAAAGGTCTTTTACAAACTGCTGTGAAGGAAGCATAATGCTGTTTTACATCACTTGTTTGACTTGAGGTGGACTGTGTTTGGATATCGCTGGCACGGCCTGCATGCCTCCCTTGTGCTGCTTTCCTGTATTGTTTTGAGTTCTATCTTTTTTTTTCTTTTTCTGTGAAACTAATTGTGCCGCTGTCTTGACCAGCAGGACTCACTGGAAGAAGAGATTGTGTATCTCAGTGGAACCCACCTGGCTAAATTAAAGAAAAAATTAAAATCATAGCACTACTGCTGAGAGCACGGGATCAACAATAAGATAAATAGAGACTTAAAGGCGCCTCTCACCGCTCTTTGTGAGGCCAAAAGAGTGACCTCCACCCTCTAGGTGCAGGTTGTCTGTCTTCACCAGGTCACCGCACACAGCATGCACCATCCCGTCCTCGGTGCACACCTCACAGCTGGAGTTAGCAGGCGGGGAGGTGGAGAGGCAGCGGTGCAGAGGGCCATGGTCCGTCCACAGGTCACCGCTGTCACTGTTGTCATGCAAAGTGTCAGCCTTCATGGCTCCTGGATCCGAGGTGCTGAGACAGGTCAGCTTCATTTGAGGGGAGGAGGGGAGAGGGAGGGACAAGGAGCGAGGGAGGAACAGAAGCAGGAAGAGAGGAGCCGGGAGCCTGACGGACTTCATCTGGGGGTGGGAAAAAAAAAAAGATAAAAGGCACTTCAATAAACCAGAGATTTGTCATTTTGTTCATTGCTGTTGGCCACACACACATCTAGCAGTGTGATTCAATGTGAGAGTGATAAATAGTCACACACACAAAGACACAAGTTCTCCCGCTGATTTTGCAATATTCTCATTCACTGCAGTGAAACAAAAACAATACAAGAAGTAGCACCTACAGAAAGCTAGGCCTGGGCAAAACGATTACTTTATAAATGATTAATCTTGCGATTATTTTTTTCAATTAATTGATTAATCTAACGATTAATTTTTCGATTACCTGTATGATTATTTTCCCATTATCCGAATAATATAGCAATTTACACATCAATGAAAAAATTTGACTTTTTTTAAATACAATCCATGCTCTTAAAATCTCAAAATTCCAAAATAAAGTTCAGGTAAGACGAATTAAGCAGTGCAAAATAATGCATTCTGATACCAGATGTAGCTTTCAATAAAATATAATGAAAATAAATGAATTTAAAATGAAAATAACATCACCCAGAGTACAAAAATATAAATATTTACTTCAGTCATATTTTTATATATTATTTATTTTATTTATTCTATATTTTTGTAACTGTCTCTAAAGCACAATTGTCCTCGCTTGCTAAAATAAAAAAACAAAAACAAAAAACAAATACTAAAACAAGCACAACAAAATATTTATTATTATTATTGTTGTTGTTATTGTTATTATTGATAATTTTATGCTATATGCTTTACAACCAGTCAAACCACAAAAGGAACAGTGAACTACAAGGAGATCAGTGAAATGAAAAGTAACACTAGAAAACTAGAAGAACCACTTGAAATCACAGTGAACTGAAAGAGTGAGTTTTACTAAAAAGTTTTTTTTTTTTTTTTTTTTTTTGCATACCTGTGCCTGTGAAATTCCTTGTGTTGACCAAAATATAATAGGAATCATTATTTTAAAACCAAAATGAAGAAATATTGCATTAAGCCCATTGTTTCTAATAGGGATCATTTTTGGATGTTTACCTTTTTTATTTAAAATATGTTTTGTGATAAAATGTTAATAAAAAGTGATAAATGGACATGTCAAACATTAAATAATCCTTTTGTTGACAAAAATATAATAAAAATCATCATCTTTAACAAAAATTAAAGAAATTTCTAAAGTTTACAGCATAAAATGCAGTCATTCTTATTGAGGTCATTTTTGACCCCACTCATGGAAGAGTGGAGGTATTGGTTGGCTATGCATCGAAGGGTTAAAGGGGCCACAGCACCTGCATAACACCTTGATTACAGCTGCAACATGGGTCCTAAAGGGAAATGTAGGAATGGCGTTCAAAGGCGAAAAAATGTCTATCAAATGTCCAAATTGCCCCAAATTGTTTCAGACTAATGATTAGCTTTTTAAATGTAAACTTTTTTAGATCATATTTTTGAAAAAAATGTGTTTGTGCTGTGATTAATATATAAGCCTGGCAGATACATGTAATGTACCTTACGTACCTTATATTTAAGAATAAAAATAATTTAAATCCTAATCTTTTCACGGGCATTACTGGTGTTCTTTGGAACATCTACTGCTGCAGCAGAACAAACATCATCTTCAGCATCTTGCTTTTTACAGTAGCTTACACTTTTGCAGTTTTAACTTTATTCTGAATATTTTGCACTCAAGTTGATTGTTCATTGTTATTTATTTATTTATTTATTTTTTCACTTTATTTAGCAGTTTGAATATTTCTGGTTGGGTTTTGTAACTTCTCAAATTGTAATATATTTTAATATACATTGTTTAAAATAAAGTAAGATATTGCTGTGGATTCATTTGTCCATTTCTTGTGTGTATGTGTGTGTGTGTGTGTGTGTGTGTGTGTGTGTGTGTGTGTGTGTGTTTGTATTCATGCAGTTATGAGCAGTGTGTGCTTGATTTTATGGTTGTGCTGGATGTGGATGAAACAAAATCTTGTTTAGGGCCACCAAAGTTGTAGGGCCGGTGTCCTGACAAATAGAGCTACCTCTCAGAATGACCTACCAACACGATGTGCGCACATGCAGAACGAAAAAAATGTTTTCAGAGGACATGCCCATTATTTTGAGCTACCCTTGATCTTCTACATCTACGGTGACATCTATGGTAGGTCATTCTGATAGATATTTGCTACCTGACAGAATGTGCTACTCCACTTATAGCCACAAGTATAGAGGCTGTATGTCTGCTTCTCACACAAATCTGTCCTGAATCGTTACTAAACAATGTCATTTCCAGTGAGAAGCTTAGTTAATCTGACAGGATGAGCTATTGGTAGCTCATCCCGAGAGGGTAGCGCAACACTCAGCTCTGTTGACCTGACAGCAGAAAGTATGACCTTGAACCCTGTTGCAGGCCTGAGGTTGAAGCTGGGGTGCAGTGAGGCCTAGAAACATTTATGGCTGCTTCACTCCCACATGAGCACAAACAAAAAGCACGTGCATACAAGTTCCAAAAGGAGTTGTTAGTGGGGACAGCAGGGAAATGGAGTGATAGCAGTTATAAACAGCAGCGAAGAATCACAGGAAGCCGTTTTCTCCGATCTCTCTCTCCCTCCCTCTCTCTCCGACCTCTCTCTCTCCACAGCGTCCATCTGCTTTAAGCATATTAACTCAGCTGAGCCACAACGCCAAACGCTATCTCATGGTGAATTAACGTGAGGTCTGTCTTCACTGGACAGTATGTTGTGTTTGCTTTTGTGTGAAACTAACTAGCAGGTTGCTAACTAGCATCACGTCATGTCTTCAGTTACAGCACAGAAACAAGGCACACACCCTTATTTACCTTTTTGCAGAGAAACATTGAGTAACAGAGTAAGGACCACGGGTTGTCGGCCTCAACGCTGAAAACTTAAAATGCTATCTACAACACGATGCCTTCCTCTCCGAACCACATGCAAGGGCGCAAGGACATAATTTCCCCGCGCAAAGCAACATTGGGTGAACCGGAAGAATTCCCGAAGCCTGTCACTGGCCTGCTGGCCTGCCTGTCTATTTTAGTTTTTTTCGATCAAGACATGATTGGTTTGTTTTGATTAACTCCCACCCCAACAGTACTGATTGGAGGAGAAGAGAGCACGCGGAAGACAAGTTGCACCGACTCCTTCCGGGGGCCCTATGGACCGCACGGCCCTGCTATCTCTCTCTCTCTCTCTCTCTCTCTCTCTCTCTATTTATCTATCTATCTGCCGACAGGTACAGCTGCAGCCTCAAAAGAAGATGTGCCAGAAAAAGAACTCAAAGAGCAGCTCCTCACCTTATAGATCAGCAGGTTTTTAGAATGAAGAATCCAGAGAACTCAGTCGCTGCTCAGGCCTCCTCCTCTGGCTGATTAACCCACTGTGTCAAGTGACCGTCCCGTCTTGTGTCAACAGCGAAAGCTCTTTAGCTGTAGAAAGCTCCAGCGGCAGTTCAACACACAACTTCTCAGCTTGCCAACATTACAATTTCCTGCACAGCACAGCCTCACAGAAAAAGGATCAAAATGAAAGTAAACACAAGCTGTTGTTTGGCCCCAGCACATGGTGATGTGAAGCGGCTGGGTTGCGGCTGTACTGTGGGAAGCAGAGAAGTGTTGTGTGTTGTGTGTTAAATCCAGTGAAATAGAGAAGAGGTCCTCAGGCCTCCGGTCACGCCTCGCTCTGTCGCAGGTCTCCCTCCACTGTCTCGGCTCTTGGCCGTGCGAGCTCCGGTCACCGTGTGTGACCCGGCTCCGGTGGCTCTGCGCTCCCCAAAAGCCAGTTTTAGGCTCAGAAAATGTCCTAGTTTTTTTTTTTTTTTAAATATCACCCCTCTCTCTCTGCCTGTCTCCCTGTGCTGATCTGATCAAAGAATAAACAGAAAGCGAGTCGGGGAAGGAAACGGGTGGTGTCCGGCGGACTGAGGAGGGAGTGAACTGACAGACAGAACAAATAAAAAGCTACGCAGCAGGCGGCAGGCTGGATTTAGTTTCTACAGCATGAACAGTAAGTGTTTATTTAGTGAACATTAGATGAGACACTTTAAAACCCAAAGCAAACACAAAGGTCAACAGCCGAGCTGCTGGAGATATGGGCTGTTTTCAAAACCTCCGCTTATCCTTTAAATATTGTCATTGGCATATTTGTTTCAAAATAATAATAAGTTAGAGTAGGCTACTTTTTGAAAAATGCACCCCCACCCCCCCAACCACACACTTGGAAAAAGACAATAGAAATCAGGGGCTTTCCTGCGTACCGGTTTTCCTTCCTTCCCCAATGTGTGTGTGTGTGTGTGTGTGTGTGTGTGTGTACGCGCAAAGCTTGATTTAGCTGGTTAGATACGGCTCTTCTTTTCTTTTTGAATATTTGGAAAACTTACCAATATAGGAATGGAACATACAAATAAAACGAGGCGACTGCACTGCACTCATCTATCTATCTATCTGTCTGTCTGTCTGTCTGTCTGTCTGTCTATATACATATATATATATACACTACCAGTCAAAAGATTTGGACACACCTTCTCATTAAATGTTTTTTCTTTATTTTTACTACTTTCTACATTGTAGATACAGACTGAAGACATCAAATATGTGAAGCAAGATATATGGAATTATGTAGCAAAGAAATATGTTTTATATATTAGATTCCTCAAAGTCACCACCCTTTGCTTTGTTGACAGCGCTGCAAACCCTTGGCCTTCTCTCAATGAGCTTCATGATGTAGTCACCTGAAATGGTTTTCACTTCACAGGTGTGCCTTGTCAGGGTTCATTTGTGCAGTTTCTCGCCTTCTTAATGGGGTTGGGACCATCAGTTGTGTTGTGCAGAAGTCAGGTTGGTACACAGCCAACAGCCCTATTGGACAACTGTTAAAATTCATATTATGGCAAGAACCAATCAGCTAACTAAAGAGAAACAAGTGGCCATCATTACTTTAAGAAATGAAGGTCAGTCAGTCGGGAAAATTGCAAAAACTTTAAATGTGTCCCCAAGTGGAGTCGCAAAAACCATCAAGCACTACAACCAAACTGGCACACATGAGGACCGACCCAGGAAAGGAAGACCAAGAGTCACCTCTGCTTCTGAGGACAAGTTCATCCGAGTCACCAGCCTCAGAAATCGCAAGTTAACAGCAGCTCAGATCAGAGACCAGATAAATGCCACACAGAGTTCTAGCAGCAGACCCATCTCTAGAACAACTGTTAAGAGGAGACTGCGCCAATCAGGCCTTCATGGTCAAATAGCTGCTAGGAAACCACTGCTAAGGAGAGGCAACAAGCAGAAGAGATTTGTTTGGGCCAAGAAACACAAGGAATGGACATTAGACCAGTGGAAATCTGTGCTTTGGTCTGATGAGTCCAAATTTGAGATCTTTAGTTCCACCCATTGTGTCTTTGTAAGACGCAGAAAAGGTGAGTGGATGGTCTCTACATGCCTGGTTCCCACTGTGAAGCATGGAGGAGGAGGTGTGATGGTGGGAGGGGGCTTTGCTGGTGACACTGTTGGGGATTTATTCAAACGCTTGGCTTTTCTCTGCTCCACATTCACACATTTACACACACTCTTTTCCTGGTGGCAGCTCTGTTGCAGTTAATGGTGCAGTGCCTTTGCTCAAGGACACAGTGGCAGCAGTCTCAACAGAGGGAAGGGAGCATTCTCCCAGCTGTAAATGTTAACTTGTATTTCACTAAAGTTGCAGTTATAGGACATGTATGGATGGTTCACCTCTAAAACGTCATCATCAGCCACTCATCTTGTCAACAGCAGAAACTCAGTCATGATTCCCATTTTCCTACAGTTTGTTAGCAAAAATCATTTTTTCCAAGTAACTGAAGTTATCGATGGCCGGTGCTCCCCAGGCTGCTAAAGGTTAAAAATGTTTTTGTACATTTGCTTTATTTTGTTTTTGCTCAGTTTGGCTGTGCACTTGACACCCAACTGTCTTTTAAAAATACATTTTTTCATGTCTGAGAGGAGCCATATGCCATACTCTGTAAAACTTCAATTCAAAGCAGAGGCAGTCAAATCAAAACAGTTGTGATGCTTCAGATAGGTTATTTAGGCTTTAGGCTTTCACCTTTTTGTTAGTTTGGTTTTGTTGGATTTGGGAGGAAAAAACAGGGTTTTTTTGTGCATGAAAAACCTGTGGTACACTTGAGAGTACCAGTTTTGGGGTTGGGAATATGGTCACACTGACCTGAAACCATGTCGTTGCCAATAGAAACGCTTCCCAGAACCCCTCGTACTGGCTTCATGGCAGCATCGGTACGATTAGATAAGATAAGATAAAATAAGATGAGATGAGATGCCTTCAGCCTCATAAGTTGGTTAAAACTCATCACAGTAAGTCACAATCCATACAATAATAAAATCACAACACACAGTCCAGACAGCAGTAGAAGACATGGTTCCAGTGTGAAAGTTGTTTAGCAGAGTTGTTGCATTTGGCAAGACAGACTGGTTTTGATGGTCTCGGCTGCTGCAGCGGCTCTACAGAGTCTTCCTGGGGGCAAGAGTTCCTTAAAAACGGGATGAACAGGATCATACGGCGCCCCACGGGGGTCAGCGGAGGAATCTCAGAATCTCTGAGAAATCTGTACTTCCAAGTTAGAAATCTCTGGCTCTGTAGGATCAGACACAATTCACCTGGTTTTTTTGTTTCACCTGCATCTTACCCACACATCCTCGTGGAGTGGCTGGTTCAGAGTTACTGCAGCTGAGAGGAGCTACTGGAGAAACTGGCCAGGAGCGCTGAGGTTGTTCTGTCACCGTGTGGTGCTCCAACAACTTTCTAAGACAGTTTTTATTGTTTTTTTCTTTGTCTCTCATCCGTAAAGGAATGTTTTTAGGACACCCTTTTCCACGACTTCCCCAGACTGTTGGACACCATTTCCACTTCTGTACGTCCAGTGGTTCAGTTCCTATGGGTAGCATTTCATGTTAGCTTAGCATAAAGACTTGAAGTCTATGGGAGTTGTTAGCCTGGCTCTGTCAGAGTGAAAAAATAAACCTTCCAGCAGCTCTGAGGCTGTCTGATGTACACAGTGGATCATGTGCATTTGAAATACATGTCTTGGAATAAACCAAAAAGAGCAGTTTGAGGTTCATGGTAAATGTTCTGCATTTCTATATCGCTTGTCTAGTCCACAGGACGCTCCAAGCTCTTTACAGAAAGCCTGTTTCAAACATCTAAACTTCCCACAACACAGGAGTTTAGCTGTACACCAGGACATTTTAGACTGATTGTAAAAATGCCTCAGAGTAAAAACTTAAATTATGACTTTTTGGGAGGTGAAGATGCATTTCACTGCCATTCCAGTCTTTATTTCAGACAAAATGATGTGTTGATTCCTTCATTTCTCCACCTTGACACCGCCCGGCCTCAGCCAGCTCTGTTTGTCTGAGGTCAGAGGTCAAAGAACAGCCGATCATATAATTAAATCCAATGTGCATGTTTTTGTTCTGCAAACATGTTTCCATCCTTAACAATCATATTTAAAAGTCACATTTTCGGGATTTTATTCTACATTTTCAGTTTCCATCTAGTATTTTTAGGTGTTGATGGAAATGCAACCAGTGTCTCTCATCATCTCATCACATAAACATCCATTAATGCTGCTAAGTGTCAGTCAGTCATCAAGTCTGACAGTCTGACAGACACACCTGTATAATGCTAAAGAAAACACACCACACCCTGTCTCTGTGTGTGTGTGTCTGCTTCCTGTCAACTACACACACACACACACCCACACAAGTCGAAGATTTTTCAGCTCTCTGTGTTTAGGAGGTTTTGATCGGTGTTTGATATTTGGCTCTGATGCCTTCAGAAACGATTCAGACCCTGTTCACTTTTCTCACTTTTGTTATGTTGCAGCCTGATGCTACAATCGTTTAAGTTCATTTTTCCTCTCGTTAATCTACACTTAGTACCCCATACTGACAAAGTGAAAACAGAAGTGTAGAAAATTGTGTAAATTTATTAAAAAGAAAACCCTGAAATATCACACTGACATAAGCATCCAGAGCCTTTACTCAGTGCTCAGTTGAAGCAGCATTGGCAGCGATTACAGCCTCCAGTGTTTTTGGGTATGAAGCAACAAGCTCTGCACACCCGGACTGTGAAGTTTTCACTTGAGTCAAAGTAGCATCATTTATAAAATTGACTAATATATATAAAAAAATGCAGTTTGTGCTTATGATGGCAATGCATTTCAATTTTTTTTTTTTTTTTTTTTTTTTTTAGTGTTTGAATGGCAAATATCCCTCAGATTGTACTTATTTAAACTGGATCCACTAGCACCATTTTTTTTCACTATTAATAATACATGAATAAGTAAATAAATACAATTTCCCTGGTTGATATATTTTTCATCACACATCATTTGAAACAGATACAAACAGATTTTGGAGTTGATACAAATTTGTCTCACCTTGGTTAGGTTTTAGTTTTGGTTTTGCACTCTCTCTCTCTCTCTCTCTCTCTCTCTCTCTCTCTCTCTCTCTCCCCTCCCTGCCCTGCAGTGAGGGTGTGTGTGTGTGTGTGTGTGTGTGTGTGTGTGTGGGTGTCCTCTTACATATTCGCCTCCTCTGCCCTCTCCTGCTCAGACTGGATCAGGATCTCTTACCGGCTTCACTCGGACTCTAATTAGTTTCGTTTAATTTTTTTTTTTATCGGATTTCGGGAAAACGTCTCCTGTCATGAATCGGGTTTCTTCGCCCGTGTTGCTGCTGTCGCTGTCGCTGTTGGTGGTGAGTTACGTTTGGTCGTTTTAATTTTTTTTTTTTTTTTTTTTTTTTTAAATATATAGCTATTATTATTTGTGGTCAGAATGAGGTCTGAGAGGATAACTCTCTGTAATCCTCGCTTCATCTTTTGCTTCCATGGAGTTTTGAGCTCCGCTGTTATGGATCATATTTCTCTTCATTTGTGGGTGAAAATAAAAAAAAAATAAACTAAAAAATCTCCCAGAACCCCCATCAGCACTTACAGTGAATTTATATTTTACATTTGTTTCAGCCCAGTGTGGTGCTAAAGTTAGTTTAGTTTCGTTTTCCCTACACAGGCCATTCATATTGTTTTTTTTTTTTTTTTTTAAATAAATACCTGGTTGCCATGGTAATAATGATGCACTGACTCATTAATTATTTGAGTGAAAAATCTACCAAAGGGAGAGAGTTTCATGTCTGTCACGCAAGAATTTTCTGGAAGCATTCTGCAGATTTTCAACAACAAATAAAATGTCGCTCATCCTCAAAGAGTGAAATCCAGAAGTTACATCTTAGATTGAGCTCTAAATGTTTTATTATTATTTTTAAATTCTGCATGATAACTACCTGGCATTGCTCACAAACATGTTTTTGTTTTTGTTGTTGTTGTTGTTGTTTTGGCAACCATTTGGTAAAGAAAACCTCTGAACTTGTACCAGCTGCTAATTTCGACTTCTGCTAAAGACAGCTGGACAAAACACAGACAAGTTTCACTCTCATGGTTTCAGCAGCGAGACAGAAAAAAAAAAAACAAAAGGACATGAGTTCCTGGCAGACAGACTTGTGTTACTCGTCTGAAGCGTCACACGTTCCCCTTATTTTACACCACACAGTATTTACCCATGCCAGCTTATTCTTAAATGTGTTCCTCATGGGGGAAAAACACGTTAGACCAAAGAAAGCAACTCTTAAACTCTCCATGAGGGTTAAAACTCAGTGCAAACCTTATATGAGAAAAGCACAAAATATTACAAAAATCATTTTTAAAGTCATTATGTGGACAGAGACACTTTAGAAAACTGTAAAATTTTAAAAGGCGAGGTATTGAGGTAAACCCTTGGTGATTTCCATGCACCTTAAAGGCATATTCCAACGTTTTGGGTAAAATCCCTTTTTACTGACTGACCCAGACTGACTTACACCATTTTCAGCTGAGCCATTAGCTGGACTCCGCCAAAGTGAAAAAAACAACCTCACAGCGGCTCTGGGTCTTGTGTCAGTCTGGGTGAGTCGGAAAAATAGGATTTTGCCCAAAACGGTGGAGTCCTCCTTTAAGGTGCCTCCCAGCGTGCGCCTTTACTTATCTCTTTCTTCATACGGTCACATCCCATCCCTGATGTCCAGCTTCATTTGTGACATGCAGACAGATTCATCCCAGTAAACAGCAGTTAAAGTAATGATCTGTGTTTTTATTATGACTCCAGGTTGTTGTTGCTGTGGTGGAGGCGAATTCCTCGGCTCGTCTGGTAAGAAAGAAAAGGGAATGGATCCCTGCAATTAAATTAACTGAAAACAAGGACTACACCAGACACAAGACAATAGGGCGGGTAAGCCACTGGTGTTTTTTTTTTTTTTCTTTCTTTTACTAAAATCACTTCATGTTAAAAATCCAGATTGAATATCCTCAGCTAGGGTTAGGGTTAATGGCTAATCCTCAGCCACATGATCTAATTAATGTTGTTCAAGCAATGAGCATTAATTATTATTGTTATTCATTAAAGACAGAATGAGAAGGATTTTCCCTAAAAATCATACAAAACTAATCCTCTGCATCATGGCTCTGAGCCACTAGCAGTGTCTGTTGGTGTGTGTTGGTGTGTGTGTAGAGACCCTGCCCTCTGCCTGGATTTTCTTGTTTTGCTGAGCTCAGGACTCTTCTGCATGTTTGCCTCAGGGAAGCAGGTGTGTCGTTCCTAGCCAATCACAGCACAGCACGGTGCCAGATCAATAGCACCACATCTAATAGGAAGCTACAAAAATTGTGGATGCCAAAAAAAAAAAAAAAAGGAAAATAAAGGGAAGGGGAGTGAATGCGGGTTCAGATTTCACCCGCTGGAGAGTACTGAGGGAGAGGAGGAGGATGAAGAGTGATGGAAATTTTTTATGTTTCATTTCATCGCCATCCTAGGAAACAAAAACTCACTGCTGGCAGTGAGCTTAGCCAGGGAGGAGAGCCAAGTTTGAATGTTGTGTTTACAAACCACAACAACTTGAACATAAGATGAAATTCAAAATTTACAGCCGGTTGTTATCTTTCCTTTATTGCGATCACATTGAAAAATGCTGGTTTTGTTTGCATTTCTGCCAGTTTCTGGTTATGTTTCTTCCTTTGCATAATGTTGTTGCACATTTCCCTGTCTTGTTATTTGCCTTGTTGATCCTCTCACTGCTGCTATACCTACAGTTAAATAACCTGGTCAGTCCATGCTGTTTGCAACAAAATATTTTTCTCTGTGTTATAGATCCAGACAAATGCTTCTCAACATAATGGAAATGTGAAATACTACCTGAAAGGCAGAGGCGCAGATGAACCTCCTTATAACCGGTTCATTGTCAATGCTGGAACTGGCGAATTGAGACTGACCGAGATATTAGACCGGGAGGAAATCCACCAGTACAATGTAAGTGTGATGTATCACTTAATCTGTTCAATTCTATTCTATTCTATGCTATGTTGTTGCTGCTGACATTTTTTCCTTGATAGGAGTTACTAACTCCAGCAGCTGTTTTTTTGCCACAGGCTTGCAGTGTATTTAAAATGCACTACATAGTTTCTCAAGAAGCCACAAAGTCTCCACATTTTCTTAAAAAATCCCCACACTCGCTGATAGATGAAAGATCCTGATGGGATCATGAGAGGATGGCAACATGGGTGACCCTGTGACCCAACAGGGCATCAGTGTTTGAACTAACATGCTTGTTCAATTAATAAAAGAGAGGTGATTAATCACTGATGAATCACTCATACTCTTAATTAATTGCCCAATGACTTAATTCTGCTAAGACTATGTACAATAAGCAAGAGAGATGACTTTTCTTGCTGATCAGGCAAGAAAAGTCGTCTTGAGTTACTCATCAATTTTTCTATCATGACAGACTGGTGGATCTTTATTGGTATAGGAATCAGTTTGCAAGCATAATAACCATTTGGATAACTGATGAATTTCTAACACTGCTATTAAAACTATGACTCAGTTGCACAAACAGCAAAATACTCTAAAATGGATAAGGCTTTATTTACAAAATGCTGAGGTCATATACGTAAGGGAAAGGGAAATGGAGTGGAGACTTGCTGAATGAAGAAACATGAACTGAGAATGACAAATGAAACTGACTTGAAGTTGTACAGAGACTGGAACAATTAGACATCAAAGCACCAAGAGTACGTCTCCAGGGTCCTGTTTGACTGGTTAAGACAGACTGATAATAGGAGCAGGTGCTCACAGCTTCTGAGGCACGAGAATGTGCCGTAGGGACCCACTAACCCAAACCAATGCTGTAGGGATTACGGCTGATAACGTCCATTCAGTGGTGTGATAACATTCGGCCAATAGGGACCCATGCGGGTTTGAACCCTAAATCTGGCATTTCTTATGATGCATCGTTATCTTTCTATTAATTTGACTGTCAAGTTTGTGAAGTCTTTGTCACAGTGAAGACAACAACACCCACCATGGCATATTAACCTCCAGAACTATGTTAATATTTTGGGACATTTGTCATATTATAATCTTTTGTATTGTTATCTGGTGTCTTCAGCTTGCCACTACACTACCAAGTCCAGCAGTATGATGATGATGATGATGATGATGATGATGATGATGATGGGGATAGTGATGGTGATGATAACAACTTCTATACTGTATCTTCTGGTGTTTCAGCTGTCAGGTGTTGCTACATACAAGGATGGCTCCAAAGCAGACAAAGACATTACAATACGGATCAAGGTTGTAGATGAGAACGACAACGCTCCACAGTTTGGCATCATAGAACCCGGGAAGGTGAATGAACTCAGCCCTGCAGGTTGGTCGAGCAGAAACTTTCGAGTGTAAGCTAAGGTCACCCCAAAAAGTTGAAAAAAAGAACTGTAAAAATAACTGTAAATGAAACCCTGCTTTGTGGTTTTAAATCTAGAATGTCACCTCCTCTAAACCCCTTTATTTTTCGATTTTCTTTTATTTTTCAGTTATTTTCTGTAAATTGGTTTTGTCTATTGTTGTGGACCAGCTGCATTTTGGGGAGCTGACCTGAACTCTCCTGCTGAACAGGTCTCGGCTTTAGCTACATCACGCATAACATCCCTGCAAAATAGGCCTTCAAATGGACATTAGTACTCCAGAGATCATCAACAAGATGCTACAACTGTGGGTTCCTCATCCTTTTCTTCTTCATGAGAGCACCTACCAACATCTTGCCCTAACAGCGGGTCTAGTGAGTGAGCTTGTGACAAAGTGGACTCAACAACACCATTCACCACTCAACACACTGTCACTTATGTACCTGCTCATTATTTGTACAAGAAAAAAAAAAAAAGTCCACCTATGGGATTTTCAACAAAGCCTCCTGAGTCTGCCTTCTACTTCACAATAGACCCTCTGGCTACAACTATGCAAAAAGCAGAACACTCCCAGAGTGTTGTGACTGTGATCGTTGCGATTGATTTGTCTTTCCCCAAAGCGCTGATGAATGTCTCATCTCTACTTTTAATGGACGGCTCAGCTGTCCCACTACAACTCATCCATTTTGCTGTTATCAAAGTCACAAAATTGAGTCTTGAGTTTCTAACTTAATGTGTGGTTTGTTCACATTTTGACTTGAAGCGAGCAGCGAAGACCACATCAAGCTGTAGCGAGGTGCTGCTGAGATGCACAGATGCTGTAACCCTAACCCTAACCCTAACCCTAGGTGTTAGGATCACTTACAGTCTAATACTGTTTTGTAAAATCTTCATCTTTGTGTTGCCTAGTAGCAAAAACCATATAACATCCTTCACTCCCTCTTTTACGAGCAGCAGTCACAGCTTTGCTTTGTGAAAAGGTTTCAGCTCTGGTACCTCATTTGGGCAAGGCACATTTTATGTGACTGCAACGTCCCGGATTAAAATCTGGCCTGAGACCTTTGTTGCACATCATTGCCCTGCTAGTTTATTCTTCAGTCTGTAAATTGTGACAAAAAATGAATCCTCTCTGGTCAAGGAACAGTGCTGCAACTGTCTGTGGGAACTACCAGTGTATTTTATGGACCATGATGACCGAAATGTCAGTATTACCAGCACACCTTTACCCCATCAAAAATAATAAATTCAACATCAGAACACATGAGCCCAAAGGAATGCTGAAAAAATGCAAATTCTCTGGAAGATTTGAGAACCAAGAATAACTCAAATTACAGGTTTGCCCAAAAGTACAAATTTTAAAAAAACAAATACTCATATAACCAATAGTAGGGTTTATTATTAAAACAGCTCTGAAAACGGTTTCCTGCAGGTACTTTGGTTATGAAGATCACGGCGTACGATGCAGACGAGCCAGGCAATGAAAACTCTCAGATCGCCTACAGCATCGTGAGCCAGGATCCACCAGGCGGCATGTTCGACATCAGCAGGGACGGAAACATCTATGTGACGCAGTCCACACTGGACAGAGAGGTACGGACTGCAGCCACTGAAACACTGGGCCAGAGATGGATTTAGTCATGCAGTGGCTGTCAGCTCATCAGTGTGTATGGAGGTTGGATTAAGTTAAGCTGTTTTACTGAAAAAACAATTTGTTTTTTTCTGAAGATACTATTTGAGAAAACAGTAATTATTATCTTTTATTATTTTTGTTCTGCCTCTGCTCTCATGGAAATTCCTGTGTTCCCCCTTCTTTCACACCTTCTGGCCGGGAGGCATGCAAACAAAAGCATTTGGATATTAAATAGCTTAACCAGACACTGTACAGCCGAAACACTCAAACTGAATGCAAATTGGAAAGTTGCAACACAAGTTGATCAAAGTTGTCAGCTGTCTTGACTGTGAAGTCCCTCTCTCTGTCTAACATACATTTTCATTTTGTGGATCAGTCTTCTACGGCTAATACACAAACCTTCTATATCGCAAGCATACTGGCATACCTTGGCATACACAAAACAAAACCAGCAACAAAACAAGACCACAACAAACAAACAAACAAACAAAAAAAACATGTACAGGAACGAGGTTCCTTTGAACTAATTCATCAAGATGACATGGGACCCATATTGCTTAATATTTGAACCTGTCCAGTGACTGATAGAAAGGTGAAACCAATTTACTCCCATTGAATGTGCAGCTACCACATGGTAGAGACAATGAGCCCTTAGTATTAATTTTGTAGATGAAAAAGCTCATCATCGGCATACAAAGGAATTTTGTGTTTCGATGAGTCAGAACGTCAGAGATATTTGGATGTGTTGATAAGTCAAATATCTCAGATAAGTAATGCAACTCGATTCTGTCAATTATTGTACAGAGATAGTAGAGAAGGACATAGAGGGAGAATGACTTGCAGCAAGAGGCCTGCACCAAAATTGAGCCTGTGCTCACACGATAACAATATGTGTTAAGGTGAGCGACCTCACAGAACCTGTTTAAGGTGAGGCACCACAGGGAATAAGAAAAACAATCTACACTCTTTGTAGGAGAACTTCTTCTTTGTCTTCTTTTGTTGTGAAAAAAAAAAAAAAATCAAATTAGATAAGTGAATTTGCAAACCATTCTCCATGAATCAAGTCAGGCCAGATTTTCCCATTTCCCACAATCCAAAATCAGGTCAGTCTATGAATTGTCAACATATGAGGCAATAATGTAGGTCCCCAGTTCTTTTCTTTCAATAAATACTTTCCTCTGAGCAGCTGAGTGTGGTGCTTAAATTATGGGATTGTGTATTTGCATTGTGGATAAAACCGCTGATATGTTTCACATGATTTGTGAGCTGACAGCCGCACAGCCACAGTGTCAGTGAAGTAACCATGCATGCAGAATTTACCTTTCTACCTTTCACAAGTTGTGTCCTCTCAAAGGTTTCTGTCCTGTGTCTCACGATGAACAGTAATTTGTGTTTTTGTTGTATTTCAGAAACATGCCACATACACTCTGGTAGTGAAAGGTCAGGACCTGAATGGCAAAGAAGGAGGAAACTCTGAAACAGCCACAGTCACCATTAACATCCAAGATGTGAACGACAACCCTCCCACTCTGGAGAAAGAGCACGTGGGTTTGTTTTGCTGTAATGCATATATAGCAGACTATCTGCTGCATAAAATGGATTCACTGCAGAGTTGTAAAGTTTCATGAGCAAATGCTGTTAAATTTTTTAAAATTATGTCACAAATCTGGTAACTGGAGAGTGCAAAGACATTAAAACTCCTGTGCCTTCATCATGGAGTTGAAAGCAGGGTTTCTCAGTCTTTACCACCTTAACATCCACTTTCCTCTCTCAGAAATTAGTCTAGGCCCACAACATGAATTTTCTTTGAATTATTTTCTCTTAAATTAAGAGTGCCACGGCCACTGCTTTCCAAAAACATAAATAAGTAAATAATGTGATCTTGAAGTTTAAAAAACAGACATAAAAAACACAATATAAGTTTACAAAGGAAAGCCAAGTGCCTGGAGCATGGTATAACTTTGACTCCAAGCTGCTTTGACCTCATGAGTAGCACCATCACCTCCTCTGGCAAATCCACATTTGATATAATATGGATTTTATCTGAGTTTTCTGCGGAATACAACCCTGCCAACATTTGCATATGGTCTGAGAAACCACTTAGTTTTTTAAGTTACGTTTAGCCACAGAGAACTGATGACCACTCTTTGAGTCGAGTGGTTGAGAGTCCAAAGTTTGAATCACTGGAAAGGTTTTGTTGTGAGATTGTGATTTTTGTTATGTTCTGTACAAGAACTGTGACAGTGTCAGGAGCTCACAACCTGTTTTCCCTGCAGTACGAGGGCAGTATTGAGGAGAACACAGAGGGCGTGGAGGTGATGAGAATCAAAGCGGTGGACTTGGACTTGGAGCACACAGAAAACTGGGAAGCTGTGTTCGACATCATCGGCGGCAATGAGGCCGGCTACTTCAGCATCAAGACAGACCCGAAGACCAACGAGGGCATCCTGATGCTGGACAAGGTACTGCAGGAACAGAAACCAGGGAGCATTTGTGAGATTTTATCTGTCTTGGTCTGGCACAGTGGCTAAAAATACAATTTGCATGCTCCAGAAATATGAAAAGTGAGAGAAATCTGTTTCCCTGCCATGACAGAAAGATCAGAAAATGGAAAATGGATGGGCAGATGCATCATCTGTCAACTTAGAAGACTTGAGTTCAGTTCATAGCTCATGAGAGGAAGTTCAGTGCTCTGAATGAAGCAGCTCTGCTTTTCTTTTCTTTCTTTTTTTTTTTTTTTTTTTAACTATGACCAAAACCTTAAGACTAAACTTGTCCAAGTTGTTTTATTTGCCCAAACTTTAACCAAAGTTGTTTTGCCCAAAATTAATTGTTAGCCAACCTTTTCATAGACAAGCTCATGAATATATCTGGCACATGAGCTAATCTGTGCTGAAGGAATGTAATGTTCACATAATGAATGCCCTAAAATAGTTATCTCTTTTAAGGGAGCAACTTACAGAGGCTCACGTTTGTGTACTGAGTTTGGTTTACATTGTCTGTCATCATGATTGGCTGTCAATTAACCAAATCAGAGTTCAAATGTCTCTATATCTGCTTCGAGAAGCAGAGAAACAAAAAGAGAGAAATAACTGAGCCTATTTTCCAGTTTTTAAGTTTTTTTTTGCTGTTTGAGTGATCAGATTAGTCCAGCTGTACGGAATTAACAGGGAATTTTTGCAGATACACCTGGTTCACAGACAAGAGAAGATGGTGAGCTTGAAACCAACACTGAGCAACTTCTACACTTGTTTACTGATGCTCTGTTTACGTTCTCCAGGCTGTGAATTATGAGGATGTGAAGGATCTTGATCTACAGCTGGCTGTAAAGAACAAAGCTTCACCATATGGTGCAATAACCAATGTAAATATGGGTGGAGGAGCTGGAGCTGGAGGAGCTGGAGCTGGAGGATATGGAGGAGCTGGAGGAGCTGGAGCTGGAGGAGCTGGAGCTGGAGGATATGGAGGAGGTGGAGGTGGAGGAATTGGAGGAGCCGGAGCTGGAGGTGGAGGAGTTGGAGGAGCTGGAGGATATGGAGGAGCTGGAGCCGGAGGTGGAGGATATGGAGGAGCTGGAGCTGGAGAAGCTGGAGGTGGAGGTGGAGGAGTTGGAGGAGCTGGCGGTGGAGGAGGAACATATTCCATCAAAATCAAGGTGAAGAACCAGCCTGAGGGCCCACGTTTCAGTCCCAAGGTCAAAGCCATTCCCATCCCAGAGGGAGGCGACACTGTCAACATTAAACAGGTCATTGCTCGTTACTCAGCCATAGATGAAGATACTGGGAAACCAGCTGAGAACGTCAGGTCAGTGAAAGCGCAGATACACACCCACACAGATAAATAAAACCGTTAAACAGATATTTTTCAACACGTCACCAGGTTGACACAGTTTCTGCTGCAGGTATGTCAAGGGCTCAGATCCTGGCAACTGGCTGTCCATCGACCCAAAGACAGCTGAGATCAGACTCAACAAGCTGCCTGACAGAGAGTCTCCACAGCTGGTCAATGGGACATATTTTGCTCAAGTACTGTGCATATCAGAAGGTAAACACTTTACTCTACATTTGAATCCCTTGAGCTGCATTACCAGGGCTTCATATTAACATTGATCATAAGCCTAAAGCTGCTACATTTTGACTCTTATAATTTTGACAACTTACATTTTGGCCTATAATTAGTTTGACATCAATCATTATTTTCGACAAAATGCTATCTACAATCGAATTACCACTGTGGCAAATTCCTGAGAAGATTACTCTCATGGCAGTGATGAGTACACACTGTCAACAGCAGAGGGCAGCAAAGCTTAAAGAAAACACTGATACGAGGCTCTGTGCTCTGTGTGTAGCACAGGCTGCACTATTTTAAGTGACAGTGGACCACAAGCATCAGCAGCATCCATGAACAGTTTTTAATGGTTTTATTTATATGACCTGATTCATGAATTTTCAGTGTTAAACATCATCAAGTCAGGTCGTAGATGTTGCCACAGTTTATGTTTGGAACTATTTCAGATGAGCAGCCATGTACTCATGTGCTGTGGAAGGATTTTAAGCTGTACACAGCCCGCAAGAAAGCAAAGAAAGTAGTTCCTGCAGATTTACAATAGTACACTAATTTTCTGCTTATTTTTTATGTATAAATATATGTCCTACAAGAGGCTTAGCTCATTATTTAAGATGTGGTATGACAGCCTGGAACCTGGTACACAATGTTTGCTGAAGTGTTAGCACTGAGCACCAGAGACTTCCGGATGATGTTGGTGTCTCAGCACTAAGCTGACCAGTGGGACAATGTCCTAAAAAACGTCATGACGGGCCTGACCTGGCCTCCCTTCTGTATCTCTGTGTGCAGACATGCCCTCTAAAACAGCCACCGGCACCATAGCCATCCAGGTGGAGGACTTTAATGACCAGTGCCCCAAACTGACCAGTCACGTCCAGTCGATGTGCACCACTGCCGACGCCGTCACCGTGACCGCTGTGGATGAAGATGCATTCCCTAACGGGGCTCCCTTCACCTTCACTGTCATCCCAGAGGAGACCAAGGGCAAATGGAAGGTGGAGGGTCTTAATGGTGAGGAGAATACTTCTACTTTAAATAGAACAACGTCTATGAAAGTCTGTGTTGAATTCTCTATACATGGACAGTGTGAAGTGTGAAGGATGAGTTTATATGGCAGATGACTGTGTGGGAAAGGAAGAAAAGAAAAACAAGAGAAGGAAGAAAAAACGTAAAACAACTCAACACTTTTTCTTTAACTTTACATTTGTAGATTTCCCTTATTCATATCTCTATATTCTATAGTTTATAGTTAGAGAAGAAGACAAGGGAGAAAGATGGCCACCATTCACCAGTGGGACAGGGCACACAATACTGTGTGGAGATGGGAGTTTGGCTTTTTATTCTCTTTTATTATTTGAGCCACGAGTCTCTCGCCAATGAGTCATCAGACAAATACCACAACTCAAATGTTACATGAGTAAAGAAGTATTACAACTAAATTGTAGTTAAGAAAGAAAAGTAAAAGTAGCCATTGTGAAGAATGTCTCCTTTCAGAGCGTTAAATTATTTGTGCTTTAACTTGTAAGAGGTATTTTAATGTGGCTGCTGTAACTTCTCACTAGAAAGAATATGCAGATTAAGTACCAGTGCTGTGAAATTGTGCTGAGGTAAGGTACCTGAGCAACTCTACTGTTAGTTTCTACTTCTGAATTGGGCTCTGACCCAGGACATCAGGAAAATCTCTGTAGGGTGTTAGATGTTAGAGGATGACCCAGCCGAGAATCATGTGTCTGTGTTGTTGCCGGCAGAAACCTCGGCCATCTTGAGGGCCCAGGACGACATGTGGCCCGGTTCCTATGAGGTGGCAGTGGAGGTGAGGGACCAGCAGGGACTCGCCTGTCCAGACCTGCAGAGGATCAAGGTGGAAGTTTGTACCTGCGTGGATGGGAAGGTCTGCGGGTCTCGAGATGCTCTTGGTTCCCCCCGGGGAGCAGAGATAGGAGCTTCAGCCGTCGGACTGATCTTCCTGGGCCTGCTGATGCTGCTACGTGAGTATGATGTGACCTTCATCCTGTTGATGACCCACACGATCAAATGACTAAAACAGCAAACTGAGTCCTGTTCAACACTTAGACCCCAAACAGGCAATAAACAGCTCACATTTCTTTCCAGATATAAAGATCACGCTCAAAGCGTTTCCTAACACCACAGATGCTGATCTGTCTGCAAGAGCTTTGTGTAATATCTTTTCTTATCCAACTAATCTATGTATGTGTATGTTTGTCAAATTATTTTTTCAACAAAATTCTCCACAGTATTTTGTTTAAGAGAGCATCTGAAAATATTTTTCTAGATGTGATTTTTGGCCAGGCCAGCAGGTGGCAGCAAACACCAGAAGCTGTTAATCAGTGGTTTCTTTTTCTGACTGGGCAGTTATACCACATAAAGCTACCCATTGAGTAAACCATGCTTCAAACACACAAATACATACACACACACTCACACATACCTCCCCACCTCGCACATGCCCCAAACCAAACACATGTGAACACACACACACACACACATGCACATATACATGCACACACACACACACACACACACACACGCACACACACACAGAGGGTGCTTTTCAGGGAATTCTACTGAACTGCCTGATCTGCCACCCAATGGAAAACTTCCTCCGTCATACCGGGGCCGAGAACCCCCCCCCCTTAAGTAAATAAGGAAATGACTAAGGAAATAAGGAAATGATGCCAATAGCGCAATTACCAGTGGCCACAGAGTCAGCTGGTCTGCCTGTCATCGGGAGGCTGTTCCAGAGCCGAGTAGCCAGAGCTTTGTTTTTAACCTGGACTCTGGAAGAGTTAGAAGAGCCAGACCGGCAGACCTGAGGGCCCTGTGTATGAGTTCAGTTATATACCAGATCATTCAGAGCCTTGTATGTGATTAAAAGCACTTTAGAATGAATTCTGAAAGAAACTGCAAGCCAGTGCGGTGAGGCCAGGATTGGTGTGATGTGTGAGAATCACTTTGTTTTCTGGCTGCTGAATATTGAACTAATTGGAGCTGCCCTTTACCCAAATATTCAGGCAAGCTAACAAGGCATTACAGTCATCGAGGCGGGAGGATATAAGGGCATGTATGATTTTCTGTGTGTTGCTGTAGGACAGAACTGATCTAATTTTGGAAATATTCCTCTGTTGATAAAAACACAACCAGACTACTTTTTGTACATGCTGCTCCAGGCTCAAGTGATGGTCCTGGAGCTGACTTTATGTTGGGAGTGAGGGGGTCAAGGAGTGGTTGAATGTGTTGTCAGATGAGATGTTCAGGGGCAATGTTGAGACCTTTTGAGACATTCAGATGTTTATATCAAATATCTAATTTGCTAGTGTCTGAGGGTTTAAATGACAGGTGTAGCTGTTTATCATCCATGTAGCTGTGGAAGGAGATGCTGTGGTGATAAATTATCTGTCCCGAGGCTAACATGTACAGCGTTAACAAAATAGGTCTCAAAGTTGATCTTTGTGGTATTCTATGTTTGGTCTGAGCAGTGCATGAAGTAAATTCACCAACAGAAAACAAAAAATCTCCTGTTGACTAGATGTGACGAAAACCAGTCCAGGGCAGATCCACCCACTGTTGTAGTCTGTCTGTAAGGACAGAGTGGTTGATGGTATCAAAAGCTGCACTGAGGTCAAGCAAAGAAGGGCAGTTTCTGTGCTATGTAGTTTGGGGAAACCAGATTGAAACTTCTCAAAAATATTGTTGTTATTAAATGCCTGAAGTAGCTGGTCCAACACTCATCTTTTCCATGTTTTTGATTAGAAAGGCAGTTTGGAAATTTGCAGGCCCAAAGATGAGGTCTGCTATAATAAATCAGGCCCCAGTAAGCAAGTCAGATATCCCTGTTGTCCTCCTGGTTGCTGGTGTCAGGTGGTTGGTGTGGTGGTAGATTATTCCAGTGAAAACACACTCGAGCGTCTGTGATTTTGTGGTAAACTGTGAATGACAATCCGACTGAAATGTAGGAACAAGCCACTTACCCTTAATTTAAGTACACATACCCTTTCCTTTGCACCCTCTACTCCCCAGACCACATCACAAAGACCACAACCCCACACACACATCATTAACACGTACCTCAGACTCACCATGGATAAATAAACTTAGTTTTGACAAGCACGCCACAGGCATCGATGAAGGCTTCCAGTGAAAACTCTCCCACAAAGGCACCTTTCAGCCCATAATACTCAACTGCTCCCACCTGCTGCTTCACCATCTTAACCACTGTCAACAGTAACAAACTCATCCACATCACACACAATGCCCCAGAAACCACTGGTCCTCCCACCTCCAGCCTCTCAGACCTCAGCAACATCGCCATCACACACAAAGCACCTCACACGTCCCTTCAGTCCCCTCTGCCGCTGTGGTACTTACCATCTCCCCCATTAATTGTTATGGAGCTATCGATTGTATGTACAGTGGTCCCTCGTTAATCGCGGGAGTTACGTTCTAAAAATAACCCGCAATAGGCGAAATCCGCGAAGTAGTCAGCTTTATTTTTTACAATTATTCTAGATGTTTTAAGGCTGTAAAACCCCTCACTACACACTTTATACACTTTTCTCAGACAGGCATTAACATTTTCTCACTTTTCTCTCTTGTTTAAACTCTCTCAAAGTTCAAACCTTCGTAGAAAAATACGTCCAGTAAAAAAAAAAAACATGCAAAATTGCACTAAAAAAAATCCACGAAACTGCGAGGCCGCGAAAGGTGAACCGCGTTATAGCGAGGGACAACTGTATATGTGTATCTTTGTGCTTTTATGTGTGGTTCTGCATCTTTCCAGCTCATGTCTGTTTTGTGACATGAAGTTGGGCTGTGAGTAAAATGCATCAGTAATGCCAAAACTCTGTAATGCATTGGATAGCTGTTTTCAGTCTGTCCATGTACAGTCCCCTGATCAAATAAACCATAAATACATAAATAATAAGACACACCAGTGGGTGCAAGTTGGACTGAAATGTTTTGTTTTTCTGTGCACAGTCATTCCTCTGCTGCTGCTCTTCTGTAAATGTGGTGGGGCTGGTGGGCTGGCAGGCAACTTTACTGAGATGCCCTTTGACGCCAAATCACATCTCATTGCCTACCACACCGAGGGCCAGGGTGAGAACACGGTAGGCTAAATGTATTTCATGTACCTTATTAAAAAAACAAACTCAGTGCTGTGAGCTTGTGAATACTTCTTTTAAGAACTGACACCATCATGGAGGCCCTCTAGCTTCTCTTTAGTCTGTGTCTCAATGTTTTAAAGTCAGCTCAGTTAATAAACTGACAAAATGATAAGTGCATGGCTTTTTAGCTATCTTACTAGTCAGCAGGATAGATAAGCAAACATAGCAAAACAAATACACCTGCTAGAAACAACTAACAGTAACTTCTACAAAATCACGTCATTAGAGCAACACTGTGTTTGTTGAGCAACCAGATACTGGTGGCCAGAAAGCAGATGTTGGTTTGAAGGGCTTTCATTTGAGGTGACTAAGTCGCATGTTACAAACGAACCTCCAAGATTACCTTAACATCAGTTGTATCACAATATATCAGCTGAAAATGAATGCTTCTGTGTGTAAGGTCACCTGTTCTAATATTTTGACCCCTGGTCTATGACAGGAGGTGCCACTACTAAACATGCCAGCACAGGTGGATGGTGAGATGGTCGAAGTGGGCATGGTGGCTAACAACAGCGGCACAATGGCAGTTCCGGTTGGGGCTGGGGGTTTCCAGATATCTTCCATGGAAGGGGCATTCAACCAACATGGTTTCACAGGTGGCAACAAGGAAGGAGCATGGGGGATGATGGTCCAGGCAGACATGATGGGCCAGGCAGGGATGATGGGCCAGGGGGGGATGATGGGCCAGGGCGGGCAGGGCAGCGGCCTCTACTCAGAGTTTGAGCGCAGAGAGGCAGGAGGAGTGTATGATGGCATTGCTCTACCACACCACTTCTTGGAAGAATACTACTCTCAGGTGAGGAATCAGCTCATTGCTCCACCCCTAGGAATTTCTACTCCTAAATTCAAGTCACAATTTTTCCTTTATAAATAGGATGAAAAGTAAAGCCTTGTCCTGCGATGTGAAGAGTGAAGGAAGTGTACAAATGAACATCTTTTAAAAGCTGCATTTGTCTTTGAATGTTAAATACATAAAATTGGAAAAAGTAGACACAGCTGGACAGACTTAATAGAATGTGCTGATTTTCTTAAATAATGCTGATGACAGAATTACTATGTCGGAATACAGATAAAAAAGCAAAAGAAACAGACTTTGTCCACTCAAAGAACAAAGCACTTTCCTTGTTCATGTTTGAGGTGATGTGACATTTGTGTGGTTTCCTTTGGTTTTGTCTCTGCAGAAGGCAAGCTGTGCAGCGGACAACCAAGTGACGAAGGACAGTCTGTTGGTGTGCGACTACGAGGGCCAGGGCTCCTGTGCCAGCTCAGTTGGCTGCTGCAGCCTTCTGGAGACGGACAACGACCTCCAGTTCCTCGATGACCTGGGACCAAAGTTCAAGACCCTGGCTGAAGTGTGCAGTGGCAAGGAAATCCAAATTGAGCGGAAGAAAGAGATCAACCTGCCACCCATGCCCACCATCAACACTGTGACCTCAGTATCAAGTGTGATGTCTGCCCAGCAGCAGCCCCCACAACCACCACCGCAGCCCAAAGTCACTCTCCCACCACCCGAGCGGACCGTGCTGAAGGAGTCTTTAGAGCGTACTCACATGGTGAGGGAAAACGTGGCCACAGTGAAGGAAGTGAAGGAAGGAGCAATCAAAGTGAGGGAAGGGATGACAAACCAAGGCCAGACGGTTCTGCTGCAGCAGCAGCCTGTCTACTACACCACCACCCCCGTCCTGCAGCCTGTAAACTACATCGTTCAACCACAGCTTCAGAACACGATGCTGCTGGCTGAGACTCCGGCCACCAACCTGCAGGGCATGATCGTGGTTAACGGCGCCCAGACGGCGGCCGCCCCAGGCATGGTGTTACAGGGGCAGACAGTGATGTCCGGCACACCAGTTCAGGGCCAGAGCATGGTGCTTGTAGAGAGAGGTGGGGCTGTGGGGCAGGGAGTACATGTGGAGGGGCTTGGCACCAACCTGATCCACACTGGCAACCTGTCTGGCTCCCAGGCCATGATGGTGGTGGAGGGCAAAGTCCCGGTGGGATCCACACAGGTGCTGCAGGGTAGCCAGGCCCGCCTTGTGCAGGGAGGCACTCTGCAGCGAGGAAGTCTTTCAGGGTCTCAGAGTGTGCTGGTGGTCGAGGGGCCAAAAGCCAGTGGAGGGCAGCTGGTCCAGGGTGCAGGACTTCTCTCAGAGATGAGTGGCCTCTCTGGATCCCAGAGCGTCCTCTATAGCAAACACTGAATTATTTTGATCAGAGCTGAAAAAAAAAAAAAAAAAAAAAAATATATATATATATATATATATATATATATTTAACACGAGGTTAAAAAAAACGAGCGCTGGAAAAAAAAAAAAACTGCTTTCATCTTCCATCTGAAATTATCACCAGTAATTGTCACTCAAGTAGGCCTACGCCGGTTACATAGGCGGAAATCCCGGGGGGTCGAGGGGGACAAGACCCACATTTGGGGGGAAAAAAAACACTGTTAACACTAATAAATCATTTTGAATAATATAGTAATATTCAATGAAAGCACATTGCAAGCAGTGCTAATTATAAATGTAAAATAGTGTGTTTTTAAGTGTTAAAAAGTTATGAAAGCCTCAAAGTGGTTTGGTCCGCATCCTGCTCCCGGCAGAACCACAGCTTGGAAACTATCAGTCAGTCCGTCAGCCTGAGAGGCAGCAGCCTGATGAGAACTAGAAAAAAAAAAACCTCCTCAAGTGAAAGCCACTGAGTCATTTATCACACCACTTGTTCACCAAGCAAATGGTGGTAATATGAAAAGCAATATTTTCCGCTGCTTGGTCCAAACTGAAATTGACATGCATGCCTCCCCAGCTACCCACCCACCAAACACACAAACACAGGATATTATTTTTTTATTCATCACTGCTTTTCATCACTGCACAAAGGACACTATAAAATTTTACAAATGGCGTTATAAAGGCGTAATTAATAATTTAAAATCATTTTAGAATTAAAATTATTTACCAGAATTTACCACAATAAATATTAATGGAAAAGTGCTGAGGTGCAGAGGCACAAGCCAATAGATTAAGAGGCATGAGGAGGAGGAGCAGGTGAAGAAGTAAGATGAAGTCTTATGGCCAGACCCACAAAGAAGAGATTTTGCCATTTTTTTTTTTGCCAGTGTGTGTGTGTGTGTGTGTGTGTGCGTGCGTGCGTGTGTGTGTGTGTGTATATATATA
This sequence comes from Myripristis murdjan, assembly GCF_902150065.1. Lineage (NCBI taxonomy): Eukaryota > Metazoa > Chordata > Actinopteri > Holocentriformes > Holocentridae > Myripristis > Myripristis murdjan. The sequence continues at coordinate 34,307,121 of NC_043983.1, read as the reverse complement.
TATATATATATATATATATATATACACACACACAGTAAATATATATACAGTACTGCATACAGTAAAGGCGTTGCTCTCTCTCTCTCTCTCTCTCTCTGTGTGTGTGTGTGTGTGTGTGTGTGTGTGTGTGTGTGTATAGATAGATAGATAGATAGATAGCCTTTATTGTCCCAAAGGGAAATTCTTTTTCACAAACTGTCACAAAACCAACATTAACAACACACAATGCACACATAAACAACATCACCAGGCACCAAACAACATATGAATACACACAAAGCACAAACACCACCAGACATAGAACAATCAAAATGCTCAGGAGGGCTGGGCCCATACAGCTTAATTGTTGAGTGCTGAGATGGCAGACGGGACAAAGCTCTTGCTGAAGCGTGCCCATCACCATCTCAGAGTCCTGTATCTGCGGCCAGACGTCAGCAGTGTGAAGTGTTACTGAAATTACTGGTGATAATTTCAGATGGAAGATGAAAGCAGTTTTTTTTTCAGCGCTCGTTTTAAACCTGTGTTTTTCACTTTGACTTGGCGCGAACTTGCGGTTTTGTGTTGATCGCAGTCATGGGTGCTGGGGGGGCCGGCTCGCGTGATGCCGCCTGATGGTGCCGCGGGGGCGGGGGGGTTGGAGTAGCAACATGAAAGGGTGCAAGCCAGTAAATTCGCCTAGGGCGGCAACCAGGCCCGGACTGTACATCGGGAGAACCGGGAGAATTCCCGAAGCGCCGGCCTGTCACTGGCCTGCTGGCCTGCCTGTCTTTTTTTTTTTTTTTTTTTTTTTTTTGGACAGGTCGCCGGCCAGGCCAATCAGCTGTCATGCCGGTCCGCTCTCCGGTTGGCCTGTCCCTCTGTAAGGGACAGGCCAGGCCAGGCCAATCAGAGGCCAGCAGCCTGTGACAAGATCAAGACGTGATTGGTTTGTTTTGATTAACACCCGCCCCAACAGTCCGAGCACGCTGTAAACATAGGAGGGGGTGTGGCGACTCGCGCGAGTGTGTTGGACTGTGGAGGAGAGCGGAGGAGGCGGAAGGAAAGGTTTAGTGATTACATTGCAGTTGATAAATAAATTTTTCCATGGACCCCAATCCAAATCCGGGGAAAAAAAGAGGAAAGGTGGGGCAGAAAGGGAGAGAGAGAAAAAAAGAAAGGCACTCGAGGAAGACGCTGCCAACACTGAAAAAAATAAATCTGAGTGAAAGTAAATTTTACTTAATCGAATTTGTGATATTAACACTAAAAATTCAAGTTTGTGTCTTTACACAATTATATCTACTTTTGAATCATTTTGTGTTTGTTAGACATAGGAGAAAACATTTTTTTTGTTCAACAATAATAATTTATGTAATGCAAGCCAATCTTCTTATATTCACAGTCACTACAAAAATAAACCTTGTTATTTTTACTCTTTTCCAGTCGGTATTTCAAAACACCAAACACTACAATACCCATGAGCTATTTGCGCCCCGCTGTGGTGCATTGTGGGAGCATTTAGTAGAAACCAGTTTAAACTAGTTTGCACTGAGCGCCATCGACGAATTTGCCCAAGAATTTAGATGTGTGGACACAAAAGTTCAATAAGGTAAGAATAAAGCGGGTTTGTTCTTTTTTGCTTATTGTCGACAAAATATTTAACCGGATGCTTTTTTGTTATCTTAAGATACCGTACTTTGTTTAGAGCCAGGCAAAGGAACTAAGGTACTGGTGTGTCCTGCGCAGTTTTAATCAGAGACAGTCACCTTGCTAAAGTTTATTATTGAAACGGTTGTGAATGGTGACCGGACCGTCCTCACTAATGTAGCTGATTCAGTGCAAATGTTAAACATATGTGCTGCAAGTTTAATGCTACCGCACAGCTACACACACACACACACACAAGCCAATGCCTCAGCGACACACATAGTGTGTGTCGCTGAGGCACTGGAGCTCTGCAACTTGCAGAGCTCCAGTTTATATTCACTGTAGTGTCAGGTTCTGGCATAAGAAAGACTGTAAACTCATGTTAAAGAAGCATGACTCTGTGGTTGATGACCACGTTGTCTCAGATTTAGTCAAACAGTTGAGTGAGTCAAATCCCATTAGCACAGCATTGAGAGCTGACGGCCCTCTTTCCACATCTTATAAAAGATGAGAGTTTTTTTAAAAAGACATTTAACGTGATTGAGCCTGTTGAATACTTTCGGGACAAGAGGGAAGGTCGAACCTTACAGTATGTTAGGGTTAGGACAAAGCTTTCAACTCTTTATACACTACTCAGGAGGGACAGTATACAACATTTCACGGTGGAGCTCATTTCCAAGAAAATGCACTTTTGTCCAGTGAAGATATAACTCTCCCCCTCCTTCTGTACATTGATGATTTTGAGATTTGCAACCCGCTGGGAACGTCCCGAAAAAAACACAAGATCACCGCAGTTTACTGGGTATTGGCAAATGTCCCACCACAGTTTCAGTCTACACTGAAGTCAGTTTATTTAGCTGTGCTTTGCAAGGCTGTGGATGTAAAGTCGTATGGTCACAAAGCAGTGCTAGAGCCACTCTTAAAAGACCTTGCTCAGAAGAGGAAGGAGTTTTTCTTCCTGTCTTTGGAAAGAAAATCAAAGGCACAGTAGTTAGCATAATAGCAGACAATTTAGGTGCACATTCAATTGGCGTTTTTTTGGAAAATTTCTCTGGGTCTTATGTCTGTAGGTTTTGTTTGGGAGGGCTTTCTGAGTTTCACGAAAAAGAAGTAAGAACTGGATCCTTCTGAGCCAGAACAAAGCAGGAACATTCTCTTCATGTGCAGGCAGCTTTACAAAGCCCTTCTCTCAAACACTGCTTTGGTGTGAAAAAGCAGTGTGTCTTAACTAATAAAGTGAAATATTTTCATGTGTTATCTGGGTATCCACCAGACTTGCTTCATGATCTCTTCAAGGGAATAGTACCCCTGGAGTTGGCTTTGTGCCTTAGTGTTTTCATAAAGAAAAAACACTTCACTTTGTCTCAATTCAGACCTAATCAGAGCATTCCCCTTCAAGTGGACCGACAAAGCTTGACAGCCCGCAACCTGTCCCGCTGAACTTCACCATCAGAAAAAGTGTAGGTGGAAACGCTCATGAAAATTGGAGCTTATTGCGTCTGCTTCCGTTCATTCTGTGGCACAAAGTGCCACAGAATGAACTAGCATGGCATCTTCTAATGGATCTCAAAGACATTGTTGAACTGGTGGTTTCTCCATTTCACACAGATGACACAATTAGACCAAGATTTCAGAACACAGGCATAGATATAAGCAGGCTTTCCCACAGGCGACATTTCTCCCAAAGCACAATTTCCTTGAACATTATCCTCAACTAATCAAGGCTTTTGGACCACTTGTAACTCTGTGGACAATGCACTTTGAAAACATACATTTTTCAAGTGAGCTGTTTGACATACAAGCTGTTTTTGCAATATTTTACTGTCTCTTGCTGTTAAGCATTAATTAATGCTTGCTTACCACCTGCATGGCACAGATATTCTGAAACCTGCCTGTGTCTCAAATTTCTACAAAGTTCCTGTTGATGTCCTAAGGGAAAACCTACAGGAAGCAGTACAAAGAAAATTTCCTGGAGAGACATACATTCAGGTGGCCAATACAGTGACCTGCTATGGCACCAGTTACTCAGTGGGAATGATCTTGCCCTACGGATCCACAGGAGGGCTTCCAGACTTTGTTGAACTGAGTCTAATCTTTATTGTGCACAGCTTACCTGTATTTGCTGTGAAGTGTCTAGGGTCATGGTACATTGAGCATCTTCGGGCTTTTGAGTTGGAATCCACAAGACAAGTGACAGTCATCCAGCAAGACGCATTAACAGACTCCTACCCTCTTGCAGCATATATTGTTGAGGGAAAGCGATATGTCACTTTGAAGCGTCACATTCCCATGCAGGATTAGGTACTTAAATACGGTAAATGTTAATGTTTTTAATTCTTCCTTTTTCTTCTGTTCATTGCTATAACCTTGCATTTCAGGTGGTTTAAAAAAAAATCCCAGAATTTGAAAAAATGCAAAAAACTACTTCCAAATGTCACCTAGTTGCCTCCCTGAAAAGTGACCTGTTTGTGATTTGTATTTTTAAAGTGATTTGAAGTTTGAGTCCCTGTTTCAGTCCGACACACAAAATGAACAACATTCATTACTTAACAAACACCTCTCTATGTCTGAAGGGTGGTTGTTGTACTTTTGTTAGTATTAAGAGCCTAGTACTTCAAAAAAAAAAAAAAAAAGGTTTTTAATTGTCACTGATATTAACCACTTCTCTGTTATTAATAACTTCAGATAAAGCATATTTTAGAATAGAATCACTACAATATTTAGCCATTTTGGTAAGGCTGCTTAGAAAATTAAAACAGTTGCAACTAAATTTACAAATTCACTTGCTCCTGTGATGTCATTGAAAACATAAAGCCTCTAAGCATCGCAACTTTTACCACAACTTTTGAAAAACCTTCCACAAAAACCAGGCTCTTACGTGCCTTTTGTTTTGAAAGTACATAGACCGTACTTCCGGGAAATTATAAGCAGACTGAATAAAACATCTAATAGAATGGTTAAAATGTTCAGTGAATTAGCACCCCTTAAACAGGCGTATGTCCTTAAGACGCCTACGTGTCAGGTTTCTCAGGTTGTGCATGTGGGGGTTGTGTTGGGGTGGTGGGCCACCACTCCATTTTAATTATTTTTTAATCAGTTTGTTTTTTTAGGTTTTTTTTTCTAAAACAGTTGTCAGGGTTGCGGAAAAGCAGCAGGAAACGCTGAGTAAAGTTGCAATGACTGATAAGTTATCAGCTATTATATTATTCTGCAACAGTTTAGCTTTGGGTCAGTACTTAATTAATTAGGCTTTGTTTCACACTAAAATCATAAAATTGATAATTTTTCACATTGTAATAAGATGTACCAGTAATCTTTTTTCTTTCTACAGACTCAATATGTCTGCCAGACTTCGGGTCATACTTCAAGAGCACATACACAAGCTTAACTTGCCTTCTGGAATCCCCCAGACCGTGGAGGTCTGGGGGATTCCAGGGGGATTCTAGTCAGCTAAACAAGTGAAAAAAAATATATTTTTTTGTTTGGAAAAGATCTTGTCATATTTGTTCCATTATGCTATTTTGAATCAAAAAAAGAGCTGGCAAAGTTTTAATATTGGCTGGGCTATGCCTTTAAGATTTTTTTTGCTCTCAGTTAAATTGATAAAATGTAAGTTTTTAAATTGGTAGTACATATTTCATGACTAGCCAGATTTTTTTCAATTTTTTTTCTAAATGTTTTACAGTCTCTGGAGGTTTCTGTCCCTGTTTGCTTAGCAGTGTCGACAAAATAGATATTTCACATTGTATAATGTGTTTGAAAAAAAATCAGCTGTAGCCTGAAAACCAATAGAATCTGCCGAGCTCATGTTTTATTGTCAGATTCACCTGGTCCCTCCTCTGTTCAGGCAGACAACAATTCTGATAAGGATATACAATCACAAATGTTCATCTAGTATGTGTGGGATTTTATGTGAGTACTGGCATCACCTGTTGTTAATGAATCTCGAGACAGGAATGCAGGCTTTTCAACTGAGTGTGGTCACTACTCAAATGCAGTTTTCTAATGTACCATTTAGATGTGCATCTTGGTCTTTTTATACTCTGTTAATAAAGCAAGATGTGGTACAAAATAAAGAGATTTTTTTTTTTTTTTTTCATTTTACTATTATGCTGCAGTATCCACAACCCCAGGAAACACCAAGGTAATGGATGGTAATGATAATGGTTTTGTGCTTGTCAACGGGCATTGCCAGGCACAGGAATTAACACTTAAATAGTAAATGTTATGTTAAAAATAAGAATAATATGTTTGAAAAATAACTATATCCCACTTCATGTAATAGGGAAAGTACTTGATATGACTAATTAAGCTTGATCTACATAATAAAATTCAGTTGACCTTACTTGCAGAATTTATTTTAAATATAAAAAAGTCACTCATACAACAAATAGTTATGCTTGATGTACATTATAAAAAGAGGCCAATTTTGCATGCAAGTTTCATTAATTATGTTTTAAAAATTAAGTAGGCTATGTTAAACAAAAAATAGTTTTGTTTGATCCACATAAGATCAAGCTTGTTTTACTTGAAAATTTCATTTCTTACATTGAAAAAAAAAAGCAATTTATACAAAGACTAGTTTTGTTGAATCCAAAAAATAATATTAAGTTTATATTACATGAATTTTATTTTTCATGTACAAAAACAAATGAGTAGTTTATACAAAGAATATTCTGGCTTGATCTACATCAATAAATGATGCAAAAAGTTGCCTCAGTTTTTTTAAGTAGATCTGGTAGGATATTTTTATCAGTGAAGTGCCTCAAGTTGCCCTTGTTATTCAGCCCCCCCCCTCGCTGTCGCACCGTCAAAAAAAGTGATGCTTAAGCAAGTGAGTTTTCTAAAACACACTGGTTCTTCTCAGTAGGAGGTTCTTTAGGCCATGTACACTCTCAGTTAGAGTTGAATTAACACTGAGGATTAGATTTTACACGTACAGTGTAGAAATGTAGGACCTGGACTTGAAATTCAAAAGTTTTGAAATTAAATAAGGATTGAGGTTTTAAAATCACTGATTTACAAGCCATATTTTTTTTTACTGCCTTTGAGATTAATTTTTTTGTGCAACAAATGGGATATAATCATTCCATTATTCTTATAGTGAATGCAAAACACAATAATTCTATGTTTGCTATATGTGTAGGCCCCCCCCCCCCCCCCCCCCCCCCCGCTCCACTTCAAGGATGGTTTATTTGATCAGGACACTGTACATGGACAGATTGAAAACAGCTATCCAATGCATTACAGAGTTTTGGCATTAATGATGCATTTTACTCACAGCCCAACTTCATGTCACAAAACAGACATGAGCTGGAAAGATGCAGAACCACACATAAAAGCACAAAGATACACATATACAGTTGTCCCTCGCTATAACGCGGTTCACCTTTCGCGGCCTCGCAGTTTCGTGGATTTTTTTTAGTGCAATTTTGCATGTCTTTTTTTTTACTGGACGTATTTTTCTACGAAGGTTTGAACTTTGAGAGAGTTTAAACAAGAGAGAAAGGTGAGAAAATGTTAATGCCTGTCTGAAAAAAGTGTATAAAGTGTGTAGTGAGGGATTTTACAGCCTTAAAACATCTAGAATAATTGTAAAAAATAAAGCTGACTACTTCGCGGATTTCGCCTATTGCGGGTTATTTTTAGAACGTAACTCCCGCGATTAACGAGGGACCACTGTACATACAATCGATAGCTCCATAACAATTAATGGGGGAGATGGTAAGTACCACAGCGGCAGAGGGGACTGAAGGGACGTGTGAGGTGCTTTGTGTGTGATGGCGATGTTGCTGAGGTCTGAGAGGCTGGATGTGGGAGGACCAGTGGTTTCTGGGGCATTGTGTGTGATGTGGATGAGTTTGTTACTGTTGACAGTGGTTAAGATGGTGAAGCAGCAGGTGGGAGCAGTTGAGTATTATGGGCTGAAAGGTGCCTTTGTGGGAGAGTTTTCACTGGAAGCCTTCATCGATGTCGATGTCCCCACTGACCTGTTTTCAGATATTTGCCAGGTTGAAGTTACTTTTTTTTTTTTTTTTTAGGAAAACATCCCCCTCCATCGCTACCAACGAAGTCAGCACCCATGACTGCGATCAACACAAAACCGCAAGTTCGCCGCCAAGTCAAAGTGAAAAACACAGGTTTAAAACGAGCGCTGAAAAAAACTGCTTTCATCTTCCATCTGAAATTATCACCAGTAATTTCAGTAACACTTCACACTACTGACGTCTGGCCGCAGATACAGGACTCTGAGATGGTGATGGGCACGCTTCAGCAAGAGCTTTGTCCCGTCTGCCATCTCAGCACTCAACAATTAAGCTGTATGGGCCCAGCCCTCCTGAGCATTTTGATTGTTCTATGTCTGGTGGTGTTTGTGCTTTGTGTGTATTCATATGTTGTTTGGTGCCTGGTGATGTTGTTTATGTGTGCATTGTGTGTTGTTAATGTTGGTTTTGTGACAGTTTGTGAAAAAGAATTTCCCTTTGGGACAATAAAGGCTATCTATCTATCTATCTATACACACACACACACACACACACACACACACACACACACAGAGAGAGAGAGAGAGAGAGAGAGAGAGAGAGAGAGAGCAACGCCTTTTCTCAGCTGGAGGGAGGGTGTGAATGTCTCAGCTAAAAGCCGCAAGCAGAGTAGGCGGAGTACAAAAACGGGCTGCGTCCAGCACAGCGGAGGCGCCCTTAGCATTTGCCTATACTGCCTATGCCACGGGCCGGCCCTGAAGATGATGATGATGATGTCACACAGATGGAATGGTTTATGTTTGTCAGTGAAACAACCGATGATGATGGCAGCCGTTGTGGCTTTCTGTCACCTAAGCACTTGTTCCATTAATGTTTATTGTGGAAAATTGTGGTAAATTAATTCTAAAATTATTTCATATTATTAATTACACCTTTGTAATGCCCTTTATATAATTTTATAGTGTCCTTTGTGTCTCCCACTCTGTCTGCCTCTCTGCCGCAATAAGCAGTGATGAATGAAATGAATAAAAAAATGATCCTGTGTTTGTGTGTTTGGTGGGTGGGTGGGGGTGCAGGCGTTGGCTGTTAGTTAAATGCACCTTAACCAGAGGCGGTCCTGGCTAGTTTTGCGCCCTGGGCGAACCATCCCCCACTACCCCACCCCCACCACATCAGGCCTATCATTTGTTAACATCCTATTAACTAAGAATAACACACTAGAAATTACTCATAAAGCTATATCACATATAGCTTACAAAATGTCATGTCAGTGTATAGGAAGTTATTTAGGTTACCATAGACCCACGTATAGCAAAAAAAATTAAAAATTCCACAGTCAGGACGTATTGTTTACCAAATCCACAGACTAACAGGCCAATGTGAACTTGCACTTGTTGTGTTGCAAACACAAATTAGCCTATGGGTGAAATTAATTCCATGACATGATGCCTAAAATTCTAATAGTTGCTAGTTCAGAAAAACTAAAAACCAAAAAAAAAAAAAAAAAAAAAAAAACTTCTGTGGCTAAGTGTGTCAACATATTAGCAAGAGGCTAATAAATAGGGTATAGGCTACTGTTTCATTACATGCACAATTAACGTCACGCATAGAGACTTGCATACCTTTATCTTTTGAACGTTTCTCCTCTTCTTCCCTCCTTCTCTTTCTGAACTGGGCACCTGTTGTTTTTTTGGCCTTTTGTCCATGATACTCCATTGACTTTTTGTTGTTGTTGTTGTTGTTTGGCATTTTCACATAACCCAATAAATTACATGTAGCTATAAGGGGTCTATATTAATTTTATGAATGAAATACAATTTATTTGGAAGCAGCAGTTTGTGTTGTTTGGCCTGGGATCTTTCATATCAGAGGTTAGTCTATCCCCCGCCCCCCTCCCCTTTGCTTTTCCTGAGACTCACAACCTGCGCACAGCCTCTGCAGTCGCAAGTTGATCCCCCGCGCCCCCCTCCCCCTTGCCTTTTCTTCTGACACACACGACCTGTATACATGACTCTCAGCAGCAAGTTGACGTGATAGTAGGGGCGCCTTAGCGCCCACTGCACCAACTTGACATGGAAATGAGCGATATTAGTCTAGAAACGATTTTTTTTTTTTTTTTTTTCGCGGACGCACTTTTTTTTTTTTTTTTTTTTTGGACGGCGCAAGTAGATTGCGCCCTGGGCGGTTGCCCACACTGCCCATAGCAAAAACCGTCCCTGACCTTAACGCACCATTATAGATTGGGGTGGATGAAGGCTGTTTTGAAAAAAAAAAAAAAAAAAAAAAAATTCGGAAAGTGTTGAGTAAAAGAAGCCCAACAAGGTTCAGACCAGGCCCGGACTGTACATCGGGAGAACCGGGAGAATTCCCGAAGCGCCGGCCTGTCACTGGCCTGCTGGCCTGCCTGTCTTTTTTTTTTTTTTTTTTTTTTTTTTTTTTTTGGACAGGTCGCCGGCCAGGCCAATCAGCTGTCATGCCGGTCTGCTCTCCGGTTGGCCTGTCCCCCCCCCCCCTCCGCCCCCCCCCCCCCCCCCCCCCCCCCCCCCCCCTCGCTGTCGCACCGTCAAAAAAAGTGATGCTTCAGCAAGTGAGTTTTCTAAAACACACTGGTTCTTCTCAGTAGGAAGTTCTTTAGGCCATGTACACTCTCAGTTAGAGTTGAATTAACACTGAGGATTAGATTTTACACGTACAGTGTAGAAATGTAGGACCTGGACTTGAAATTCAAAAGTTTTGAAATTAAATAAGGATTGAGGTTTTAAAATCACTGATTTACAAGCCATATTTTTTTTACTGCCTTTGAGATTAATTTTTTTGTGCAACAAATGGGATATAATCATTCCATTATTCTTATAGTGAATGCAAAACACAATAATTCTCCCGCGATTAACGAGGGACCACTGTACATACAATCGATAGCTCCATAACAATTAATGGGGGAGATGGTAAGTACCACAGCGGCAGAGGGGACTGAAGGGACGTGTGAGGTGCTTTGTGTGTGATGGCGATGTTGCTGAGGTCTGAGAGGCTGGATGTGGGAGGACCAGTGGTTTCTGGGGCATTGTGTGTGATGTGGATGAGTTTGTTACTGTTGACAGTGGTTAAGATGGTGAAGCAGCAGGTGGGAGCAGTTGAGTAGGCCTATTATGGGCTGAAAGGTGCCTTTGTGGGAGAGTTTTCACTGGAAGCCTTCATCGATGTCTGTGGTGTGCTTGTCAAAACTAAGTGTATTTATCCATGGAGAGTCTGAGGTACGTGTTAATGATGGGTGTGTGGGGTTGTGGTCTGTATGATGTGGTCTGGGGTGTAGAGGGTGTAAAGGAAAGGTTGTTTGGTGCCTGGTGATGTTGTTTATGTGTGCATTGTGTGTTGTTAATGTTGGTTTTGTGACAGTTTGTGAAAAAGAATTTCCCTTTGGGACAATAAAGGCTATCTATCTATCTATCTATACACACACACACACACACACACAGAGAGAGAGAGAGAGAGAGAGCAACGCCTTTACTGTATGCAGTACTGTATATATATTTACTGTGTGTGTGTATACATATATATATATATATATATATATATATATATATATATATATATATATATATATATGTGTGTGTGTGTATATATATATATATATATATATATGTGTGTGTGTGTATATATATATATATATATATATACACTATATTACCAAAAGTATTCGCTCACCCATTCAAATGATCAGAATCAGGTGTCCTAATCACTTGGCCTGGCCACAGGTGTATAAAATCAAGCACTCAGGCATGCAGACTGTGAAACAAGACATTTGTGAAAGAATGGGCCGCTCTCAGGAGCTCAGTGAATTCCAGCGTGGAACTGTCATAGGATGCCACCTGTGCAACAAATCCAGTCGTGAAATTTCCTCGCTCCTAAATATTCCACAGTCAACTGTCAGCTCTATTATAACAAAATGGAAGCGTTTGGGAACAACAGCAACTCAGCCACGAAGTGGTAGGCCACGTAAAGTGACGGAGAGGGGTCAGCGGATGCTGAAGCGCATAGTGCAAAGAGGTCGCCGACTTTCTGCACAGTCAATTGCTACAGAGCTACAAACTTCATGTGACCTTCAGATTAGCCCAAGTACAGTACGCAGAGAGCTTCATGGAATGGGTTTCCATGGCCGAGCAGCTGCAGCCAAGCCACACATCACCAAGTGCAATGCAAAGCGTCGGATGCAGCGGTGTAAAGCACGCCGCCACTGGCCTCTAGAGCAGTGGAGACGCGTTCTCTGGAGTGATGAATCACGCTTTTCCATCTGGTAATCTGATGGACGAGTCTGGGTTTGGAGGTTGCCAGGAGAACGGTACATTTCAGACTGCATTGTGCCGACTGTGAAATTTGGTGGAGGAGGAATTATGGTGTGGGGTTGTTTTTCAGGAGCTGGGCTTGGCCCCTTAGTTCCAGTGAAAGGAACTTTGAATGCTTCAGGATACCAAAACATTTTGGACAATTCCATGCTCCCAACCTTGTGGGAACAGTTTGGAGCGGGCCCCTTCCTCTTCCAACATGACTGTGCACCAGTGCACAAAGCAAGGTCCATAAAGACATGGATGACAGAGTCTGGTGTGGATGAACTTGACTGGCCTGCACAGAGTCCTGACCTGAACCCGATAGAACACCTTTGGGATGAATTAGAGCGGAGACTGAGAGCCAGGCCTTCTCCACCAACATCAGTGTGTGACCTCACCAATGCGCTTTTGGAAGAATGGTCAAAAATTCCTATAAACACTCTCCTCAACCTTGTGGACAGTCTTCCCAGAAGAGTTGAAGCTGTAATAGCTGCAAAAGGTGGACCGACATCATATTGAACTCCATGGGTTATGAATGGGATGGCACTTCAGTTCATAGTATGAGTAAAGGCAGGTGAGCGAATACTTTTGGTAATATAGTGTATATATATATATATATATATATCTATACACACACACACACACACACACTGGCAAAAAAAAAATGGCAAAATCTCTTCTTTGTGGGTCTGGCCATAAGACTTCATCTTACTTCTTCACCTGCTCCTCCTCCTCATGCCTCTTAATCTATTGGCTTGTGCCTCTGCACCTCAGCACTTTTCCATTAATATTTATTGTGGTAAATTCTGGTAAATAATTTTAATTCTTATTATTTTAAATTATTAATTACGCCTTTATAACGCCATTTGTAAAAAATTTATAGTGTCCTTTGTGCAGTGATGAAAAGCAGTGATGAATAAAAAAATAATATCCTGTGTTTGTGTGTTTGGTGGGTGGGTAGCTGGGGAGGCATGCATGACAATTTCAGTTTGGACCAAGCAGCGGAAAATATTGCTTTTCATATTACCACCATTTGCTTGGTGAACAAGTGGTGTGATAAATGACTCAGTGGCTTTCACTTGAGGAGGTTTTTTTTTTCTAGTTCTCATCAGGCTGCTGCCTCTCAGGCTGACGGACTGACTGATAGTTTCCGAGCTGTGGTTCTGCCGGGAGCAGGATGCGGACCAAACCACTTTGAGGCTTTCATAACTTTTTAACACTTAAAAACACACTATTTTACATTTATAATTAGCACTGCTTGCAATGTGCTTTCATTGAATATTACTATATTATTCAAAATGATTTATTAGTGTTAACAGTGTTTTTTTTCCCCCCAAATGTGGGTCTTGTCCCCCTCGACCCCCCGGGATTTCCGCCTATGTAACCGGCGTAGGCCTACTTGAGTGACAATTACTGGTGATAATTTCAGATGGAAGATGAAAGCAGTTTTTTTTTTTCCAGCGCTCGTTTTTTTTAACCTCGTGTTAAACCTGTGTTTTTCACTTTGACTTGGCGGTGAACTTGCGATTTTGTGTTAATCGCAGTCAGGGACGGTTTTTGCTATGGGCAGTGTGGGCAACCGCCCAGGGCGCAATCTACTTGCGCCGTCCAAAAAAAAAAAAAAAAAAAAAAAAGTGCGTCCGCGAAAAAAAAAAAAAAAAAAAATCGTTTCTAGACTAATATCGCTCATTTCCATGTCAAGTTGGTGCAGTGGGCGCTAAGGCGCCCCTACTATCACGTCAACTTGCTGCTGAGAGTCATGTATACAGGTCGTGTGTGTCAGAAGAAAAGGCAAGGGGGAGGGGGGCGCGGGGGATCAACTTGCGACTGCAGAGGCTGTGCGCAGGTTGTGAGTCTCAGGAAAAGCAAAGGGGAGGGGGGCGGGGGATAGACTAACCTCTGATATGAAAGATCCCAGGCCAAACAACACAAACTGCTGCTTCCAAATAAATTGTATTTCATTCATAAAATTAATATAGACCCCTTATAGCTACATGTAATTTATTGGGTTATGTGAAAATGCCAAACAACAACAACAACAACAAAAAGTCAATGGAGTATCATGGACAAAAGGCCAAAAAAACAACAGGTGCCCAGTTCAGAAAGAGAAGGAGGGAAGAAGAGGAGAAACGTTCAAAAGATAAAGGTATGCAAGTCTCTATGCGTGAAGTTAATTGTGCATGTAATGAAACAGTAGCCTATACCCTATTTATTAGCCTCTTGCTAATATGTTGACACACTTAGCCACAGAAGTTTTTTTTTTTTTTTTTTTTTGGTTTTTAGTTTTGCTGAACTAGCAACTATTAGAATTTTAGGCATCATGTCATGGAATTAATTTCACCCATAGGCTAATTTGTGTTTGCAACACAACAAGTGCAAGTTCACATTGGCCTGTTAGTCTGTGGATTTGGTAAACAATACGTCCTGACTGTGGAATTTTTAATTTTTTTTGCTATACGTGGGTCTATGGTAACCTAAATAACTTCCTATACACTGACATGACATTTTGTAAGCTATATGTGATATAGCTTTATGAGTAATTTCTAGTGTGTTATTCTTAGTTAATAGGATGTTAACAAATGATAGGCCTGATGTGGTGGGGGTGGGGTAGTGGGGGATGGTTCGCCCAGGGCGCAAAACTAGCCAGGACCGCCTCTGATCGCAGTCATGGGTGTGTTACAGTTGGCCGTATAGTTAAATGTTTCTTGCATTATCCAATGTATTACATAGTTCAGGGCAGCTTGGCTGCTAAGCAGAGGATAGACACAGCAGGAGCCAGATGTACTTTCTCTATCTTGTTATTTAGGTCTGTTGCATTAGATACACGCCCAGTCAACATTAACTGGTAACTGGCCAATTATTCTCGGTTGCGTTTAAGTCCAACGTATGTACGGGGCAGGCCCAGCCCAAGAACATAAATGTGTATCATTTCCTGATATCGGGGCTCATTCTGACGGAGATCCTGCGGGAGCTCTGTCACACTGAGACCAGCGCTGCCTTGCTTTATATGTGACCATAATAAATATTGCATCAGAAAATTGAAGACTGACTCTGGTCTGTTCTTGGGCTTTCAACAAAAGAATCGGGAGCTAACAGGTGCTGACTTCGTTGGTATCTGCAGCAGGATGTGTGGTCTCACAAACCACAGAGATTTTAAGACAACACTGCACTTCTCTGTTTGTGGTTAACACACACCCTACGATCTGCAACACACCACTCACGCGATCATAAGCTAGATACCTACTTTTTTTTCACAATAAGCACATGGGCACTTGTGGTTAAGTACACTGTAACAAATTACTGTTTTTTTACGGTGGATTTACAACAGTATCCTACTGTATTTTACAATAATTGAAAAATACTGTTAAATAGTCATCCCTCACATGTAAATTAACAGTAAAATCGGTCAGTTAACAATAACAGTAGATAACTGTAATTTAACAGCATAAAACAGTATTTGTAATGAATTGCTGTAAATTGCAACAGTATCTTACTGTATTTTATAATTATTGTAAAATACTGTTAAATATTCATGCTTACATGTAAATTAACATTTAATGCTCTGTTAACAATAACAAACTGTAATTTAACAGCATTAAACAGTATTTTCTTTCAAGCAGTGGAGACAGGCGCTGCTGTATGATCCCTTTTCAAGTCCAGTCACTATCTTTCAGCATCATCTGATGATTGTGGGCTTATGTTTCTTTTCTTTTTTTGATGATAGCACTTCTTTATTGATCAAACTCCTCATTTTTGCGTGACAAGATGTAGCCTATAACTGGCTATTCCTGCACTTGACTTTCTGGAAAACGGTGTTAGAGTGAGTGTTCTTCTTTGTCAGTTCTGGTTCTTGGTTCTTGAAAACAGCGTCAGAGTGAGTAATCACACTGTTCACTCCGTGCTACGCTGCTTCTCCGTGTCCTCCGCTATCTTAACACACTGCCATATACTGTAAAATTACCATGTTTCATAGCTATCCGGTGGCGTGGCTCAGGAGGTAGAGCCGTCGCCCGGTAACCAGAGGGTTCCCGGTTCAATCCCCAGCTCCTCCAGAGTGTGTCGAAGTGTTCTTGAGCAAGACACTGACTCTGTCCTGATGGACAGTTAGGCGCCTTGCATGGCATCCTCTGCCATCAGTGTGTGAATGGGCGAATGTAAGGCAAAACATTGTAAAGCGCTCTGAGTGGTAAGTAGCCTAGAAAAGCGCTATAGAAATACAGTCCATTTACCATTTTACTGTCATGTAGCCTTCTGTTATCCAAAAAACGGAATTATACTGTTTGATAAATTACGGTAGATGCGCTGTAAAATTACCATAACCCTGTAATCCTACTGTCATGTGCTGTACTCCAAAAAACGGTATTATACTGTTAGATAAATTATGGTAGATGCGCTGTAAAATTACCATAACACCCACCGTTATCCTACAATTATATACTGTAATCCAAAATACGGTAATATACTGTTAAAATAAATAACAGTAGATTGATTGTAAAATAACAGTAAAATACTGGCGTCCCTGCTGCCAGTATTTTACTGTTATTTTACAGTGAAATTCCTTACAGTGTAGGCTATTTTGAGAAGTGATCGTTTTATGTCAGTTTTTTTTACGCCCTAAGATTCAGATCATGCAGGTGCTTAAGAAAGCAAAGTCCATTCGTAGGGATCATACCCACCCTCTTAACCAGGAATATAAGCTTCTTCCTTCTGGCCTCCGCCTAACTGTTCCCCCAGATACTAAAAACAGATGTAAATTTTCCTTTGTGCCTCTCTCCATCCGGGGTTTAAACGCATGGCATGGCGGTTTGATCATTTCAGAAAATCTAACTAGAGAAGGAGCCAAAAACTCCTGCTACAACATTTTGTTTTTATCACAGTTTCAGTGGGGAAAACACGCCGCTGGCAGTTTGAGTCGAAGGCAGCTCATCAGATAAAAAATCAGATAAAACGTCAAACGAAAAACAAAACAGAACAGAAATACAGTGACTGACAGAGGGAAAGCTCAAACCGCTCTCTCATTACTGTAAAAAAAAAAAAAAACTTTATGTATTTGCTTTTTTTTTTTTTTTTTTTTTTACATTATTTTATCATTTGAAGTTATTTCATAAGAATTTTCTGATCATCAGAAACAGCGGCAGCCTCACGGATCACCGGATGAAACACGGTTTAAAGAAAACGTCACGGACCTGCAGCCACTTGGACACAAAATCCTGATGAGACTCCAGCGATGATTTTTTTAAAAAATTATTTTAATCTTATTTAATCTTGAAAGTCTGGTTGCGGTTAAAAATGTCTTTTCACTTCAGGTTTTATTATGTAACCCAGTCGGAGGGCCTGTTCGGGCCGCACCGAGCACCGGGCTGTGATCACACTGGCGGCCTGACGCACTCACAGCACGTCGGGTTCGTTTTCAGGGAATTTTATGTGAAATATTACAAACAACAGAGAATGCTTTTCTTCACAGCAGTCAGCAAATCACTAAAACTGAAAAACTGAATATTTGTTGGATGTTACTTGTCATTTGAGTTTGCAACAACAACAACTACGCCTATAATAATAATAATGATGATGATGATAATAATAATAATAATAATAATAATAATAATAATATAACAGTGCTTCAGCATACCGTAAGAAATGTAGGCTACGATTCATTGCAAATTCATTATGTGATGCCTGTTTTATATTTTTATTTAGTCATTTTGTTTATTTCATTGTTATTATTATTATTATGATTTTGGAGTAGCCTGCCTGAACCTTGTTGGGCCTCTTTCACTCAACTTTTTTTTTGTTTTTTGTTTTTTGTTTTTTCAAAACAGCCTTCGTCCACCCCAATCTATAATGGTGCGTTTAGGTGCATTTAACTAACAGCCAACGCCCCCCACCGCCCACACCCACCCACCCACCAAACATACAAAAACAGAATCATTTTTTAAAATTCATTTTATTCATCACTGCTTTTTGCGGCAGAGAGACAGACAGAGTGGGAGACACAAACGACACTATAAATTTTGCAAAGAGCATTACAAAGGCATAATTAATAATTTGAAATAATTTAAATAATTTTAGAATTAATTTACCACAATTTTCCACAATAAATATTAATGGAACAAGTGCTTAGGTGACAGAAAGCCACAACGGCTGCCATCATCATTGGTTGTAAACAAGCAAAAGCTTTTGTGCTTTTGCTGGTTTCACTGACAAACATAAACCATTCCATCTGTGTGACATCATCATCATCATCTTCGTCATCACCAGCACATCATAGAGCAGCTGAGGCTCTCTGACTGAGTGAATACACAGGTGAGCAGATGAACAGAGTCACCTGAGGCTCCTGCACGTTCACCTGCTTATCATGCATCGTTCATATAAACAGACTGATCACAGCCACAGTGGTAAACCCTTTTCCACAAAGAAACCAATAAGTGGTTGTGCTTTGAATGTGACTCAGCACCTTCATCACAGGATGTCAGACCATTTGGTCACAGCAGCGGACGGGGTCACAGCAGCGGACGGGGTCACCCACGTGATACAGTGTTCTGACATTCAGAAGACTGAGCTGAGCTGAGAATGTGCTCGTTGGCCAGTCAGAATTGAGTATGTAACAGTATGTATGTATGTAACAATTGAGTATGTAATGAAGCCATGTAATAAACTGATTTAACATCCAATTAAAAAAAACAAAACAACAACAACAGAGAGAGCCAATCGACTACAGAAAACCAAAGCATGACAGAAAGCATGACGGAAGTTGAGCAGTGATGCGGTGGAGGGAACAGCTGAGTCTGGCTGCAGCATCTTCACAGAGGAGCCCCGCTGTCAGACGGGAGCACAGGAGCTGGAGGGGGAATCAGAGATCATCGTTACTTCAGGGTCAGAGGTAACTGTGTTGTCTGATGGACAAAGTTGTCTTGGATCAAAGACTTTGTGGCATGAAAACGTGGAGCAGCCAGGCCTGTGCCGTCAGGTTTTTTCTGAATATTTAAACAGCAGCAGTGATTCTTCAAGCTCTGCCTCTGAAACCTGAACACTTGCAGCCGATGCTTTTACAGGTTGTGCCAAAGTGAACGCATGGTCTCTGCTTTACACTCAATAACACACCTGTAGTAAAAACTGTAAGCACTGATCTCTACATCACTGCGCTGTTTTGCCAACTACCACACCTACCACATCACTTTCTGCAGTCTTGAGTCAGATGGAAGATCGAGGTGATGATGCGGATGGAGGTGTAGATGATGGACAGCCACTGAATGACAGCATCTACTGACAAAGAGGGATCCACAGACAGGGGGAATGAGGGATGAAGACATTTTGTATGATCCCTGACCCATATTAATTTAATTATGCTATTACCTCAAAAACCCCTGTTCATGACAGTGTGTAGCTCCAGGAGCGCAAACCACCAACTGGAAGTCACGCTCTGCAGCCAGCAATCTCAGTGTGTAATGTTATGAGTTGAAGTGGTTAGTACAGCGTCAGCCCCACATTCTAACATGGAAATTGAAAGGCTATTAGTTCCACATTTAAATGCATTGGAGACAGTGTGCCATAAGGTAGGGTAGTAAGGTAGTTGGCTTGTACCAGCAGCTAAAGTTGGCCTGTGTGTTTGGTCAGCTTTCTGGCAAGCAAGGCATCAGTAGTGGTGACATAAGTGCCTTGCAGCTTCCTACAGGAGCTGTGTGTGAGCTGAGATGCTAAAACTGAAGCAATGCATTTTTAAAACTTCCAACCTTAAACTCTTCGAATATATACGTACACATCAAATTACAAGAAAACATATCATTTTTTTCTGGACCTCATGCTACCTGCTCTAAAAAACATTTGTCCCGCATGACGCTCCTGCAGCCTAATCCAGTCTAATCCAGCTGTTGTGCCATAAAGTTTCCTCTCCTGCTGCCTATAATGCTCAGCTTGTCTTGTTGTCACGGTAACAGAGGTGTTCATTCACTTCTATGTTTGGCATTGAGCTCATAGTTAGTGCTGCTGTTGGACTGGACTGCACTTTATTCAGAGGTGTTTCCACTATTTTGTCCTCACTGATGTATATAAATAGGGAGGACAAAAAATCTGAAACACCCCTCAATATAATGTAGTCCAGTACAAGACCTCTGCAAACTACAACCTCAATAATAAACACAGAATTAAAGCTATACATTCTCCACAATGTCAACACAAACTGAACATTATAAACTTTGTTAAAAGGGAGAATTTATGGCAGAGCAGCTGAGCTGAACTGCATCTGGACAGCTGAGTGTAGAGCCATCCATCCATCCATCCATCCATCTTCTGCCGCTTATCCGGGGCCGGGTCGCGGGGGCAGCAGTCTAAGCAGAGACGCCCAGACTTCCCTCTCCCCAGACACTTCCGCCAGCTCCTCAGGAGGGACACCAAGGCGTTCCCAGGCCAGCCGAGAGACATAGTCCCTCCAGCGTGTCCTGGCTCTTCCCCGGGGCCTCCTCCCGGTGGGGCATGCCCGGAACACCTCCCCAGGGAGGCGTCCAGGGGGCATCCGGAACAGATGCCCGAGCCACCTCAACTGGTTCCTCTCGATGCGGAGGAGCAGCGGCTCTACTCCGAGCTCCTCCTGAGTGACCCAGCTCCTCACCCTATCTCTAAGGGAGCGCCCGGCCACCATGCGAAGGAAACTCATTTCGGCCGCTTGTATCCGCGATCTTGTCCTTTCGGTCATTACCCAAAGCTCATGACCATAGGTGAGGGTAGGAACGTAGATCGACTGGTAAATCGAGAGCTTCGCCTTTCGGCTCAGCTCCTTCTTCACCACGACGGACTGGTACACCGACCACATCACTGCGGAGGCTGCACCGATCCGCCTGTCAATCTCACGCTCCATCCTTCCCTCACTCGTGAACAAGACCCCGAGATACTTGAACTCCTCCACTTGAGGCAGGACTTCTCCACCAACCCGGAGAGGGCATGCCACCTTTTTCCGGTGGAGAACCATGGCCTCGGACTTGGAGGTGCTAATTCTCATCCCCGCTGCTTCACACTTGGCAGCAAACCGCCCCAGTGCCTGCTGAAGGTCCTGCATTGATGGGGCCAACAGGACAACATCATCCGCAAAAAGCAGCGATGAAATCCTGTGGCTCCAAAACAGGACTCCCTCCGGCCCCCGGCTGCGCCTAGAAATTCTGTCCATAAAGATAATGAACAGAACCGGTGATAAAGGGCAGCCCTGCTGGAGTCCAACATGCACTGGGAACAGGTCTGACTTATTGCCGGCAATGCGAACCAAGCTCCTGCTCCGGTCGTACAGGGACCGAACAGCGCTTAGCAAAGGGCCTCGAACCCCATACTCCCGGAGCACCACCCACAGGGCACCACAAGGGACACGGTCGAAGTGGTCGGTGAGTGTAGAGCATAACTACCAAAACTGCTATTCTGACTACAATTTAAAAGACTGACTGCGACTACTTCTCTGATTAGTAGGCCTAACCTACCGCTGCGGAGCAGGAGGAAGATGAAGTGAGAGAGAGTGATGAAGATCAGATAAAAAAAAAAAACAAGAGACGTGAGAGCCTCTTACCCCCCGAACTTTAATGGAATTTTTATTTCTATTCCTTCCTCTCCGTTTCTCTGCTCTTACCTAGCTTTGGGATGTAGCGACGTGCGGCCTGCAGCATCATGTAGCCGCGCTCCCTCAGGTTCCTCCACATGAAGCGCACCGAGCGGCGGAAGCGACTGGAGGGGGGAGGAGGAGGAGGAGGAGGAGGAGGAGGAGGAGGGCGGGCGGCGGAGGAGAAAGGAGGAACATGCTGACCGTTTCCCACCTGCAGATCCCCGCTGCCATGTCCAGCATGCAGCTCCAAATCTATGACGACTGGATCGGAGTGGGTCATCTGACGAGAGAGAGGGAGCAGAGAGAGAGAGAGAGAGAGAAAGAGAGGGGGTAGGGAGAGAGAGACAACTTTGATATCCTTTTATAAAGAGAGAGACACTATTTCTCAAACACACACACACACACACACACACACCTCCCACACTTCAATAAACTAGGCAAAAAAAGTTCTGCACCGCTTTTCAGTCTATAATTTCTCCCCTTTATTTATACCCAATAGTGTTGTAGCCTATCTTATACCGTTGTAAAGCCATGTTGATCATTTCTCCCCTGTGATAAGACCAACTGGATTTGTGAGTTATACTGTTGGAATGCCAGTCCCCTTTACAATATAGGGTGTAACTGTAAGGATGAGGCAACACAGCTAAACAGGTGAGAAGCACAATATTTTATTCATTTTCTCATTTTGCCATATGCTGTCAATTAAGTGCCAGTTCGGTACACCTGTGAGTGCAATTTAAATTACCAACAGAAGAACATTGAAGGGAATTTTGATTGACTGCAAGGACATTCTCTTGTTTTTTGTTTTTTTTGTTTTTTCTGGCAGAAGGAAAGCCTCACACACACACACACACACATACACACACACGCAGAGAGAGAGAGAGAGAGAGAGAGAGAGAGAGGTAGACATAGACGTTTTTTTTATCGTTTCTGAAGAAAGACAAAGCTGCCCGCCTCGCCCATGCCAAAAACCGCTACTCCTCATGAAGACGTGGGGCATGCGGACAGTGCAGCGTGAGTGCGGGGATAATCGCATAATGATGGCGATACACAAAAAAAAGATGTCTTCCAAAAACAAACAAACAAACAAACAAAAAATCTGGACTGTACATGTTCTTAAAAGCAAATCCATCCAGGCCATGGTTTTCATAATTTAAGTGTGGAGCTGGATGCAACAGAAAACATGGAAGGCGCAGAAATCTAAAAATAAATGAAATTCCCTCAAAAAACAAACAAACAAACAAAATCAAAACAAAACAAAACAAAACAAAACAAAACAAAACAAAACAAAACAAAACAAAACAAAACAAAACAAAAAACAAACAAACAAAAAAAAAACTCACAGAAGTTCAAGTTCAAGTTTATTTGTTTCGTACATGACATGGTATGAGTTTCCAAAAGAAAATTTACAGCATTTACAGCAGAAGAAGTAGGCCTAACCAAGAGCAAAAAGCCTTCATGTAGCCTATTTCAAGTTGTCATTGTGTCTGTTGATTTACATAAGAAACGTAAAATGTTAGTATGACCAACTGAATCAACACCTATTTGTCAAAGTGGCTTAAGTGTCAGATTAGAAGGATGACTCCCATCTGCAGCAACGAAACAAAACAATAACAGAAAAAGACCCTGATTTTTCTCTTTTTATGAGTGCTCATAACTTCATCGTTCTCTCTTTAAAGAGGCCAATTTTTTTTTTTTTTTTTTTTTTTTTTAGCGGAAATATATTTTTACAATTCTTTAACTCATTATCGAGAGAGTTCCAGAGTTTCACTGTTCCACCACTGAAGTACACATTTGTTTTAATGTTGTCCTTGCAAATTGATGCTTAAAATGACCTTTCCTTTGCGGAAGTAATCCTGAACCAAAACACTATAAGCTGATAAAATTTAATATACTTCATAATTTTCAGGAAACTCATATGTAGTCTACTGGAGTTTGTACAAGTTTAAGAAGCTCTCAGCAGTCAATCTGGCCTGATCTGGACCGAAGTTTCCACATCACCTTCTTCCTTCATTCTCTATAAGATTAAACTTTTTTTTTTTTTTTTGTAGGTTTGTTGGTAGTACTTTATTATCTGCCTTGAACATAACCACTAGCATCTGTAACTCAACAAGTTCGTTAAATTCGTTCGTTCGTTAAAGACCTCAAGTATTCCTGAATCCGTTTTAAAAGTTTTATCTCTAAAAAATGTAGTTAATGTGATCAGACTGACCTAAGATTCCATGATAAAATTTGCAAAAAGAGAGAAAGGAAGCGCTGCTTAGATATCTTAGGGCTTTTTACTGGGCAGGTGCTCTTCCGTTGGGCAGGTGGATAGTAGATCTCAAACATAAACCAAGGAAGTCCTATACTCTTTGTAAAAAGTGCAGACAACCAAGGAAAAGGAAACTGAGGCACTCCGTCTTCAGGTAAACAATAATATTTTATAGTAAATGATTGTGGAGCAAGGCAACTGGCAGACCTACGCGTATCGACTAACAGTTTGTCAGACCCTGAAGACGACTGTTAGTCGATACGCGTAGGTCTGCCAGTTGCCTTGCTCCATAATGGCACACACATGTACACGCAAAAGAGAGAGGTGACAAAAGGAAGAGGTGCAATCTTGTGTGCACTAAGAGATGTGAAAACAAGCATAATCTGCCTGAAGTGCAGTTTGCAAGGCAGATGGAAAAACCTGCACACATTGTCCAACATGTGCATGAGAAAAAGCCCCATTGAAGTTTGAGTTAACCCACTCCACTAAGTTTAGAAGCCTGATTTTGTTATCCGTTTTCAGTTCGTTTTTGTTTGTTTTTTTTCAGGCAAAGACACATCTGATGGAAATGATAATGTTACTGTTGTTGTTATTTGTTCATTATCTTGTAAAAATGTGAAATGTGTAGTGCAGTGTTCAGAGGATTTTCTGAATCGATATTGAATTGTGAAAAACTATATTGCAATGCATTGATGAATCGATATTTTTACCCACCCCTACCACACACCGTCACAAACACAGTCACACATCGACTCGCTCTCGTAAGCACATTCATAAATAGTACACACTCCAATACACATAGGCTACGCACCCACTCTCACACGCAGTACACACACTCGTAGGACCACCAAGCATGGGCCTACATCAAGCAAAAAAAGCAGCCAAAAAGAGAAAAAAGAAAAATAGCTGGTCCGATGATAGTCCCAAGTCCAAGTAAAAGACTGATGCAGTCCGAGAGAAAAAAAAATCTGGGAAAAAAACCCCGGCAGCACAGAAAGAACATAGCGGAAAAAAAGATCAAAAATACAATAAAGTCACGGCAGAAGGAGCAGAACCAGTGCAGGTCTAACTACAGGTCAAAGAGTTTGAACCTGCGTCGCCTAGGGAGCATTTTAAATCCAGATGGATAAAAAACATATTTTAAGTAGTCATAGCGCAAATAGAAAAATATTTCAAAAACAGATTGCAGAGAAGACAGCCCCAAAACGGAATCAATTTGTTGGCTGATTGCAATAACACAGAGCCTGCTGTAATAAGGAGTAGGCCTACCTTGTGCGGAGAGGTGCACCGAGCTCCCTTCAGAATAGCCCATAATCCCAGTCTCTCTCTCTCTCTCTTAATTTTCCCCCTTAATTTCAGTTTATTTTCGTTCAAAGCTCATAAGCTCTTCTGTACTTAATGATAAAAGTAGGTAATAATAATAATAGTAATAATAACAATCATAACAGTAGCCTAATAATAATAATATCATCATCGTTATTAAGTTTAAGGCTCATGGTTTTTTGAAAGCACTTCTGAAGTTTCTTGCTCCTCGGGTACACTGGCAATATTTCCTGGAAACGGAACTCGGGCCGACCTTGGTTCAGTTTGCTTCGCTGACGGCCATAAAGAAAATCTGTCCCGTCTGTTTGGGTCATTTCTCGTTTGCCAATGTCTGGAAGCAGAATCCAAAATCGACCGGCCAAAAGTTTCACACATCCACAGTTCACCGAGCCCGTCCTGCTCTGATACAGCATCCTCATCAGCTGACATCAGCACTAGTGTCCGGATCCTCTGCTGATCCTCGGCACAAAACGCATCATGAATAAAAGTGAAGTGGGACTTACCTTGCAGTGCAGCGCTTGATCCGGGACAAAGAGAGGCTTAAGGAGGCGGCTGCTTTTAACAGCCGGATTTTATGCGATCCTCTTACTCTGCTGCTATTGGCTGAGACATTCACACCCGCCTCCTAGGCTACTCTGCTGCTATTGGCTGAGACATTCACACCCGCCTCCTAGGCTACTCTGCTGCTATTGGCTGAGACATTCACACCCGCCTCCTAGGCTACTCTGCTGCTATTGGCTGAGACATTCACACCCGCCTCCTAGGCTACTCTGCTGCTATTGGCTGAGACATTCACACCCGCCTCTACTCTGCTGCTATTGGCTGAGGCATTGACACCCGAGCGCGGTGTCCCAATGCGGATTTTCATTGGTTGTTCTCCATTTCACATCTGGGCAGTGGCGGCTGGTGAAAAAAAAAATTCTTGGTGGGGCTTGGCTGCAGACACAGTTCCCTGCCTTGTAGGTCTATAGCCGAAGCATTCAAATAAACAGTCGGAAAATTACTAACAGTTCCACAATAATATTTAATTTCCTTCTCAAAATCAACAGTTTCAAAGATAAAATAACAATTTACAGCTATATCAGACTTTATGTTATCAAATACTATACAGTACAATACAATAATGAGATAAATTTACAGAAAGGGATTTCAACTGAATCTTTACAAATCAACAGTGTGAGTGAGTGAGTGAGTGAATTTACAGCAAAGTTCTTTTCAAAAATTAAAACATAATCAGATGATTTACCCTATCCGAAAAGATGCAACATTTGCTTGAAGAAACCAGCATCAGTGCCATAAAAGCAGCAAACTTTGTCAGTGCATGTCACAAACACAACAAAACAACAGTCTCCACAACTACACTCTGCCAATAGAACGTAAAATACACTTTAATGTAAAATATTAAATGTATTTGTGTCTGCCTATTTAATATGAAATGTATTTAATGTAAATTATTTAATGTATTTGTATTCATATTTAATGTATAATTGTATTATAATTGAATTGTATGTCTGTATGTTCTGCTTTCAGAAACAGTGGTTGATAAAATTCATGCCAGTTAAGCTCATTTGAATTTGATTCCTGTAAGAGACGATGAAAGAGTGTGTGTGAAGGATTGCCTTAGAATCAGACACACACATACCTCTGTGTCTGTCTGTCTGTCTCTGTGTCTGTCTGTGTGTGTTTGTGTGTGTGTGTGTGTGTGTGTGTGTGTGAGAGAGAGAGAGAGAGAGAGAGAGAGAGAGAGAGAGAGAGAGAAGAACACTGACTAAGTCCAGACTGAGTGAACACAGCCTGGCAGTAGGAGAAGGCCGGCACAGGCAGACCTGCTGCCCAGAGAGGAGAGGCTGTGCTCTCACTGTGACCAGGCAACAGCAGAGACAGAGCTGCACTTCCTAATTTACTGCTACCAAAATCAACTGTAGTCCCAGTCTGTAGTAGCAGGCTGCCACATATCTTGCTGCCAGTCTACAGCAGTCTACAGCAGTCCTGCTGTAGAGCTGAGGGAGGACTCAGGGAGGACTGAGGGAGGACTGAGGGAGGACTGCTGTAGAGCTGAGGGAGGACTGAGGGAGGACTGAGGGAGGACTGCTGTAGAGCTGAGGGAGGACTGAGGGAGGACTGAGGGAGGACTGCTGTAGAGCTGAGGGACGACTGAGGGAGGACTGAGGGAGGACTGAGGGAGGACTGCTGTAGAGCTGAGGGACGACTGAGGGAGGACTGAGGGAGGACTGAGGGAGGACTGCTGGAAGGACTGAGGGAGGACTGCTGTAGAGCTGAGGGAGGACTGAGGGAGGACTGAGGGAGGACTACTGTAGAGCTGAGGGAGGACTGAGGGAGGACTGAGGGAGGACTGCTGGAAGGACTGAGGGAGGACTGCTGTAGAGCTGAGGGAGGACTGAGGGAGGACTGAGGGAGGACTACTGTAGAGCTGAGGGAGGACTGAGGGAGGACTGAGGGAGGACTGAGGGAGGACTGCTGGGAGGACTGAGGGAGGACTGAGGGAGGACTGCTGTAGAGCTGAGGGAGGACTGAGGGAGGACTGCTGTAGAGCTGAGGGAGGACTGAGGGAGGACTGAGGGAGGACTGAGGGAGGACTGCTGTAGAGCTGAGGGAGGACTGAGGGAGGACTGAGGGAGGACTGCTGTAGAGCTTAGGGAGGACTGAGGGAGGACTGCTGTAGAGCTGAGGGAGGACTGAGGGTGGACTGAGGGAGGACTGCTGTAGAGCTTAGGGAGGACTGAGGGAGGACTGCTGGGAGGACTGAGGGAGGACTGAGGGAGGACTGAGGGACGACTGAGGGACGACTGCTATGTGGCAGCCTGCCATGAGCTCTGTCTGTCTCTCTGTGTGTGTATGTCTCTCTCTCTGTCTCCCTCTGTGTCTGTGTCTCTCTGTCTCTCTGTCTCTCTCTCTCTCTGTGTCCCCCTCTGTGTCTGTGTCTCTCTGTCTCTCTCTCTGTCTCTCTCTCTCAATTTCAATTTTTCAATTTAAATAGCTTTATTGGCATGACAAGGCAGTGCTTATATTGCCAAAGCAAATAACAGTGATAATGACAATACTGTTAGTAAAAATAAAAATAAATAAACACATGGATAACTAATGATACAGTGTACACAGTAAAAACAGATATAAACAACTTAACAATTTCAACATTTTTCAATCGTCATGCCACAAGGAACACGGTGGCACAATGGAACCATTTTGATCATAACTTATCATTCTTACTAAACATATACATATAAACATAAACATATTTACAGGAAAGGAGAGGTGGTTTACTCCTGT
Organism: Myripristis murdjan; assembly: GCF_902150065.1. Lineage (NCBI taxonomy): Eukaryota > Metazoa > Chordata > Actinopteri > Holocentriformes > Holocentridae > Myripristis > Myripristis murdjan. Next base: position 34,278,747 of record NC_043983.1, on the reverse strand, counting down.
GTGGTGTTTTCGTGGTTGTCCCTCAGTCTGTGGCAGGAGGCCACATATGCCCCTTTTCCACTAGTACCTACTCAGCTCGACTCGGCTCGACTCTACTCGGTTTAAGAGCTTTTCCATTAGGTGGTAGTACCTGCTAGCAGGTCCCATTTTAGCACCTACTCAGCCGGGGTTCCAAGCGAGCTGAGTCGAGCTGAGTCGAGCTGAAAATGTGACGTAAACGCCGTGCAGGCAACTGATTGGACAGGGAGTGACGAGAGCGACTCCTGCACGAAAACAAAACCCGACATTTAAAAAAAAAAAAAAAAAACGGCAACAGCGGCCGTGCGCATTGATCGTCAGTGAAGTTGTCAAAGTCGGAAAATGGCAAGCAAACCGCTACCGCGGTCAAATAAAGACGTGGAGACTTTTCTGAGCTTGGTGGCGGCCCAAAGAATCCAGAGGGAGCTGGACGGTGCGCCGCCTTGCTATGACGACTCCACCCACGGCGAGGTGCTACTCAATCGTAATGGAAAACCACCTAAACCGTGTCGAGGCGAGTAGAGTCGAGCCAAGTCGAGCCGAGTAGATACTAATGGAAAAGGGACAATATTCAGCTGCTGGTGTGCAGCACTTTGCTTTCTCGTCTAAAAGATATTTTAGTTTGTCTCCAACAGGGAGTGTATCAAATTCTTTATATTTGGCTTTAAATCTGGGGTAGGTGGTAGGTGGTGCAGTGGTTAGCACTGTTGCCTCACAATAAGAAGGTCCTGGGTTCAATTCCCACCCAAGGTCCTTTCTGTGTGGAGTTTGCATGTTCTCCCCGTGTCTGCGTCGGTTTCCTCCCACCATCCAAAGACATGCAGGTCAGGTGGATTGGAGATACTAAGGTATGACCCCTAGGTATGACTGTGTGTGTGAATGTCAGTGTTTGTCTGTCTGCCCTGCAATAGACTGGCGACCTGTCCAGGGCGTTTCACTGCCTTCGCCCTATGAGCACTGGGATAGGCTCCAGCACCCCCCTGCGACCCTAGAGAGGATAAGCGGTTTAGAAGATGAATGAATGAATTTGTCTAATTGGTCTGTATTTGTCACAGTGGAGTAAGAAGTGTTCCTCAGTCTCCACCTGTCCCTGTGAGCACAGTGAGCACAGTCTGTCCTCCCTGGGAGTCCAGGTGTGTCTCCAGAGCCAGACTGTGTCCGCTCAGTCTAGAAAAAAGTCTGGATCTGCTCAGGGTCTTTCTGAGTCTGTGGTCAGATATGGTGGTACACAGTATGCTCTGTTTAGGGCGGAATAACATGCTTTGCTGCTTTGTGCTGTCTTCCCAGTGGGTGATGTATTTCTCTTTTTGTTTGGTGATAATCTGGTTGGGCCGGATGGTTTGGGGTCTGTCCTGGGGGTCTGGTGTCGAGGTCGAGGAGCTGAGGGTCAGGACGAGCTGACTGAGGGGGCTTTTCTCCAAGTTTTTCTCTTAGCATTTTAATGCTTCGTGGTGGAGACTCTGGGGGTCGCTTGTTTTTAGGTGGTTATAGAATTTGATGGTTCTTTTTTCAATTGTGATTTGTAGAGGGTACTGACCCAGTTCTGCTCGGCAGCTGTTATTTGGGATGTGTCTCCTCAGGTGTGATATGTTTTTGCAAAATTCCACATGGAATTTTTCAATTGAGTGGTTTTCCCAGTCAGTAAATTTTAAATGTCTACTGAGTGGGCCCCATATTTCACTGCCATATAGAGCGATGGGTTCTGTCACTGATTTAAAAATCTCTCTCTCTCTGTGTCTGTCTCTCTCTCTCTCTCTGTGTGTCTGTCTCTCTGTGTGTGTCTCTCTCTCTCTGTCTGTTTCTCTGTGTCTGTGTGTCTCTTTCTTTCTGTGTCTGTCTCTTTCTCTCTGTGTCTGTCTGTCTGTCTGTCTGTGTGTCTGTGTGTCTGTCTGTCTCTCTCTCTCTCTCTCTCTCTCTCTCAATTCAATTAGCTTTATTGGCATGGCTGCATATTATACAGCATTGCTAAAGCATATTTACACAAAATACAATCATAGCAGACAGATAAACAATATATAAATATATAAACAAAAAACAAACAAACAGAAAAACAATACAAGAGAGCATGGAGAACAATAGGGGCTATGGAACGTAGGTAACAACAGATGAATTACTGATGAGTAAGCATTGATGATTATTAGCCGTGTGGGTCAGGGCTCTAACAGAGCAGTGGAGCTCATGGCAGGCTGCCGGTCTACAGCAGTTCTCCCTCTCTCCCAGCAGGACTGGAAGTCTCTCCAAGTCTTCTAAATAGGCAAATTCTGGGAATATTTTTGTGATTTTTTCAAAATATTGGTCTCTAATATGTTGCTTTTGGTTGCAGTGAATTAGGAAGTGCAGCTCTGTCTCTGCTGTTGCCTGGTCACAGTGAGAGCACAGCCTCTCCTCTCTGGGCAGCAGGTCTGTCTGTGCCGGCCTTCTCCTACTGCCAGGCTGTGTTCACTCAGTCTGGACTTGGTCAGTGTTCTTCTCAGCTTTCTGTCAGACACTGTGCTCAGGTAGGTCACAGTGTACTGTCTGTTTAGGGTCACATATGTTTCCATTTTGCTCTGGGATTTCGTTAGTTCTGTCCAATAATTTCTGTATTTTTCTTTTTCTTTCATTATAATTTGGTTAGGTCTAATTTTCTGAGTGCATGTGTCCTGAGGCTGGGGTGGTCCTGGTGTGAAGACCTGCTCAGCCTCAGGACCAGTAGGCAGAGGGGACTCCTTCCTGGGTTCAACTCCTGGCAGCGTAGCCCTGGAGGAGGCCGTGTGGTTGTTATTGCCTGACATGTTATATTGTCAGACAGACTTCGCAACACGTACGCTAGTCTAGTGGTCTAATTAAATGACTTGTAATATTTCTTTTTGGTTTCACACCCGGTATCGAACCCCGGGTGGATAATTTTTTATTTTGAAGAAAATAAAGCAAAATATGGAGTAGATTTCTGATCCCACCGTTTCACTAAAACGCATGAACCACCAACAAGCTAAGTTGAGCAGATAGTTAGCCAAGTCTTGAAAATTATAAGAGAGATTTAATAATAGTCATTCAGGCGTTCGCGAGGTCAGCTGCGTCCCCTCGCTGTGATTAGAACATCTGCTGTTGCCACGAGAAACGCCCGATGTTTACAAACAAAGGTCACCAGTTAACATGGAAACCAGTTAATCCGTAACACCGGCCATCCTTTGTTTGAATGGTTGGTGTCTCACACGCCACTATCACACGCCACTATGGAAGTCAGCAGCGGATTTCTCCCGGTTGTCGCGAAGACACGGCATCAAGGTGGGTGCCGGGTCTTCGTACACCGTGGAGGAGGTCGCCCTGGCTGTGGGAGAGTTGGTGGGCTTTGATAGTGTAAAGTCGGCCTCTCATATGAATAGCACGGTCGTCATTTTCCTGGATGATGTCAGGAAAGTGGAGCAGGTGGTTGAAAGTGGAGTTGTAATCAATGAGACTGTCAAGACCGAGCAAAAACGAGAACCCAAACGCACGACTCACGAGAGTGAAACTTAATTCTTTTAATAAGAAAAGTAACAACTTAAATATCAATACAAAGTAACAACAGAAATATCTTATGACAAAAGTATCAAAACAACATGAAACTTAACTATGACAAAACAAAGTAACAAAGGAAATACAAAACCTGACTTGGTAAAACTTGACGTGACGAGGAACATGGACGTGGAAGGCAAAGCAGGACCAGACAAGACGAAGCAGGACATAGCAGGACGAACTCGCACAGGACAAGGGAAACACGGACTATATATACACACACAAGGTAATGGGGAACAGGTGGAAACAATCAGGGCGTGGCAGACAATCAGACTGGAGGGAAACACACAAGGGGAAGGGCAAGTGACCTGACACAAGAGGAGTGGGATATCAAAATAAAACAGGAAGTCACGAGACAAGACACAAGAACAAAACCTAACAAAACAAAACATAATTTTCATGGCATGACAGTACCCCCCCCTCTAGGGACGGCTCCTGACGTCCCATACAGTCTTTAGAGCACATGGATGGACGGCCGTCGTAAGACGGGGGGAGGAGGAGGCCAAAACAAACAAAAAATCTCCAGGGCAGAAGTCTATGGATTAGGCGGAGCTCTGGCGGGCGACCAGGGCGCAAGGAACCATGGACGAGGCCGTGCTCTGGCGGGCGACCAGGGCGCTGGGAACCATGGACGAAGCGGTGCTCTGGCGGACGGCCAGGGCGCTGGGAACCATGGACGAGGCGGCGCTCTGGCGGACGGCCAGGGCGCTGGGAACCATGGACGAGGCGGCGCTCTGGCGGACGGCCAGGGCGCTGGGAACCATGGACGAGGCGGCGCTCTGGCGGACGGCCAGGGCGCAGGGAACCATGGACGAGGCGGCGCTCTGGCGGACGGCCAGGGCGCAGGGAACCATGGACGAGGCGGCGCTCTGGCGGACGGCCAGGGCGCAGGGAACCATGGACGAGGAGGTGCTCTGGCGGACGGCCAGAGTGCTGGCGGTCAAGGCGGACCCACCCTGGATGGCTGCAGTGTGGGTGGGACCACACTGCAGAGCGACCATAACGTCCTGCAGTGCAGACTTGGGACCGCCAGGCAGCGGAAGCAGCAGGGTGAACTCTGGACCGCCGGGCAGCGGCAACGTGGACTCTGGACCGCCGGACAGTGGCGACGTGGACTCTGGACCGCCGGACAGCGGCGACGTGGACTCGGGGCCGCCGGGCAGCGGCGGCAGAAACGTGGACTCGGGGCCGCCGGGCAGCGGCGGCAGAAACGTGGACTCGGGGCCGCCGGGCAGCGGCGGCAGAAACGTGGACTCGGGGCCGCCGGGCAGCGGCGGCAGAAACGTGGACTCGGGGCCGCCGGGCAGCGGCAACGGCAATGTGGACTCGGGACCGCCGGGCAGCGGCAGCGGCAACGTCCACTCCAGGCCGCCGGGCAGCGGCAGCGGCAACGTCCACTCCAGGCCGCCGGGCAGCGGCAGCGGCAACGTCCACTCCAGGCCGCCGGGCAGCGGCAGCGGCAACGTCCACTCCAGGCCGCCGGGCAGCGGCAACGTCCACTCCAGGAACTTGGACAGGGACTGGGGCCGGGACAGCCAGTCGGGCTCGAGGTACTGTGACTGTGACATGGACTGGGGCAGTGGGTCCGGCTTGGGGAACTGTGACAGGAACCTGGGCAGCCAGTCTGGTACGGGGAACTGGGACAAGGGCAGTGGCTGGAACACCCAGTCTGGCTCGGGGCACTGGGACAGGGGCAGCCAGTCCGGTTCGGGGTACTGGGGCAGGAACCAAGACCGGGGCCGGAACAGCCGGTCGGGCTCGGCAAACTGTGACATGGACTGGGGCAATGGGTCCAGTTCGGGAAACTGGGACTGGTGCGGCTTGAGGTTCTGTGACTGTGACATGGACTGGGACAGCCAGTCCGGTTCGGGGAACTGGGACTGGTGCCGGGGAAGCTGATCCAGCACGGGGGACTGTGACCGGGACTGGGGCAGCCAGTCTGGACCTGGGAACTGGAACCGGGGCAGCCACTCGGGTTTGAGGTACTGTGACATGAACCGGGACAGCCTGTCTGGCCATGGGAACTGGGACTGGTACTGCTCGGCTGCTAAGGCTAGTAGCTGGGCTTGCCAGTCCACAGAGGCTAGTAGCTGGGCCTGCTAGGCCGCTAGGGCTGCTATGGCTGGTAGCTTGGCTGCTTGGACTAATAGCTAGGCTGCTGGGACTGGTAGCTGGGCTAGCTAGGCTGCTTGGACTGCTATGAGTAGTAGCTGGGCTAGCTAGGTTGCTAGGGCTGCTATGGCTGGTAGCTGGGCTAGCTAGGCTGCTAGGGCTGCTATGGCTGGTAGCTTGGCTGCTTGGGCTGGTAGCTAGGCTGCTATGGCTGGTGGCTTGACTCACTTGGCTGCTGGGGCTCGTGGCTTGACTCACTTGGTTGCTGGGGCTCGTGGCTTGACACACTGGGCTGCTTGGGCTCCGGGCTAAGCTTGCCAGGGTGCCGAGGCTGATGGCTGGGCTGCGACTAGCACGCTGTTGAGCAGCAAGCCGGCGCCTGGCCAGCTGGTGGCTACGAGGGCCCCCAAAGGCCAGTCGGGTTCCCTGAAATGGGCTCTGGAACGGAGCAGCAGGACAGGCAACAGGGAGCTGCTGTGGCACATGAGACTGGGGTGCAGGTCGGGAGGACATATCAGTCCATAACCGCTGGCAAAATATAATGACTTCTGCTGGGGTCATTTCCCGCTCGTTCATTTTTTCAGCTGATCTGAGTCGGCTGGGTTCTGTATGGCGAGTTCGTTCTGTCAAGACCGAGCAAAAACGAGAACCCAAACGCACGACTCACGAGAGTGAAACTTAATTCTTTTAATAAGAAAAGTAACAACTTAAATATCAATACAAAGTAACAACAGAAATATCTTATGACAAAAGTATCAAAACAACATGAAACTTAACTATGACAAAACAAAGTAACAAAGGAAATACAAAACCTGACTTGGTAAAACTTGACGTGACGAGGAACATGGACGTGGAAGGCAAAGCAGGACCAGACAAGACGAAGCAGGACATAGCAGGACGAACTCGCACAGGACAAGGGAAACACGGACTATATATACACACACAAGGTAATGGGGAACAGGTGGAAACAATCAGGGCGTGGCAGACAATCAGACTGGAGGGAAACACACAAGGGGAAGGGCAAGTGACCTGACACAAGAGGAGTGGGATATCAAAATAAAACAGGAAGTCACGAGACAAGACACAAGAACAAAACCTAACAAAACAAAACATAATTTTCATGGCATGACAGAGACTTTCACTCCAGTATTTCCTTTATCGACTCCTGCAAAAAAGGTAATCATTTCTAATGCTCCACCTTTTATTAAAAATGAGGATTTATCCACCGCACTGTCCAGATACGGACAACTTGTGTCCCCTATAAAAATGGTGTTGGTGGGCTGTAAATCCCCGAAGTTGAAACATGTTGTCTGTCATAGAAGACATGTTTAGGCTACATGATCCCAAAAGACACTGATTCCCACTTAAATCTGACCTTGACTTTTAATTAAGGGTTTAATTATGTGGTTTTTGTGACATCTGACAACATGAAGTGTTTTAGGTGTGGGGCATCTGGTTTGGGCTTGTCCTGTAGCCAGGCAGGAAGCCGGGGGCCCGGGAGCGAGCCAGCCGGCGGTGGTGCATGTGCATGTTTTTGCTGTTGGACAATATGATATTGTCCAACATGTGCATGAGAAAAAGCACCATTGAAGTTTGAGTTAACCCACTCCACCAAGTTTAGAAGCCTGATTTTGTTATCCGTTTTCAGTTTGTTTGTTTTTTTTTTCAGGCAAAGACACATCTGATGGAAATGATAATGTTGCTGTTGTTGTTATTTGTTCATTATCTTGTAAAATTGTGAAATGTGCAGTGCATTGTTGGGATAATTTCATTTGAAGACAAATAAAATCTTCAAACAGGTGTTACTTTTTGTGACTGTATAAAAAGTCTAAATGGTTTCAAAATAAATTTCCTTGGTAACCTTCATACAAAGCAGTCTGTGATAAACAGTATACTGTGTTTCATCTGATTAGTTCTTATAGTCAAAATAATCCAGAAATTATGTTTTTTAGAAATTGAATTCAAGATGCATAGCTCAGATAAATGAGGCATACAGGCCATAAATAACAGATAGAAATTAAAAACCTGTAATATTCACAAGAACTTAAGTTGGTTAAGAGAACTAATGAAACAAATGATGATAATATATGTATTATTACAGTTTTATGATGAGTCTTAATAGAGCGGTCATTTTTGACTGGGAACACAAAATTGATTAACATGAAATGAACACAACATGAGGGTTTTAAAGTGAATTAAAGAAAAAATATTATCCAGGCTAACCGTGTCATTAAACTGTTCTTCACACTTGGAATTAATTGAATTGAGCAAGTGGTTTTCTGGGGTCAATATGGCATTCAAAATCATACAACTTGTAGTCTGTATTCAGCTCTTGACAGTGTGTGACCACTGGGGACAGGGGAAGATCAATAGACTCAGTCATTTTCGATGAACAAAATAATAATATAACTAAACATAGGCTACTCATAATATTTCTAACTGCTGTTTGGTCTTTCCATCCCAACATCCACACCGTAGCGTGCAATGCAATATTGCCACTGCCTCTCCGAGGCACACACAGTGCATGAGACGAGGAAAGCGTGATCTTATCTGGGGGGTAGCCTACAGTTCAGCTTAGCTGGCGCACCCACAGCGCATGGGACACAACCCCTGCACACACTGCATAGGTCTACACACACACTGCTCATATAGTCGAAGTATGTGTGTAACTGTGCAAATACATAGTCCCATACACACACAGACCCACTCACATACGCACATCCACACACCCTCACGAATACAGTCACACATCGACACGCTCTCGTAAGCACATGCATAACTAATTCACACTCCCATACACATACGCACCCACTCACACACGCACATACACACACTCGTATACCACCAGACATGGGTCTACAACAGCCAAAAAGAGAAAAAAGAAAAATAGCTGGTCCGATAAGAGTCCCAAGTAAAAGACTGATGCAGTCCGAGAGAAAAAAAAGATCTGGGAAAAAAACCCCGGCAGCACAGAAAGAACATAGCGGCAAAAAAGATCAAAACTAGAATAAAGTCACGGCAGAAGGAGCAGAACCAGTGCAGGTCTAACTACAGGTCAAAGAGTTTGAACCTGCGTCGCCTAGGGAGCATTTTAAATCCAGATGGATAAAAAACATATTTTAAGTATCCTGTCATAGCGAAAATAGAAAAATATTTCAAAAACAGATTGCAGAGAAGACCGCCCCAAAACAGAGTAGCCTAGACGGTAGGAGTAGGCCTACCTTATGCGGAGAGGTGCACCGAGCTCCCTTCAGAATAGCCCATAATCCCAGTCTCTCTCGCCCTGTCTCTTTCTTAATTTTTCCCCTTAATTTCAGTTTATTTTCGTTCAAAGCTCATAAGCTCTTCTGTACTTAATGATAAAAGTAGGTAATAATAATAATAGTAATAATAACAATCATAACAGTAGCCTAATAATAATAATATCATCATCGTTATTAAGTTTAAGGCTCATGGTTTTTTGAAAGCACTTCTGAAGTTTCTTGCTCCTCGGGTACACTGGCAATATTTCCTGGAAACGGAACTCGGGCCGACCTTGGTTCAGTTTGCTTCGCTGACGGCCATAAAGAAAATCTGTCCCGTCTGTTTGGGTCATTTCTCGTTTGCAAATGTCGGGAAGCAGAATCAAAAATCCAAAAGTTTCACACATCCACCAAGCCCGTCCTGCTCTGATGCAGCATCCTCATCAGCTGACATCAGCACTAGTGTCCGGATCCTCTGCTGCAGCTGCAGCCTCGGCACAAAACGCATCATGAATAAAGCGAAGTGGGACTCACCTCGTAGTGCAGCGCTTGGTCCGGGATAAAGTGTGGCTTGAGGAGGCGTCTGGTGTGCTTCACTCAGAACAGCCGGTTTTTATGCGATCCTCATACTCTGCTGCTATTGGCTGAGACATTCACACCCGCCTCCTAGACAACTCTGCTGTTATTGGCTGAGGCATTGACACCCGAGAGCCGTCATCCCTGCCTTAACCGTATAGAGCCTGAACTATGAAAGAATTGGCAGAAAATTTCATTAAAAAAAAAAAAAAAAAAAAAATGAACCCTTTATTTAGTCCTTTAACAAAATGTAAAAAAATTAAAATAAAATAAAAGAAAAAAAAAGAAAAATATGTTATTACACGACCTTCTGTTGTATGATATATGATATGTACTTGAAGTGCCAATGGTATGGTCCAGGGTGAACAGGGGAAGTGTTCAAAGGTATACAACAGTATTTTGGTCAAGTATTGATTAAACTGAAAATGGAATGTGTGAATTGATAACGTGTATCATATAGGATACAATGGCTTTATAGGGTTAATGCCAATGCGGATTCACATTGGTTGTTCTCCATTTCACATCTGGGCTTTGCAGATGCTGAAGGCTGGCGTCCTTCAACATCTGCAAAAAACTGCTGCTGATGTTCTACCAGACTGTTGTGGAGAGCGCCCTCTTCTATGCGGTGGTGTGCTGGGGAGGCAGCATCAAGAAGAGGGACGCCTCACGACTGGACAAACTGGTGAGGAAAGCGGGCACTGTTGTGGGCAGACAACTTGAGAGCCTGACATCCGTGGCAGAGCAACGGGTGCTGAGCAGGCTCCTGTCAATCATGGACAATCCACTGCATCCACTGCACAGCACCATCACCAGGCAGAGGAGCAGCTTCAGTGACAGGCTGCTGTCACTGTCCTGCTCCACCGACAGACTGAGGAAATCATTCCTCCCCCACACCATGCGGCTTTTTAACTCCACCCGGAGGAGATAAGTCTTACAATAAACTCTTAAACTCTTGCAATACACACTGCACACCTTACACATTTGGTCAGTATTTAACCATTGACCACTTATTTATTTATGAGTAGTACTTACTGCAGGCCTTTTAAAGTGTGTAGTGTGTGTAGCAAACTATGCATGCCTGTTTTTTTCTTAACATAACAAAAAAAAAATGTTTATTGTGGCCTCTAGCCCCCTGCTGTGACCCACTTATGGGTCTGGACCCCACAGTTTGAAAAATCACTGCCTTAGATTAGAAGACCAGCATGCGGTGATCTCAAAGTCGCAATCCTTATTTTAATTTCAAAACTTTTGAATTTCAAGGCCAGGGCCTGCATTTCTACACTGTACATGTAAAATCCAATCCTTAGTGTTCAACTCTAACTGAGAGTGTACAAGGCCTCAAGGACCCCCGGGGGTCTTTGGACCTCATACTGAGAAGAACCAGTGTGTTTGAGATAGGCCACTTGCAGTTGGGGTCCAGGGGAAACATTAATTGTTCAACTTCAATTCAACCACACAACCTTTTTTCCGTCTCCTCTCCTCTCCTCCACAGTCAGACACATATGTGAGTTGCCACAACCCCTCCTCAACATGCTGCCTGTGTTTGCAAAGTGCTCGGACTGTTGGGTCGGGTGTTAATCAAAACAAACCATTCACGTCTTGAACTCCTCACAGGCAGTCCTGCAGTGCAGTGATTTGAGCCGCTCACTGTGGTTGCTCCTCCTCCTCTCCAGCCAGGATGTTGTGGAGAGGATGGTTCACCTTATTGCCTGCAGCCTCTTCAGCGTGCGCCCCTCCACCACAGTTGTCAGTCCGTCCAGCTTCCCATCCGGCACTGAGCTGGCCTTTTTCACCAGCTTGTCCAGGTGCCTTTGGTCTCTGTCCGTTAGGCTGCCTCCCCAACAGACTGGAGGATAAAACAGAGAACTTGCTACCACAGTCTGGTAAAACATATGCAGCAAGTCACTGCAGACTCCAAATGACCTGAGCCTCCTCAGGAAGAAGAGTCGGCTCTGCCCCTTCTTGTACAGCGCGTCTGTGTTTACAGACCAGTCCAGCTTGTTGTCTAGGCCCACACCCAAGTACTTGTAGGTCTGCACAACCTCGATGTCCTCCCCTCTTATGCAGACTGGCTGACAGGATGGCTTAGTTCTCCTGAAGTCTGAAGGAAAAAAGGCACCTGCACAGAGTGAGGATGAACACTCTAGATAAGATAAGCGGTGAAAAAAATAAAAATAAAGAGGGTTCACCTGCACAGAGTGAGGATTCAAGATGAACACTCAAGAAAGAATATCTGAGTAAAATTCTTTGGCTTTGTCTGCTTGCGCATGCGCAAATGACAATATCATTACAATAGTAAAGTAATAATAATAATAATAATAATAATAATAATAATAAGCATCATAATGATAATCACAATAGCCATAATAACAATCACGATAATAATCATAATAATAATGCAAGAATGTGTGCACATAATGTGTTGTAGGTGCTCTGTGTGTGTAAATATGAAAATGTACATATTTGTATTCAGCATGCACAGCTATGTCTGTGTGTGTGTGTGTGTGTGTGTGTGTGTGTGTCTGAGTCACAGCACAGATAGACACTATAAGCAGGAGGCCCACTCACAGCACCAGTCCTGAACCTCCACTTGAGGACAGCTTGCCCTTTTCTCTCATCTACCCCTCTCCTTCTCCTCTCCCCCTCCTTCTCTCATCTACCCCTCTCCTTCTCCTCTCCCCCTCCTTCTCTCATCTACCCCTCTCCTTCTCCTCTCTTACTCTCCTTCTCCTCTCTCCCTCCTTCTCTCATCTACCCCTCTCCTTCTCCTCTCCCCCTCCTTCTCTCATCTACCCCTCTCCTTCTCCTCTCCCCCTCCTTCTCTCATCTACCCCTCTCCTTCTACTCTCCCCCTCCTTCTCTCATCTACCCCTCTCCTTCTACTCTCCCCCTCCTTCTCTCATCTACCCCTCTTCTTCTCCTCTCCCCCTCCTTCTCTCATCTACCCCTCTCCTTCTCCTCTCCTACTCTTCTTCCCCTCTCTCCCTCCTTCTCTCATCTACCCCTCTCCTTCTCCTCCCCCCCTCCTTTTCTCATCTACCCCTCTCCTTCTCCTCTCCCACTCTTCTTTTCCTCTCCCCCTCCTTCTCTCATCTACCCCCTCTCTCTCCTCTCTTACTCTCCTTCTCCTCTCCCCCTCCATCTATCATCTACCCCCTCCTTCTCCTCTCCCACTCTTCTTCTCCTCTCTCCATCCTTCTCTCATCAACCCCTCTCCTTCTCCTCTCCTACTCTTCTTCTCCTCTCTCCCTCCTTCTCTCATCTACCCCTCTCCTTCTCCTCTCCCCCTCCTTCTCTCATCTACCCCTCTCCTTCTCCTCTCCTACTCTTCTTCTCCTCTCCCCCTCCTTCTATCATCTACCTCTCTCCTTCTCCTCTCTCCATCCTTCTATCATCTACCCCTCTCCTTCTTCTCTCTTACTCTCCTTCTCCTCTCTTACTCTTCTTCTCCTCTCTCCATCCTTCTATCATCTACCCCTCTCCTTCTTCTCTTTTACTCTCCTTCTCCTCTCTTACTCTTCTTCTCCTCTCTCCATCCTTCTATCATCTACCCCTCTCCTTCTTCTCTCCCCCTCCTTTTCTCATCTACCCCTCTCCTTCTCCTCTCTCACTCTTCTTCTCCTCTCCCCCTCCATCTCTCATCTACCCCTCTCCTTTTCCTCTCCCACTCTTCTTCTCTCTACATCCTTCTATCATCTACCCCTCTCCTTCTCTTCTCCCCCTCCTTTTCTCATCTTCCCCTCTCCTTCTCCTCTCTTACTCTTCTTCTCCTCTCTCCCTCCTATCATCTACCTCTTTCCTTCTCCTCTCTCCATCCTTCTATCATCTACCCCTCTCCTTTTTCTCTCTTACTCTCCTTCTCCTCTCTTACTCTTCTTCTCCTCTCCTCCTCCATCTATCATCTACCTCTCTCCTTCTCCTCTCCCCCTCCTTTTCTCATCTACCCCTCTCCTTCTCCTCTCTTACTCTTCTTCTCCTCTCCCCCTCCTTCTCTCATCTACCCCCTCCGTCTCCACTCTTACTCTTCTTCTTCTCTCTCCCTCTCTCTCTCTCTCTCTCTGAGTGAATGGCGGAGTGAGTGGAGTGTGGAGTGGTAGCGTGGCTTCAGCGTGAGTGAGTTTTCTCTCTTTTTGCTGTTCTATGCGTGTATTTTCTTTATTTCTCTGTATTTGGGTCACTGACAGGTGTGTGTAGGTGCAGGTGTAGTTTGGTTTGGTAGCGGGGCTGCCGGCTCGGTTGGGCAGTATGCCCGTGGTGGAGGCCGGTGCGGAGTTTGAGAGGCTGACTCGCCGTCATGCCGTCAAACTGGTGCCGGCAGTGAACTGCTCGGTGGAGGAGGCCGGCCTGGCGGCGGGAGAGGTGGTGGGTTACGGCAGCGTGAAGTCTGCCTCCCGCATGAATGGGGCGATTGTCATTTTTTTGGACAGCACGGACAAAGTCAGTGATGTGGTTGAATCAGGTGTTGTCATTCATGATACTTTCACTCCTGTTCTCCCGCTTGTTAATCCGGCCCGTAAAATCACCATTTCTAATGCTCCCCCGTTCATTAAAAATGAAGTCCTGGCCAAGGAACTGTCCCGGTTCGGACAGCTCGTGTCCCTGATAAAAATGGTTTCTCTAGGCTGCAAATCCCCTTTGCTTAAACATGTGGTGTGTCACCGCAGGCAGGTTTTCATGGTCCTGAAAGACAGCACGGATGAACTCAATCTGTCCTTTAACTTTAAAATTGATGGGTTTAATTACATGGTTTTTGCTTCATCAGACACAATGAAATGTTTTGGATGTGGTGTGGAGGGGCACTTGATTCGCTCCTGTCCGGAGCGAAGGGGGGAGCAGCGGCCGGAGGCCGCTCCGGGGGACGGGGCGCCGGCTCCGACGCCGGGCCCGGCTCCCGGTGAGGAGCCGCCGGCTCCAGGAGCGGAGCCGACCGACCCCGCGACCAGCCGCGGAGCTGACGCTGCCGCGGGTGGTGTGACCGCCGACGGCGGCCCTCCCACGGGCAGCGCTCTCCCGGGCAGCGCTCCCCTGGAGAATGATGTTAGAGCAATACCAGGAAAAAGCAAGGATCAGAGACAGAAAACAGACAACAAACGAACTGATGAAATAAATGAGAAAGAGTCAAAAAACAACAACGTTGAACAGAATAAACCTGCAGAAAGCAGAACTACTGTGACTGAAACTCATGAAAAAGTAGAAACAAATGATAATTTGTCAGGCGGTGAGGATTTTTTGGAAGATGAAGATATGTCTGATGATGATTGGTTTACAATGTCACAGAAAAGAGAAAGTTCAGAACCAGTGCAAAGCGGTGCAAAGGCCTTTAAAGTCACTAAAGTGACAAAAGCAGGAGAGGTGCAGGCAGAGTGTGAGAATGATGTGTCTCTGAGTCAGGAAGACCAGCAGAACCTGTACTCTCCTGCTGAAATCAAGAGGTTTCTGCAGGGAACTAAGGGAGCCAGGCTTGTGAAGGTAGAGGATTATTTCTCTGATTTAAAAAGGTTTGTTGATTCAGCGAGGCGCCTGACAAAAAGTTCAGTTAACTCTGGGGATGATGTGCTGACAGATAAAGAAATTTATCGTCTGAAGAAACTGATACCAAAAGTAAAAGCACAAATAAGAGCTGATGGTGATGATGATGATAATGTTTAAACCAAGGACCTTGGGTTCCTTTTTCTTGCTGTTTCTTTGTTCTTTTCTTGCTGTCCTCTTGTTCTTGAGCTTCTCTCTCTCCATGTGTGACTTTAAAACAGGCACTTTGAACTTAAATGGGGCCAGAGATGAAAACAAAAGAGCTGCTTTTTTTAAACTGATAGAGCTGAAAAAAATGGATGTAATGTTGATTCAGGAAACACACAGTAATGCAGAAAATGAAAGTGACTGGAGGAAGGGATTTAATGGCAATGTGATTTTGAGCCATAAGTCCAGCTGTAGTGGTGGAGTGGGCATTGTGTTCTCCAGGAGTTTCTTGCCTGTTTCCTATGAGGTAGAGGAAATAATTAAAGGCTGTTTTTTGAAGGTTAGAACTAAGTATGAAAATGTAAATATAGTTTTTCTTAATGTGTATGCTCCCACCAATGGGGTGGATAGAATATTAGTGTTAAATGTTTTATGTGACACCATCAGGAACTGCAGCAGTGATGAGTATTTGTTGTTAGGAGGTGATTTTAACTGTACTGAAAACCCACTGTTGGACAGAAATCACCTGGAGCCTCATCCTGCTTCATCACGCAGGTTCAGGCAGTTAACTGAAGCACATGAGCTGGTAGATGTGTGGAGAAGTCTACACACACATCATAAACAATACACCTGGAGTCACTGTAAAGACAATATGTTATCTTTGGCTAGGCTGGACCGCATGTACACCTTTAATCATCATGTGAACATTTTTAAGAGCTGTCACATTAGTCCAGTGGGCTTGTCTGATCATTGTCTTGTTTCTTGTTCTGTTTTTATTAAAAATGTCCGTTTACAAAGTGCATATTGGCATTTTAACACTGTACTGCTCTCAGACAGAAACTTTAGAGCTGCTTTTGAATGTTTTTGGCTGGCCCATAGACAGTGTAAATTTAATTTTGCCAGTATCCAACAGTGGTGGGATTTTGGTAAATTGCAAATAAGACAATTGTGTCAACAGTTCACTCGCAATGTCACTAGAGACATAACTCGATCTATGAGGGACCTAGAGATTCAGGTGGTAGAGCTGCAGAGTTTAGCAGAATCTACAGGAGATCGAGGGCTTTTAGATTCCCTCAAAGCTAAAAAGTCGGCTTTAGCCAACCTGCTGGGCGTTACAGCACAGGGAGCTCTGGTCAGGTCGCGTTTTATTGACATCACGCAGATGGATGCCCCCTCTCAGTTCTTCTTTGGTCTGGAGAGGAAAAATGGTCAGAGGAAAATTGTTCACTCTCTGCGGTCTACCAGCGGCTCGACAATCTCAGATCGCTCTGAGATTAGGAAACTTGCAGTGTGTTTCTACAGTGAACTGAAGAATGAGTGGACAGAAATCCCAGATGTGAGCAGCAGCTTTCTCACTGGTCTTCCTCAGGTGGATGCTGAGGCCAATGCACAGCTGGAGGCTCAGTTATCCCTCAGTGAACTGCACACCGCTCTCATGAGCTTACAGAGCGGAAGAGCTCCTGGCATAGACGGTCTGCCTGTTGACTTTTATAAGTCCTTCTGGTCTGTGTTGGGTGGGGACCTGTTGGAGGTCATCTCAGACAGCTTGGATACAGGTCGGCTTCCTCTGAGCTGCAGGAGGGCTGTCATCACTCTGCTGCCCAAGAAAGGAGACCTGCAGGAACTGAAAAACTGGAGGCCAGTTTCTCTGCTCTGCACGGACTATAAGATCCTGTCCAAGGTCCTGGCCACCAGACTCAGAGAGGTGATGGCTTCTGTCATCCACACTGACCAGACTTACTGTGTGCCCAGCAGGCTGATAAGTGACAATGTCACTCTGATTCGGGATGTTTTGGAGGTCTCTAGCTCATTGGCTGTAGACACTGGTCTGATTTCCATAGACCAGGAAAAGGCTTTTGACCGGGTTGAACACCAGTATCTATGGCAAACACTAGCTGCTTTTGGGTTCAGCCCAGGCTTCGTAGCCAAGATCCGGGTTCTGTACAGTGACATTGCGAGTGTTCTGAAAATTAACGGAGGTCTGAGTGCTCCTTTCAGTGTTCAGAGGGGGGTCAGACAGGGCTGCCCCCTCTCCGGCATGCTCTACTCTCTGGCCATCGAGCCTCTACTCCATAAATTAAGAAATGATCTGAGTGGTGTTTGTTTTCCTGGCAGTGATGTCCATTTTAAACTGTCGGCGTATGCTGCTGATGTCATTGTCCTTGTAAATACACAGAGAGATATTGATGTTCTTGTAAAAACTGTAAATTTGTTTGGTTGTATATCCTCTGCAAGAGTTAACTGGGGGAAGAGTGAGGCTGTAATGGTGGGAGACAGACTGGGAGATCAGCTCAAATTACCTGGAGGTTTGATCTGGAAAAAAGGAGGACTTAAATATTTGGGAGTTTTTCTTGGAAACGAAATGTTTGTTCAGAAAAATTGGGATGGTGTTTTGGATAAAGTTAAAGGTAGGCTAATGAAATGGAAATGGCTTTTACCTAAAATGTCTTACAGAGGCCGTGTTCTTGTTGTTAATAATTTGGTGTCATCTGCTTTGTGGCACCGGTTGGCCTGTGTTGATCCCCCAATATCTCTTCTGTGTCAGATCCAAAGGGTTTTAATTGATTTCTTTTGGGACAGGTTGCATTGGGTTCCACAGAGTGTACTGTTTCTTCCGAAGGAGGAGGGCGGACAGGGTCTGGTCCATCTGGCCAGTAGGGGCGCCACGTTCCGCCTTCAGTTTGTGCAGAGACTGCTCTCTGGGCCCAGAGACCTGGTGTGGAGAACTCTATCTTGCAGCATCCTGCAGCGGCTTGGTGGTCTGGGACTGGACATGTCTTTGTTTTTAATGGACTCTAAGAAGTTGAGCACCTCATCTCTGCCAGGGTTTTACAGGAGCGTGTTTTCTGTGTGGACTTTGCTGATGAAGCAGAGGCAGGACCGGACTGTTTCTCTGCACTGGCTCCTCCAGGAGCCCGTGCTCTTTGGAGGCCGTTTGGATAACCCTACTACGACTATCTACCCCTCTCCTTCTCCTCTCTTACTCTTCTTCTCCTCTCTCCATCCTTCTATCATCTACCCCTCTCCTCCTCTCCCCTCCTTCTATCATCTACCCCTCTCCGTCTCCTCTCCCCCTCCTTTTCTCATCTACACCTCTCCTTCTCCTCTCCCATTCTTCTTCTCATCTCTTTCACCTTCTCTCTTATTCCCCCTCCTTCTCCTCTCCCACTCTTCTTCTCCTCTCTCCATCCTTCTATCATCTACCCCTCTCCTTCTCCTCTCCCCCTCCTTCTTTCATCTACCCCTCTCCTTCTCCTCTCCTACTCTCCTTCTCCTCTCTTACTCTTCTTCTCCTCTCTCCCTCCTTCTCTCATCTACCCCTCTTTTCTCCTATCTCCCTCCTTCTCTCATCTACCCCTCTCCTTCTCCTCTCCCCCTCCTTCTCTCATCTACCCCCTCCGTCTCCTCTCTTACTCTCCTTCTCCTCTCTCCCTCCTTCTCTCATCTACCCCTCTCCTTCTCCTCTCCTACTCTTCTTCTCCTCTTTCCCTCCTTCTCTCATCTACCCCTATCCTTCTCCTCTCCCCCTCCTTCTCTCATCTACCCCTCTCCTTCTCCTCTCACATTCTTCTTCTCCTCTCTCCCTCCTTCTCTCATCTACCCCTCTCCTTCTCCTCTCACATTCTTCTTCTCCTCTCCCCCTCCTTCTCTCATCTACCCCTCTCCTTCTTTCTCCCTCCTTCTCTCATCTACCCCTTTCCTTCTCCTCTCCTACTCTCCTTCTCCTCTCCCCCTCCTTTTCTCATCTACCCCTCTTCTTCTCCTCTCCTACTCTTCTTCTCCTCTCTCCCTCCTTCTATCATCTACCTCTTTCCTTCTCCTCTCCCACTCTTTTCTTCTCTCTCCCTCCTTTTCTCATCTACCCCTCTCCTTCTCCTCTCCCACTCTTCTTCTCCTCTCCCCCTCCATCTATCATCTACCCCTCTCCGTCTCCTCTCCCCCTCCTTTTCTCATCTACCCCTCTCCTTCTCCTCTCCCCCTCCTTTTCTCATCTACCCTTCTCCTTCTCCTCTCCCCCTCCTTCTCCTCTCCCCCTCTCCTTCTCCTCTCCCCCTCCTTCTCCTCTCCCCCTCTCCTTCTCCTCTCCCCCTCCTTCTCTCATCTACCCCCCTCCTTCTCCTCTCCCCCTCCTTCTCCTCTCCCCCTCTCCCTCTCCTCTCTCCCTCCTTCTCTCATCTACCCCCCTCCTTCTCCTCTCCCCCTCTCCTTCTCCTCTCCCCTTCCTTCTCTCCTCTCCCCCTCTCCCTCTCCACTCTCCCTCCTTCTCTCATCTACCCCTCTCCTTCTCTCCCCCTCCTTCTCTCATCACATGTTGCAGAACTTCTAAAGAAACTCAAACTTATCTTGGCTTTTCTCTATAGAGATAAATCATGTCTAAATCAACACTCTAGAAAACAGTTAGTGCAAGCCACATGTTTATCAGTGCTAGGCTACGGAGATATTATTTATATGCATGCTCCTGCCACTACGCTAAAACATCTGGACTCAGTTTATCACTCTGCCATTAGGTTCATAACTGGTCATGAGTTTTCCACCACTGCACGCTCTATGAACATGTGGGTTGGACTTCTTTGGCTCTGAGAAGAGAGACTCACTGTATTCTGTTTATTGATAAGGGCATGCTTAACAAGCTTCCTGTCTACTTAACTAGCTTGCTGTCATCTAGGCAGTTTAACTATAGCACTCGTGCCTATAATTCATTAGCTCTTAATGTCCCTAGTGTTAGGACAGAGATAGGAAAGATCACCTTCAGACACTTCGCACCATCAAAATGGAATGAGATGCAAACTCGTCTCCAATTAAGCAGCTTGATTCCTTTCATGGATTTTAAACAAGTTCTCATCGATTTTTTGTTTTCTCATGGCTTTTGTACACATTAATGTTTCCATTCTCTTGTACCATTACTGTGCCGGTATTTTGTATGATTTATATTGTGTTATTGTTATTTATGTAATCAGGGCGTCATTGGAAAAGAGAGCTTGCTCTCAACTGGCCCTCCCTGAATAAATAAAGGAATGAATGAATGAATCTACCCCTCTTCTTCTCTCCTCTCCCCGCTCTGAAGACTCCTTCAGCACGGTCCGCTCGGGTGGTGGGAGAGTGCCTTTGGGCTGCGGTGGTGGCTGTGGGGGCTGCTGGGCAGACATCACACTTGATACTGAGGTCACAGTGTTGATGGTGGGCATGGGTGGCAGGTTGATCTCTTTCTTCCGCTCAGTTTTGATTTCCTTGCCACTGCACAAATGTCACATCACCAACCTCAAACATGAACAAGGAAAGTGCTTTGTTCTTTGAGTGGACAAAGTCCTTTTCTTTTTCTTTTCGATCTGTATTCAGATATAGATTTTGTAGAAGTTACTGTTAGTTGTTTCTATCAGGTGCATTTGTTTTGCTATGTTTGCTAAGCTATCCTGCTGACTAGTAAGATAGCTAAAAAGCCATGTGCTTATCATTCTGTCAGGTTATTAACTGAGCTGACTTTAGACCATTGAGACACAGACTAAAGAGAGGTCAGTTTACTATAGCACTGTAATATAAATATGGAAACCAGTCTGTCCCAGCACGCTCTTCACATTCACTTGTTGTGTTAGCAACATCCACACTGACATCCACATCAGAACATTTTTTCTCACAGAACAGCTTTTCTCACTTTTGCTATCCTGGTTGTTACATACAGGGTTTAGTCCTTTTTTATTGCACACACCCAGTTCTCTAAAGGGCCTCCATGATGGTGTCTGACGGTTCTTAAAGGATTTCACACAAGAAAATACTGTTTTGCCCTGTCAGCATTTCTGCCAGGCCAGCACAGATAATCTGTGTCACACCACAGTGAGAAACAAATCAGTATTCACAAGCTCACAGCACTGAGTTTGTTTTTTTAAGAAGGTGCATGAAATACATTTAGCCTACCGTGTTCTCACCCTGGCCCTCTGTGTGGTAGGCAATGAGATGTGATTTGGCATCAAAGGGCATCTCAGTAAAGCCGCCTGCCAGCCCACCAGCCCCACCACATTGAGCAGCAGCAGAGGAATGACTGTGGACACAAAAACAAAATGTTTCAGTACAACTTGCACCCACTGGTGTGTCTTATTATTTATGTATTAATGGTTTATTTGATATGGACACTGTACACTGGACAAACTGAAAACAGCTATCCAATGCAAGTATCATAGTGTTTGTAGAAGATACTAATTTGCAACCCCTGTCCCTAGAAGGGCTTTTGTAAAAATAAGAGATTACAAAAACAGTGATTACAGAAACAATAAAGCACACATTTAGTAACGACATATCTGGAGAAATTTAGAAAAAGACAGAGGCAAAGTCACGTTTTGAGGCAAAGTCAAGTGTGCTGTAGAGTTTTGGCACTGCTGATGCATTTTACTCACAGTCCAACTTCACGTCACAGAACAGACATGAGCTAGAAAGATGCAGAGCCACACACAAATGCAGCCTTCCAGACCACACAGACACACACACAGTCAGGGATGTGTGAGGTGCTTTGTGTGTGATGGCGATGTTGCTGAGGTCTGAGAGGCTGGGGGTGGGAGGACCAGTGGTTTTTGGGTCATTGTGTGTGATACGGACGAGTTTGTTACTGTAGACTGTGGTTAAGATGGTGAAGCAGCAGGTGGGAGCAGTTGAGTATTATGGGCTGAAAGGTGCCTTTGTGGGAGAGTTTTCACTGGAAGCCCTCATCGATGTCTGTGGTGTGTGATGTGGAAACTTCGGTCCAGATCAGGTCAGATTGACTGCTGAGAGCTTCTTAAACTTGGTTCTCAAAAACACCAGTAAAATAAGTATTGGAAGCTTCAGAAAATAAGGCTTCAATTCAGACAGAGTCCAGAGCAGACAAATCTTTATTTTCAAATGAGATCTCAAATGAAAACAGGCAGTGAGTCATTCTCTGGAGAAGACTGAAATCCCCAACCTATAGACCTGCCTTTATACCGTTTTTTGAGCCCCATCAGCCACTGAGTATATGCCCATTGGTATGGGGTGCTCTGACATTTGAAAATGATGGTGTCAGTGATTTGTTCCTTTGAAGACCGTGGTGTTGTGTATATCACTCCATTGGTATCAGACCATTGGCCAGTGCACATGATTGTAACTTTCAGACACTCCCCATTCACCCTAGCACATAAGACTAGGTCTTTCTTCAATTGTGGCCAACGTTGAGTAAGCACTTCTCCAGACAGGAAAAGTGTAGCAGTCAGTGCGACTGATCGGGCTTGGAGTGAACACACATACAAAAGCAGGTCTGGCTCTAGATGGATTTTTTAACTATATGGTTAAAATACACACAAGCCTAAATCTATCACACTTTTTCCAGTACATATGAGTTTCTTGAAAATTATGAAGTATATTAAATTTTATCAGCTTATATAGTGTTTTGGTTCAGGATTACTTCCACATGTGCTTGTCAAAACTAAGTTTATTTATCCATGGTGAGTCTGAGGGGGTTTGTCAGCTTCTGGTGTTTGCTGCCACCTGCTGGCCTGGCCAAAAATCAAATCTAGAAAAATATTTTCAGATGCTCTCTTAAACAAAATACTGTGGAGAATTTTCTTGAAAAAATCATTTCTAATACAACCCTCCATCTCCACATCCACTGTCTGCTGCTTGTGTATAGTGTACAATATTCTTTCAACAAAAAACAATTTGTCAATATGCATAGATTTGTTGGATAAGAAAAAATATAACACAAAGCTCTTGCAGATAAATTGACTTCTGTGGTGTTAGGAAACTCTTTGGGTGTGATCTTTATATCTGGAAAGAAATGTGAGCTTTTCTTATGTGATCATCCTGGATTAAAAGCCATTCCAGCCTCAACCTCCACATTCAGAGACAGAGGGCCGTCTAAGACCATCACACATGCAGATCCTCGGACTCAAGTTATGGATTAACGGTGAGACCAATTTCTTTATAAATTCCTGAACCATATTATGACATCTGGACAGTTGACAAAGTCTAGTTGGACTGGACTGGTCTGGTTGGACAAGACACGGTAGCCTGGGGTTACTGAATTAATATGTAGGGACGCCCACAACACTGCTGTCTGGGACTCAGTAGGAAATAAAGTTAAGTCTGGGACCTTGGGGTCTGGGACCCCACACCTTGAGCAGTCACAATCATGGGGAATGGAAAAAAGTAAAATGGCTAAAGGCTTACACCCCACATCTTCTAAACATAGAGCCATGGTCAGAAAACATGGTGATGAAGCGTGTAAACCAGAGGTGATGGATGTATGGATAAAGGATTATGGTTTACCCTGCCCTGCTATAATATGTTGTAGCAGGGCACAGGACCTTTTACTTGGTGCCCTTACAAAACAACTATGTGAGAGCAAAACCTTGAATCTCTTCTGTCATTTGGCTACAGAGGGACACAAAGCTAGTCTCACTAAGTTGCAGTGACCTCATACTGCAGGAGCGTCATTATTGATTTTTCGTTTTATGGAAGCTCCACTACTGATAATGATTCACTCAAAAGGCTTCACTGAACATGACACGGTTAAAGTGAGACTCCCTAATCCTGAAAAACCTTTCACTCAGACTGCTGATCATTAAAATGGCTGTATGACATCTGTTCTCCCTCAGCCACATTTGCTTAAGTTCAGTCACGTCAGTGGCAGTTTCACATGAAAGGAACCAATCATGTGTCATAAGAGGCAGAGATCATACCATTAGGGACAATACAAGTGGGGGAGGAGGGGCTGTAGCCAGAGCTAACTGAATGTGGCATCCAGTGTTATTGCAACTGCATGGAGAAAGTAGAGGCTATGTCTGTGTGGGTTTTGGGGGATGCTGAACACACCGGTCCTGGTCCTGTGTTGTAGACCTTTTTGAGATATAAAAAATTACATCGGACACTGTCAAAGACAAACTCTGTGTAGAAAGGTAGGGCTGTCAGTAGCAGCGCTGCAGCAGCATTGCTGTCTGTGTGGACACACACACCTGCAGCGAGGCAGCCATCTCACACAGGCAGAGGGAGCCACTCTGAACCAGGCGTCACTCGTCCATCTGACACAGAGATGCTGAGGAATGAGACCGAAATCCGAAGCCAAAGCCCGGGTACAGAGGCTGAGTGAAGGTGCTGTTGAAGGTGTGGAGGTGGATCAGTGTGTCAGAGGAGATGCTGTAGAAGGACAGAGAGCCAGCAGGCCAGTCCAGATACACTGCCACTCTGTTAGAGGACGGGCAGGCAGGAATGACCGTTCCTCTCTTATTGTCAAAGACGGTGAAATTTTTCTGATGGCAGCGCAGACTCCAGTACTTGTCTTGCCATCCAATCCCACAGTCAAAACTGTTCACTCTCCTTCCGACTCTTCTGTATGTCACTCCTATTTCAACATTTCCTTTCCACTTGACCTCCCAGTAACAGCGATCAATCAGACCATCTCGACACAGCACATTTCTCCAGGAGTCAGATATTGCCGGCTGATCATGAAATATCTCCTTATCTATCACTGCGGTCACCTTTCTGTTGTCATCAGACAGGTGGAGGTTTATCTGTGCTGTGTTTGCATTCAGTGTGAGTGCACAGGCATCTGATGGAGAGAACAAGACACAATACTTTAAAAAAGCATGACACTTCTACATGAAAATTGCACATGAAGCATTTTGTTAATCCAGGTTACGCTAACCAAATTAAGTTACAGGTAGGCTATTAACAGAGAATGGATTACAGGTCTAAATAAAGGCTCTGTGCCAGATGAATGTGTGTGTGGCCTTGCACTGACAGTCATGATGGACCAAGCTAAAAAAAACCAAAGACACTAAAGGCAAACTAATTCATCTCACCAACTGAAAGCGAAAAAACAAGATTATGAATATGTAACAAAGATAGGGAAGCATCAGAATCAGTTGTGATGGTCACAAAGTGAGATCAGGCTAGAGATCATGCAGACCTGTGTTGTAGCACAGCCCCGTCTCACAGGACCTCGTGCAATAGTCACAAAATTTAAACTGCTGATTTGCATACATGGACACAAATTATCTTTTTTTTTTTTTTTTTTTTTTTTTTTTTTAAATGGTATCCATATGTATATGTCCTTATGCTTTCATGGAAGTATCTAAATTCCATTTGCTTTAGCCAACAATCCAGACAGAGAAAGGTTAGGTTTTGGCATAAAAACCAGGAACTACACAAGATATGTTTGGCCAGAAAATTATTTACTGGATATTGGATTCATTGATCCTTCAGTGATATATTTATACTAAATTCCAGATGGTGTTTGAGTTAAGTGTAGCACCATATCATTGTTGATTGTTTGCAGCTGGTAATGCCAAAATTTATAAATAAATAAATAAATAAATAAATAAATAAATAAAAGAAGAAAATACCATAAATAAATAAAGATGATTTATGAAATAATTAAAAACCAAGATAATAAAAATGTGCACACAATTAAATGAGGCAGTTTAGGCTGCACTAAAAACAATTACAAAGGCATATATGGTCAAAAGCAGTGGCACAAGGGCAGTGCCTTGGGGAACACCATTTCATTAATCAAACTAAATCCACACGTACACTTCTTCAGGCCTGGTTTCAACCTCTGCTCTCCACAATGGTCCACCCTGGAGGAAGAAACAGAGTCAGAACAGCAGATTCTCTTTTGATGATGGAAACATGGGCTGTAAATAACCTTTGCTATGCATGATTTACCAGACGACGTCACTCATATGCACCATTCAACATGAAACACTACTCCTCAGCCGTCTATAAGACATGGTGTGTGTCTCTCCATACCTGAGAGCCTCCAATCTCCAGGTTGGATCCTCCAGTCCAGCAGAGAGCAGCTTCTCTCCTGAGTCTCCTGGATGATTGTAGCTCAGGTCCAGCTCTCTCAGATGGGAGGGGTTAGAGCTCAGAGCTGAGGCCAGAGAAGCACAGCCTTCCTCTGTGACCAGACAGCCTGACAGCCTGCACCCAATCATGCATGTTACACTTTTTTATTACATTACTGCTATGAAATTAACTGATGCAGTTGCAGATAAGATACAGATATTTCATTCCCTAAAACTCTTCCTAAAACTTAATGTCACTGCATCCTTGTGTGTCTTGAGCACTGCTTTCATATCCTTGCTAGTAAAGATAAACTGTAATTATGTCAGTGATACTGGTTGGATTCTCGCTGGGGTCATCCATGATAAAAATCTATAGACACGGGAAAAAGTAATAACAAAACACATTTTAGAAAATGGCAAAGACCTTCTTTGAAATAAAACTGAAGATATCACCCTTTAATGGCATTGAAATGTTGATATATAATATGTTTACATGTTTCACATTCCTAAATACTGAACTCAAAGAGAATATTTGGAGAGGACAAACCTACTTTTCAGACATATAAGAAAACAATGTAATGAATAAATGACCAAACTATAAGCTGATCTGACCTGAGAGTCTCAAGTCTGCAGTGTGGACTCTCCAGTCCAGCAGAGAGCAGCTTGACTCCTGAATCCTGCAGATCGTTGTTACTCAGGTCCAGCTCTTTCAGACTAGAGGACTGGGAGCTGAGAACTGAGGCCAGAGCTGCACAGCTTCTCTCTGACAGATTACAGTCACTCAGCCTGAGGAGAAATAAGTGAAGACAAACAATAACAGTGATTGTTTTTCGTTCTCTAAGATCATGTTATATATTTAATAGATCAATCTATCTGCACCTACACAGCTTTATCGGAGGCTTTGACCACTGGCAGCAGCCTCAGAAGAGCCTCCTCTGAAGCAGAGTATTTCCTCAGGTCAAACATGTCCAGCTCCTCCTCTGATGTCAGTAAGATGAAGACCAGAGCTGACCAATGAGCAGGGGAGAGTTTGTCTGTGGAGAGACTTCCTGATCTCAGGTACCTTTGGATCTCCTCCACTAGAGAATGGTCATGCAGCTCATTCAGACAGTGTAAGAGATTAATGCTTCTCTCTGGAGAGGGATTCTTCCTGATCTTCTTCTTGATGTACTGAACTGTTTCCTGATTGGACTGTAAGGAGATTCCTGTCCATGTCATTAGGCCTTGTAAGAGACTCTGATTAGCTGACAGTGAAAGACCCAAGAGGAAGCGCAGGAACAAGTCCAGGTGTCCATTTGGACTCTTCAAGGCCTTGTCAACTGCAGTCTGGTAGAGGTGCTTAAGCTTAGGTTTCTTGTTTAATACTGAAAACCTCCTGGAGGTTGCTTGTTCTTCTGACAGTAGATTGACTCCAGAGTTGATGAATGTCAGAAAGACATAAACAGCAGCCAGAAACTCCTGAAGGCTCAGATGGACGAAGCAGAAAACCTTGTCCTGGTGCAGCCCACGCTCCTCTTTAAAGATCTGTGTGAACACTCCTGAGTACACTGAGGCTGCTCTGATATCAATGCCACACTCTGCCAGGTCTGCTTCATAGAAGATCAGGTTGCCTTTCTCGAGCTGCTCAAAGGCCAGTTTTCCTAGAGACAGGATCATCTCCCTGGTCTCTGCAGTCCAGTGTGAATCTGTCTCTGCTCTCCCATAATACTTGACGTTCTGCACTTTGGACTGAACCACCAGGAAGTGGATGTACATCTCAGTCAGGGTCTTGGGCAGGTCTCCTCCCTCACTGGTTTTCAACACGTCCTCCAGAACTGTAGCAGTGATCCAGCAGAAGACTGGGATGTGGCACATGATGTGGAGGCTTCGTGACGTCTTGATGTGGGAGATGATTCTGCTGGCCTGCTCCTCATCTCTGAATCTCTTCCTGAAGTATTCCTCCTTCTGTGGGTCAGTGAAGCCTCTCACCTCTGTCACCATGCCAACACACTCAGGAGGGATCTGATTGGCTGCTGCGGGTCGTGTGGTTATCCAGAGGCGAGCAGAGGGAAGCAGGTTCCCCTTGATGAGGTTTGTCAGCAGAACGTCCACTGAGGTGGACTCTGTAACATCAGTCAGGATCTGGTTGTTCTTGAAGTCCAGAGGAAGTCGACACTCATCCAGACCGTCAAAGATCAATACAACCTGGAACTGCTCAAACCTGCTGATTCCTGCTTCTTTGGTCTCAGTGAAGAAGTGATGAAGAAGTTCCACCAAGCTGAACTTTTTCCCTCTCAGCAGATTCAGCTCTCTGAAAGTGAATGGAAATGTGAAGTGGACATGCTGGTTGGCTTTGTGTTCAGCCCAGTCCAGAGTGAACTTCTGTGTTAAGACTGTTTTCCCAATGCCAGCCACTCCCTTTGTCATCACTGTTCTGATTGGTCCATCTCTTCCAGGTAAAGGTTTAAAGATGTCCTCGCATGTGATTGATGTTTCTGGTCTGTCTGGTTTCCTGGATGCTGTTTCTATCTGTCTGACCTCATGTTCCTCATTGAGCTCTCCACTCCCTCCCTCTGTGATGTACAGCTCTGTGTAGATCTGATTCAGAAGTGTTGGGTTTCCTGCTTTAGCAATCCCCTCAATCACACACTCACACTTATTCTTCAGCTTAGATTTGAGTTCACATTGGCACGCTGCAGCGAGTGTTTCTGAATGGACAAACAACAAATAACATAAAATGTTAAATGTGAGAAACATGATTATTTTGGGACTGTGTGCAGCCAAATATGAAAGTCAACTTCTGTTCTTTCCATCCTGCTAAACCTGTTAAAAGCCTCTTACTGCTTTGCAGATGGTCAGCCAGCTCCTCCTGCTTCATCCTCCTCAGGAAGTGCAGTGTGATCAGCAGAAAAGCCTTTCTGTTGCTTTTCCTCTGCTCTTCCTCCTCACCGTCCAACATCTCATCCTTACTCTCTAAGCATTCTGGGTAATCTGGACTCAGAGAGCTCTGGATGTGTTTCAACTCATTCTTCACAAAGGTGATAATGTTCTCCTCAAGCAGCTGGAACAGAATAATATACTTAAAATTCTTCGTGAAATCAAATCCATTTTGTAGAGCCTGAAAGCCAATTGATCTAACGTGTGCAGCTTGGAGACTTTTATGTCCCAATGCTGCACTCCTTGCATGTTTTTTTTTTTTTTTTTCAGTTTGTTTGTAGCTGAAGTAAAAGATGGGTTTGTACATTTACACACCATAAAAATTAAGGCCAGGTCTGTTGTGGTCTCCTGGGCAGACTGACCACTGGGAACCTCTGAGATCTGCCAGTGGACACTGTGGAGAAAATGAGTTTTATTGGATCATATAACATCATACACAGACACACACACACACACACACACACACACACACACACACAAACACGGAATATGTAGGGCAGAAATGTGTGACCACCACCATATAGCAAGAACTAGCCGATAGCATCAATTCAGCATTTAAATTCCACCTCCCACTACACTTTATATTATTTTTAAAATAAGTCAGTTATGCCTTACACCACTGTAGAATTTGAGTAAGGTATAAAAGATCAAAATCTGGATCCCACACAACCAAGAGCCAAATCAACTCTGTACTGACTCTCATGTGAGCTTGATAACAGCAAACTTGCCTGATTTATCATCATTATTATTATTACCTGTTATTTTCAGAGAAGTCTGAAGCTCTGAAGTCAACAGGTTTCCCCATAGACCAGTCACTCTTCATGGACACACAGCTGGGTGCAGGGGGGTCTGGCCTCACCTGTAGGATCCTGATAGAAACATTTCTTAACATACACAGTGAGGGTGATGTGGGTTTGTAAAGAAGATCATTTTACACTGTTAGCAATGCTAACATAATGAGAAAATAATGACGCACGGATTCTTAGACTCTCTAAATATTAGAGGTATTTCCATAGAGCGGTAACTCTTCATGGACACACAGCTGGGTGCAGGTTCAGGTACAGGTTCAGGTTCAGGTTCAGGTCCAGGGGGGTCTGGTCTCTCCTGCCAGACTGGGCTGCAACACAACACACACAGAGCTTTTCCTGTGAATAATGCTGCTGTGCTGATTTGCCTGCTGAGCTCTGAGATGGAGAACAGTCATGGACAGTCAGAGATCCTCATCTCACCTCTTAGCTTTGGTCTGGCTGTCATGTTGCCCAGACAGAGTGCTTTCAGAGGCAGGGAGCGCCTCCTCTCTCTCCTCACACACATCCATAGCCGAGCCGACACCTTGACACAAACACAGCGGCTGATTGATGACAACAAGCTTTCCATGACAGGATGTGTGCTGTCTTCCTGTCAGCACCATGTCACATATACAGAGTGGACGTAACACTCAGAGCAGCCGCCCTTTACATCAAACCCACTGAACAGCTTCATCTAGAGAGGACTTTGAATCCTCTGAGACTCTTCACACATGGACTGGGGAAAAGGAAGATTAGTGAGAAGTACAGTAGTGTGTTGGCAAGGTGAAAGTATTTTTCTCACTTGATGTATCCACAGAAAAAAAAAGAACCCCAGTCAAGCTTGTCCTAGCTGTCAGACGAGTTCTGTGGCTCCCTGACTTTGATTATCATTAAAATAATTCAGGTACGACATTCTCACACAGTTTATTGTCTCCTTCAGTGTTAGACATTAAAGATTTTTACAAACAAATTATGACTATGAATTCTAATGAATATTTAGATCGGCAATCATGGAAATCACATTTTGAAAGATGTCATCACTGTCTTGTGGTCCCAGCCTGCTACTGTCATCCAGTTATGAAACACAACGTAGGAATGTCTTCATCAATATTTATAATGGCCCCTAGTAGGGTCTTTACCTGCTGAGTCACATCCAGATCAAATGAAAAAGACTTTGTGCTCTATCTGTATAGGGAATCCTGGAAAAGAAGACTTCTGATTACTGCCCTTCGTCAGTCCTGAGTGTCTGCTCACATTTAACGTGAGTGTGAAGCCTCTTCCTCATACCTTCAGTCCGGAAACGTCAGCATGACACCAAGTTTAACAGCACCAGGAAACAAGGGACAGTGAAGGAATTTACTACTGAACCAAATTCAACAGGATTAATGAGTAGTGAGTCTAGAGGAGCGCAGCTGGTTTGTTTGAGCCAGTGGATGAATAGTGACTGTAGTGCAAGTGCAACAAGTGCAACTGAAGTTTAGAGTTTGAAGTTTAGAGTTTGAAGTTGGGAGTTTGTGTCTCCATAGAGTCAAATATTAATGTCTGATCACTCATGAGGGTCAGTATAGATAATATGCATAATAAAATGTTTTGTGAAAGAGAGGTGTGTCATTTTTTCCTCATTCAAGTGTCCCAGGAAAACTTTAAGGTGTAATTTCCTGCTTTTCCCAGCAGAGGGAAGCATTTGATTAATTCTAATTCTTTGTATTTATTGATCATTCTGACAAATTAAAAAAAAAAAATGAAAATGAAATACCACTTATCATATGAATTTTGTTTTGTATTTTATTTGATACGTCCTGAATTTGTTTCCTTGAAATTTCTGGGAGGAAAAACATTTCCTTGAAAAAATTAAAAAATTCTTTCTCAAGTAATTTCAAACATAACATATTTTTTTCCATATTGTACAACAATGTCATACATATTCTATGATTGCTACACTGAAGCTACATCACCCCTACATTACATCACCTTAACTTTTTCAGAATTAGCAAAAATATCAAATTGACAACTGACAGCGTCCACTTTGGACGTCTCAGCTGAAAGGCCTGTGGTGCTGCAGTGCACAAATAATCCACCAGGAGGCAGAAGACACGTGTTAAATACATAGGTTTTTTTTTTTTTTTTTTTTCATCGCAGTGACGATGTAGAGCAGTGGTTCTCAAACTTCTTTCAGTGATGTACTCACCGGCAGATGTTTTATTTCAGCTGGGGGTGTGTCACTCCAATTTAACGTCAGCTCCGATTAATCTGGCTAAGCAGCAAAAGTAACATCAGTAAGAAGTAACATTAAGGCTGAACAGAGTTATATAATTTCAAACCCACCTTTCGGGGCTTTTGCTAATCACCTTTTCAGGCTGTTATCACTTTACCTCTGAAATAAAGACGACAGTTTTCTCAGATGTGTTGATTTATTAAATGTTCATTTCAATGTACAGATGCAAACAAATTGACAGATTAATCAATGGCCTAGGAAACTCATAAAGACTAAACAAATGATTAATAGGCTAATTAATAACTGATAACATTAACACATTAATAACAAGAACAAAGTTATAGACTGCACATCTCGTGGAAAATCTTACAGGTCCGTGGTGCTGAATACGCCTGAGCAGGTACTGTCCGTGGTGCTGAATCTGACTCAGCGGGTACTGTCGTTGATGCTGACTCCGCCTCGGCGGGCACTGTCCGTGGTGCTGAATTCGCCTCAGCGGTACACTGTCCGTGGGGCTGACTCCGCCTCCGCAGGCACTGTCCGTGGTGCTGACTCCGCCTCCGCGGGTACTGTCCTTGGTGCTGAATCCGCCTCAGTGGGCACTGTCCGTGGTGCTGAATCCTCCTCAGCGGTATACTGTCCGTGGGGCTGACTCCCTCAGCAGGCACTGTCCATGGAGCTGACTCTGCCTCAGCAGGTACTGTCCCTGCTGCTGACTCTGTTGAGGCATTTCATTCTTTTTTGTTATAGAAATTAAAGTTCCATAAAATTTATGGAGGATCTTGTTTAGCTCTTCTCTACTTAAGTTGAGAAATCAGCTGTTTGCCCGGTGTTTTTCAGGTAGCCTTGTTTGACGGCCCAAGACGTTGACTAGGCCGTACTGGCTTCATTTCTTGACCTCTCCAGCTGATCCAGCTCTTCACTCGTCACTCTCGCGTATCCCTCCTTTTTCTCTTCTGTCTTGTCTTCCTCGTTCAGCTATTTATCCAAACTTCGCCAAATAAATCAAAACGTTTCGTGTTGCCATGGAAACCACACAGACTCGGGCAATAAGATGTAGGCAGAGTAATAATTTCAGTGATGAGGTATTTTTTCATTTGATCACGGCTAGCCGTGCTGTTATTAAGCATTATTACACTCGAGTGTAATAATGCGATTATACAACTATTACCAACAAAATAAAATGTATAATCAAAATGTATTCATATTGTGGGCATTTCGCTGCCAAAATGTAAAAGTTTTTTGCTCGTATTCTCTCCGTTTCAGTGGAAATCGGAGAGACCTGACGTTAACTAGTCCCTGTCAGCCAGCCAACTTGGCCTTATCATGTTTTCTAGACATCGTGATTTCCCAAAAATTTGGCTTTGCTAGCTCAATCATGTTGTAAGTAGAAAAACCGCTGGAAAAAAAAATATTTTTTTCATTGGCTGATAGTTACATTTCTGCCGACATCTCAGTCATTTTTAATCTATCAGGTGCCGTGATAAGTTACTGCTTTCCAGTGTCGGCACCAGAACAAACAGCTATCTTTTTATAAACTCACCGGCAGATGTTTCATTTTAGCTGGGGGTGTGTCACTCCAAGTTAACGTCACCTCCGATTAATATGGCTAAGCAGCAAAAGTAACAAAAGTAACCAGTAACATTAAGGCTGAACAGAGTTATATAATTTCAACCCCACCTTTCGGGGGCTTTGCTTATCACCTTGTCAGGCTATTATCAATTTACCTCTGAAATAAAAACAACAGTTTTCACAGATGTGTTGATTTATTAGCCTAGATGTTCATTTCAATGTACAAAAACAAAAAGATCGACAAATTAATTAAAGCTATGGTCTAGGCAGTTCATAAAGAATAAACAAATGAATAACGATTAATATGCTAATTAATAACCAAAAACATTAACGCATTAATAACAAGAACAGTTAACAAGTTATAGCCGCACATCTCCGTGGACAATGTTACAGACGCTGTCCGTGGTGCTGCATCTACTGAGGCATGTCACTCTCTTTACTATAGAAATTAAACTGGATGCTGCCATTAAAAGAACAATTGCTAAAATAGCTGTCCATAAACCCCATGCCTGGTGTCTGCCGTTTAGCAGGGGGTGCAGAGTTGTTAGAGGATCTTTCCTCCAGAGGCTGGACATTTTGACAGAGCACGCTGCTCCATCTCTTTCTGCTGGTCAGGGAAGGAGCCCAGTAGCTGTGCAGCGAGCTCTCGGACTTGTGGCCGCTGACTGACATGATTTCTCTTGCTTCAAGTCCCGCATCAGCCAGTTTTTGGATTGTGGTACTTCTTATGCAGTGATTTGTATAGATGACTGACGTGCCAGCCTCCTTACAAATTCGAGAAAGCATTGAGCCGAGGTGGTTAACACCCATCGGCTCCAAAGAGTACCACACCTCATCCTCAAACTTGGCTGCTCTCCTTGGATGGAGGTAAAAAGCTTTCGCCTCTTTAAGCAATTTAGACAAATATTTTTCAAAGGATGACACTGGACAAAACTCACTCCCCAGCTCCTCAAACATAGCTCCTCTTCTGCTCTGACGATCCCTTTCCTGGTGGCTTTTATGATTTTTCGTTTCCTCGTTGAAGGCGAGACTCACATATTTGGCTCCATCATTAGGGAAGTTTGACCATTTTTTTTTTTTTTTTTTTTTTTTTTTTTGGAAACATTTAATGGTAACGTTTTAATGATGCTGCTTCATTAACCCACCTGCTGCATCTCGTTTAATTACGAATGACTGCGGTGTCAGTCTCCGCAGCCCCTCCTTTCCTCTCCTCCCAAAGTGAAGCTGTATGTCAAACCACACTTTGTTTACCAGCCCCTGTGGTGTTTTGGGGTTCTTGGCTGCGGAGTTTCTCAGTATCGTAATGTCCTCCTCTGTAATGGCAGGATGCTGCTGACTCTTGTCATGACCTGCTCTCCGGAGAGTCTTGATGAGTCCACTGAGGACGTTGTTAGAACTAGTGAACTCAGTGTCTTGCATGACACACCATGCCCGACTTAGAGGTGGATTATTCATATAACGGTTAATCCCGGCTCTTAATCCGATGTAGCTGCCAATTGCATAGTGTTGGCCCTGGCTGTTCCTCACAGCTCCATAAAACTCTCGCAAGACTTTGTTCATGTCCTCTCTACTCACAGTGGAAAAATCCACTCTTTGCCCGGTGTTTGAAAGATAATCTTGGAAACATTTTACTGCCCAAGACGTTGACCGGGCCGTACTGGCCTCGTTTCTGGACTTCTCCAGCTGATCCAGCTCTTCGTTTGTCACTGGCTTGTATTTCTCCATTTTTTGTTCTGTTCTGTCTTCCTCTTTGAGCCATTCATCGAAAGTTAGGCCGCCAAATAAATCAAAATTTATAATAAAATTATCCATTCTGCAGGTTAACAGGTGATGGCGGCTTTGGATGCGGGCTTCATACAAACGTTTCTTGTTGCCATGGAAACTACATAGACTCGGGCAATAAGATAGGCGGAGTAATATTTTCAGTGAAGAGGTTTTTTTCATTTGAGCACGGCTAGCCGTGCTCAATTGCTCATTTGAGCACATTCTAAACGTCTGATTGACCAATCAGATTGCTCGGTCGGATCTACGTGTTGTATAATTCTCATTTAAGCACATTCTAAACGTCTGATTGACCAATCAGATTGCTCGGTCGGATCTACGTGTTGTATAATTTTTTAAAAATCTCACGTAACCCCTGGAGTTCCTCCACGTACCCCGAGGGGTACGTGTACCCCCATTTGAGAAACTGAGATGTAGAGGTCTCAGAAACTCATGTATCAAATATGATTCACTTGGCCTTTCAGGGTTAAAAACCTGGATTCTGCATATCACACTGCTCTATGTTTTGGAACATGTGCAGCTCACACATTCACCATTGGTTTTTATATGAATCTTTAGGATGGTCCTCTCTATAGCAGAGGAGAAAAATGCACATGTTGCTCTTTACTGCCAAGGCATTGTGAGGTGAACTACCTGCTTATACCTGAAACCTTTTGTCCTTTCATACAAGCAGCTACAACACTAAATTTGATTTAAATGTCAGGACTCCCTGGAAGAACAGATCTCGTGTCTCAACAGGACCTTCATTTGTCCTTTTTTTCCCCCAAAGATAACTCAAACTGTGTGGGAGGGATTTGGATGAAACTTCATGGAGGGACTAGTAATAAATGAGCGATGAGCTGGTTACATTTTGGAGTATCTGGTCAAAGGTCAAGGTCACTCAAAGGTCAGAATTCACCTGTTGGGTAGTATTTCCTGAGTGATGCATGGTGGGAAGATGCAGCGAGGTGTGTGATGTTGAGTGGGGGAGGCTGCTGACTCCGACCGCTCTGCTTATCCGGTTTGGACATATTTGGACACGCATAGAAATATTTGCCTACTGATGAGTATGTGACTTTTTGAATCAGTCTGTAACACTAAAATACATTAGCCACTGCTTCTAGTTGAACTAGTCTTCATGACTCTAATAAAGGGAAAAGGCCTATATCTTGTTTTAGGTGTTATATTTTATTATTA
The DNA here is from genome assembly GCF_902150065.1 of Myripristis murdjan. Classification (NCBI taxonomy): domain Eukaryota; kingdom Metazoa; phylum Chordata; class Actinopteri; order Holocentriformes; family Holocentridae; genus Myripristis; species Myripristis murdjan. The sequence continues at coordinate 34,242,350 of NC_043983.1, read as the reverse complement.
CACACATTTTTATGTTTATGGACTTCTGACTCCCTAAAGTGACCTTGAACACCCCCTAGATGTCCCATTTAGATTAGACATTTTTTATCAACTGAAATCACATTTTCTATGCAAAATGATTCCAAAAAAATTAACAAGGCTCTGAATGTGTCTGATTCACAGAGTGGAAGGGGAAAAAAAAGAAGAAGATAACATTTGCTTATAAAGCCTTGGAGTCTCCAAGTCCAGCAAAATGTATGTAGTTCTCCTCACCTCTTCACAGTTTCTAGTCAGCATGAACTTTTAGATTATAGCTTGGATTATTGCTATTACTTGGAATTTGACTCTGCTCGTTCTTCATTATGACTTTGCCTGTATTTGGTTTTCTGGATCTTGCCATATGGTGTCTGTGAGTTTTATCTTACTGGGCATACATCTGTTAAGTAAACTTTAAATTAAAAATACCAACATTCATTACCTGAGTTGGTTTGGACCAAGCAGCCATGCTCTTCAAATAGCATGAAGAGCATGAGACAGTGGAAACAGACTCCTAAACATGCTGTCAGAAAAAGTTACAGTTTACACTAAGAAATATAACAAATACAACAGAAACAATTAATTCTTCTCATTCTTCATTAGTAGGTTCCCTGTCATGAAGAGTTGGCTTTATTTTGGCCAAAACACTGAATCAGAATCATGGACAACTCCATACCAAAAGCATTTATTTTGTCCAGTGACATTAGCACAAATAAAAAAAGATAAAATAAAATTGAAAAAAATATGCAGCCAGTGTTGGAGGGAAACCTTATACAGACAAATAATCCAAAGCCCAAACATAAAGTAACTTATATAACAAATAACCTAAATGGCATTTCTTAATCCAGCTCTTAATCCCTATTATGACAGTAGTCATTTTTTCAGTGGGTTTAGAATATTGTAAAACTATATATGCAATAATCCAAGTCATTATAGCTTTCCATTTTACATATCTTAGGGCTCGAAAGCAAAAGTTGAACCAGTTACCAGCGTATCTGTGTTATAATATTTCAGTACACCATTACAATCCATGTTGTATCACAAACCCAGATTATTTATGACAGATTGAGTGTGTCACAGCATGCTCAGGTACCAGAACCTGGTTTGTTGGCCCAAACCAGGCAAAACTGTTGTTCACGGGTACCTGAACATGTCTGAACCCAGCGAAGCAAAACTATCAGTTTCAGAGTAACAGAGAGAAACCACCTTTATTTATACTTATTGATATGTACTCACTTAGATTTACCTACTATTTACTTAAACGTACTACCTGCCTACTTCCTTAACTTACTTAGTTAATTATTTCCTTACTTGCTTACCCAAGTTAGATACACCTGCATTCTGCCCTGCTTTGAAGCTGGATACTCAGTTTGGCCCTGCTCATTCCTATTTCCCAACCGTTTTTTTTTTTTTTTTTTTTTTTTTTTTTTTTCTCAGAATCTGCCTATAGAGCAAACAAAAATGCTTCCTTGATCAACCAACAGGTGACATGGAGTCAAAGCAACCTACAGGGATGGTGAAAAGTAATGGGCTTTTCAGGGGTCCACTTTACACCAGGTGCAAAATATACACGGTATCACAGCTAGTTTAGATGTCCCAGACAATCCTTGGGAAATCATCAAGAATGAGTGAATATGGCATGTTGTTGTTGGTATAGTGGCTGAACTTGGCATGTCAGAAATTACAGATAAGATTAAAAAAAGAAAGCTAAACCCAGAGGATAATAGTTAAGCAAGTGCACATTCACACTGTCACCTGAAGTATTTCTGTAGTATTCCTATAGTAACTCTGTCGCATCTAGGGTTAGATAGAAGCTAGCCTCAGTCAGGTGAGATTTTTTCTGTTGTAAAAGTGATGGTCTAGCCAGAGGACATCAGGTGAATGGGGTGAATGTCCTTCAATGCGTCCTGGGACACATGTCTGTTTACACCTCTAATGTGATGAAAAGGTGTCCCAGGCCTCCAAATGTGTCCTGACTCTGAGCGATTCGATCTCAAGATGCATTGAGGATGAATTGGTGCTATCCACACCTGGACTTAGAGGTGTCAGCTGGTGATCGGATCATGCAGGATGGAAGCCCAGTGGGAACAGGACTTTAGTTGCAAAACTCACACTTGCAGTCTATGTACTTAAGAGTGACATATTTCTGGGAACTGGTCAAAGAGTGTGAAGACTGCAAGTGTTTGGAGGTTTTGTCAACACACATTGGGACACGCTTGACAAAATGAAGATGTTTCCACTTGCAGCACCAGTAGCTGAAGTTATGATGGTTTTAAGGTGGTTTTAAGAATGGAATAGAGACTTTACAATTATGGGGTTCAAACTTAAAACTGTCTAGCTAATTGTGTCCTATAGGCTTGCATATGATTAATTAATAAAAACTAAACAACATTCATTCTTTCTTACAGCTATTTACATTTTTCAAATGGTACTTTACAGGCACATTTCACTTTGCATTTTCATGCAGTTTTAAACATGTGACATTTGTTTTTGCATCCATATGGGACTACAGTATTTGACCTCCATATCTATCACCACTTATGTGAACTTTCCAGTCCTTATTTCATCTATTGTAAACAAACCCGCAATGAGGGGAAGATGAATTTTGAGGGGAAAAACCTCTGGGTGTAAAAGCTTTCATGAATTGGACTTAAGTTGAATTATAGAAAGAAATAATCAACATTTCAATTTATTATGTTTTTTTGTTTTTTTTTTCCAATATAATGTTGGTTGTTTACATGAAACTATAGTTGACCTGAGCCTCAATTTCACCCCTTAATCAATACAGACTAGAGCCCATGAGCAATTCTTGCTCCCAGGCCTGTCATCACCCACTTCCACCACTGGCTGCAGTCCTATGTAGCCTGCCCTGGTCTTCTCTGAGCATCGTTCAGTGGTCTTTCAACTAACACCATGCTCCTCCTGGACGATCCTGACTTTGTTTCAACAGAGGATCCAGCCAGAGCCACTGGACTTAGTGGGACCGGACTGAGAGACACTGAATCCAAACTGGTGGGACTCTGCAACATGACATGCTGACCACCATCTATGGACACAACCTGCTCTGACAGCCCCATTTCTGACCCTATTGGTCCCAGGGTGACTTGTCCACCTGTCATCATGATACTCTGAGCAGCTGGCAGCATCCCTGTGTTAGCCTGAACATGCTCCAGCCTTGTCCCACCCCCTTGTCCACCCATCAGCATGATACCCTGAGCAGCTGGCAGCATCCCTGTGTTAGCCTGAACATGCTCCAGCCTTGTCCCACCCTCTTGTCCACCCATCAGCATGATACCTTGAGCAGCTGGCAGCATCCCTGTGTTAGCCTGAACATGCTCCAGCCTTGTCCCACCCTCTTGTCCACCCATCAGCATGATACCTTGAGCAGCTGGCAGCATCCCTGTGTTAGCCTGAACATGCTCCAGCCTTGTCCCACCCTCTTGTCCACCCATCAGCATGATACCCTGTGCAGCTGGCAGCATACCTGTGTTAGCCTGAACATGCTCCAGCCTTGTCCCACACTCTTGTCCACCCATCAGCATGATACCCTGTGCAGCTGGCAGCATCCCTGTGTTAGCCTGAACATGCTCCAGCCTTGTCCCACCCTCTACCAAGACCCTTTGGCCATGTGCCCCACCTGCAATTGCCACCCCATGATTTCCTACTGCCTTTCCTGAGCCTTCAGACTGAATCCTCTTGCGTCGTTTCTGACTCTTTTTCACCACCCTCTCTCCCATCATTCTTGGGACAGTGAATGAACCAGCAGCGTTTCCCCCATTTATAATTTGCTGTGTGTTTCCGGAGCTCCCACTGACCACGATCATTCCCTGCAAGTTGGTGGCTGGGGTTTCAGCCAACACCATCGTGTTCTGAATCTGTGGTTGGACGATGTAGTGCATAGGCTGCAGTACAGGAGTGGTGGTGTAGCAGACAGGCTGCTGCTGCAGTAGGACCATCTGACCAGGAGGAGGCAGCATAGCTGTTGCTGTTGCTCCTGTTGCTCCTGTTGTCACAGGGCTGATGGGAGCTGACTGAACCTTGTTGATGGTACTGCTGAATGAGTGGCTGCTGGTGTTATTGGTGACTACTTGGTTAAAGCCAGTGTGAGTGATCGATGACTGGTGTGACTGATTGTGACTGATGTTGACATCTTTGGCAGGGTTAGGCTCCTGGTGGTTGATGATGGCTGACTCCAACAATGGCCTGGTTAAATGGTCAGCTTCATCTACTTTTGATATGATGACAGTTTCAGGATTTGGAAGGGGTGGGGACTCAGGGGAGCAGATATCTGCCAGGGTCTTGAATTTTAGTCCCAGGTCATCGAGAAACTGGAGGTCGTTGTCGGCCTCCAGAAGGCTGCAGCAGCCAACTGAGCCGGCAGAGGAACCCTGGCCCTCAAATTCATACACCAACAGACCGTCCATCGCCGTTTGGTTCTCCGCTGCACAGACCGCCTTCTGCACACAGACAAAGACCACACAAATAAAATTGAGTGGCAGGCTAATGTCATGTTTTTTATGATTAGTTCCTTTGTTACTTAATGGGGCAATGCCATCATCTACCCAACACAACCACCAAATTTGCCAGGGTTTATTCAACATATGGGTTTATATCCATATGACTTCCGTTCAAAATGAATGGGTACACTTGGTTATTTCTTTTGTAAATTATTAGCCCTTACCCTGGTTAGAAGGGTAACCAGCAAAAAAGACACACTGACAGTTAGGTAGGGTACAAAGGCATGTAGTGTATCAATGGCCCATTGTATGATTTTACTTTATCTGCCTACTAATATAAAAATATACAGCGTACACTAAAAGTCTGAGGATGTGTCCAAAGTCGGCCCAAGGTGTCTGGAACCATCATTGTATGATGTCATTTGTAATGTATTTGCACTTGTCGTCTGCATACAGTAGCGGTTTTAGGCACGGGCGAAGCGGGCAGCCGACCGGGGCGGCATTTTTTCATGTCACGTGGGGGGCGGCAAGAGCGCAAAAAAAAAAAAAATCATCCTCGCTGCAAAGCAGTTTTCTATTACCATATTCATCTGAATATAAGATGATATTTTTTCCATTGGAAGTAGTAGTAACATGGAAGGGCGCAAGGCAGTAATTTCGCCCAGGGCAGCAACATGGGCAGAACCGCCACTGTCTGCATAAATGAATTTTTCATCATTATGTTTGAAAATATCTTCTTATTTACAATGGCATGACCATAGAGAAATCTGGCATTAGTTCTCAAAGGCCTTTGATTCCCACTGCATCAGGAGCACTGTGTATGTATAACTTTTGAATGGAACATATCTTATTCTTTGGGGAATAAGACTTTTGGACTCTGCTGTCTTTTCCTGTTTTTATAAGGTATTTCTCTTTACTATGTGCTTGGTCTATATGCTCAAAGACACACTCAGGTGGTGAAGGGGATTCCTTACCTGGGAGTAGTAATCATGCAGAAGGTCATCGGGAAGGGCAATGTCAGGTACGTAGTGCAGAGTATGTGCTTCCATTACCAGGGACTCCATTTCTCTCTGATCGATCATGTCACTGTAAAGTTCTCCCATGGATCTGCTCTCATAGATCCTGCCGTTGCTCCCTGAACTGAAATTGTAAGCAGTGCCCATATTAAGGCTTATTAAGGATTGATCCAGGTTAGGAGCCGCATTGAGAGTGTTGTTGGTCTGTGTGCCAATGCGTGGTGTGTAGAGAGGAGCGGCGAGCAGAGGGACCTCCTGTCAAACGGAGAAAACAAGGGTTAGGCTATTAAAAACCCATTTCTAAAGGATGAGCAGTACCTTGACATTTTGACAGGTAGAATCTTATATAAAAAGCTGCTCTGGTGGTGGAAATAATCTTATTGCTCGAGTCAAATTCTAGGCCATTCACCACTGGCTTTAGTGACAGCCATAGGAAAAGGTTCCCTATCAAATGCAATAAGTTTTTGCTCTTTAAAGAAGTTCCTCTGTCTGTGCTTCCATGTATGTTACCCTGTCTTCTCCTTGGCCCTCGGTGTGGTAGGAGATCAGATGGTCTTTGGCATCAAAGGGAAGTTCAGCGAAGGTCCCGGGCAGCATTCCACATGAGCAGGTCAGCAGTAGGAGACCTACGACTGAAAATCACAAGCAAAAAGCACAAAATCTAGACAGTTCAGTAAATTCGACAATTTTAAAGATGAAATTAATAACACTTCCAAAATATCAAGCATACAAATTCAAGTCACATATAATGCAATTATAAGTTTAAACTGATACTAACTGATATAATTTCATTAAAAATAGATCATGTGCCAGGATGGGATGCAGTTTGTTTTAATGCATTTTGAAGAACTGATCAATACCAGCTTGAGAAATGTTTAACCTGATTTGGCTGAATGAGACATTTTCATCAGATTCCACACAACTATGACTGAAGGAAATCCTTGTTTCACAGTTAAAGCACTATCTGTACCAACAATAAAGCATGCAGGATAATATTCATGTGGTGAAAATCATCAATACATACTAAATATATACCTGAAAATGGAAAATAGATTTTCAAGTTTGTCCCCTTTTTAAATAAACATCTGGTGTAGAACACGACCAGCAAACCTAAAAACCTTAAAAAAAAAAAAAAAAAGAACATCCGAGGCAGACTGTTCTGCAGAAAAAAAAATGTTCAAGAGAAAAAATACATTATTCCTATGGAGCATTTAAAAAAAAAAAAAAAAAGTCTGCCGGCCATATCCAACACAGGAAGTTTATTTAAAAAGGAGATAAATGTAAAAATATATAAAAGATATCAAAGATATCAAAAATATCTTCAAAGAGCACCTAATTCTTGCTTGCTAGAGTGAGGACCCATACAGTGCTCCTAACCTCCAGTTTCTACTTTTGCATACACTTAAAAATATTGGCTATCAACAAGCTCAATCCAAGAATGTAAGTTCAGATGATTTACCTCTAAAACTCATTGTTTGAACCCTAATCCTAAAGCACTGGATGTTTTCAGGTGATAGTTTACAGGTCATGCTGACACATTTCATACTCACAAAGCAGTGCCAGAAATCCCAGGATGAGGGCTGCTATTCCAGGAGCTGCGAACGTGGACGACGTGTCCTTGCGAGCAGCCGTCCGACCCTCTTCCTCCTGGCACGTCTCGCCCTCGGCACAGGAGCAGGCCTTCAGCTCAAAGAGCTGAGGCTCTGGGCAGGCCAGACCCTGCTGGTCCTGGATGATGAGGGCAACCTTGTAGTGGCCGGGCCACAGGGGGCGGAGAGGCCTGAGGGATGCCATCGTATCTGCAAACAGGATCAGGATGAAGTGGTCACACTGCGGTTCATCAGTGAGGACAGCAGTCAGCAAGCATTTGGTCCATGTGGAGATGAAGCTCTTATTACTCTTATAGACCATGCAGGTTTTTAAACAGTCGTTTGTATTGAGCTACTTTATTAGATTTTGCTTTTTGTGTTTATTTTTCTAAAGATATATAATTTTTGTCTTTTAGTGTTGAGCGGTATAGTGTGTGTACTACTGTTCCTGGATAACCTGCTATCTATCTATCTAAAGATGATTTAAAGTGAAGTTTTTTTTTTTTTTTTTTTTGCCCATATAGTGGTACTTGCTGCTCCATATGTGTGTAATAGACAAAGCTGTTGTAGTTCACTGGAACAAAACTAAAACTAGGTATGAAGAAAACATTTTAGTTAACTGAAATAGAAATTTTAAAAAAAATTTAAACTGAACCAATATTGTGTTCAAAACATTACAAAACTAACTAAAATAAACTCAGTGTGTGTGCAGTGTGTTCAGTGCTGCTGCTGGTCAGTGTGGGTGTGTGTTGGTGTTGATGGTTACTGAGACTGGGACGTGGACATGACTGGGAGTCACTGCCTTCACAAAGTGAAGAGCTATTCTGACAAACAGCGGCCAGATTAGAATAAAACAACTGACTCCCACTGGCACTGACAGTAAGAACAACTCAACTCCAACTCAACATTTTCAAACAAGAACAACTCAGACTGGGACCAGCAAACCCACTCTGGACTGAACTGAAAACCAAAATTTAAAAAAAGAAATAAAAATAAAAACAAATGAAAAATACAAAACTGTAATAATTCTGGTAATAGAATGTCTAAGTTTCTTCCCTGTCAGAATGACTGGGCTGTTCTTTTGAGGGATGCACAGCAACACACATTTGTTTGAGATTCATTATCCTCCTCCAGCCCTCCTGCTTGCTCACTGTGGGAGCTACTGCCTCTTTATCACCACACGGGGGCGCTCCCTGACTGACACGCTGGCTTCATGGGAGCCGAAAATGATCCAATGCCAAATCTGTGTTGCTGTGCACCACAATCTGGGTAAGAATCCAAACTCCCACTTTACTCATCGTGATTACAAAGACCATTTCTCACTCATATCTTTCCACATGTACTGTATGGGAATTACTTCTTGGTTGATTTTGCTTTGCTGCCATGCATGACTGTATGACTGCACACAAAACCGGCAGAGAAATGAAAGAAACTGGCCTGAATTTGAAATGCAGCCTCTAACAGGACGATACCACAGCTGCCAGATCTGAGGAGAGAAACTCCAAGCACGAATCACTCGAACCGTCGATTCAGTCCAAACACCAAGCGGAGATGTGAAACTCTGCTGTTCGTGCATATGGCAAATCCACCATGATGTAAATACAGCATGATTATTATTATTATTTTTAAATGATCCTCCTCAAATGTGTCTTTAAAACAAAAAAAAAAAATAAAAATAAGGCTTCCTATGTTTTCAGCTTCACATTGAAAAAAAAAAAAAAAACAACTTGCTTGCTTTGGGCTCCATTTTACAGTCTCAGTTTCAGTTTCTTTCCCGAGATCTGGCAGCTGTGGTATAGTCCTACAAGAAGCTGATTGGCTTTTGCTTTACAAAGTCAGGCCAGTTTCTCTCTGTCACACCCTGTCAGACAGTGTCCATGATAATATCTACAAACTCATAACAGAGCTGGCAATTATTGTAACAGAGTGATATTACAGGATATAATAACACAGGAGACTTGTTCATACCACTTAAAGGCTCAACCTTCCAGTCCTCCTGGCTCACTTCAGGCGCCAGGCTGAACACGAAGGGAGCTGCGTTGGGGTCATCGTCGCCGTCCTGCGCCGTGATGTTGACCTTCTTGGTGTAGGAGCACACAAACTCCAGGTGGCTGGTCAGCGTGGGGCAGTTATCGTTTTCATCTCCCACCTGCAATGCTATAGTCCCGGTGGCCGTCTGTGAGGGCATATCTGTGGGAAAAATAATGTTTATGTCACTCAATAAAGCACTTAGTCACTATGTTTTGAAAAGTGTGATGCAATTAAAGCTTTATTATTATTATTATTTATTTATCTGACACCCTTACCCTGGGATACATACAGAAAATGCAACAGTGGAAAATGTGAATGTGCCTAGTCAATGGTATGAGAAGTCTGGGATACATTTGACATTTAAATGAAGACTGATTTGTAAAAAAACATAAAAAATATTTTGATTCATACTGGCAGAGGATAAGACTGACTGGCCTTTATGCAATATGTAATACAAGGCCAATATTTCAGAGCTTTTCACTGCACTGACCGCTCCTTGGGCAGAATTTGCTTGGTGCTGGAAAGTCACTGTCAAATTTATTACACCAGCACAGCGGCATTTAGCCTCTGCCAACAGACCAGAGGGCAGGTGGCCACTTTTTTGTTGGTCTGTTTCATGGGCGTTTCCTCTCAAATTAAAAAATGCAGGGAGATTATAGTTGTGATCTGATCAATCAAGACTGATAGTAAACACTGACTCACGCTAATAAACACCTGTGACAAGCTTGTCTTATCTTGGTGCCAACAGGGACTGTGCTTACTTTCATACAAGAAAGCTGACTATTGTGTGAAACCAGCCTAAGGCAGGAAATCTGATGACTCCAAAACCCCAGGGTGCATCACAGAGTGACTGGCACCATTAGCTCGGGCTCAAAACAGGTGGTGGCAGATGTGTTTTTCATTTCCTTATAATTTCATCACAGATAAGATTGACAAAAATATTAAGCGTTCTTCAAAGACTGTGTAAAACAGACAGTTAATTATTTTTCCCCTGAACTTTATACAGTTTGAGTTGATTGTATATTGTGTGCCAGTTTCCTTTGCATCAAACAGGGATGCACGATAGTAAATTTTCCAAATGAGCATGTGCTTCCAAAAAGAAAAATGCAGTGCAAAACAGGTATTTATGTAGTGCCGGTCACATGGTAACTAGGAAATTAGCAGCTGTGTTCATTTTCCTACTGCTTCTTACTAGATGGGACACTAAAATGGCAGCAGCCGCAGGCGCATCATGGCACAAAATTCAGGGTAAATAGCGCCTCTCAGTAAATTTGGCCCCTGGTGTCATGTTTTTAATCAAATTAACCCAATTTTTTACTGAAAAATATTCTAGAGAAGTGTCTTAAAGTGTGTCATCTGAAGACACACGGGTGCTGTTTGTGCTATCACACGTCTGTGAACTCACCCTGTGTTAGGCAAAGTATTTTAGCGGTGTACGTCCCATTAACCAAGAAAGGGGACTCTCTGTCTGGTTGTTTAATAAGTCTGATCTCTGCTGTCTCTGGGTCAATCGATATCCAGTTGTCAGGGTCGTAGCCTTTAGCATATCTGTTGAAACGAAGTGCAACACCATTTTTTTTAGACATAGTTTAGACATATATTTTGAAAAACAGATGTTTTTTAGATTATAACATGTATATAAGTTGAAATTCTGCTGGTTACTACAGTGTGGCTGATATATTTCAAGCCAAGATTACAATTCATACAGTCATGCACAACATAAATGACCATGGTTTTACACACACACACACACACACACACACACACACACACACACACACACACACGCACACGCACACGCACACACACACACACACACACACACTTTAATGAGGCATTTTGATAATTAGACTTAAAGGCAAGTTGAGCTTACTGAACATTTTCTGCAGGCTGTCCAGAGTCTGTGTCAGTGGCCCGGTAAGAGGCGATCACCTTTCCTAACGGTTTGTCAGCTGGATTTTCCGACACAGATACAGGCTTCACCTTGGGCTTGAAGCCAACACCCTCGCGCATATTTACCACAGCAATGTTCACAGGGTAACTTTTGCGTTTGCTTGTCTTCTTTCTGGAAGGCTTTCTTTTCCCGCCCCCAGCCCCACCTCCGCCACCGGCCCCACCTCCACCACCTCCCCCACCAGCGCCGCCTCCCCCACCAGCACCGGCCCCACCACCGGCCCCGCCCCCACCGCCGGCCCCACCAGCCCCACCAGCACCACCAGCCCCGTCTCCACCACCAGCCCCGCCTCCGCCTCCACCCCCACCTGCACCTCCGTCTCCACCTGCACCTCCAGCTCCACCCTCACCTCCTCCGCCACCTCCAGCCCCATCTCTGCCCTCGTCTCCGTCTCCCCCCTCATCCCCATCTCCAGCTCCATCCCAGACACCTGGTGCTACATTAGATACGACCACCCCGAGCTTAATGTCAGGATTCTCTTCAAAATCAACAGGCTGGAAGAGAAACACAATTGGAGGAATTTACTGTTATGCTGAAAATGAATGACCAAGACTACATAAACTACAAAAGATCAAATACAAACAAAAACATAAAACCTAAGTAGCAAATTATTTGGCAGAGTTACTAAGTGAAAGAGGCATATTGACAATGGCTCCTTATGATTTGGTGATAGGAAACCAGCTAACCATATTTTGTGCAAATATTCAATGTCTTTTTCAGTATCTTTTAATTTTTGATTCAGGTCATATGCCAGCAATTTTTAAGTGGAACCAGGTTAATAATAATGACTGCTATAATAATAGCAATATATAATAGCAAAAAATTTTGTAGTATATTTCTAATGTGCTAATGCCAATTGTATAAACTTTATTCCAGACTCAGGTCCATATAAAAGAATACATACGAACACACAGACAGAAAAAAAAAAAAGATTAAAACACATAGAGACATCTATTCCAGTGCTTCCAAAAGTATGACATATATTTTGTGTCACTTTGGGCAGGCACCGCTAGGGCCATAATGACTCCATTCTTTGACTGGAGTCGACACATAAAACTGTACACAAACTTTCTAAGCACAGCATGAAAAGTGGGTACATCACTGCTTACAAACATGTGGCTTGCACTTGTCCATCTTGGGTGCCTAAGTAAAATCCTAAATGCATCATTATATGCCACTTGGACTTTTCTCATTTTTGCAGCACTGTACCTGCACCACAGGTGTGGAGTATACAAAGAGGTACAATACGACCTAAACAACGCTATCTTGACATCATCAGTACACTTAATAAATTTTCGCGCAAGCATGTTAGCTTGTGCATAGAGTTTGCAGCACTGACGCTGGATGTCGTCATCATCACACAGATCATCTCTGATTATGTGGCCAAGATATGTAAATTTGTTCACAACTCCAAGCACTTGATCTGCTAGAACAAAGGAGGAAAAGTTTGACTTCTTGTCCTCCTTGGTTTTCACAATTAAAATAACACTCTTTCTCGAATTAAACATAATGTCATACTGCACACCGTAGCAGGAACAAATTCTAAGCAATTGCTGCATACCAACACTAGAGGGAGACATAATGACCAGATCGTCAGCATATACAAGCCGCTCTCCCACCATACATCCAGTTCTACACTGGTTTAGCTATCTAGACAGATCATCCAAATACAAATTGAAAAGTACGGGTGATAAAATTCCTCCTTGTCTCACACCATTGGTCACTAGGAAAGGTGCAGATATACTTGTACCCCATCGAGCATGCATCGTTTGATGTGTATACCAGTATTGTAGTATTCTTATCATATAAGGTGGAACCCCTCGCTCCTGAAGTTTGACAAATAGCTTTCCATGATTGACTCTGTCAAATGCTCTGGATGCATCCAAGAAACATAAGAACATTGTACTATTTTTTCTTCTATACGAGCTAACCATCTCTTTCAATGCATAAATACAAAAATCTGTGCCATGCTTACTTTTAAAACCGAACTGGTTGTCAGTGGTGATTATATATTGCTGGAGTCTATCCAAAAGAATTTGCTTTTGGAATTTGCCTTTGGAAAGTACACTTGCCAAAGCAATGGGTCTATAATTTGTATGTTAGTACATACACACAAAATATTTTAATCTGCTTTACCATACACTTCAAGTTAAGTGTTGTTGCAGTAGCCATGCAGAAAGTGGTACCTTTTCGAGCATGAGAACCCCTTCATTGGTTTTGGGGTCTGTCTTTATACTGAATATCCCATCATCGTTTCCAGAGACGATATCAAACTGAGCCAGCCAGTTGTCCGTGTTTTCCTCATCATCATCCAGCGCCTGGAACCTCATGACCTCCACGTCGGCTTTGTTCTCCTCTATCTCACCAGAATACTACACCAGCACAAAACATTGAGAGAAAAATGTGTTTCAGAATACTAGAACTACCATAACCATAATACATTACACATGTAGGCGCTGAGAAACCTGCTCAGACACATGCTTGGCTGGTTGATAGGTGAGTCGGTGCGACCTGGGACGGTGAGTAGATAGGTGGGTTGAGAGCTCAGTTTACATGTTGATGAAAATAGCGCCTCTGCACATTAACAGACGCTATGTGATGTGGCTTTGGGCTACGGAAATTTCACCAAGAGGTAACGCAAGAGTTCAAATAGGATGGGTCTGCTCCCATCCTGTTTGATCTCTTGGATTTCATAGAAAAGTAACACTAACTATAGGCTATAAATATTATAATTATAATAAAGTGAAACTGAAGGACTTTGTTACTCTTATTTGCAGCTGTTCATGTTTTTCTTAAAGTTTGTGAAAATGTTTGTGATATGGCTTATTCTCATACTGTAAAGTTGTTTTAAACTAACGTTTATACTGAATTTTTGTTTGTATAAATTGTTGGTACCTCTGTGTTTAATCTGTGTGCTGCTGCCTCTTGGCCAGGAGATTTTGAATAAATAAATAAAAGTTAAAAAAAAAAAAAAAAAAAAATAGTGGGCCTGGCACTGAACCATGAGGTACTCCATGAGGTACTGCAGTCTGTGTAGCTGTCTGAATTTGTGATGTGGTGGTCAGAAAACAAAGATCTGAAATTGAGCTGTAATTTTTTAAAGTGTCTGGACCATGGTGAGGTATTTTGACCAGAGGTTTAAGGCTTTCAACTTGAGAATATAATGTAACCACAAAGCATTTGATTAAAGCACACAGGAGGGGATGAAGTCTAAGTCAGCCTAGATGGGCGCAAAAAAAACAACAACTTCACAATATGATATTCTGGCAAGCAAATTTAACAGCTGGAACTTTGTTTTGAACTGATATTGGGGTTGGGGGGAGGGCCATTCAACATTTATTCAATGTCACAATGTTTACTGGGAGAGCAGTGGAAGTTCAAACCTCATCTTTATCCAGCCTGGGGGCGTTATCATTGATGTCGACCACTTTTATATTGACAGTCGTGGTGGCCGTGTTGCCATTAGATGCTCCATCCATATCAGTTGCTTTAACTGTCAAGACATAAGAACTCACTTTCTGTGGAGGACAGAGAGACAAGTACAAAAGAGAAGAGTTAATCATAAAATAAGATAAACTGTAGTTGGCCAGCACAATGGGTTATGTTTAATGAGGGAGACTCAAGTGACTGGCCAAGGGCATTAAATGATCTGTGATGTTTACCTCTATTGGTAAAGTCTCATGTTCTCCACTGAGCTGCATTTGTTTGTGACTGACAGAAGGATCAAACTTCACAATAGAGAGAATTTAGGTAGTTTATAGAATATTAACAGGGAGTACTGAAACTTGATGGGTGGGGAATGTTTAGATATAAAGCTCCTCTCTGAATTGAAGGTAAAACCCACCGACTCACTCACTGGATCACAGTTACAGGTGTGCTCCATTTGGATGTGCCAGCTTGCTGCTTCTTGCATAACAGCATGGGTTGAGCAAAGCATTTAAAAGGAATGTAGGCAGAGCTGTGGTTGCTACTGCCTTTAACAACAACTGTGTAACTGTAGCTGTGAAAAAGAAAAAAAGAAAAAAAAAAAAAAAACGAAACCATTCTTGGCTCTTCATCAAAGCCAATCTTCAAAATCCTCTTTGTGCCTATGCAGCATTGTGTTGATAATCCAATGACAATCTCACCATGATTTAGGAGGAATATGTGTCATTGGGTCAGGGCAGGGAAACCAGTATTATGGTCATTTTGTGCTGTGGTGCCAAACACACCTCACCTATGGCCCCTTAACATCAGCTGTACCCCAGAGCTGTGTCGAAACCCCTCCCCCAAGTTAAAGGATGTACCTCTCGGTCCAACGTTGGCTCTTTGACGGAGATAATTCCTAGGGATCTGTCTATGTCGAAGATAACTGAGCCATTAAAGGGCTCCTGCTTCACAATGCTGTAGGCAATCTTGGTGTGAAGAGTGTTGGGCTTGTCAATATCAGTGGCCGTCACCTGGGTGACGAAAGTTCCTGGGAGAAGACAGCATCCAGTCATTGTTTTTATTAGGCTTCCAGTAATTTAAATGAGTGTAGCACTCTGTAGTACATCAGTTTATTAAAAATGCAGCAGCACAGAATTTAAGGAAGAATGAGGAAAGATCATTTTGCACCAGGTTTAACATAAACCTCCTCACAGTCTGCTCTAGAAAAAGTTACACAGTTAACACATTCACTTTTAAATCTCTTAAATGCATATGCTGTTATCTAGTATAATACTTTCATATGAACAATTTAACTACAGAATAGCTTAATGAATTAATAAGTAAATAAATGCCTACATGCTTAAATTAATTGCTGGGGTCTGCAGTTTATGGCATGATACCTGTCTTCGTTTTTTCCCCCGTGCACTGCATTCATCTATTTTTGTATGCTTTTATGTGCACTATTTCTTGCCATTTTGCATGTTTTCTTTGCATTTTGACTGTGCAGAATAAAGAGATAACACACCCAAACACATCCTACACAGAAAAGTTTTTGTCCACTGTTCAACCAGGAAATAGACAGAACCAGAGCTGCCTGTTCTGTCAGATGTTATGTTGGTTAAAACAACAATGTTCAGACAGTGTGGCTCTGTCTTTACATATTATATATAACAAGCCAACACAGGCCACTGTTATCGTTCCATACCGCTGCCAAGCACATCATGAGCAGGCCACATAAATACAGCAGTGTGTAAACAAGAGAAAAGCCAAGTGAAAGCAGACTTTGCTTTTACTCCAAGTTGCTTGGGCTTTAATGAGCAGCATCGCCTCCCCTGGCAAATCCATACATGCCCGTTTTTCTTGCTGCTTTTGTGTCTGCTGCTCTTGTTCTGTTGTACTGCCTGACACTGTTATCTGCTTGCTACCTGCCCGTGTCTTTTATATCTTTGATGTCATGCTTGTTGTCACGTGTACGCTGGCAGTGATTGTATGTAAATAATGTGTTGGAAACGTCTGAATGTCTACTGCTGTCTTTTTAACTTTTAACTTTTCTTTTTAGCCCCTAACACCCTCCAATCAAGAGACTTGGGCTTTTGTAAATAAGAGTTTATTTTGAATGAGCTGCCTGGTTACATAAAGGATGAATAGATAAAAAAATTGAAATAAAGTATTAACCTGGATTATATCTGAGGAGAGTTGAAGAAGTTTTCTGAGAAATACTAGCCTGTTCATGATTTGTTTTTCATCTCACTGAATCTGAATCTTGGCCTGTGTATCTGTGAAGAACGTCATGGTGCCTGATTGACACACACAACGCTCCGTGTCAGAAACATAGTCTTTGGAGTTTCTGTGATCTCATCCTGAGTCAGTTTGTTGGGTGCAATGAGTCTGCAGAGCAAGTTCTACATTTTAGCACCCATAACTCTGAGAAGCACAGCAAATTTCCACTCATTGCTTATTTCTGTGGCCAAACAATACTGCTGAACTCTTTCCATGCAGGTTGTCCAGTGACTGCAGAGGTGTAGTGGCATGGGCGTAGCCAGAAACTTTTCACTGCAGTTGCTTAGTAGTTGCTATACAACTGTACGGAGTTGCTTGTCAGTTTACTACAATGCCAATTAAACAGCATAAATACGGATATGGATGTCATTATTGGTCTACTCATTTGACGCGCAGCGTCGTGCCGTAGAACGCCCGTCAGCTGTTGTAAAATCACTGTAACTCACTGCTTCTCACTTACTGCTTTTATAAAATGGTTTCCCTACATATAGCCCATAAAATAAAGTTACAAGAAAAAAATCAACACTTTATTGGGAATAATAATAAAGTACCAAATGTAACGACTAAGTACCAAATGTAACGATTAAGTTCCAAATGTAACGATTAAGTTCCAAATGTAACGATTAAGTACCAAATGTAACAATTAAGTACCAAATGTAACAATTAAGTACCAAATGTAACGATTAAGTTCCAAATGTAACGATTGAGTTCAGCGCAGAGTAGCTGGTTGCCAGGCAACGCTATGTCTGTTTACTCTGGCACAGGGATATTTTGTGCTGCAGTCTGCCTCAGAATGCAGTGGGTTACACTGGTTTTACAATGGCATGGAACGCGGCTCAGCCAATCACATTTAAGGATGGGAAGCACCCGTTTTATATTTAAGCAATAAGCCCGAGAAGCAGTGAGTTACAGTGATTTTACTCCACTGTGCGTCGTGCACTACTAAATAACACTACTAAAAAAACTTGCATTTTAGTTTTCAGCCTTGAGGTTGCTTTGCGGTTGCTGGGCCACATTTTGGTGTTGCTATAACAACTGCAAGCAACCCCCTGGCTACGTGCCTGTGTAGTGGTAGTTGATTAAGTAGATAAACTTTGAATAGATGGGTAGGTCCGGTCCAGGGGCGCCGTATATGGGGGAAAAGTTAGGACAATTCCAAGGGCCCTTGCCTGACAGGGGCCCCAAAAAATAGGTAAAAACTAACATAAAATTATTAAACCATCATCGTGCAAATATATATGTATATATATATATATGTGTATATATATATAAATATATATATATATATATTTCATGGGGCCCAAAATTCCTGGCGGCGCTCCTGGGTAGGTCACTAAATTTAAATGGCTTTAAGTGGGTATAATGTCAACTGCCAGAGGAAGAGGTGAGTGTTCTCCGTATACCTGCCTATATCCTCCACTACACAACTATGTCTGGACACTAGAGCAGGTGTACTTCTTGCACTAGAATAAACACGGGATAATCAGTGAATCGGTGTTTGTTAAACTGTTTTAAGGCACGGTGTGGAGGCAAAGAACTGCCTGACGTGAAACAGAGGCTGCCTCTGCAAAGTGCTTTAAAATCGTTTAACACACACCTTCAAGTTGTTTAACCTGCTTATTCCACGATCATTTACCAACAATATTAAGAAAAGAGAAGAGGAGACAATATACAAAATTACACAGGTGTGGTTTCCTTCCCAGTCGTTAGTTTATCCAGGTGATAACTCAGCTGCTTTTTAATGTTGCTATGGTTACACGTTGGGTAGCAAGTGACTTTATAACAGTGTTTAAATTCGAGTCAAACTACATGCACAACACATGGTTTTATCTGCACACCTGCCGGCCAATCAGAAAAGAGTATTCACCAAGACCGTGGTATAACTGTAATTATTGCTCTAGTATGAATGTAGAAGGTAATGTCGCTAGGCCTACGTGTTTTTCCCTGCGGGACGGAGGACACAAAATCAGTGAAACTCTATTGTTGTGAATGTTCTGAAAGTTTTCTGGTGTGAGCGGCTGTAGACACACACATCGCGGTAGCGGGTGGTAATGGTTGGAAATCCTGCGAGGCAGGCGGGAGCAGGTTTCAGAAAACCGTTTCACGAGTGGCTCTACCATGAACCACAAAGGAGCGCTAGCATTTCCATGCTGTTGGGTCTCTGGACCACTAGGGAGCGCTTAAGGCTCAGAGGTTGAGAAACCCCACTCTCTCGCTGGTGAGGATGTCTGTGTCGCATATCTATAACAACCACAGAGAAAGTGACTCTTGCCCAAAGAGAGACCTTTTGAACTTGTGATCCTCCTGCATGATTAAAGGGACTGTTTCAAAATTTTTCTAATATTTCCTACAGGAGTGCGTGCTGCAACAGGTAATATCTGTTACTCATAAAACCTAATTTAGATGACTGAAACCACAAGTCATCAATAAAATGGCACAAAACATTCCAATCTACTTATTCATGAAGTTTCCAGTCAACTTTCCTTTCGACTGCACGCAACGCTTGGTTCATGAATGCATAAATGCTCAATGGATTTCTGTTGAAGCATAAATAACCGATTAAATCAATGCAACAAATAGAATAGAAATATTCCGGCTGTGCCAAAGTTTTCATGCGATGCTTTGGGGTTACTGGCGGTGACCGTTGGGCACGCTGACGCCTCAGGCCCGGTGGCCCGGTGGCACAAGCCACGAGAAGGCTAGACGCACCAGCGAACATCTCCATATTATATCTCGAGTCTATTGTTTGACCTCTGAGAAAGGCCGAGCAATAAACCGAGCATAACAGCAATTACTGATGGACAGTAATAAGGATTATGTTTTGTGAAGTTCTACCACCTAAAGGAGAATATGACACATTTCCCTACAGAGGACCAGTGATCACCTTTGATGATTAATTTGGCGATTTGTGACTTTTACTGAGTCTGAACCTTAACAGTGCTTGCTTTCAAGCTACACAGACTTGCGTTAAGTTTTATCCATAATCACAGAAAACATTTTGGATTTGATCTTGGTTTTAGAGTTTTAAAATATCTCGGACGTTTATCGAAAATATATATAGTGTATGATTCCCTTCTAAATATCTGTAAGAAAAAGCCTTTTAGGTCACATCGAGCCAGAGGGATCAGAAACCTGACAGCTTGTGTGAGATGCAACGCCGTGGCTCAAACCAGTTTGGAACAAAGACTCTCAACACGGTCCTCCAGCATACCTGATTCAATTAACTTCTACATATTTTTATGACATCTTAAGTGTAACGTCTGTAAGTGCAGGGTTCTTTCCAAAACAGTTAAACCTTGAGGACTGGGTGGAGCGGAACTGATTTCGGGTGGCAGTTCAATGAGCTTTCATCAAGCAAAAGAGTCACTGCACTGTTCGCTGTGGTCAAGAGCGGATATTTCTAAAAGAAAAATTTCCCTTCAGCAATTCTTGGGGTGCACACACCGAAAGTGATGCCGAAAGCGCCCCCCATTGGCCACATTTTCACCGTCAGCAATCTGCTACTGCATGAAAGCTGAGAGTCCACAGATCGATCGAAACTTTAACCAGAAATGATGTCACACCGTTACAGTTTTGTCATCAAAAAGTGTGAGCAAACATTCCTGATTGACAATGTATTTTTTTCTGGGTTGAGTTCTTTCTAATGCATATAGAGGAAATCATCATTACCACTATATACAAGATAACTGATAAGGGTCAGACCCTCATGTTTCACCCGCAACCGCCAACGAACGATAACGAAGCTACAAAACAAAAATCCCTTTCCCCAGGATTCGGAGGGAGACGGCCGGTGTCTGCAAACTGGCCAACCTAGCTGGTGAGCATCATCAAACAAACTCTCACAGTTTAGTCCAACTTTGGTGGAAAAGGTTTGTGTTTATTGACTCAACCAGGTGACAGACTGCGGCTTTGGCCCTCGCTGCGAAACCTCCTGCCTCAGCAAGTCAGAAACTTGCCTGAAGTCTATTTATACAGGAACAACGAGTCCAGTGCCATGGAAATGGTACACATAAAATGTCATCTGAGCTGATCATCCTGGTATGTTGATTTGGGTGGGAATTTGATTTGAGTAGGAACTGGAGTGGTGAATCAGCTGGGACTCCAGACACCAGGCTGTCAGATCTGAAGAACGTCTTCGAGAATCTCCAAACAATCCAGCTGATCTCGATTCAGCTCTACGTGGATAACCATGACCTGGATGAAACTACGCAGGCAGAAACAAGAAAGACTGTTCTCCACTCCGCTGAGGTTGTGTCGGGCAGATCAGAAGGTCAGCAGTCCGCCTCAGTAGATCTGGACCTTAGGCTCGAGGTCTAACTGAGGACACACAGTTATGGTTTGCATTAGCATGTACCTACAAGGCCTGTGATTCTGTATGGTGTCCCACTCCTTATTGTCCTTCACAGAGCGTCCTGCTCACGCAACCCTGTCTCTTAAAAAATATGTTCCCATACAATAAAACTGCATTCTCTCTTTTTTCCTTCCACATTTAGGGGGAAACATATTTTGTCGTGGGTTCTGTTTGTTTCTCCCATATCACAAATACGTTTCTAATCAACAGATCTTGTATATCATGTTACTTCAGCCACTAGAAGTATTTGGTTGAGGCTGTAAGGAAAGGATAGGTTGGGGCATAAAAAACACGTAACGTTTGCAATAAACCAAACACAGCTATTGTTTCACTCTGGAGTCAAATTCGGGTCGCTTGGGTGAAAGTCCGTTGTTTGACGCATCCACTGCCCCGCCTGCCTGCTGAGGATTTAAGTCCTAACAACATAATTTTCAGGAGACGGGGCTCCCTTATGAGCTCCCACTTTGAGCCCCCAGTGTGCCGTCCTCATCAAAGTGGACACCACCGCAGTCCACTACCCATAACTCCTTGCAATGACCTTTTTTTTCCCCCACACTTAGGCTACATGACAGTGCCATCAGCAGGCATTTTGCATCACTTCTGGTTGGTACAAAACAGTGTGTTGTGTTGAATTTCCATCATCTTAAACTCGTATGTATGTACTCGTAATGTATGTATTAGGGACACGGGTAAGATCTAATTGTATTATACCCATGAGTGGAAGAGCACCAAGTGGTTTGGCCTTTGGAAACGATAGTGAGGCAGGGGAACAGCTGCTGCTCCTCTCAGATGTACCTCCACCTGAAGCTCCAAGCAGATTGAAGCAAGTTCAAGTGGCTGCTGTTCTCAATGAAAAACCTGCTTCTAGGATTTAATTTTATTACCACATTTCAGCTAAACGGGACGTCTTGGCCATGACCGTGCACTGCAGGCTGCGGCACTCAGCAGGATGGATGATTTGGTCGGTGGTATAATTTTGAAAGTGATATTTATGACAATGTATCAGGACTATTGCAGGAAAAAATTACAGAGGGTTGAGGGTAATATTCTTAGAAAAAACTCAGAATTTGCCAGATTATACCACTTTAATCTCAGAGTATCCAAGTTTTTTCTTGTAAATTTATGCCTTTAACCCTGTAAACCTTTACCCCCCAATACACTGTCATAGTTAGTGACCATTATTTTATAAATAAGATTTTTTTTTTTTTTTTATCAGATACCTGATACTGTGATTTCTCCTCTGCCTTCTGAGAAAGAGGCCTGAAACCTCTGAGATACTCCGAGGACTCAGTTTTATTTGACTTTACTCTTTTACTTTTTTCCCCTTCCCACTGTTTCCAGGTATTTTCCTTTTGCTTTTCCTTTTCCTTGAATTTTTTTTTGGCTTTATCTGGATTACACAACTTACCCAATTTCCCACCCGTAGTGTTGTGCAAAAACCCACAGATAAAAATGTACAGAGGAGATTTGATTCTGACGATCCTGCCAGCAGAGGAGGAAATGTTTCACCTTGTGGACTTGACTCGTCGACCGAAGCAGTAGGTATGGATGGAAAAACCGGTGGATTGTCGTTCTCATCCTCCACCTCAATCTTCAGGCCGATATCGCCCTCGGCCACTGTGCCGTTACCAAACTTGGCCACTCCTGTGAGCTGCAAACACACACATGAAGTAAAGCTGAAAAGCGATGAATAGATTCTCAATTTTAATATTAGGTTCAGCCTCGCTGCTATAAGAACGTTCACACAGAAAACAAATCAGTCTTTTTTTTCCCATCTGTTCACATAATATGTAGATAATGACCTTTATTTATTCAAGGCACTTCATATGTCCCCAAGGGGCAATTACAGATCTCAATAAATCAAAGCACAGAGGATTATATGTGCTTACAGGGGCAAATTTCATGTACAAACCGGTGAACAAGAGTGCCTGAAGGGCATTTTAAGGAGGTATATAAGTCAATCATATCATTATGTCTTTGTGTGAACCACCACCAAGCTCATTTGAATATAGTTCAGCGCAGGACTGGCTCATTGCCTGAATGTTAAGGCCTGTGTTTCTCCAGCCAGCAACCCGGTCTGTCTGAAAATCACATTCCCATATAGCTAAACTGCATTTCTTACAGATCTATACGTTCCTGACATATTCTGACAAGTTAATTTCTAACCGACATACCTTGTATATCATGTCGGGTGGCATTTTAGTAATTTTCATTACGTCAGCCACCAGAACCACTTGGTTAAGGTTGGGAAAAGGATGGGTTTAGGCAGAAGAACCACTTGGTTAGAGTTAGGCCCTGGTGCTGCGCTAAGATACTTTCATGGCACCGACCGACTTGCTTCAATACTCAGATGTGTGAATATCGGATCGCTCAAGAAGTCTGGTGCATTTTGCTGATTTGTAGTCAATTTAAATGGATTGCACTGCACAGCCTTTATACTGAAAAGCGACTCATGTAATTTGTTATTAATCTTATGATATAAAAAATTAATATGTGTACTCAAATATTGCTTGTGATGAGAAAACACAAATATAAATACTTCAAAACTTCTGGCAAAAACAAAAAAAACAACAACAACAAACAAACAAAAACAAAAAAAACTGTCGGTGTCAGTGTGTCCTGTAGGTTCAGGCTGCAAACCCTTGGCTGAAAATAGTGCCTGAACTGTTCACTTGTGTGTGTGTGTGTGTGTGTGTGTGTGTGTGTGTGTGTGTGTGTGTGTGTGTGTGTGTGTGTGTGCTCACAGTGTAATGGTCTCTCTCCTCGCGGTCCAGCTTTTTCAGGATTCGCACCAGGCCATTCGTCTCGCCCACAACAAACACGTTGAACGGCTCCTGATTGGCCCCGGGGCCCTTCAGACTGTAGAACAGAGTCTGCCCCTTTAAATCTGACCTGATCTGAGGAGCAGGAGGAGGAGTAGAGGGAGGAGAAAAACAGGGAGGAGGAGAAGTAATGGAGGAGAAGAAGGAGGAGGAGCAGAAGGAGAAGAGGAAAGAGGAGAAGAAGAAGGAGGAGGCAGAGAAGAAGAAGGAGAGGGAGGAGAAGACCATGGAGGAGGAGAGGGAGATGGAGGAGAAGGATAGGGGGAAGGAGGAGGAGGAGAAGAGGAAGGAGGTAAAGGAGGAGAGGGAGGAGGAGACAGAGAGGGAGATGGAGAAGAAGGAGGAGAAGGAGAAGAAGGAGATGGGAGAGAAGAAGTAGAAGGAGAAAGAAGGAAGAGGAGGAGAATGAGAACAAGAAGGAAGAGGAAGAGGAGAAGGAGAAGAAGACGAAGGAGGAAAGGGAGAAAATGGAGAAGAGGAAGTAGAAGAAGAATGAGAAGAAGAAAGAGGAGAAGAAGGAGAATAACAAGACCAGGAGGAAAAAGGAAAGGAAGAAGGAGACACTGGTTTATTTGACAGGGCCAGACGGAGCGCATTCATGAACCTCAGTGTAAAACAGAAGATGTAAACATGTCAAGTCAGCAGGAATGACCCTGAGCGCACACACACACACACACACACACACACACACACACACACACAGGCAGTGTTTGACATGAGTCTTAAAAGTGTAACGGGAGAATAGTTGAACAGGGAAAACACCGAGAGGAGGCACGTCTGTCCAGTTACTTTCTGTTTTGTAGCTTCTATTCAAACACCAGCATGTGTGAATGTAAATAAAATACACAGGAGTCATTTTTTGTCCACAGGAATGTCTGTTTTATCAAGTTTCAATTTTTAATTTGTAATCAGATTTTTAACACACAAGCCATAAAATATGTAAACCTTGTTACTGTTAGAAAGTAATCACGTTTGAAGACTTTTTTTTTTTTTTAAGGCTGTTCCTATAACTATTCTTTTTTATCTTTAATCTTGATGTACTGCACCTCTTATAAATGCAAGGGTGCAGCATGTCGTTTATGAAAGGATGAGGCAGAGGAGGGAGAAAACCCTTCCGGCTCGTGTCAGGACGAACAACCCAGAGAATTAAAGAATCCCGTCTCAGCGCCCGTCACGAACCTGCTGCTCCGCTGCCAAACGAACGGAGAGAACATGTTGGCTTACGTCTCAGGTGAGGCGAGGCCATGTCACATGACGTCACAGAGACAAACGAGGATGATGGGATTTGGAAATATGAACTCATCTAAAACTTCATGTTGAGTCCCTTTTCCTGGCTGTTTTGACAAAAAAAAAAAAAAAAAAGGCTGCAGCTAAATTAATAGTATTTGCGGCTACTATGGATACTGATTTTTTTCTTTGCCATCATTTGCAATCAATCAATTGATATGTTATCAGGTAGCCTCATTTTAACACAGGTAATATTCATACTTATTGATTTAAGGAAACAATTTGATAGTACGTCCCATCTTTCCTGAACAAGAAATTATTTTTTTGTACAAAGGGAATTAAAAGCAGGTCTGTTGCAGATCTCAAAGCAAATAAAAGCCTAAAAGCTGTGAACTGAAGTTTGAAGGTTTTTACTGCAGGATTCTGGAGCTGCTGATCTGCTTATTATTATTTTAGTTTATGTTTCGTTGTTCTTGTTTGGTATATTTAGTTTTGCATAATTAGTTTTGTTTGCTGTTGTTTGTTTTGGGTTTGTTGAACACTGTGTAATCACAGTTAGGGGAGACTGGGGTAAGATGAGCCATTTTTCATATTTAGGATTACTACATCAAGGCAATCATATTTTTGTCGCTAACTAATGTATCTGCATATATTTCAGGATGTTGTGCATCTCTTCAAACAAACAGAATGAGTGTAAACATAACTGTTTCCATACTATAGCCTGTCCAAAAAAAGTGGTCTTGTGGCACAACTTACCCCGTGTATGGGGTAAGTTGAGCATAGGAGCGGGGTAAGTTGAGCCGTATCCCTACTCACCCCCCCCCCCCCCCCCCCCCCCCCTTCCTCCCCACCTCCATCCCACCCCTCCCTCACCTTCTCCCTCCCTAAATAACAGTCACTTCTTCACATTCATGTGTATTTTTATTTATTAAACACAATCCAACAGGTACAATAAACAGCTGTTTTAGCATGCCTTAAAGTGCGCTTGGGAAGAGAACATTAACAGCTGTGTTTTTGGAAAGAAAACACTAGAACACTAGTTTCTTGGTGTCCTTGCTGACAGTAAGGTCAGTTATGAACATATGAACGTAACATATTTGTGGTGGTCACCATTGGCCACCACATAGCTCCGCCCCTGGCTTTCACTCAATATTCCACCTGTCGAGGCTGCAGGGGAACACAAATTGCTCAGACCTCCTTGCTGTACCACCAACTCTGTGAGGTCTGGGGAGTTTTAGAGATTTAATATTTAACCCTCATAAAGGCTTAAGTGGTCAAAACGGCCTGAGCGTCTGCGAGTCTTTTTTCCGGGGTCCTGTGGCACGCCCATGCCTCGCCCTCGGCTCCGCAGCAGCAGTTGTGGCCTCCAGCACTCCCCCATGCCCCCGGACCCCCCCGCCTCGGCCCTGAATGCACCGCAGAACGCAGGAGCCGGTGGTTCAACTTACCCCTACCGGCTCAACTTACCCCTGGCCAAATGGCTCAACTTACCCCAGAGCTACCATTTTGACTTTTTTAGTCCCCACAGCTAAAATGGTGCACTTTTATGCTAGGTTTATGACTTCATGTTGTAGCTCATAGATACCACAACTGATGTATAAAACAAATTTAAAATGATCTATTTTGGTCTTAACACAATTCTCATGAAACTTATGAAAGACTAAATTCACTTTCAAGAGTAAAAAATGGTTTTTCGGAAATAAATGTCTAACCACTTTACCCATGTGGTTCTTACCTTCACAGACTCCATGAAATGATGCCTTCCTCCTAAATATTTGGTCACATGATCAATATTTTTTACCGTTTCCTAGCAACAGGGGGTGGCTCAACTTACCCTTTGGCTCAACTTACCCCAGTCTCCCCTATATAGAGTAAGGGCAGGAATAGGACCAGCATGTGCTGGGGTGGGCCAGAGCGACAGAGGCAGGGAGAGCAGGTTTTCTTTGTTTTGTTTGTTTGCTTTTGGAAAATAAACCTTTTAAGACGTGGAAACCTGGAATGTGTAAATCATTATTGTTAATCATTATTTTTAAGTCTGATCTAGAGATTTGTTGATAAATGGCCACTACAAGACCCACCCACCCACCCACACACACACACACACACATTTCTATCTTCTTCTCCTTTATCTTGTTTTTACTGATAGCACTTTTTAACTTTTTTAAGGTCTTAACTTGTTTTTAGTGATTATTTTTTTTTATGTCTGCCTTTTATGCTTTTATTTGGCTGGTTTTTTTTACCAATGGCTCTTTTAAATCTTGTTTTTATCCTTTTAGTACTGAGCGCTGCTGTCATGTCTTGTCTTGAGCTGCTGACTGTGAGGAAAAGGAGGCTGACTCACTCACTGTGAACCAAATCTACCTACAGGTTAAATTAAATAACCTCACCTTACCTTAAAGCTGTCTGTTTTGGCTCAGGTTTCAGCACCACGGACAGAGAGCGGAGAGCCAATTATCATCAGTCATTTGGTTAAACAGCAGAAAATAAAGATGTGCACCGGGCTGTTCAACACACAGCAAAACAAAAGGCAAACGTGGCACAAAAAAATGGGCCAATTTGTTGTTGAATCAAAGCTCTGAGGCTGATGTGAGTCTTCAGCAGGGACGGTTTTTGCTATGGGCAATGTGGGCAACCGCCCAGGGCGCAATCTACTTGGGGGCGCACAAGCGCCGTCCAAAAAAAAAAAAAAAAAAAAAAAAAAAAAGTGCGTCCGCAAAGAAAAAAAAAAAAAAAATCGTTTCTAGACTAATATCGCTCATTTCCATGTCAAGTTGGTGCAGTGGGCGCTGAGGCGCCCCTACTATCACGTCAAGTTGGTGCTGAGAGTCATGTATACAGGTCGTGTGTGTCAGAAGAAAAGGCAAGGGGGAGGGGGGCGCGGGGGATCAACTTGCGACTGCAGAGGCTGTGCGCAGGTTGTGAGTCTCAGGAAAAGCAAAGGGGAGGGGGGCGGGGGATAGACTAACCTCTGATATGAAAGATCCCAGGCCAAACAACACAAACTGCTGCTTCCAAATAAATTGTATTTCATTCATAAAATTAATATAGACCCCTTATAGCTACATGTAATTTATTGGGTTATGTGAAAATGCCAAACAACAACAACAACAACAAAAAGTCAATGGAGTATCATGGACAAAAGGCCAAAAAAAACATCAGGTGCCCAGTTCAGAAAGAGAAGGAGAGAAGAAGAGGAGAAACGTTCAAAAGATAAAGGTATGCAAGTCTCTATGCGTGACGTTAATTGTGCATGTAATGAAACAGTAGCCTATACCCTATTTATTAGCCTCTTGCTAATATGTTGCCACTTAGCCACAGAATTTTTTTTTTTTTTTTTTTTTGGTTTTTAGTTTTGCTGAACTAGCAACTATTAAAATTTAAGGCATCATGTCATGGAATTAATTTCACCCATAGGCTAGTTTGTGTTTGCAACACAACAAGTGCAAGTTCACATTGGCCTGTTAGTCTGTGGATTTGGTAAACAATACGTCCTGACTGTGGAATTTTTAATTTTTTTTGCTATACGTGGGTCTATGGTAACCTAAATAACTTCCTATACACTGACATGACATTTTGTAAGCTATATGTGATATAGCTTTATGAGTAATTTCTAGTGTGTTATTCTTAGTTAATAGGATGTTAACAAATGATAGGCCTGATGTGGTGGGGGGGTGGGGGATGGTTCGCCCAGGGCGCAAAACTAGCCAGGACCGCCTCTGGTCTTCAGTCACATGTTGGAATACATTTGTTACTGGAAAAAAACTGGGCAGACACAAGACAATCGTCCGGTGCACGAGGCCTCGTTGGCAGACACTTTGAACCCTTACTGCATACTTTCCAGAAGTCCACATCTCTGCACACCTGAGGGAAGGGAGGGGGCTGGTCCTATTCCTGCCCTTACTCTATTTATCTTGTGGTGACTATCAAAACTTAGTCACTGAGAGGAGAAAGGTGGGATCTGTCTGACGCGCCGAAAGAGGAAGCATGAAGCCATGACTGCAGTTCGAGGGTGTTTATTTTAACCCTTTCAGTGAAATATACATATATTTGCAGATGGACTTGTAGACCTGGATGGTAAAAAAGGTATTACTTTAACACTTCAGCGGTCAACAGAAAATACTGGCACCCTGCCTCACCCTCTCTCTGTACCAAACGCAGGTGATATAAATCAGCTCCAGTGACACACCCGGCCACACACTCACAAGACACACCCTCTAACACACATTACCCAAGGTGAAAAGTGAGAAACACATCCATGCTCCTACATATCTAAATCTAAATGCATTCACATAATTAAAGTCCCGGTGAGGTTCCGGCTGTGGATTGAATTTATTTTTTTAAGGCGTAAAGTGAACGTGAGCTTTCTCCTGACAAGACAGAACTGGTCTTTGGTTGTCAGTTGCTGGTTGTTCTGGCAGCTGGTGCCGGAGTAAATGTTACCCAGAAACCTGAATTATTATCATTAGCGTGCCAAACCATTAATTACTATGTTTACCACTCATCTTCTCAGTGACACTGAGAGCCGGTCTCACCAAAGCAAAAACCTCGGGGAACCGGTTTGCCAAACTTCAGAGGAGCCACAGTGCCTGAGGCGTGGCGCTGCCGAGCCGAGCGGCGCCTCATGGCACGGCTCATCAAAACTCATGTGACACCAAGAACCAACTAGAACATACACAATGGATATAGGTATAATTTTTTTTTTTTTTTTTACATATGCTCAGTTTCGTATTTCTGCATTCATTGTTGCTATATTTGGTAGGATAAATGTCACATATTGAGACGAAATGTACGCACTTTTGATGCAACTTATACACAACGCACATAGTTTTATAAAACATGTGAGGCAAATAGTTTTATATTTTGTATTTCTTTGTATTTCTTATGTTTTAATTTGAGCAACTGCAACTGACCCGGTTTCCCCTCGGCGATCAATAAAGTATTTCTGATTCTGACTCTGAATAAAAGATCTGAAAATAAGAATAAGTAAGTAAGTACACCAAGGCTATTATAGTTTTGTTCTTATTTTGATTTGGTTTTGACTTTGTTTTAATACGTTTTTTAAGCAATTCTGCCGGTTTAGTTCAGTTTTCATTCTTCGAAAAATGCTTTGTGTTCTAGTCTGGTGTTGTTTACTGTCAGTGTTTGTTTTGGTCTTCGTCCCGACTTTCTGCACCGCGACGCTGCAGGTGACACGTGGCGACGCGTGAGCCGCTCGTGTGTATCGCTGCGCTGACAGACGGATATTATTCATCTGCTGTGTAACAAAAAATTACAAGATAGATTTAATGCCCAAAATACTGGGCACTTTTTTTTGTGAAGCCTCGTTTTATTTTATATCAGTTAGCAAAAATGCTTTTTTCTCACCTAGTTTTCATTATTTCATTAGTTTTTGTTAACGGTAATTACCCTGCATCAGGCTGACTCAGGCCACCAGGGGGAGCCATCAATTAGTCGGTTTCTTGCTAATTTAGGTGATAAGAAATGAAATGAAACAGCTTTTCTTTAACCAGGTTCATGTGCTTGTCTGTGCAGTGTGTTTTAACATTTGTGACGTTTGCTGATTTTGATTTTTCCCTTTTTCCGACTTGTGTCACAGTGTAAGACACATATACAAGCTCAGCGCCTGCTTAGGGCCCCTGTGGCCACCGGAAGGCCGCCGAGTCACAGTCCAGGCGACTCTGTGAGTTTGTGCTTTTTAGTTTTAAACACCTCAGAAGAGTAAAAACATGCCAGGCTGTCTCTGTCTCGCTCTGTGTGAACAGACGCTGTTGGCTAATTAAAGATGGAGGGGAGTCTAAAAACGTTAATTATGGGTTTCTTCCCTTTTGAAATGTTTACTATGCTCTTAGGCCTCAGTGGGGATTTCCCTCTGTCCTCTACCTCTCCCCTCTGCAATTCAAAGAGAAAATTAAAGATAAAATATTTGGCAAGAATATCTAAATACCTTGATAAAGACAACGTGAGGACACTGGCTTCCTCATTAGTCCAGTTGATTACAACTGCATAAGTGGGTATAGTGGTATAACTAAAAAAAAAAAAAAAAAAAAAAAAAAAAAACATTTTAAAGAGGTGAACTGGCTCCCAGCAGGAAGGCAGAGTCTAACAGTTAAAACTCATTATAGTTTTTAAAATTGTACCGTTTTTGTCCAAATTATTTTTCTAGATATTTTCAGTTTGTTCAGGATTCCCATGGCCTGAATACAAGAGCAAGTGTGTGTAACCTGAAGCAAGCCGATCTTCAAAGTAAAGCAGGGAGACGTACACTCCTCTGTATTGGGGTGGAGGAATGGAACAAAATCCCAAACAAAATAAAATCTGCTCGTACTGTGAACACTTTTAAAAAACAGCTGAAGATCTGGATGCTGAACAGGTTATCATGACAAAATATCCATCTCATCTAGCTATTAAGGTCAGGTTTCTGAACCTCTGGGTTTTATTCATTTATCTTCCTTTTACACTGTTCTTTAAATGTAGTTAGTAATCGGTGTGTATGAGGGTAAACATGAGTTATCACTTCCAGTTTGTTGTTTACACCTGTTCTTGTCATCCTGCCATGAATTTCAAGGACCGTGACGGAAATAAGTCTTGTGGCTTTATTGCAATATCCTGACTATTTTTTTTTTGTATTGTATGCTTATGGGTACACTGTATTTTTATTAATCAACTAAAATCAATCAATCAATCAATCAATCAATCAATCAATATAAAGTCAATTTGTCTTTGAATGTGGGAGCTGTTGTGGCCGGGGGCAGCTTGCTGTGAGGCAGTGTTACCATTACCAAACTTAATTTTTCAGCTGATTTCTTCCCAGTTAAATTTCGCAGGACTGTTGCTTCTCTCCTCTGTCTAATTGCTGTTTTTGGTGAATATAAGCGCTGTCTTCGCTGTCTGTCTGTGCCGTCTTCACCTCCAGCGCCAGACAGCCACTTGAATCCCTCATCTTCGTAGAATTTTCTACCAGTAAAGTTATGCAAACACAGAAATGAATCCCCAGCAGCCAGAACAAGGAAGCCAAAACAATATGTGGCCAGCACCTGGTTTTGGTCCAAGAGCCTTGCGGCTGTTGTCTGCCCTGCAGCTTTGAAGCCGTGCCACACCCTGTTTTGTTGACACACAACAACAATGCATTCACAGTCACCCAACAGCCCCAGTGATACGCCCTGACCCAGTTTCTCATAATAGAGATTTTATTCTGGGGATGTTTCTGACTTGGGAGAAGCAGGGCTGAACCTGCTTAGTGACATGCTGATCTAATGTTCTGTGTGAATCACAAATTCCAGATTTGTCATGGTAAAGCCATGGTTAATTTGCACAAGGTCCATGGTGCGGTGCGAGGGAACAGCTTACTATGGCGATATGGGTCCGTTTGGTGTAGTCGAAGTTCTCCTTAAGCTTATTTGCGGGGATGACCCAGTCCCTCTTCTGGCGTCGCAGCTGTCGCATGGAGGCTTGATCAGCGGCCCAACACCCGCACAGCTGCAGAGGGTGAGACACAGGCGTCACTTTGTAGGCAACATTACTGCATTTATTCAAAGGTGCACATAAAAAAAACCAGCAATTACTATCATCAGTGTAACTGAGTGTGCTGTTTTGTTCAGGTCAGACATTCAGTTTTACTTATGGAAAATGTTTTATAAGTGTCAGTGCATCCACAGCCTGTACGAAAATCCACAGTCACATCTACTCACGTTACTGTAGCTGAGCAGTGTTTTTATGCACTCCTTTATTTTTTAAGTTTAGTAATTTGACTTTTACCTACAGCAAACTGTTTCCTAGAGGTTTGTGCTCGGCTACTTTTTAAAATCCTATTTTCAGAGTACAATTTTTGTAGCTTTACTTTGTTGGCAGACCTTTTTTGTAATTTCCAAATAAAAGAATATCATTTAAAGTTTTAATGTTCCCATGCTTTTTAGAATTTCATGGGGAAAGTGCCATCTCTAGAGTTTCAAAGGTCATTTAAAAAACTTCTCTGAGATTTAAATTTAAGAGTAGATATAGTGGATTTTTACTTCTTCTTGGGTAAAATTCCAGCACAATGCCAGGTAACAACATCGGCATGAGAGCAGTAACCTCCAGCTGTGTTCCCCATGGCTGCGTTGCATTCTGATGGATTATCAAAACACTCCCCTTTGATTCTGAGGAACTGACACGGCGACATGACATTTACATTGTTGAAGCTCAATTATCTCACAATGAACTCATGTTACCTACATGTGGCCAGGGATCTACAGGAATTCAAAAATTAAATAACAACAATGGACTGATAATTCAAGCACATAACCATTAAGGGACTCAGGGTTTTCCAAATTCATCAGCAAGTTGGAGCCAAAATTCAGATTGACATAAGAAAGCTGCGCAGGTTTGAGGTGAATCGCTGCTCACGGTGAAACAGGAGGAGGACAAGTTGAAACCGATTTTAAAAGGCAAACATTAATAAGAGGATGAACCACAGAAAAAGCTCCGTTTCTTTAAACAGAAGCGGTATTTTTGGCAAAGCATGACTCAGCAATTAAAATAGAGTGTATATTCAATTGTGTTTACTTCTTTGTATTGTGTTTTCTTCTTATTGTTCTTGGCTTAACCAGGCCTCAGTGCTTAATTTCGTACCTCCTCATGTGCATGCATGTGTTGTTGGTATGACAATAAAGAATCCTTCGATCCTTGAATTATTATAATTATCTTTTCGCAGTAATCTAAAACTGTTGCTTATTAGGAGCTATTGTGGTTACCACAAAATGATTTCTGTGAAGTGTGCGAGTGTTTTGCAGAACATACGCTGAATGAATGAATCAACTGAATTCTGTTGCACTTCAATGGTTGAGAAACAGATGAACTGAAGAACACTGAGCTCAATTGAGTTTATTTTTGAGACTTGTTGAATTTGAGTTATAATTTCTGGACTGACATAAGGAGGACTTGAATTAGGTTATGAACTGCATAGAACTCAAATACCAAAACTGCATGTTGGGTTCTGGTTTGAATAGCTGTCGACTATTTGACTGTTTTACAGGAGAGACACCTGACCGGCTTCCCGAGTCAAAACATCATCGTGAGGAGGAAATGAACGTCTGTCTGTCCGGCCGCAGGGTTATCGGGTTTTACTGCACAAAGTTTTTGTTGTTCTGGTGACTCCTGTTAAATAACAGAATGCTGCTGGGTTGGATTGTCTTTACTGTCCCCAAAAATAAATAAAAAACATAAATACATATACTGAAGAACCTCTTTATGTAGGGGCTGCTTCTCCACACACTTTCTGTGGTTCTTTAAAGTGCTAAAGGTTCTTCATGTTTATTGGAGTTCTTTGGTGGCGGCAGCAGTTAACAATTCTTTTCCTTGTGGATTAATGTGCAGATTATTTCCTCAGTGAATGGATTAATGTCTCGCTCTATAAACCATCAGAAAACAGGGAGAAATGCCACAGCGTCACAGCTGACATTTTTAATAGCTCGTCTGGAACCCAATGAAGGAACAAGGAATGTGGAGAACCGGACAACATGTTTATGTTGGTTTTCAACCTGCACACATTTGATTTAAAACGCTCTGAGAACTTTTTATTCTGAAAAACTACTAAAGAACCATTTAAAAAAAAAAGTCCAAAGAGTCCACAAAGAACTTTCTTAAAAATGCTTCTTTAAAGAACCATCTATTTCTTGATGGTTCTTTGAGGCACCTTTGGGGGTTCTTTAAAGAACTTTGTGGAAACAAAAATGGATTTATCAGGAGGACTGCTGCTTTACTCCAGACCGTTTATCTGGATGAACTTGATAAGATAAGATATTCCTCTTTTAGTCCCGCAGTTGGGAAATTGGAGTGTGTGTATGTGTGTATGTGTGTGTGTGTGTGTGTGTATGTGTTTATGTGTTTATGTGTGTATGACCTTTTTTAGATGTGTAGAGGAACACAGAACAATAATTAACATTACATCCTTAATACTGAATCCTTAGATCCTTAAACCTTAGATCCTGATCCGGGTTGTTGCAAGCATTAAACTCAAACAAGATTTTTTTTCCATCCATCTGCTATTAATCAGAACGGTTATTTTTATGACCTGAGCCGCCCGATCCACAGATTATCTGAGGTGCCTGTGAACATAATTGCGAAACAAAACAATTAATCAAACCTATTAAAGAAAATGGACCAAATTTATCAAAAATATTGCATTGATTACACACTGAAGATGGTTTTGCCAGTGAAAATAGTTTGCTGGGGTGGGTCAATCATTCTATTTATTTTTCCCAACCACTTGGAGAGGCTTGAGGGAAAATACATATTGTTCAGAGGGTCACAGCTTTTCATTTCTGAGTGCTGTTATATCTTCTGTCCCCTCATTCTAAATATCCTCCTGTCCCTCAGCATCTCTTTTAAATTAAAGACATTAAGTGACACGTATGACTCCATGCCAACGTGTTGCGTGCTCCTGCACCTGTTCCGATGTGTTACGTTGGCTGTCTCATGAGGATGTTTTCTTTGGCATTTGATCTGTCGGTTTTTTTTCAGTCATTGAATAAGTTCAGTGGAATGTATTTGCATAATACAACCGCTGAACAGTAATGGGTGCAGTCCAAGCACAAGTCTCTGCACATCTGTGTGCGGTGGTGCGTCTCCTCACCACCGAGGACTCAGCCTGTCAACACTCGAAACGGGTCATTGGACTAGTCAAATAAACTAGTCTAGACTGGCACTAGTAAACACCTGAAACTTGGATTATATGCTTGTTTGTTGACTGATGCCAAAATCCCCAGGGGGCCAGGTGCTTAAAGCCTCACCATCAGCCTCCTGCTCTGGAGTTAAAATGCTGCTGACTGATATCTAAATACATCTAGCTGCTGTTTGTATAGGGAACAAGTGGGCGGCTGGAGTGATACTGGTTACTGGTTCAGATCCTGAACACAAGACACACTAAAATGTGCTGCACAAAATCTCTGTGTTAACAAGCCAGCCTACGTGTTTCCAGTGCAGGTTCACCTTGTTTTTTTTTTTGTTTGTTTGTTTTTTTTTCCAGGAATGAGTGCAAATATGTTGAAACAAGGCAGAATAAGGACCAAGAAAATGACACTTGATTAAAGGAAAATTAATTGTAAACAAGTTGGAAACAAGTGAGATTATGATAGATAGATAGATAGATACTTTATTCATCCCACGGATGTTTTGTTTGTTTGTTTGTTTGTTTTTTACCTTGACTGAAGAAAATCAAGTTTTGAAAACTGCAGGCAAGACTAAGACCATGTCCATGCCCCTCTTAGCCATTATCATCTGTGTCAGGATGGAAAAACCTCTTAACGCCGCCAGCTATCCTCCATCTACAATACTGTCCTTTCATCTCTGCCAAGGAAATTCAACAACTCAGTCTCAGCCCTAAAAGATCAAGGCCATTTACAACTGATATCAGACGACCTGGACGAAGGCCGTTCACAGCTCGCCTCATGTATCTCCAACCACTGTAAGGACTAACAAGCCCCACCCGGGGCCACAGGGGCCATCAGCATCAGAGACCTTGGGGGACACACCCACTATCAGTCTAGTCTAATGAACAGCATGAACTGATGAAGCCGCTTGGATACGGGGCGAAATGTCTTCTAGACATATAACTAAGTCCAGTGGATGTGATTCAGTTTCCGTGAGTTTGTCCAAATCGTTGGATTATTTTAGGCAAGGCAAGTTTATTTGTATAGTACAATTCAGCACAAGGTAATTCAAAGTGCTTTACAGAGACATTAAAAGCAATAAGACACAATTTAAAACAATAAAAACAGTCAATAAAAAAGGGAAATAGAAATTGAGAATGATAGTGATAATAAAATACAGTAACATAAAATAACAACAGGCTCAGTACACTGCCTGAGCTATACGGCCAAGGGCCCAGGGCGTGATAGGCCTTATCACCCCTGCGGCTCCTTGCCACCAAAAAGTGAACTTAGACAAAGTTTGAGTTTATATTCAAAACCAGCTCTGTCAGAGATTTCAGCTAGGATCTCTTGTCCCTGGCTCTGAACCATCTTGAATTTGGTTGGTCGGGTCTTTTTTTTTTTTTCTTTTTTTTTTTTGCATAGGACGTCGCCCATAATAATACACCGAATGCGTGCACACTATTTGCTGTTGAGTCCTTCACTCAGAGTCTTCCCGTCCTGCTGGACACAGGTTCCACACACTGTTTTTATTCAGATCGTAATGAACTCTAAAGATCCATTACAGGACGTCTCCCTTCTAGATCTGAATTTTAAGAACACGACCATCAGCCACAATCAAGTGGCTGAGTTCAATAGACGATTAAGAAACGTGACAGAGGACACGATCAAAATGTTAAAGACATGTAGATATTCCACCAAACAGCCTGATCTGACCTGACAACCTCCTGCTTGTGTGTTTGAGACAGAAAGAGGGAGTTTGCACTTTAAGACACTCGAGCCTGTCTGAGTGTTTTGTATTTGACGTTAAAGTGAAGGAGACAAGACAAAACCACAGCTGGTGTTGACTGCAGGTCCCCAGAGAGGCCAATACTAGTCAGTGATGAAGCCCTGTGACTGTAAGCAGGTCGGCTTCATCAGCAGCACGTCGCTCCTCGCTGTTTCTAACGTCAGCGTGGAGGAGAAGGTCTGAGCATGACCGCTGTGTGTCTGAGCTCCTGACACGCTCTCCTCGCCTCTTCGACTCGCTCTTTCTTTCTTTTCTCTGTCTAACATTCCTCAGTTCGCCCACAGAAGAGAGCTCAGATGAAGAAAACGGCCCTGTGCGTTCAGGTATTCCTTTAAAGGTGATCGGTAAAATCTTAAAACCAAGCAGGGAGCCGGTGGACAGGCTGGTGGTGATGCGGTGGTGTCTGTAAAACCAGTAAGAAGCCCCGGCGGGTCGACATAAATCTTAAACAACAAACAACTTTTACTGCTTTACAGTTGAAACTGTGCAGCATGTCGGCGCACAGCATTTTCTGCCAACTACACCGAGGCAATAAATCTTCATGGGTTTCCCTCGAGGGACTTTATTCATTTCTTGGCATCTTATGCCGAGGCTCTGCGTGTTTCGCTTCGCTCACAGCTGCTGAGTGTGAGCAGCTCCTTTCAGCAGAGGAAATCTGTAGCTATAAGGAAGAAATCAAAATGTGGCAGCCACTGAGCCATGTGAATCCATTATTAAGGCCTGCTTCATTTTCTCTGGTTCATTTTTTTCTTTTTTTTAATTACTAAAGTTTTTTTCTGTTTTTTGGCTGTTCATCAGATTAAGCAAGCAATTTTGAAATTCCAAGATTCATCTCTGGCCTGTGGTTAAAGGTGACACTGTCATTATTTCTGGAAAACACATTCAATAGATTGTGTAATCCTGAACTGCAGGTGAACTCCGACATCAAAATCCCTCCCCCATACAATTAAAAAGACCCTGAGAAGGACAGACTCACCAAATCTAAAATCACAAAGTATGTTTTCATTTAAAAGCCGTAACTGTAATCATACACAAATGAAGCTATAATTACTTATATTGAAATGTAGATAATCTAATAAATCTTGGAGATGAACAATCATTAAAATAGAGGCGAATAAACAAAACAAAAGATACAAAAAATATACGGGTTATAGTCCAGTCATTTTATGAAAAAACCTAGGACAAACTGCAAGAGAAGCAAACTCAACTGATTTTGTATCCTCAGTTTGTCCTGAGTGAGGGGAAAAAAAACCCCTAACAAATCCCATTGGTGGAAAGTTTTGAAAATCACCTCTATATGAGCACAAATTACCAAAAAACACTGTTTTTAACACACAGGGGAAAGGGGTTCAAAATTTTACTTTCAGATATCACTATAAAAATTCACAAGTTGATGACACACACAAAGACAAGAAAAAAAAGTCAATTACAAGTTCTTTGAATTATTCTGTTTACACATGCATATCACACATTATCTGATTTGATATGCACTAATAAGGAATATAAGGAATAAATGCCAGAAGAGACATTTAAACAGTGAATTAAAAGGTTACTATATATATAGTAACCTTGAATTAAAAGGTTACTATTATAACAGTGAATTAAAAGGTTACTGTTGCCACAACCATGCCTAAACTTGTGTAAATTGTCAAGGGTTCGATCCGCAATTTCTACTGAGTACATAAATTATTATTACTTTCCTCTTCCTCATTAACTTTTTTTTTCTATCTTCATTTATTTTTCTAGGTGCTAGGGCAATGTGCAACGCAACATGCACTTTATATTCTCACACAATTGGGTACTCTCAGTATCATAAAATTACCATTGTTATATTCATTTACTGCAATATGTAATCGGGTAGTGTGCAATTCTCACTTATTAGGCAGTAGGGCAATGTGCAATGCAACAAGCACTTTATAATTCTATACAACTAGGCACTCTAGGTATCATAAATTGCCATTGTTGGTATTAAAATATTGTAATATGAAATTGAGTATTGGGCAATCAAAACAGCACTTTATATTTATTGGGCAATTTGCAATATAATAATGCACTTTACACTTTAGCACTCTGCACTTTAATCAGCCCCTCAACATATAATTTGGTGTTTAAGCAGTGGTGAAATGCGCGTGGTCCTCTGAGCCTTGGCCTTTATGTTTTATGATCAACTATGTTGTTTGTCTTGGTTTTTTTTTTATTTTTTATGCTATTTTTAAGATATTATTGTAATTGTCACAATTGGTATTGTACATTTCATTTATTTTATAAATAAATAAATACATTTTTATACATTTTTATGTATTTCTAATTTTCAATTTAATTTAAGTTAATATTTATTCATTCATTTATTTATTGGCATCTACTCAGGTTTCCCTTGAAAATTAGGTCTTGATCTCTATGGGATTTCCTCATTAAATAAAGGTTAAGTCGGAGATTATCACAGATTTGTATGTCAGCTGAGAATTTTCCCAGGCCACCCTGACACCTGGGCGACACACACACTGAGCGACACACACACAGATCACATGTTGGCACGGCGGAGACGGGGCCTGAACACACATGCACGGCTCCTGTGTGTTTGTGGTGAAGCTGCACTTCAGACCTGCCGCTGCCTGTGTTCTGTCGGTGTGTAAACAACATTCTTCACCTCAAAGTTCATAAACACAAGCATTTCCCTGGAACTCAGAGAACCAGGGATCCAAACAGTTGAGCATCTAATGGATGTTTGTTTTAATGACTTAACCCTGACTCAGCCCTTCACCAAGGTCTCAGCTGACTGAACTCACTTTTTGCAGCCTCTGAGGGCTTTACAGGTGCACGGGCTTAAAGCAAACAAACCAGGACGACACTCCCCGACTTAAACCCTCACGGCAGGCAAGAAAACGGCACCACAAAAAAAAAAAAAAAAAAATGAATGAATGAATAAACACAGCAGCACTTGGCCAGCAGGACTTGGCAGAAGTGTCGCTCTAAAGGACTTAAGCTGCTGCCGTCTGCACTTTCAATGCTCAAGCCACTCTTCAGCCTCGTGTACATCCGGACCAGGCCGGACTGGACCACCTGGTTTTAAGGTTTTATGTTCTGTGATCTGTGTTTTATGAGATCTGCCCTCCGGTTGGTTTCGTCTTTCAGAACATGCAACTCAACATTCCTGGCAAATGTCAGGCTGATGCACCAGTAACATCCTGCTGTGGCTCTGCATCTCGCAAGTCTTCTACTGCCACCAAAGCAAATCGCTCTGAGTTTTTCTTTCTCTCTCTCTCTCTCTCTCTCTCTCTCTCTCTCTCTATATATATATATATATATATATTATATCCATATAGATATATCTATATCTATATCTATATCTATCTATTTATCTCTATATCTATATCTATATATATATATATATAGATATATATATATATATATATATTTTTTTTTTTTTTTTTTTTTTTTTCAAAATTG
Source organism: Myripristis murdjan (assembly GCF_902150065.1). Classification (NCBI taxonomy): domain Eukaryota; kingdom Metazoa; phylum Chordata; class Actinopteri; order Holocentriformes; family Holocentridae; genus Myripristis; species Myripristis murdjan. The sequence goes on along the minus strand of NC_043983.1, from coordinate 34,201,339 downwards.
CTTTTCCCAATTTAATCCATGTTGTCAAGTAAGGAAAAAAAAGTTTAAAAAAAAGCAATAAATTGGCTTGGAAGCCAGCACTCCACCTCAATAATGGATGCTTAGACGTTTATCTTTTATTTTTGTAATTTATCTAAAAGTTGCAGAGGACTGCGCAGCTCTGAACGGCTCAGCCTCTCAGCCGTTTGCTCTTGTCAGGTGTCTCACTGCACACTTGTCACACTGCTATGGAAACGAGGAAAGCTGCAAATCCGATGCACAGACACCTTGGAGCACATGAACACACTAATGTCACATGTTCACATTATTTCTCACACAAAGTAATATTATAACCTGTAGTATTAACTGAAGCGTTGAAACGCTGATGTTCCTGTGTTTGCTTGATCGGTGCATGTTTTGCTACAGGCACTGAAGTTCCCTTTGTGCATCAGCACAGGGTTTTTCACTCTTGGTCTTACTCAGAAACACCAGAAATAGGTCTGATATCTTCTTGCAGAATTTTAAAAATTTAACATCACCAATTTGCACAGATAATGGGTCTTAATTGGATAATTAGATAATCAGACAAGATAATTTATGAAGCTGAAATTTCATTTCCAAAATTTCAAAACAGCAGTTCGTTGGATGCTGATGTTAAATTTGTAAATTCAGCTAATTTACAGGATGTGATTTTATCTGTCACGATGCAGATGCAGACTCACCAGCAGCAGGATGATTGCAGCTCGATGGCAGTCCATGGCAGGGCTCAGCATTGGGTCTGCGAAGCCAAGCGCTCCTGATGTCGACTGGCAGTCACTCACAGATCACACAGCATGGAAACAAAACAGTCTCTCCCTCCTCCTCCTTTAATCATGTGTCACTCCTCTCTGAATCTGCTGATAGTCCACCTCCTCTCTCCTGTGGTTTGTATGTGTACCTGCCTCTGTTTGCCCCGCTGCCCCCCCCTTCATCTCTGTTTCCATAAACCAAACCTCCTCTGGCTAGGTTATTTATTGCACAATGACATACAACGCGATATAAGGTAATGCCAAGTGTCACAAGGTAAGGTAAGGTAAGGTGTTTCACTCCAGGGCACACTAGGTGTTAATTAGGTCGATAATACTTGTTGAGTGAACTATACTCTCTGGAGAAGTCAGGGACTATTTACATCCCGTGTGTGTTTACATGTCCAGAGTCTTCTGGATAATTTGCTCAGACTGAAAACTGTGAAAACTGTGAAAACCAGTTTTCTGATTTGTTATTGCAGAGATAATCAGTTCTTAGCATTTCCACTTTGTTATGGAGAGCCGGGAATTTTTTACCCACAGATGCAAGAGTTGGTCCATAACAACCTGTGTTTTTTTTCTTTCTTTCTTTCTTTCTTTCTTTCTTTTTTTTTTTTTTTTTTTTTGCAGTATCCTTCCAGTGAAAATATTTCATTTCCATGCTCTGGGTATTCCTTAAATACAAAAAATCTTGTTTTTGATACCATCCCATTAAAATTTCTTTTTTACTTTTTGCACTTTTTAAGTAAATAGATGTTCTGTATCACTACCCCAAGATTCCATAAGTGGATTGAAAATTACCCGAATGCATTTCCTATAAAATCTAATGGTAACAATTAATGCTTATGGAGTCAAACCTGTTTATTTTTAAGCACATTTCAAACATCAACAGTGTAACCACTTCCCAACACAATTTTACACATTACATTTATATAACTTAATATCATATCATTATTATTGTTTGTGCAAACTTAATGTGTAAAATGTAGCAAAAAGGATCAAAACAATCAATTTCAATTATTGAAAAATATACTGAATATAAGACGAGTCATTTTTGACCCATTCGTGGAGGAGTGTTGGTTCCAATCTGTTATGCATCTAAGGGTTAAATCAACTCAATGTGTGGATCATATACAATCCAGCCGTCTTGACCCGACATGTCAGACAGATCCTCCTCCATGAACCACCGAGTGAGGTATGTTATCATGTGATCCAGTGAAAATGATACCATTATGTGTAATTTAAGATGGGAGCAGGAGACAACCTCCTGGTTAGGCTTAGTCATTTCAACGCAAAGGTTTGCATGCCTTGTCCTGACCTTCCTCATTCCTCCAGGGTGAGTCTGTGGCACCAAAACATGCAATCATAAACAGCAACTGAGCAAATTGCATGTGAAATGCAGGCCAAATGTGGGCCAAATACAATGGCTTCAGGTGCCTTTGTTGTGTTATAGACTTTGACACACAATTGTGGACTCAAACGCAAAAACACCAAACGAAACCAGGAGTAGAGTAAATACAGCAGCAAGTCATAAAACAGTTCATTCCAGATTTGAAAACGGGTAAGCGATCCAACCAGTCAAAGGTACACAAAACATCAGACAGAATCAGAGGCAAAAACAGGTAGAAGTCAGAACTAGTCAGGCAGGCAGGTTATGTACACTGGCACTGCTCAAATGACAATCTGGCAAACAACACAAGGCGAACCGAGTGATGTAAATACCAGAGTCTAATGACAGGCTAACAGATAGTTGGCTGACACGCAATGCAGTGGGTGTGCAGGTAGGTGTGACAGGTGAGGTGGCGGCGACAGGTGCCAGGTGATGATGTAGCTGTGAGGTGGGACACACAGCAGAGAGGAGAGAGGAGAGAGGAGAGGATAGTCAGCACAATGAGTCACAGTCAGCACAATGCACACAGTTAGCAGCAACAACCAAATACCGTAGGACCCGCATAAAAGACGACCCTGATTTTAAGACAACCCCTCTTTTTCAAGACCCTTTTTGGAAAAATACTTTTTATATGGACAAAATCTTGTTTGAATACCGCGGTACCGGCCAGTGCCGCGACCGGTACTGACCTGTGACCAGGTCAGGTCTGCTGGATCTGACAGGTGAGCGGCCGGCTCGCCCGGCCCACCTGATGCCGACCAGTGCCGCGCCCACCAGGTCAGGTCTGCCGGATCTGACAGGTGAGCGGCGCACACATACTGCCATATTTACCTTTCATCATAAATTGTCGGCACCTTTTTTTTTTTCAACTTTCGACAGACCCTTAACTGACGTCAACGTCATTAACTGACATCGACGGGTCAACCTTTACGTTAATGCCCTATTATGAACCATCAATAAGATCAATATTTTGTATGGACAAAGGCCACAGCACCTATTGATTTTTGTTGCTATGACAACAGTATTGCCTGAAGTGAATAGGGTTCAGTATTATAGTATAGATTACATTACTTGTGAACTCTCAAGAGGTCACAATGCTCATCCTCTCACGCTTGGAAAGAAGTTATTATCCACGTGGAGTTGAATGAAGAGCAGCTGGACTGTTTGTAGATTCTTGAAGACGTTTCACTTCTCATTCAAGAAGCTTCTTCAGTTCTGACAAACTAGTGGAGAGTCGCAGGTATTTAACCTGGTGTTGTTAGGGTCACCTGACTCCAGGAGCGAACGACAGTCGTTAGGGTCACCTGACTCCAGGAGTGAATGGTAGTCATTAGGGTCACCTGACTCCAGTCAATAGGGTCACCTGACACTGGGAGCAAATGACAGTCGTTGGGGTCACTCGACTCCATGAATGAATGACAATTGTTAGGGTCACCTGACCCCAGGAACGATGGACCACTCAGGAGTGAATGTTTGAACTTCGTGTGAAGGGATGACCGGACAGCGCTGTAGCTTGAAGGTAGATGGTGTCTGAGACCTCCTCTGTTGAGAGATAGTTTCTCTACCTTAACATACATACACAGGTGAGGTGTGCTTCACTCCCTTTTCAAACCATCTCTCCTCCCTGTCCAAGATATGAATGTTGAGGTCCACAAAGGAGTGACCCTTTTCTTTCAGGTGCAAGAAAAGAAGTGCTTTGCCAAAAATTCCAATAACATGTGTTTAGTAGTATTTTGGGGAACGCTCCGTAACTTGTCTGGCAGATAAACCCACTCTATTGTGAGCCTCTGACCATTCTAGTATAAAGTGTACAGCCCCTTTGTTTTGATGCCCAGATTGAGCCAAGAGGCAGTCTGCTACCTGTGATCATCCCTGAGGCAACTAAAAACCTTCATTACAGTCTGCCTATAGCAAATTTCAAATGATTGGACATAATTTACACAGGTACAGCTTATTATGAGGGCTTATCATGTGCACAGTTCACCATGCATGTCTGAACAAAAAGCAGGACGTAAAGTTCACTGAGTTCTGTAATCCTCTGAGACAGTAATGTGTTGAGTCATAGCTCTGAGGGTATAAAAAATTGTTAAAACAGAGGATGTTCCCAGGAGCACAGTGAGCTCCAGCACAGAGCCTACCAGCTCCAACTCTCTTTGAACCAGCAGCCAAGCCAATACACATTCAACATGTTTGCCTGAAATCAGTGTGGCTCCAAGTGGCCTTGACTCGATCGGCTTGACTCTGTAACACCGTGTAAATGTTCTCAGGTAACAGGGTGTTGGTAAACAGAGCCAAATAAAGAGAGGTCCTGTGCAGGTAAGCTGCTCCACAGAGCCATGACAGCAACACTAGAGTGGCTTTGAGACGAGTTTCTGAAATGTTTCTGAGTGGCCCAACAAAGGCCCAATGCCGGCCCGACGAAGACCCGACGAAGGCCAGACGAAGGCCCAATAAAGGCCCAAAGAGCTTGAATCCTGATAAAAATCTGTGAGGAGACCTAAGAGTGTTGTTCTTTGACAGTCTCCATCAAGTCTGAGAAGACTAGAAGCCTTAACTTATGCCAAATGCTTCTGCAAAGTACTGAGTTCAGGGTTGACCGTAATATAGTTTTTTAATTAGGGCCTAATAAAAATTCTAAAAAAGAATTGTGTGTAAATTACTGTGGCTGTTTTTGCTTCAGCTGAGACAGCCTTTGATGAATACTGACTGATATATTGCATATTTCTTGACGAGGCTGAGCAAAAGTGTTGAACCCAAATGCACAACATAGTACATGCATATAAAAATATATATTAAATAGAACTCAATATTAAAACCCCTGCGAAGTCAATCAAGTTGCCGCTGTCAAAAATGTAGTTATTGACATCAGCGGATTATAGCGCGCACACAATTACTGCCAATTAATTATCTGAGACAAACATTCACATGCATTTCTGCAGGATTTACAGCCCACAACAAGAAATCAGCTGAATCTCAACAACACAGGACTTCCAGCTCCAGTGCAGTCTAGCAACAACGACCGTGGCTTTGTCCCAATTCAAAGGCTGTACGCTACCTAGGTCGTATTTGTAGGCTGCTTACGTCACGGCGGCGCGACAAGTGCTGTCCCAATTCAATTTCACCACGCAGGGTCCTGCAAATGCAGCCTATTTTTGACTCATTTGCAGGAAACACCTCCACGATGCTTCGCTGCCGACATTACAGCCTACTTCCCAGGGTACCTTTCGGTCCAGTTGAATTTCTGGATCAGCCACCATCGCTGGAATTATGAAGCATGTTTTAGACCGTCTTAATGTTTATATCATGACGTTTTGATAAGTTTTCATGCCTATAATCACCACCATAGATTCGGTTTAGCTGTTAACTGTATCCGAACAACACCTGTAAATGCAAGTTTAGTTAGATGAGTTAGATAGGCATTTTGCATGATGTTTCCATAGCAACCATCAGCGCATCAGGTACGTTACAATGTAGCCATGTGTACAATTACTTTAATTGGGATAGTCTTGCAATTTATGAGGTGTAACAATTGTCTTAATTTTCTGCATCATCACGAAGACAAAATAAAATAAAATACATAAAACTACAGAATCAGTGTTGTCCATCTTGAGAGCGTTGAAGCTGCTTATCGTTTTGTTTCATGCACAGGTGTTCACCGACACACCTCCCAAACCTACTTCGGCATTTTACGCTGCATCACTCGAATGCGCTTTGGAAAGCCTCGATAATAATAACGTAGGAATCCTCCGCAGGCTACACCGTCCAAATACACTAAATTTTTATTTCCGGTAAGCCTGATGTCGGCACCTACGTCGGACGCCTCCTACATGGGCACCGTGGGCTGCGACCTAGTAGTCATCTAGCCCTTCGATTGAGACAGACCCATTATCATTATAAACACCGCCCGCTCGGATCACACACACCATTAAACCTCCAAGCACAACTAATCTCCCTGTTAGCTTTTACCTTTTCGTTGTGTGCACTGATGTGGAGCCTGAGCTGCTCCTCCAGCGCTGTGTCTGTCCGGCTCTTCCCAAAGGTGTTCAGGTGGATCAGAGAGCGGATGTGGGCTGTGGAGGTTTGGTGCTCCAGCAAAGCCTCGGCAGGCTGTGCCTCTCTCAGCCAGACGCTGCCGCGACCCGCCGACAAAAGGAGACCCGGAAAGCTCAACTTGCTAGCTTGACTACATCCACATAACCCGCTCTTTCTTTTTGTACCATTCCGTTTGGAGAGTCCTCACAATTTTTGTCCCTTCCTCTGGATTAAATCCTTGAGGTCAGGTGTTGGTTTCCCAGTTAATATTACGTTTTTGTCCCTCAAATATCAAGTTAGAAAGTCTTTTCATGAGAAATCTCTACCCTTGCTGCTAGCCCAAAGCACTGCGCGCTGGTGACCTTGTGGGGGGTTCAGGGCCTGTCAGGATTCCCGGTATTCTTCATGAAGTTCAATTTTGTTTGGCAGTATTTTTTGTTTTTTTTTTTTTACTCACGTTTACAGATGCACACGGTCAATTCAAACAGGCAACACAACGCACAGCAATGAAACAGTTTGATTGGCTGATGTACACACTGTATGTATTTGAATTGTGTGACTTCCTCTTTGATTGGATTAAAAATGTAAATGTTCTTCTTCTTCTCTTGTTTTATGTTTATGCACTACGGAGCCGCGGAGGGGCCATTGAGAGAAACACACACACACACACACACACACGCACCATGCTACTATGTTACTACATTGTGCGCTAGAAATGGTAAATGGTAAATGGACTGCATTTCTATAGCGCTTTTCTAGTCTACTGACCACTCAAAGCGCTTTACAGTGTTTTGCCTCACATTCACACACTGATGGCAGAGGCTGCCATGCAAGGCGCCTAGCTGTCCAACAGGAGCGGTGAGGGGTTCAGTATCTTGCTCAAGGACACTTTGACACACTTCTACACACCCTGAGCCACACCGCCGAAATGTTTGAGTGCGAACAAGATATAATTTGACTCGCTTTTTGAATAAATGAATTTTGTATCACTGTAGTCCTCCCTACAATCCGGTGGCAGGGTGAGGGCCTCCTGCTGCTGCTGGGGGCTGTGGGACAGAGCCAGACAGCTGAGAGTCACCCGGAGCTCACGGGAAGCTGCGGAGCCGTGCAGGCAGTGAGTGCCTGCTGTCGGCTGTATCTTTCTCTCTGTGGCCCCTCTCTGTGTTTTACCATTGCAATGTGGGGGCATTTGCAGTGACTGGAGCAGTTTTTACCGCAAGTGTTGCAATATAGGAACCTCTGCTTGTGCTTAAAAATAATGTGGGAGGAGGGTAAAAGAAGGGGAGGGGGGGGCGCCAGTGGTACCACTACTGTTACTACAAATACTACTACTAACAATTATAATAATAAAATCATTATCATCATGGAAAACACTGATGGCAAATTAATATTTAAATTACAAATTACATATAAAAAATATAAAGTGTATAAAAAATGCTTGCTGACCCCAGGCTTTATATACAAAAAATTTATTGAAGTTGTGGCATTAAAAAAAAGTTTTGTACATTTTCAAACAAATCTTTACATCACTTCTAAGCACCACAGCCGCATTTCATGAGGAAGGAGAGACAAACTTAAACCCAATGATGCTGGAAAATGGCAAAGTATTTGTGCATTTATATCTCACGGAGACAGCCTGAATATGCCAGTTCTGTTACGCGACATGTCAAGTGGTCTTTTTGGTGTACCAATAGTGTAGTAAGCATCACTTATACAATCAAGATTGACATCAATGATGATTTCTATGAACTATCTCTGAAACAAACCCACCATTATGCCAAAAAATTCTCAGTGCAGGCACAGAATAAAATGACCCAATAATAAAAGTAAATATATTCATGTATTATGACAAATGAAGCCCTGTGTTTTGTTGTTGTTTGAAAATTACAATATAAATATCACTGCATCAGCTGCGAACATTTATGACCATGATCTGCACAACACATGGAAACAAAAAAATAGCTCTTTAGAAATCATTTACATTACACATTACATTGTGTCAAACATACAAAATGAACATCAGAAGACAAACCTTAAACATTTTTGTCTGTCTTCAAGTATTGTATAGCTTCTTAACTACAGGGTACCATTAAAATTATTTTCTTATATCAGGTGGAAATAGTTTTGGAATGAAAAACTGATAAAAAAAAAAAAAAGCACCAAATTACGACACTAACAGGTAAAGAACTCAATTCATTCTTGTTGTAACAGTATACACTTAGCACATTGTTTTCAAAGCAACAATTACACTATAAAAAAAAGAGACTAAGCTGAGCAAACAAAACACTTGTGCAATAGTAGGCCATGTTAAGACCAAGCAGGGTAACCACAAACCAAAGTGCAAGTGAGCAGAAATTAAGGCATGCAGAGTCTTGTATAGTTTCTGAGTGCTTGACCATTTGCTGCATTCATGACATATTGCTTTCTTCCTCTAGAATCCCTGATAACACACGTCTTCCCATTATTATCCTGTTTGTTGATACTTGATGGTACATTTTATTTGTCTTAAAATATTTCTGTAGCAACTGAATCATTGCTACATCATGGGGTTCGCAAAAACAAGTTTAATTATGAGTCTTGTATATCAATATGATATTTTTATCGTTTGAATATATTCTTGGCCATCCCCATTTGCCAGTTCTTCTGAAAATAGTGGCATTGCTATAGGCATGCTGTAACAGCAAACAATTATTATATAACCACAGTAATGACTGAAGAATTTACTCCTTTATTCCTAACCAGTGATTCACACAAAGTGCAGGAAATTCTGCTACTGAGTGATCTCTATGTAAGTCAGGATGTGTCGTGAGAACTTGTCATTCAGCGGAGGATTTTTATGAGCGATGAACTGCAATTCTCCTCTAGTCATAAACCACACCTATTGAGCAGCACTCCCTCAACATGTCTGGTTAGCTCAATTTTAATACTTCAATGCTTTACATGCATATCAGATGGCAAATATAGCTTTCCAGATACGGATGCCATCACCATGGAATGCAGTTATGGTTTGTGAATATTCGTTGTTGTTCTGATGTTGACAAAGTTCAAGTGATATTAAGTGATCAAGCTTGGCCTTTGTTGTCATGCCACTGTGGACTATGGTGGCACAAGAAGTGTACAATGTCAAACGGAAGGAATTATCTTCCTTTCAAAGCACTGAAACATGGAATGTTGTGGACTTTGCATCTACAAACAATATTAGACAAAGAAAAAGAAAAAAGGCTAACTGAGGGATAACACATTTAAGCCGCATAAATGATGCACTTGCATGCCTAGTAGATGCCTAGTAGTAATAATAATAGGAATTCAGGACAAAAAACAAAACTCAGAGAAAAATTATATGTATGCTACACACATGCTCAAATCATACACCGATCTCTGCTCACTAGCACTGCAACGAAACACTCCACATTATTCTGAAACACCATACAGTATGAAACTCAACAGTGTATCCATGCAGGCACATGAGGCTTTAATCCTTGTCAATATGTTGCAACATGCCCTCTACCAATAAACTGAGATGTACAGTTTTATTGAAGTTCTCATCAAAGTAAATGAGAGATTGCCCCCAGAAGTTTGAACAGCATAAAATATGCCAACATTCACCCTTTTTGACTGAAAGACAGACCTGAACAAAGTATCGTCCCTGTTATTTGGTTTTGCCCAGGCATTTTGCTATTATCTGTTATTGTACAAAGTCCTCATCCAGTGATGTTCTCAGTGGTGATCACTCTTTTCTCCTGCACCAACACTTTAGGGTGGCCAGCGGCTGTGCTCACTGTGGTTGAAGATCCGTTCATACCTGCCATGCTGCCATACTGAGAGCTGCTGGAAGCGCCGCCTTTGGTGTAGAGGACACTTTGGGATCCAGAGAGACCACTAATTTCTGAGAGAAGTCCTGCGCCCTGGACCAGCTGCCCTCCACTGGCTTTTGGCCCCTCGACCACCAGCACACTCTGAGACCCTGAAAGACCTCCTCGCTGCAGAGTGCCTCCCTGCACAAGGCGAGCCTGGCTACCCTGCAGCACCTGTGTGGATCCCACTGGGACTTTGCCCTCCACCACCATCATGGCCTGGGAGCCAGACAGGTTGCCAGTGTGGATCAGGTTGGTGCCAAGCCCCTCCACATGTACTCCCTGCCCCACAGCCCCACCTCTCTCCACAAGCACCATGCTCTGGCCCTGAACTGGTGTGCCGGACATTACTGTCTGCCCCTGTAACACCATGCCTGGGGCGGCCGCCGTCTGGGCGCCGTTAACCACGATCATGCCCTGCAGGTTGGTGGCCGGAGTCTCAGCCAGCAGCATCGTGTTCTGAAGCTGTGGTTGAACGATGTAGTTTACAGGCTGCAGGACGGGGGTGGTGGTGTAGTAGACAGGCTGCTGCTGCAGCAGAACCGTCTGGCCTTGGTTTGTCATCCCTTCCCTCACTTTGATTGCTCCTTCCTTCATTTCCTTCACTGTGGCCACGTTTTCCCTCACCATGTGAGTACGCTCTGAAGACTCCTTCAGCACGGTCCGCTCGGGTGGTGGGAGAGTGACTTTGGGCTGCGGTGGTGGCTGTGGGGGCTGCTGCTGGGCAGACATAACACTTGATACTGAGGTCACAGTGTTGATGGTGGGCATGGGTGGCAGGTTGATCTCTTTCTTCCGCTCAATTTTGATTTCTTTTCCACTGCACACTTCAGCCAGGGTCTTGAACTTTGGTCCCAGGTCATCGAGGAACTGGAGGTCGTTGTCCGTCTCCAGAAGGCTGCAGCAGCCAACTGAGCCGGCACAGGAGCCCTGGCCCTCGTAGTCGTACACCAACAGACTGTCCTTCGTTGCTTGGTTGTCCGCTGCACAGCTTGCCTTCTGCAGAGACAAAACCAAAGGAAACCACACAAATGTTACATCACCAACCTCAAACATGAACAAGGGAAGTGCTTTGTTCATTGAGAGGATAAAGTCTGTTTCTTTTGCTTTCAAATCTCTGTTTAGATGTTCTGTTATTAGCATGATCTGTTGAGTCTGTCCAGCTGTGTCTAGTTTTGTTCCTTCAGACTTGATGTCCTAGTATGATGCTTTAAGTATTGTCCTATTTATAAGAAAAAAATGTGACTTGAGTTTAGGAGAAGAAATGCCTAGGGCTGGAACAAGGAGCCGAATCCTCACCTGAGAGTAGTATTGTTCCAAGAAGTGGCATGGCAGGGCAATGCCGTCATACATTCCTCCTGTCTCTCTGCGCTCAAACTCCGAGTAGAGGCCGCTGCCCTGCCCCCCCTGGCCCATCATCCCTGCCTGGCCCATCATGTCCGCCTGGCTCATCATCCCAGTCTGGCTCATCATTCCCCATGCTCCATCTTTGTAGCCACCTGTGTAACCATCTTGGTAGAATGCGCCATCCATGGAGGCAGAAGACATCTGGAACCCCCCGGCTCCGACTGGAACTGCCATTGTGCCGTTAGCCACGGTGGCCAGTTTGGCAATTTCTCCATCCACCTGTGTTGGCATGTTTAGTAGGGGCACCTCCTGTAATAGACCAGGGGTCAAAATGTTAAAAGCAGAAGGTCAGTGGTGAGTCAGTGCTGGTAATACTGGACGTCCTCAGTTTGTAACATGCAATTTGGTCAACTCAAATGAAAAACCTTCAAAAAAAACAAACACCCTGTTTTTGACTGGGAACTGATCAATTGACCACTGAATCATCAAACCAGTGTCTTCTTGTTGGTCAACTGTATCTGGCCACTTAACGATCACAGTCTTCCTCTAAAGACGTAATTTCGTAGAAGTTATTGTTAGTTGTTTCTAATGGCCCTGTGTGAAGTTAGTTTTGCCTGATTTGCGCTATTATCGTGCCGACTAGTAAGTTTGCTAAAAATCCATTCACTTATTATTTCTGAGCTGACTCAGACTGGCTCAGTTAGCTGTAGACGAAGGCTAAGACAAGACAGTTGGATGTATGAATGTAATATACACTTGGAAACAAATATATCTCAACACGCTATTCAAATGTAATTTAATCACGTGTAGTGTGAGTGAATGGACTGATAGCCACATTAGAACTTTATTTTTTGTTATCTCACAGTTGTTTTGAAGGTATGATTGTTATAAATTTATGTGGGGTTTTTGTGTTGTTTTTCCCCACACATTCAATTGTGTAATGGACCTCCTTGATGGTGTCAGATTGTTCTTTAGAGATTTGAAGAACTTTATTGGTCCGGAAAGCAATTGTACATGCAAGGCCAGCACAAGTTTACAACACCGACTTTGGTAAAGGTAAATGAAATATGTTTATCCTACCGTGTTCTCACCCTGGCCCTCGGTGTGGTAGGCAATGAGATGTGATTTGGTGTCAAAGGGCATCTCAGTAAAGCCGCCTGCCAGCCCACCAGCCCCACCACAATTACAGAAGAGCAGCAGCAGAGGAATGACTGTGGACACAAAAACAAAAAAAACATCAGTATAACTCCTGAGTGTACTGAGTGTACTGGGGGTATGATTTTCGCTAATCAGCCAAAATAACAGAGGAGGTTCTGTAAATGATCTTGATCTTGACCTCAAGTGTGTCTTAATCCCAAAAAGACTGAAACCACTGCTATACATACTGACTACAAGAGTCTGTGGGGTCTGACAGTTAGTCTAATCTGGTGTTTGCTGCCACCTGCTGGCCACGCCAAAAATCACATCTAAAATAACAATAAATAAAATAGAAAATAATCTCAGACAGAAGAGCTATCTTGCAGATAGATCTACATCTGTGGTGGTAGGAAACAGATGTGGATCTATCTGCAAGAGTTCAGCGTGATCTTTATATCTGAAAAGAAATGTGAGCTGTTTATTGCCTGTTTGGGGTCTAAGTGTTGAACAGGACTCAGTTTGCTCAGATCTCGGTCTTGACTTTGTGTTGACCCCCTTTAGCCCCTGTCTAGCCACAAACTGGACTGGTTTTGGAGTTGACTTGGACTCAACATTCACAGTCTGCATCACAGCCCTGTTTTAGTCATGTGATCATGTGGGTCATCAACAGGATGAAGGTCACATCATACTCACGTAGCAACATCAGCAGGCCCAGGAAGATCAGTCCGATGGCTGAAGCTCCTAACTCTGCTCCCGGGAGAGAACCAAGAGCTTCTCGAGAACTGCAGTCCTTCCCATTCGCGCAGGTACAAACTTCCACCTTGATCCTCTGCAGGTCTGGACAGGCGAGTCCCTGCTGGTCCTTCACCTCCACTGCCACCTCGTAGGAACCGGGCCACATGTTTTCCTGGGCCCTCAAGATGGCCGAGGTTTCTGCCAGCAACAACACAGACACATGATTCTCAGCAAGATTCTTATTCTCATATCCTGAACAGTAGAGTTACTCAGGTACTTGCCCTCAGTACAGTCTCACAACACTGGTACTTAATTTAATTTGTCTTTTGCAAGTGAGACTGTAGTTTTTCCAGTACTACATTTATCTGATGGGAAGAGTTACTAGTTGCTTTGGAGAACAAGCTTTTCCATGCAAAACATCAAATCTGATGGACCTTCATAGTGTAAACTATACCATCTAGACCAGGCATATTCAGCTATGTACTATGAAGGGCCATAAATTAAGCCATAAAGGTGGTTTCACCGATCAGCACACTTTTAATGAAAGAGGAGGGCATATTTAATGCAATCAATTGCTGTAGTCCGTCATTGAAACAAAAACTGCCATATGTTTTGCCCTTTTTGGCATACGGTAGAATACCTCTGATAAGAGGCTCATATCACTTGTTCCAAAGTCTAGATGAAAAACAAGACTAAACAAGGTTTACTATTACTTTATTTACTTTATTACTTCCAAAGTCAAAGCTGAACATAAGACGTCTCTATTGTTTGTTTCAAAACTAAAAACATCAGAGAATTTAACACAGACTTTCATAGACTTTGTTCTATTTAAAGTAGAAGTATTCTGCTCACCATTAAGATTCTCCACCTTCCATTTGCCCTTGGTCTCCTCTGGGATGACGGTGAAGGTGAAGGGAGCCCCGTTAGGGAATGCATCTTCATCCACAGCGGTCACGGTGACGGCGTCGGCAGTGGTGCACATCGACTGGACGTGACTGGTCAGTTTGGGGCACTGGTCATTAAAGTCCTCCACCTGGATGGCTATGGTGCCGGTGGCTGTTTTAGAGGGCATGTCTGCACACAGAGATACAGAAGGGAGGCCAGGTCAGGCCGGTCATGACATTTTTTAGGACATTGTCCCACTGGTCAGCTTAGCAGTGAGACACCAACATCATCCGGAAGTCTCTGGTGCTCAGTGCTAACACTTGTACCAGGTTCCAGGCTGTCATACCACATCTTAAATAATGAGCTAAGTCTCTTGTAGGACATCAGTTACATTTATAGATATAAAAAAAAAAAAAAAAAAAAGCACTACTGTACTGTACTATTTTAAATCTGCAGGAACTGCTTTCTTTGCTTTGTTGCGGGCTGTGTACAGCTTAAAATCCCTCCACAGCACGTGAATAAATGGCTGCTCATCTGAAATAGTTCCATAAACTGCGGCAGCATCTACGACCTGACTTGATGATGTTTAACACTGAAAATTCATGAATCAGGTCATATAAATAAAACCATTAAGAACTGTTCAAGGATGCTGCTAATGCTTGTGGCCCACTGTCACTTAAAATAGTGCAGCCTGTGCTACACACAGAGCACAGAGCCTGGTATCACTGTTTTCTTTAAGCTTTGCTGCCCTCTGCTGTTGAAAGTGTGTACTCATCACTGGCATGAGAATAATCTTCTCAGGAATTTGCCACAGTGGTAATTTGATTGTAGATAGCATTTTGTTGAAAATAATGATTGATGTCAAACTAATTATAGGGCAAAATGTAAGTTGTCAAAATTATAAGAGTCAAAATGTAGCAGCTTTAGGCTTATGATCAATGTTAATATGAAGCCCTGGTAATGAAGCTCAAGGGATTCAAATGTAGAGCAAAGTGTTTACCTTCTGATATGCACAGTACTTGTGCAAAATATGTCCCATTGACCAGCTGTGGAGACTCTCTGTCAGGCAGCTTGTTGAGTCTGATCTCAGCTGTCTCTGGGTCGATCGACAGCCAATTGCCTGGATCTGAGCCCTTGACATACCTGCAGCAGAAAGAAAAACTGTGTCAACCTGGTAAACAAACCTGTATTGACTACATTCATCTGTTAAAGGACTGTATACCTTTGTGTATGTGTATGTGTGTGTGTGTGTGTGTGTGTGTGTGTGTGTGTGTGTGTGTGAGTGAGTGATGTTTTGTACAGAAGAGAAAGTGAGCTAGGTGAGCAGACAACTGACAAAATTGACAAAAGCAAAGCATTTTCACCTGTGTGTCTGTGTTTATACATTCACTGACCTGACGTTCTCAGCTGGTTTCCCAGTATCTTCATCTATGGCCGGGTAACGAGCAATGACCTCTTTAATGTTGACAGTGTCACCTCCCTCTGGGATGGGAAT
Source organism: Myripristis murdjan (assembly GCF_902150065.1). NCBI lineage: Eukaryota > Metazoa > Chordata > Actinopteri > Holocentriformes > Holocentridae > Myripristis > Myripristis murdjan. Next base: position 34,185,700 of record NC_043983.1, on the reverse strand, counting down.
GGCTTTGACCTTGGGGTCGAAACGCGGGCCCTCAGGCTGGTTCTTCACGTTGATTTTGATGGGATAGGTTTTGTACTTCCCTGTGGTGGTCGAAGACCCTCCTGCACTAGTACTACCTGCTCCTCCAGGTACCCCAGGTGCTCCAGGTACTCCAGGTACTCCAGGTACTCCGGGTACTCCGGGAGCTCCTCCAGCTCCAGGTGCTCCACCTGCTCCACCTGCTCCAGCTCCTCCAGATCCTCCAGCTCCTCCGGCTCCAGCTCCTCCAGCTCCAGCTCCTCCGGCTCCAGCTCCTCCAGCTCCAGCTCCACCACCTCCTCCACCCATATTTACATTGGTCATTGCACCATATGGTGAACCTTTGTTCTTTACAGCCAGCTGTAGATCAAGATCCTTCACATCCTCATAATTCACAGCCTGGAGAATGTAAACAGAGCGTCAGTAAACAAGTGTAGAAGTTGCTCAGTGCTAGTTTCAAGCTTGCCACCTGGTCTCGCCTGTGAACCTTTAAGAATGAAACCCAAGTTTATCAGGTGTATCTGCAAAATTTCTATTAATTCCCTACATCCAGACCAAACTGATGACAAGGTTCTCTTTCGTTCTCTCTCGTCCACGTTAGTTTTCCTAAATTAAGTAAACTGTGGCTGTGTTCATTTACATGATTCAGAGTGATGCAAAATTTTGCACCCCAGGCACTAAATTGCGGCATGCTTAATGAATCAACCCAAAAATCACTGGTATGGTCCTATTTAAACTAGAACAGGCCTGGCTGTGCTTTGGCAATGGTTAGCGTTGATGTTACAAATGTTTGCCAGACCAAGACAGAGAAATTCTCACAACTGCTCCCTGGTTTCTGTTCCTGCAGTACCTTGTCCAGCATCAGGATGCCCTCGTTGGTCTCCGGGTCTGTCTTGATGCTGAAGTAGCCGGCCTCGTTGCCGCCGATGATGTCGAACACAGCTTCCCAGTTTTCTGTGTGCTCCAAGTCCAAGTCCACCGCTTTGATTCTCATCACCTCCACGCCTTCTGTGTTCTCCTCAATACTGCCCTCATACTGCAGATAAAACACAGGAAAATGATATTTACTGTTTTTTGTCATGGGAATAAAACTCATCAAGTGAGCGCCGGTCATTTGTTGGTGTCAAATCCAAGAACTAAACTGCCTGATAAGAACTGTTCTCTATAGAGCCTCTTCTGCTTGGAAAACGTTCCCCATCAATATCAGACAGACTCAAAGTAGATCTTCCATTAAAAAGTTGCTAAAAGAAAAACTGATGAATGTCTTACAGATATTATTGTGGTTTCTTTGTCTCAGAATTTTTGATTTAATTTTATTTTATTTATTTATTTAGTTATGCATTTTGTTGTTGCATCATCAGAGTTATTTTACTTATTTACTGATATTTACATTTGACATTTTTTTGTTTTTTTGTATTACTGATAGAGTCATTTTAATTATTGCTTATTTTTATTGTTGCTGTTTTTTGAGTTGGACCCAAAGGAAGATTAGCAACCACTTTCTGGAAGCTAATGGAGATCCAAATAAAGAATAAAAAATAATGGATGTCATAAACTGCTATGGAGTTCCTATTCAGTGTTAAACAAAAATCCCAACCGGACAACAAAACTATGCAGCGCAAACACTTTGAACACTCTGAGGAAGGCACAGGCCGATGTGTGAATGTGTTTGAGGGTCTACAGGCTTTGTAACTTTCAAACCCACAAACACACTGAACTTGGTGTTTTTATGCCAAAAGAACATATTTGTGCTCCTTTCTTTTCCCCTTTACTGCCTGCTCTCTGCTGTACATCCAAGATATTGTGGTTCCATTGTCTTAATGTCACGTGGTCTAAAGGTATTTTTAATTGACAGTTTTCCTCAAAATATATAGGTAACAACTTCCGCACCAGATATTCTGTTATTTCTGTGTTACAGCAAGACAAACGTACTGCCTCTTTCTCCAGAGTCGGGAGGTGGTCGTTCACATCTCGGATGTTTATGGTGACAGTGGCCGTTGCAGTGTTTCCCTCTCGTCTGCCGTCCAGGTCCTGACCTAACACTGTCAGAATGTATTTGTCTTGTGTCTGAAATACAAAAAACAAACAAATACAATGACAAAAAAATCAAAGTGTTTGCTGTGAGACAGAAGACACAAACTAGTGACAGGGCATGATGCTTGAAATGCAGACTATGCATGACAGGTTGCAGGATGATTCCACAGTGATTTTTCTGTAGATGGCGCTCTTTCATCACTGCTTATTTATTCTAATAAGCCATATCATAAATTCTCTCACACTGGCCTGAATGTCTGGTGTCCGTACCTCTCTGTCCAGTGTGTCCTTTTTGACATAGATGTTTCCATCCCGACTCATCCAGAACATGTCGTGAGACGGATTCTGGTTCACGATGCTGTAGGCGACCTTGGAGTTGTCATTGCCCTGTTCATCTGCGTCGTACGCCGTGATCTTCATGACAAAAGTATCTGTAAACAGAGCATCAGGTGTCACCGTCATCAACCTTTAGGCAGTCAACACCTGCCCGCTACGAGGGTCGAGTCAGGAGGTGTCGTCCTGTTTTGTTTGTTGTGAAAAGCCCTTTGTGGCTGTGAAGGTGATGAGATTTTGGGCTCTAAATAAATGTGAGCTTGAATTTGAACTCACAGTTTATACTAGTTGGAAAACAGCATCACATGCCACTACTGGTGATGTGGATATCATTTTGTGATAAATACTATGTGCCATTTTGGGTTGACCTTGGGTTGAAGTGGATCATTTTTGCTGGTCAAATCTTATTGAGAATTTGCACTTTTTGGCATTATAAGTTTTTAGATGAGAGCAGCATTCACATATCACTAGAAAAGATGCTATTTAATTCATAATTATTTAACGTTTTTTTTTTTCTTTTTTTTCACAGTAGAGCTAGTAGGGATGAAGTGCAACAAAGCTCCCTGGTCTGATTTGAACCCGGTTTCACAGCTTGTGCCTCAGAAAACTGAGAAACTGAATCTTTTTTTTTCCTTTTTTTTTACGGACAGCTTTAGCGTACTCTCGACTGAACTTCTGCTCGACCAACCTTTAGCGCTGAGTTCATCCACAAATCCTGGATCTATTTTGCCAAACTTTGGAGGGTTGTCGTTCTGATCTTCAACCCTGATCCGTATTTCAATGTCCTTCTCTGCTTTGGAGCCATTAGGGAAAGTAGCAATGCCTGACAGCTGAAACACCACAAGATACAGAATAGAAGTTCTTATCATCACCATCATCATCATCACCTAACCCTCATCCCCATCATTTTTTAATACACAAGCTCACAGCACTAATGAATGGCAATTAATAGCTGCCAAATGTCTTTCTCACTTAAAAACAAGTGGAACATAAATGATTTAAAGAGAGTAGAGGAGAGCAGAAGAGAGGAGGATCAGTGATATGTCATACTCACGTTGTACTGGTGGATACTCTCCCGGTCTAACTTACGAGTCACCGTGACATCGCCAGTTTCAGGGTTAACTATGAACACGTTGTAGGGGGGTTGGTTTGCACCAGCGCCTCCCAGGGAGTATCTCAGACTTCCATCTGTGGGAGCAGAATCTGACCGGATCTACAACGCAGGGAGGAAAAGCTGATGATTTTTGACTTTTCGTATTCTTCACGTGGCACAGAAAACCGACGATTCTTTTGGTTCTGCCCTTTGCGATTTAACTAAAGCAATGAGACTTCTGCTCGGCTCCCTTCAAGAAATGCTTGCAAAGCTCAAACTCAAAATCCTAAAATAAAAACTGAGCAATGTTTTTAACTATTTTTCAACTTGAGCTCTATTGACTTTGACGATACAGTCGGTACCACAGCATGGCAAGTTGAGGACATTCAGTCTGGAAGTTTAACATACAGTGAACTTGGCAAAAGGAGCAGTGACTTACCTTGGCAATGATCTTGTCTTTGGGGTATTCTTTGTTTTCAGTTACTAACATTGGAGGGATGATCCATTCCCTTTTATTTCTTATCAGCTGGGCCAAGGAATTCGCCTCCACCACAGCGACAACAACCTGGAGTCAAAATACAAGACAGATGATTCACTATTACTATGACTGTGATGAATCTGTCTGCATGTAGTCCACATGTGAGGACAAATAAAGCTGCACATCGGCCTTATTGGTGCATGTTTGTCAGGCACCTTGGAAATCATCAAGGGTTTACCTTAACCTTAACCTTTCAAACTTTTGTATGAGCTTTTTTTTTAGTATTTTCCCCACTCACATTAAAATGATGAGTTGTGGTCGTGACACACCAAGCCAATAGTTGGCCGTCAGCGAATGTTTGGCCATTGGAGAGTGTCTGTGGCCCTAGTTGGACCCCTGTCGACCCCTGACCCCTGACTCTGATTGGCTGTTCGGCTTAGCAAATTAGTCCATTACAAGAGAAATGGAATTATTTTTTGCCTCCACATTTTCTTTTCTACCAAACTGTCTGTGGTGAGCGAGAGTCATGTGAAAACAGAAAGCAAACGCTGCTTTGTTTGCAGTTTGCTCCCTGGTCTTTCCCTTTTCGAATGATGTATACAGACTACCACCCCACCACAGTCAGCCTTTGTTGCTGTTTTGGTGTCTCTGAGCCTTTATTCAATATCCCCTTTTTCTCTTTTTAGGTTCCCACTGAGTTTCAAACCTCACATTGGATTTTTATAATTGGTTTCTTTGGTCCTTCGTGTTTGTTCCCAAGAGGAACATGGTTAAATAAGCTAGCACATAAAATAAATATGAAAGGGAAACAAAGTATCGTGGGTGACAAACGAGCTTGCCCGTAAAGATCATCTCACAGAGATTACCGGTTTAGGCAAGGCGGGAGTAGATGTCAACATGATAATTTATTTTGTTGTTGTTGCAAGCTGTGTGTGAAAATCAACATCTCTTTCAAACTTGACTTTCATGTCTTTGTTGTAGGTAATATTTGTTGTCTTGGTGAGCAAACTGACAGTCTCACTCATCTGCCAACAACAACATACTGGCTGTCTAAATTGCCCCATGGCTCCACTCAAGCTGCAGCAGCTTCACATGACAAAGAGTTGCACAATCAAGAGTGAAAACCAGTTGGACACAAAATGCCCTGTTACATTGGACAAACAGCTCCCATTCAGTCATTCAGATCAGCAGATTTACATCTTAATTCTGGGAACTGAATAATGGAGGTTGAGTTTTAGTGATCTTGGCCAACAGACACACTAAAAGCTCACAGGTTTGAAGCTCACAGCACCCAAACTGTAGCAACACACCGAACCCCGAACTGATTGTTAATTATAAGTGGCCCTGGATATGAGTGTCAGCTTTATGCCTAAAAAAAGGACTTAATATCCAAAATGTTTTTTTGAAAAATCATTAGGTTCTCTCAAAATTGAGCACAACCAGATTGAGTCCTCAGCACTTTCTCTTCCATACCTTCCTGCAAGGAAGTCACCTCCTCCTCTCAAGCTGGGCTTTAATATTTCTACTAGCACAAATCAGCACAACCAACAAGAGCATTTTAATAGTTATAGATGGCAGCACCTCATTTAGACAGTGGAGATGCCCCATATTCACAATACATTATATAAGGGTGACTGATATATAGGTAATGTTGAGGAAAAAAATGAACAGCTGGCACCAATGAAGAGGTTCTCTTGCCAAATGAGAGGCAGCAAAAATCATTTGTGAACAATAACATGGATACTGTACTAGGCATGTCTAAGTAACTGCATTAAAAAAAAAAAAAAAAAAAAAAAAAAAAAAAAGGGTGGTGGGGGGGGGGGGGGGTGGGGTGGGGGGGTGAAAGATCTAACTTTAGTGAGATGCGAATAACCAACAAACCTAAGCAATGTGTATAAGGGTTTATACACATTTCATGCAAAGAGACAAGTATGTTGTTAGACCTAAATGACTGGGCTGAACATAATATTTAATACTTAATATTAATATTTGCCGAAATATTAATATTTAATATTTCCAAAATCTGCATTTTTAAAGTTTAAGAAGGTTGCAAATGTTTACATCCAGATTTCTTCTTAACTGCTTGGCGAGGAAGCGCCCGGCCTTTCATTGGATTCAGGTAAGCCTGCCAGCTACCCATTTATCCAGCAGCACATCACAGCCAGTGTGAGAGAAATTCATACAAATCAATAAGAGAAGCGACATAGCCAGACTAGTCAAGTCAAGTAAGAAGAAATGCTACATCCCCATAGGTGTCAAACCCTTTCTTTAACTCCACTGTTCTTAAAAACCTCACCCAGTATTAATGCAGTGTGTCATGTTATGCACAAATTTCGCCCAGTCGACATGAGGAAAACGTTTTCATGTCTTTGTCTTTACAATTAGTGTACAGCGACAAGTTATTGAAGCAGTTTCGGTCTGACAAACGCTCTCATAACATCTGTAATGATAAGCTCCATGCTGCTGATGGCGCCATCTTGTTTCTTTAAGCGATAGATCATGGACCGTGCCATCTTACAATGCTGTGAAACTGTGTCTTTACACGGGATAAGAACATGTAACAACTGCTTTGTACTGTATAATTGTGGGTGTGGGAACAGGAGGCTGAGACAGATCCACCCTACCACTCCTAGGAGATTATCTAAGCCTCGGCATGTTATAATGAAACATGAGTCATAATTTCCAGTCTTTCTAAAAAGGGTGTGGCCTTACCCTCTCCAATCAGTGAAAGCAAATGTGACTCATCTTGACATCAACAGGTACATTGTGGGTACATACCATCTTAATAGACATTTTAAAAGATCTCACGTCAAAATAACAGTGCGCAGTTGTGGAGCCAGGTCGATTTTTTTTTTTTTTTGATCTAAAAGAAATGAAAAGAATGTCCTTTGGTGCAGGAATGTTTCTGATGCGCTAGACTTGAAGTCTCTTGCAGAACCTGTGATGAGTTCTAGACAGGTTGTTTGACTCCTTTAACCATTCCCAGCCAACTGTGTTCTTTGATTACAAAACACAATTCCTCACATTAAATTCTCCACTTTCTACCTCAACATCATGTTCAGTCACTTTCAAGAAGAGCCACTGCAGGCCACACTATCTGTTATTATTAGCTTGTGGTCATTCCTCATTCGTCAGCTGTTGTCAGTGTGGTACACGACAACCCCTGTTAAAGAAACCCAATCTGGACCCTACCAACCAATTATAAAACTGCTTCTCTATCTAAAGGCTTAGAGCGGGTATGGAGAGCTGTTATGAAGACCAAAAGTCTGTTTTAGAAGTTTCAGTCTAGCTTCAGAGACCAGCACACTCTTTAAGGTCTCTAACAGCGTCCTTCACACTGCTGATGGTGCTGACCGTACCATCGTGGTTCAGCGCAGCATCCCATACTGTCGACCACGCCGTCTTACTTCAACACCTGAACCTCTGAGGAGGCAGCACTGATACGGCGCTTGAGTGGTTAAGATCCAACAGACCGCTTTCCATTGTAAGAGAAGCTTCCCCACCCTCAGCTCATCACACATGTGGTGTTCCCTTTGGTTCCATTTTAGGCCCCCTTTTCTTTTCAGTTAACTTCAGCTAATGTGCAAAGTGCCAAGTACCAAAACAGTAAGAAAATCACCTTAACAATTACAGTAAACACAAAACAAAATAAAACAATTAGGAAAAAGCGAACTTGTTGCTTGCGAAGAATATGTTTTGATTTGCGATGTCAAAGCAGTGATGGACTCAGCTCCTCCGATACTCGCAGGCAGGCCATTTTTTAACTCTGGGGCCTTCAGTTTGCCCAGGGACCCCTGCACTCCAACACACCTCCCGTCTTGCCTACATGTCACAAAAGTTTCATCTGCATAATCAGAATAAATCTGAATCTGTTTTGCCTCCTTGTGCTGCCACAGTTTGCCACTCTAAATGGTAAATGGACTGTGTTTCCACCGCACTTTTCTTTCTGGTGTTTTGAAATTAAATTAGTTCTACAATAGATGTTGACACTGAGTGCTTGTTCATCTGGTAAATAAATTGCTGGAATTATTTACAACATAGGAGAGTAAAAACACTTCTTCAGAAATTAATTCATCCTCAAAAGCTTAAAACAATTAATCTCTTTCAATTTTTTTTTTCATAATAACCTGATAGTGGAAAAACAAGATATATATGTTGCTTTACAAGATTTGTTTTCCGCAGCTAGCTTTCCGGACACTGTATCCGCCCCAAATCAGTCACTCCATAACTTCCTTGTTGTTACATAAACGGCTATGAGTCTGGGTGATCTGTTGGATCTAGATCTATATTTTGAAAGGCATGTCTTCCAGTTGAGAACATTTCTAAAATAATGTCATTTTCAGACCTTAAGAGGGGAATTCATGCTTTTATTTCAAAACATGTAGACTTCTGCAGTTTTCAGGGCTCTCTCTCTGATCCACAGCTGGAGCAAAACTGGAAACCAGTCCAAACCACAGCGATCACACCAGTCACATCCCAGCCTTACTGCTTTTGCTTTTTCATAACATTTACAACTAGATTTTTAAATGTTTCTGATCATATTAACTACTAAGTAATATCTCAGACCTTTCAGTTTGCTTTGTGTCGACTCAAACCTCACATTATCAGGAAATAATCTGAGGTCTGAAAAGTTCTCCTTTTTTATTAATTCTTTTTTATTGAGTGTGTGAGGGTCAAAATGCATGACATTTATATTCCAACAAATTATATACTCATATTTTATAAATATAATTTCATACGTTGCCCCTTTAGAGGTACTTGTCCCGTACAGTTACCATTATCATTACAAGTGAGCCCATCAGTCTTCAATCTTCCCACAGGATTCCTTAAATTTAAATAAAAAAATGGTTTTGTGGCTTCATTTCTCTGCAGAGCTTCATAAACTGGGCTCCAAATTTTGTTGATTTTTTTTCTCTTTGTTGATTTCCTCTGACATTATCTTTTCAATACTCAAATAATATTGCATTAAAACTGAAAAGTTTCATTTGGAGCACCTGCTCTGTGGAGTCTGAAGTCAGATGTTACCTCATCATCCTGCTTCAAAAATACTTCTAAAGATGCTCTCTGTTTTGATGTTTTTATTATAATTATTCTTCTTTGTGTTGTCATTTTTCCTCTGTCAGCAGTATTTTTTTTTTTACTGTAAATATTTTTTTTTTTTTTCAAAAAGTGCCATAGAGATATAGGAGGATGGTGCAGTTTTAATTCTGTCCTTTGTTGTATATGTCAGTGTGTTATGACTGATACACACATTGCACATTTTCCTGCTACACTCTTTTCTATTCTTTATGTGTCGGCAGATGGGGGGCGTCATATTTCTTGGTATCAAACCTTTGTTTCCTGGTGTATCAGCGCTCTGCGGCCTCCGCCAAAAGGCCAGAAACGCTGTTTCATTTGTGTCTGATGCAAATCAAACTGTCAGGACTTCCTGCAGGCAGGTCATCGACACCGGTTGCGCTGCAAGCTCCCCTACCTTAGGGACGTTTAGAATAATTTCTAAATCTAGTTATTTCCCTGTAAGCAGATTTGTTTGTTTATCTATTTTGACTCACATGATTCTGTCACTACATGAGAACTTAGTCATGGCAAACCAAAGGCCACCCTCCACCTTGTTGCCATGGCAACCGGGTATTTATTACAATCAACACCTTGAATGGCATGTAGGCTACTCCTGAACTTAACTGGTGTTTTAATTTGCAGAACATCGGCGCTGTTTTGAGCTGATGGAAGTTAAAGCTTTCCTGATGATCAAACTGTTTATTATTTATTCATATTAATGTTGATGTTGATATTTGTGATGTGTTTTCACAGAAGACATCAAAGGCCTATTTCCATTCACCATTACAACATACTGTACATCTATGGTGATAATAGGCTAATACTAGAACTAGTAGGCTACTTTTAAAATTAATATAGGCCTATGAGCCTACATGCAGTTGATTTTTTATTTAATTGATTGTGATGGCTAATGATGAGGATCCGACAGCGGTAATCGTTGCCTTTCAAATTCATTTGAGTGAGAATAACTTCACTGACGGATTAGACGCTTGGAGCCCAAAATGTAATCCCACAAATTAAGAGGAATATGATCCTTAACAGCAGAGCTCAAACCTCCATGGAAGCAAAAGATGAAGCGAGGATTACGGAGTTATCCTCTCACACCTCATTCTGACCACAGGAAAAAAAAAAAAAAAAAAAAAAAAAAAAACTTCCAATAACCAACGAAAAGAGCAACTCACCACCAACAGCGACAGCAGCAACACGGGCGAAGAAACCCGATTCATGACCGGAGAAGTTTTCCCGAAATCCGATAAAAAATTAAACGAAACGAAACTAATTAGAGTCCGAGTGAAGCCGGTAAGAGATCCTGATCCAATCTGCGCAGGAGAGAGCAGAGGAGACGAATATGTAAGAGGACACACACACACACACCCTCACTGCAGGGCGGGGAGGGGAGAGAGAGAGAGAGAGAGAGAGAGAGAGAGAGAGAGAGAGAGAGAGAGAGAGAGAGAGAGAGAGAGAGAGAGAGAGAGATGACGATTCAATTCACTTAAGAAGTTTTCACGAAAAGGTTAAAAATAGAACAAACTCGAAGTGGTTTGGTCTCAGTCTGGGTCAACCAGACCGAAACAGATAACATGAACAGATTTATAGATTTACGTTAGCTAATCAGATAAGTTCCTCTGTTTTTATCACGGGCCAATACACATTTTTAGTCAAATGATATTTCTCAAACATGATTACATTTCATTTAGCCTATGGATTTATTTAGCAGATACGGCACAATGTGAATTTCCATCTGTTGGCCCCTGTGGTGTGTATGTATACAACGTAAATACACATAAAATATATAAGAAAGACACCAATACACGCACCTGTCGGCCAGGTGAGGGAAGTGTTTTCACACCTTAATGACACCATGACTGTCCGTCCTTCAGCCATTTTCAACGTGAGTTTTATCCTGACTGAAACTAATTCTTATATCTGTACGGATGGTTTTCCACTGTTTAGTTGCTGCAGCTGAAAAAACGATGTGAGCAAATTTTGGGGTTTTGTCCCACAGTCTGCCCTCGCTGGTGATCCTGCGTGTTCTGTTTCCCCATGAGCCTTTGCAGCAAACTGGTGGAGAGCTGGGGAGCTGAACCATGAAGGATCTGACAAAGTAAACACATGCAAGTCTTAATAAAAGAAAGAAAGAACAATAACCTGGACTGGCATGTGATCTGGCAAAACTTGTCTTTTTCTTCCAGAAACCCCAACCACCGTATTATCCACTACAATTTTATACAAAGGACATATCTCACTCCCCGCATTTTGTTTAAACTTAAAGCCTTGCCCTCTCCTAATTGCACCCTGTGTTCGCAAAAGAGCTTAGGCACTTTTTTACATATGGTTTGGGAGTGCCCAGGTGTTGTGGATTTCTGGAGGAAAGTTTGTTGTGTGCTGTCCATATTACTGTCTAAGCAGATCCCTTATTCGCCTACCATCTTATTACTTAATGATTCTTCTAGTTTGGACCTACCTGCTAAACTGAAACGCCTTTTTTTGGCTGGCCTCACTGCCGCTAAAAGGCTAATAGCATGCAGATGGAAACCTCCCCATTCGTTATCTCTAAAGAAATGGTTGTTAGATTTCATAGATATAGCCATTATGGAACGTTGGGCAGCTAACTTACATCAGGCCAATCCCGAAAACATTGCTTGTTGGGATGATGCCATCACTTCCTTAAAATCATTATTGTAGTTATCTCTGGTTTTTACCTTGGGTCCTGTGGGTGAGTGGGTGGAGGGGAGGGAAGGGAAGGGGATGTTGGCACTCCTTGTATATATTTTCTCATTTATTTTATCTCTTTTCATTTTTTTTTCTTCTATCACTCAATGCTACTGATTATAACTGATGTTTTATCAGTAATATTACTGTTGTTATCTTTTTGCTACAGTATCATTTCTTATTCTTTTGTATCACTGTTGCTATTTTTTTTTTTTTTTGTTTGTTTGTCTGTTTTGTTTTGTTTTGTTTTGTTTTGTCTAATTAATGTCTGCCACATCTCTGTTTGTCTGTTTTCTGTTTTATTAACTATATGGAAAAAACAATAAAAGAATTGATCACAAAAAAAGAAAGAAAGAAAAGTTGTATTTTTCGATAATATTGCAATAGCAGTAGGAGTTTGTTTGTCTTCCAGTGCTTTAAGAGTTGATGTTACACGTATGAAAATTAAAAAAAAAGTGTTAGTATTTAGTGAAGTTTGTAATGATAGCCTAATAACTTTATCTGTATAGCACATTAATACACAAACTTAATAATTAGGATAAGACAAGAATATGTCAAATAAACCAGATAGAAACAAGAGCAAGGTAAAACAGAGGCAGTGACAGGCTACTTATGCAGGTCAACTCGAGATGCTAACAACACTAAAAAAAAAAAAAAAATGAACATTTGTCATGTTTGGCTTGTCTTAATCCCAGTTTGCACTCTGACACTGATCCCACAAGGCTTGGCAGAATTTGAGGATCCACGTTTTTTAAGAGTTATAAATGCTCCCGCACTCCTCAGCACATGAAAACGTCTTGATAAAAGGTTTTACATGGACAAAATTAAAGTATGAAGCAGAATTCTTATGTTGTCCTGTTAGGTTTCCCTCTCAGAGCCTAATGAGCATGACGTTTGGTGTGCACATTTCCGTCTCTTCATGAATCCATGTTATTTCCAAACACTGCATCCCATCCCAGAGCATCTTGAGGTGTTACAGCTTGTTTCTCTGTTTTCTTTTTTCAGATGTTTCCAAAGATGTTGACTTGGCCTGAGAGCCGGTGGCTGTGGAGGGCAAGTCAGTACCGATTGCTCTTTCCTGGAAGTCAGAGAGGCCTGAAGTTTTTGGTGCAAGTTTAGGCCCATTGAATCCTCAAAACCGCAAAACAATGGCACGCCTCTGCAGAATAAAGGGCTCTCTGCGCCTTTTCTAACTGCTTCTTTTTAAAGCCGATAAAGGCTTTAAAATGAATATCGACATATAAGGACATCGGCTAAAGATCCAATGTTGTGCAGCCTTAAAAATAAATAAATAAATAAATAAAAATGGCTTTTCTTTTTACATAATCTAAATTCAAGTAATTTTCCTATTTTGCCCAGTGAATATGTCTGCATCTGCCAGTGGGCCTTCACAATAAGAGCGGGCATAATAATATGTTAATTCTACTACATGACAACCATGATGTTCTCTGCAGTTAGGGTGTCGCTTCACACTTATATCAGCAATCATCCAAATACTCAGAGAATACTGGAAAATATCATAAAATATCACTGGTTTGAAAGGCTGAGAAAGGAAATGTCAACTTCAGAAATGTTTATTTCCTCTCTCACTTTATTGCACAAACAGTTTTGGCCTTCTCATCTCTAACATGGAGCGCCGTCAGCAGCGTTGGCGTTTCTCAGTTATTGCAGAGCTTGTTTTGGCTAAATACCAAAATATTTCCACGTTGCTCATATTCCTGTGTTGCTAACTGCTATTTACTGATGCTATCAAATTGCTTCTCTCTGCTATTTAATTACAAGTTCATAATGCTCAGCTGCTCTAAGCAATAGAAGCTGCTTCAGAACCCAGAACCACCTGACTGGACTGTTATCACACCACTGAACGGATGTTATCAGTCATTCATTAATGACTTGATTACGGTTAGGGAAGGGTTTGTCATGACGGTTAGGGTTAGGAATATGTGATGGCTAAGGTTAACAAACTGTAAGGTTAGGTAAAATGACCAATATTCTTGCTTCAGTCGGGACTAGATCCTGGGTCTCTGGAGTGAAGATCCGTCTGATTTCTCCATCCACCCCTCCAACCACCTCCTTCAGTGACCAACTTCATTGGTCTTTAGTCTAAGTCTGGCTACAGGGTCCCATCTGATTGGTTAAGACAGACTGATGATGGGAACAGATGCTAACAGCTTCTACAAGGTGCAGTAAGGACACACTGACCCAAACCTGTGGAGGGAATTACGACTGATAATGTCCATTCAGTGGTGTGATTACAAACAAATCCAATACTGTGTATCCCTAATTATTATTAGTAGTATTATTCTCCTGGATTTCAGTGGAAAGTGTTAGAGTCCCATGTGGGAGTATTAGCGTCAACATTATTGCGGTTTCTGGTGTCATACCCGTTCAAATGAAGCGCACCAAGAGGGAAAAGGCACCTGAGTTCAGTTCATATGGACTAAACAGGTGAGAAAATGCCCTCAGGCTTGTTTTGTCTTACCAGAAGTACTCCTGTTTGGAAACTGTTACACACCCACTAAAGTGGCTGGCTAGTCACTGTTTGACTGTACCTTTACCAGCTGGATTAGGGTGTTGTGTATCTTGGATGCAGATGCTGTTCTGTCTTGAAAAGGTAAAACCTTGATGAACTGGTCTTCAGGTGTGGTGACTCTGGCTCTGACTGCTCTTGCTGTGAAAGAGAAATGCTTCTGATGTTGTGACAAAAAATATTTCAGTGGCACGCCATTTGTCAAAGTTGGAGCATGAGATCAAGTGACCATATTAATAAAGTCAGTTCTTGGTGTTAGTTGTGAAAAAACGAAAAAACAATTCACACCTATGCATTAGGAACACATGTATTAATATTTATTTAGATATAGTTCAGATTCATATGAGCATTTCTTAGAGATCTATTTGTGTCAGTTCCAAATAATATATTTTTAAATAAGAATAATTGACTGAATAAAAAAATGAATTTATTTTCAGCTCTTGGTGGTGAAGTCAATCTCGGACTTTACTGTAGTTAAATCATTACAGTTTGATGGATATTAGAAATTCAGACGCTGAAAGGGATTTGAAATGTAGACCATCATAAGCACAAATTGCATATTTCATTTTAGTCAGTTTCATAAATGATACATCTTTAAATTAAAAGTTAATCCGTTTCTGTGGTCTGCTGGGTGATGGAGAGGGAAACCTCACAGTGATGTGGCCAACATGGCGGCTGAGGAAGAACAGGCTTCCTCTCTCTGCGGGATCAGAGTCTGAGGAGGTCGACTGTGCGGCTCCGCTCAGACACACCTCAAACAGAACGCTGACTCAGCTGAAAACTGCACAGTGAGTTTCAGCCTTAAAGGTTTAGTGCAGCGAGAACCACATTTCTCAGTTTCATGATAATATTACTTAAACAAAGGACCTGTTGATATAAAATCACTAACATGATTAGAACTCTATGCTTTGTGGACATTTGAGCAGCGTTCTTTGGAAAAAAAACTCTCCACAGAACTGAACAGGTTCTGCGTTCCAGACGGCTTCCTGGTGTAAACAAAGTCACGCACGCTGCACTCGCTCGTGCAAAACGTGCAAGCGACGCAGCCCGAGTTTGCCATGTTTTGGTACAGCAGCACAGCAGTGCACAGAGTGAAAAGTGAACAGAATTCAGTTTGCATCAAAATGAATTCCTCGTTAAAGGTTAAGGTCACCATACTGTTTTAATATCAGCAGGCAAAAGGTGTGTTTCAGTGAAAATCATCCACCAAAGGCACTTCAAGCACTTTGAATGCAGCAGCAGTTTCAGGTTTTAATAAATTCTTAAACTGTAACCAACTGAATTAATATTCTTGAGTGAACATGACCATGTGTCTTGGCTTGTATTAATACGCATGTACTAGTTTTTGCTGTCTGCCAGTTGCTATACTGGCCTGTAGATGCCTGTACTCCATCTAGTTTGGTTCATTAGCTGGTTCCTCACATGTTAACTTTAATGAGTTAGTTTGTTGGATTGATAGTTAATTAGCTTGCAGAGTAAATTTTAACCACAACCGTATGCCTTTAAAATAATTTACTGGTGGTTCTGTTGGAAGCAAACAATGCAAAACATGAGCTAAAGTGCAATATAAGATTCATTTTGAGTTGAGTGAAGGAGTAAAAACTGTACAGCCATCCAGCAGGACCAAGGCCAGGTCTGTGCACTACATCTGGGTCACGACCTCAGCACATTTTCTTTTTAAATATTCACACCACAACCAATTATTCCTCACCCACACGATGCACACAAAGTGAAAACAGGAGAACAAGAGGATTGAAAAGAAAAAAAAAAAAAAAACACGTTATGAGTGGAGTGGAATTTACTAGTTGACCTTCAATGTACTTTGTGACTTTTACAAATTCAAGAAAAAACTCCCAAACATCTAACTGGAGCAAGGTCATGGAAGACGTGGTAGATTTCCAAAGCAACGCAGGTCGTTCGGTTTTAATTCATTCTGTTAAGAGCTCCTGTCAGCGGGAGTTTTGCCTCGTTCCCTTCAGCCCCTGCCCGCCCTGAAGGCCTGAAGGTTAAAAACTGAGAGTTGTAGTGCAGCTCAAACCCTAAATCAGCCTGACGGAGCGTTCAGAGCAGTTTAGCAGCGCATGAGGCCAAACCAGGTGACAAGGGCTCAGTTTCCCTTACCTGCGGCCACACACCGGCCTCTTTTTGGGGCCTGTAGGCACAAACAATATCATTTACAAGCCGTACGAGAGCAGGAAAGCCTGCAGCTCCTGGGCATGCCGAAGACAACAACGCTGAGATATACGAAGACAAGGAGGAACATGTGAAGTTTGTCTGCAGGATGTGTAGAACATGAAGGTTGGGAGCCCGCCAGCCAACCTCAGGTCTTTAGGGAAACCACAAAGAATCCAGCGTGTCCCTGGCTGATCCTCGTGGGTAAAAGCAGCCGGTGTTACAGATCATAAAACTGTCACGGTGCCGCTGCGACTCCTCAGATTTGCAGATTTGGATTGTGATAGATTACCGTCTCCAGCGGGTTTTGGACTGAAGCTGCCAGTTGAGCGATTCCATGCTAGGAAATCCCAAAAATGCAAAGTATTCCACATTTTCTTCAGAGAAAGTATTTCTGTCTCTGAAACAGAAATTACGCAACATGGGACATTAAACTCAGGATAATAATACAAATACTAAAGCTAATATTAATACTAATACTAGTGCTAATGCTGATGCTACTACCAAATGGGACCCTGAAACTATCCACTTAAATCCAGGATAGTAACACTAATACTAATAATAATGATTAGGGATGCACAATACTGGATTTTTTGCTGATATTCATCATGCAGATATTTTCCAACTCTTTTGG
Source organism: Myripristis murdjan (assembly GCF_902150065.1). Taxonomy (NCBI): domain Eukaryota; kingdom Metazoa; phylum Chordata; class Actinopteri; order Holocentriformes; family Holocentridae; genus Myripristis; species Myripristis murdjan. The sequence goes on along the minus strand of NC_043983.1, from coordinate 34,168,638 downwards.
CTGATTGCCAGTGCCCGCAGCAATATATGCCCATATTTTTTCCACGTAATTGCAAAGAATATCAAGAAAAAAAAAAAAAAGAAAACTGCTTCACCTTAGGTTATGTAAAATGTGCCGCATTTATTTTTACATAACATTTTCCCTTTCACAAAAATGTGAGATTCATCCTGCTGAAACAGGCCTGGTTGATTTGCTCTGCCGGAGAAATCAACAGATCACATCAGCCTGTCATATCAGCAAACGTGTATTTCAGGCCAATAACAGTATTTCATTTTAAAGCCAATATCGGCCAACAGCGATAAGGCGCCGTCACTATTGTTTATCGCCCATCTAATAATAATACATCACTCTGTTCTGATCAATCTGATGAAAACGTGTCATTAGAGTTAGTTCAGTTTAGGGCCTCTCATGGAAAGCCAGTGGATTATTGATCACCTCTACAATGAATATGTGATCAATCAAAATCCAGTCATATTTATCGTGTTGCTCAATATCAGATCCATAACAGATGCCAGTCAAAGCCTGTGAATGCCCACAAGTTTACAAGAGACCGACATGTCCTCATTTAAACCTCACGAAACACACACACACACACACACACACACACACACACACAAACACACACACACAAACATCAACACAGGCACCTGAAAAGGGGAAGGTATGCTGTGAAACTGTACGACGTCAAATCAATTTTTTTCTCCCTTTGACTTTTACTTGGTCAGCAGATTTAGGGGAGAGAGAGTGGAGAGCTTAAGAGGTTTATTTGTTTCTGTGTGTGTGTGTGTGTGTGTGTGTGTGTGAGTGCTGGAGGGCAGGAGACAGGGTGTGGTGTGTTTTCTCCAGCGTGCTGCAGGTGTGTCAGTGTGGGAGTGTGCAGTGACTCACCACCAGCTCGGATTATTTACCGGCTGTTTACAGGGAGCCGAGGCACCGACGTGTTGTGTTTAAATCAAACGATGTGATTGGATCGGTCGCTGATCTGACGCCGCCGGCCGGAGGAGGCGTGGGCCATCAGAGCCGCCGTGCAGCAGCAGCAGCAGCAGCAGCAGCCCAGTGTGTCTCTCTGGCAGGAGACAGGACAGTTGCTTCTGTAAACATGTTGTGGTATTTGAGGTGTACATACAGCCGAGCAGCACCGCACCTCACTGCTGCTCACACACCACCACCACTCTGCTTTACACCCAAAAAATAAAAACATATGATGGGGTTTAACTCTTTTGGACGGCTGAAATTTTGTCACGTTTGCCAGATGATAAGCTATATATTGCCAAAATTTCACCGTAATGTATTAATATGCCAAATAGGGTAAAAAACTGTGTCAGTGTGTCGTTTTGCTTCGACTTGCTGTTAAAACTCCACACAGGAACGCAAAGTCATCAGGCTGAGCTAATGAGCTGACCTGTACATGTGCCAGCTAATGTTAGCCAGCAGGCTAACGTTAGCGAGCACGTTAAACTCTGCTCTTGTTTGGACTTGTTTGAGTTCTGTGTTAATTCCTTTATACGTTACTTTTGATTTACTTTATTTACTTTTACACTACATCACATTACTGCTGCTTTATACAGTGCATTCAGAAAGAATTCAGACTCCCTTCACTTTTTTCTTTTTTGTTATGTTGTAGCCTGATGCTACAATCATTTAAATTCATTTTTTCTCTCATTAATCTACACTCAGTACCCCATAATGACAAAGTGAAAACAGAATAGTAAATGTATTAAAAAGAAAAAACTGAAATATCACACTGACATAAGCATTCAGACCCTTTACTTTGTTGAAGCACTTTTGGCAGCGATTACAGCCTCCAGTTTTTTTGGGTATGATGCAAGAAGCTTTGCACACCTGGATTGGGGGATGTCCTGCCGTTCTTCTTTGCAAATCTTCTCGAGCTAAGTCAGGTTGGATGGGGACCATCGGTGGACGGCCATGTTCAGGTCTCTGCAGAGATGCTGGATAGGGTTCAAGTCAGGGCTCTGGCTGGGCCTCTTTAGGACATTCACAGAGTCCCTAAGCCACTCCTGTGTTGTCTTGGCTGTGTTCTTAGGGTCACTGTCATGTTGGAAGGTGAACATTCGGCCCAGTCTGAGGTCCTGAGCGCTGTGGAACAGGTTTTCATTGAGGATGTCTCTGTACTTTGCTCCATTCAGCTTTCCCTCAACCCTGACCAGTCTCCCAGTCCCTGCTGCTGAAAAACACCCCCACAGCCTGATGCTGTCACCACCAGGCTTCACTGCTGGGATGGTGCTGGACAGGTGATGAGCGGTGCTTGGTTTCCTCCAGACATAACGTTTGGAATTGAGGCCAAACAGTTCAATCTTGGTTTCATTAGACCAGAGAGTCTGGGAATCCTTCAGGTGCTTTTTTTTTGTGCTAAGGAGAAGTTTCCGTCCAGCTGCTCTGCCATAAAGCCCAGACCTGTGGAGGGCCGCAGTGATGGCATCCCTTCTGGAGCTTTGTCTCATCTCCACACAGGATCTCTGCCGCTCAGTCAGAGTGACCATCGGCTTCTTGGTAACCTTTATTACTAAGGCCCATGATTGCTCAGTTCTGCCATGCAACCAGCTCTCAGAAGAGTCCTGGTTGTGCCAAACTTCTTCCATTTGAGAATTATGGAAGCCACTGTGCTCTTGGGAACCTTCAGAGCAGAAGAAATATTTTTGCAGCCTTCCCCAGATCTATCCCTGCATTCCAGTACCCATACTACCATGCTATTTAGTATGCAAGAAAAAGAATTAGTATGTCCCAATACATAGTATGTCAGATGCAGTATGCCAAGAGTACCAGGATGTTCTACTACATCCAGTCAGATTTCACAGTATGCATGTCAGCATGCTTCTCTGGCCATTCTGACCCACAATCCTTTGCGCAGCGGAAGTTACGTCGCACTGACTGAGCTCCGTGTACAAGCCACGCCCACAGTCAAATGTGGCCCTATAGACAGCGGTGGAAGTGAGCAAGAGGGTTGGAGTTCAGGGATGACGTATGCAGTGTGTCCCAATAGTATGCATACACATGCATACTGCATACTACACCACATACTTTGTAAGGGCAGCTGCAGTACATACTAAAAGTAATAATGTAGAATTATGCGATTTGGAACGCAGCCTGTGCCTTGCAACAACCCTCTCTCTGAGCTCTGCAGGCAGCTCCTTTGACCTCATGGTTTGTGCTCTGATATGTATGTCAGCTGTGAGGCCTTCTATAGAAAGCTGTGTGCCTTTCCAAATCATGTCCAATCAGTTTAATTGACCACAGGTGGACTCAGCAGCAACCATCAACAGCAACCATCAAGATAAATGGGAGGCACCAGAGCTAAAGTTCAAGTGTTGTTATTTCAGTTATTCCTTTTTAATAAATTTGCAAAAAATTCTACACTTCTGTTTTCACTTTGTCATTATAGGGTACTCAGTGTAGATTAATGAGAGAAAAAATGAATTTAAGCAATTGTAGCATCAGGCTGCAACATAACAAAAGTGAAAAAGGTGAGGGGGGTCTGAATACTTTCTGAATGCAATGTGTGTCTTTCATGCCTACATGATGCAAACAGTGATGCTGCGATGTTTGACCGGCGGGTCTGTCGCTCGCTGTGTCTTGATGTCGGGCAGCGATACAGGAAGGCAGCTGTTGCTGGTGTGATTAACAGCAGAAACCTTGTCTGGACTAGTTTGCTTCAAATCGACATCACTCAGCTCTCATTCAAAATAAAGTTATGGACGCTGACAAATAAAATAACATTCAGCAAGTTTTATGAATGCAGAGTTTCACTACGTCCTGTCTCCTGCGTGACAGGCGCTGACTGTCGGCTGCCAGCAGCTGTCTGGACGAGGACGTGATTAATCATTAAAAAAGTGAAAAGCGAGGCTGCTGAAACCAAACTGCCACAAGCCAAGAGAGCAGAAATTTGTTGCCCCCAATCATTCAAGCAGATGAGGCACCAGGAAACACAGGGAGAGCAGAGCTGCAGATGTTTAGCTGAGGACCGAGCTGATGACCGAGGTGAGGACATGTCATGAGGTGGCGTGTGGTATGCGAGGCCTTGAGGCTTTTGCCTGTCTGAACCACTCTCTGCTTTCTCCGCTCATATCCACAGATTTGCAGCATTTGCAGTCAGGCGTTTATTCAGCCGCTCCAAAGTGTCTTTACTTCCAGCTGTGGGACGGGGTGTAGACTGTTGAAACAGGTATATTCTGTAAAGTGAGAAAAAAAAAAAAAAGCTGTGTGTCTGTTGTTTGTTACTCAATTGTGTTTGTCCACATTAAAATACAAATTCGGATTAAATCATGGACACACTGCGAGGTGCAGGCCTCTCTGCTCTTAAATGGAGGAGAGTGAGCAGGTGGACTAAAAAATGTGTTTCGGAGAAAAAAAATATCCTGAGAAATACTCAATTAATTACCTATTTTAAGAAATTTTGAGTCCTTTTGTTTACATCTTTAAACATGGAGATATTAATAAAACAAAATTAAATTATTAACAGGCCAGTTTTAGAAAGTGGAAATTTCAAGGACCATTGTGTTTTTATTTTATTTTGTAAAATGTATTTTTTTTTTATTTGTTTCTTTTTTTTATTTATGGTGGTTGTAGTATTGTGTTTCAGTGTGGAAGATAAATTTTCATGTCGTTTATATTTTTTCAATTCACTCTCCGTTTGTGTGTTTTCACCTCCAAGACAAAAAAAAAAAAAAAAAAAAAAAATCTCCTCAAAAATAGATCATGTAGTTATTTTGCAGGAGAATACGCACATGCATAAATGTGAATCTTACTGCAGCTGGTAGTTCAGCACTGCAGAGCAAAAGTAAACCAACCTTTCACCTGATTCGCTCCACGGGTCTGAAAAACTAAAGAAAAGACTTTTGCAGGCTTGCTATTGTGCGTGGCAGCAGGGCTGGTCTGACTCTGAAAGAAGGAGAACCGGTTTTATAGGAAACTCCCTGCTCCTCCTCCCAGGCAGCACTGTGTGAGTGACACACACACACACACACACACACACGTAGACAAAGAGGGAGCTGCTGAAACATGTTGGACAGTGTTACTGACGAAGGTGCAGCTCAGAGACAGACACACCTTGGTAACATACATGATGAACCAGCCTCCTTCCAGCACTTTCCCACACAAGAATTCTGACTCCAATTATATTATCATACTACGTACATGCCATTTTATATATATATATATATATATTTTAATATCTTTCATGCTTTTATGCCATTGCCTCTGGTTGAAAAATAAGATAAAGGTGCATTTCATATGGAAAATAAATAAATAAAATAAAATAAACTTTAATTCTATGCATATCCACTCAGTGTCCACTTTATCAGCTCCACCTGTATAATCTAATCTAATCTAATCCAGCTCTAATTTCACCTCCTGCTGCCTATAATGCTAAGCTTTTCTTGTTTCACAGTAATAGAGGTGTTCATTCACTTCTATGTTTGGCATTGAGCTCATAGTTAGTGCTGCTGTTGGACTGGACTGCACTTTACTGACAGCTGTTTCCACTATTCTGTCCTCCTTAATTGTATATAAACAGGGAGGGACAAAAAATTAGAAACACCTTTCAATATAATGTTGTCCAGTAGCAGACCTCTGCAAACTACAGCCTCAATAATAAACACAGAATTAAAGTGACACATTCTGCACAATGTCAACACAAACTGAACATTATAAACTTTGTTAAAAGGTAGAATTTATGGCAGAGCTGCTGTCAGACTGGACAGGTGGAGCTGAGAAAGTCGCAAGAGTGTAAGTCTCTCTCTCTCTCTGTAGATAGATAAATATAGATACTCGAAGTATATAATATAAACTATAATCTGATGCTTAAGTTTGGCAGAATTGTTCTTGTGCCTTTCATACCAGCCTCTTCATACCAGCCTTTCATAAAGGCCTTGATTTGAATTGAAAATCAAATTGATAGATAGATAAATGGAAAATGTATTTTTAAGTTTGTCTCCTCTTTAAATAAACATCCTGTGTAGAGTACAACCTGCAAACAAACAAACAAAAAAACATCCAAGGCACACTGTCCCGTAGAAAAAATGTTAAAAAGCCTGTATTACTACATGGCAAAGTGGATAGAGAAAGTAGATGCTTCTACTTGTGTATTTCAGTTATGTTATCGTCTACTAAAGTGGTTCTCAGCCTTTTTGGTGTGAAGTATTTGATAAGATTATCATTTCAAGGGATTCCCATCTCATCAGATTGAGTTATTCCAGAACTGTATGTGTGCAGATTAGCACATTAACAGGGAAGAGTGTGAACCCTGTGGACTGAATAGTCATTCTTACACACTCTCTCTTTGGGCTAAACTTCCAGTCAGTGAAGTAAAAAATTAAAATATTCCCCATTTTTCTAGGGACCCCCTGCAGGACCCCTGTGGGACCCCGGGGTGAGAGTCACTGATCTACACCGTCAACCTGCATTTCAAAACCAGGTCGGCCTGACCGGAAGAAAAACTGATAGCAGAAAGAGAGAGTGAATTTGTGTGTGCATATGTGTGTGTGTGTGTGTGTGTGTGTGTGTGTGTGCGTGCGCGCCTGCGTGTGCATGTGTAAAGAGAACAGGGAGCGCCCCAGCACGTGGTCTCTCTTGTTTACCATTTCTCCAGGACATTTTGGCCTTGGACAACCTGGCAGCGTCCTCCACATTCCTCTGTCCCTCTTTCTCCCTCTCCCTCTCTCTCTCTCTCTCTCTCTCTCTCCCTCCCTCTCCCTCTCTCTTTCTCTGCCTCTCCCTCTCTCTCTCTCTCTCTCTCTCTCTCTCTCTTATCTCTTCCCATTCAGCCTTGGTCCCTCCCTCTGTCTCTGTGTTGTTGTTTTGGTTTCTGTCAGGCTGAAACACAACCCTGGTCGTCATGGTAACCCCGCGCTGCGGTAATGCGAGCGCTCAGGTCAGTCTCGGAGTAGAAAGGCCCGCTTGTTCTGAAACTGCTGGTGACCCTTTTCCATGGCAGCTCCTCCACCTGCATTATTGAAGTGAGAGAGCGGCTCGCTGTCGGGCCTGAGCTGCAGCTGTGCTCAGGTCACAGTCTGAGGCTGATTTTCCTCTCAGCTATTTTTCTCAATCTGTAACTAAAATATCTGACTAGTGAACATTTTGAGGTGAAACATACGTTGGTAAATTGATATTTTGCACAGAATTGATCCTGTTTAATAGTGGCCCGAAAAGAGGATTAATTTAAACAATTACCGAGGCAGTTACTTTTCAAAACACTTCAAAACAGAGACAGTAATTACATCATTTGAATTAATCATTTTAATTTGGCAACATTTTTGAGTAACATCACTTTAATTCTTTAACTTCTGTCTGATTTTTTTAAAAGCGCAAATTACTGCCAAAGACCAAACCAAAGTGACTAATCAGCTGTGTTTTGATCAGGCAAAATATTAATAATTTTCATTCAGCAGAACCCAACCAAATGCATTCACTCACATCACTCTGAGAGGCCTTTTGTGGAGATGTATTTTTGATACTTGAGCACCTTTGTTGCCTTTATTTTGCCATTTCTCATTTTTCCACTCCAAAAGAATGTAGTTTGAACTCCATGCTCCCAAAGGATCAACCTGGAGCGCTGTTCTCTTTATTTCTAAAAAAACTAACTCAACAGCTTTTACTGCCACTACATTTTAAATGCGTGGGTTCAGAATCGGTGAATAACGTTTGACCTTTTTTTAAGCAGTTTTTTTTGTCATCAGTACTTTCTCTTCAACCTCTAAAACTGACAGTGCTTGTACCTGATGAGGATGTGTCAGTACCTGAGGCTGAAACTTCCTCATGCGATTTGGTTGCATGAAACTGAGCTCCAGTGAAAATCATGAACTGGGTTTGCATCATCGTTTGGGTTTGTTCCATGTGGGTTTGGTGACACAGCAATGGTATGAATTGTGTCTTTTTTATGCTGTGCTTTTTTTTCTGAAAGGAGCTCTGTGTATCATTTTAACATCGATAAATTCTTCATTTTGAGACATGATTACCGTAAACAGACAAGAGCGCTGCCATCAGGCCTGTCAGGGCCTGTCTGCCTCCTAAACCTAATTTTGCTATAGTTTGCTATAGTTTGGTGAGGTGAGACGAGAGGGGCGCTGTTCCCGCAGGGTGTGCAGGTCTTTATGACCCCTCTTGGATTGCTTTACCACACAAAACAAGAACAGGGCGCTGTTCTTCCCGAACAAACAGAGCTAAAGCTTTCAGAGTGTCTGGCAGATGGTGGAAGGAAAATACAAGACTTCAAGACTTCAAGATGCTTTATTGTCAATTCTGCAGTTATGTGCCAGACATACAGAGAATCGAAAAAAAAAAAAAAAAAGTTTTACTCTGACCTTATCCACGGTGCAAACAGTGCAAAAAAAGTTAAGTATAAAAACAGTGCAAAAAAACAGTGCAAAAAAGGTAAGTATAAAAACACAATTAAATACTGCAAAAGAAAAAAATTCTTTAAAAGCGATACAAGAAGCAATATAAAAACACTATTAAACAATAGGATGCAACAAAACACAAAAACAAAACAACAACTCTCCTTCCACAGTGTTTAAATTCATATCACGACAGACAGACAAACCAAGGATAGCAAGTGGAGTAGGTGCCTTTTTGAGCCGTGTTTGACGTTTGTTCCATACCTCAGTGTGTGGTGTAAAATAAATAAAAGTGAATCTGAATCAAATGGAAGCCAATTTTTGCCAGTCAAAGAAAAAAAAGGGTTCAAAATGATCAAAAGTGTTAGATAAAAAGTCATAATAATGAGATGAAAAAAAATCAAAATTATGAGATAAAAGGCACATGTGCTGTCTTCAAAGGTCAGTAGTGATATTCAGACTGTTCCTCTGTCTGTGACCAGCGTTTCGGTGCAGCCACCTGCAACCACGACACGGACCAGATGTTTCCAGCTGCCGTTCGATGAGGGTTCCCACTTCATCACTTTTTCTCTCCACACCGGAGCTGCTTCTCGCTTAAAATCTTTCCTAGAGGGCGTTTGTTTAGTTCAGTCGTGTGTGAGTCAGTAAGCAAATGATGTTCTTCATCTGCTGCAAAGCTACGTTTAAAGTCCTTTCTGTGTCAAATTGAGCAGGAGAGCTCCTAACAATCTCACAATTTGGACTTTCTTTATCATTTTTTTGGCGGAAATGGGCTTCCATAGATTCAGGTTTGAAAGGCCGGTGGGAAATCACTTTGAACATGTTGAACCTCTTCAGGGAGGCGAAGGGGGGACAGGAGGCAATGGGGCTGATGGGAAATTTTGTCTTAATGTGGAGAAACACCGGCACAAACACCACCACTGGGCTGAGACTTTGTAGTAAAGATCAAGGTAGTCACAGTAATTAGTGATGTATTGATCTCCTCAATCAAACGCTCTCATTCCCTTTTAAGTAAAATAAAAGTTAACATTTACAGCCGCTGCCACTGTGCCCTTGAGCAAAGCACTGCATCTTTAACTGCCACCGGGGGAAGAGTGTGTGTAAACGTGTGAATGTGGAGCTGGAAAAAAGCAAAGCGTCCCGACACCAGCCAGGCGCTAACCACATTTTGTTTCCCTGACGTCGTCGTTACCGCCATCACAGTTTCATCGTTTGTATTTGTCACACATTTAATGAACACGACACACCTCGATGACTGGAGTGTGTGTGACAGAACCGGACTGGGATGACAAGCAGGTGTGTGACTGCTGAGGTGAGTCATCAGCTGGTGATTGACACACACATCAGCATGCATGTGACATGTATGTGTGTGTCTAAAAAGAAAGAGGGAAATCTTTGGGTTGATGGTTAGAGACTGTAATCAATAATCAACAGTCGGTCCTCACAAGTGCAGCAGACACACAGAAAAACGTCCTTCACTTCCCTCTTCCCTCTCCGTCAGTCCTCTAAGCAGTTTTGCTCACAGTACTTTCTCTTTCCGTGTAAAACCCCTCCATGTTTCCCTCCACTTCAACACCGAAACAGAAACGCTGAACCTGTTTTTCCTCTGAAGCCCACAGTTGATTCCCAGGCGACCATTATCTGCCACACATTCATAAAACATTTACAACAGAAGACAAAAGGACGGAGTCAAACACAGCTGTGCATGTTCCACAACACACACAGAGTGATGGATTATATGTGACACAAATGATCATCTAAAATAATTATAAACTGCTATCCATTCATTGTTTTTGCACTCACCATGACTCTGGTTCATTTTAAATATGTAAGTGTTTATCTCAGACTTAGAAACATGTTTAAAAAGGAGAAAAGCATTTAGGTTGAAATAATAGACGCTGATTAATTTTATTCATTTTTGCAGCTGCCGATAACTTCACTATTTGGGTACAAATTGACATACAGTTTACATTAATCAGCATATTCAGTGCACACTGAGGGCAAAACAGCCCTGAAAGCGACAGAGGGGGATTAGGCTGGGTTAGTGTGCTTGTGTACTTCATATTGATTGGGTTATAATGCAGTTTAAGTGGGCTAATCATTAGTCTCTAATGGAATTCATTTTGAAAATAAACAGGCGTCCCAGGCCTGGAGCCGTGCAGCTGCACCACAGCCCAGCAGGGGGAGCCAGAGATCAGCGGCAGAGCTTCCAGCTTTGTTTTGGCAAAACTGTGGCTCCTGTTTTTAATGTCCAACCCATGTGTGCAGACTGAGATCTGAGTCTCTGTGATGCAACGACATGCTGTCAGTCTCACGTCCAGACACCTGAGAGGTAAATAGATGACATGCAGGATTTCATCGTCATCATCATCATCACTGTCATCATCATCATCATCATCATCATCATTATTGTTTAAAGCCTTTATTTATTTCAGGAACTTCAGCCGAGTTCCCTGTTGTATACAATTCCACACTTTCATACTGTACTGGGAACTGCCCAGTATAACCACAGTCTCCTACTGGTGGACACTGTCAATCATCACTGTCAATCGCCTGGTGGCACGTAAATTCACAGGACCATATCAAATGTCTTATAAATGCAACACATACAGTTGACTGGCACTGTTCCTTTTTTAGGATATATAGTATATCATATTATATAATCGGCCCCAGGTGTGTGTGACTCACACACACCTGGGGCTGATAACAGGCATTTAGTCGAATGCATATGCACCAATGTGCTCCAAATGCTAAGGAGGCTTATAATGAGATTTATATCTATCTATCTACCTACCAGCTTAAAGCTGACAGGGATGTGACTCTATGTGCTATAAAAAGGAGGAAGTATTAAAATAGTACTTTTGTGGTTGAAGCTCATTAGCCAACTTTAAAATGAAAAAAAGGAAAACTGAGGACATATCTTGTTAATTTTTTCTCTAAGTATTGTGAGTAGCGTTACATTATTTGGATTGAGTGGTACTTGTTTAAATTCCCCGCCCAGGGATTCAAACCAGCAACCCTCCTCCTTCTGTAACCTCTAAACGACTCATTTATACACCTTCATCCAGGGTGGGAGAAATTAATTACTCGTCCATAGCAAGTCTTCCCTGACAGATTCTGCTGGTTTCTCTTCGGGCTCTTGGCAGGATCCGGCTGATGCCTCGCCAGAGCTCCCACGGTCCGCCGGTTTGAAGCGACTTCCTCCCTCAGAGGAAATCATCAGCGCACAGGCTTTCTTCTCATTTCCTCTCTTTCTCCTGATGTAATTTGACTCTGTGGGAGGCGACCCTGCCTCTGGGCGAGAGCGGCAGAGCAGGAGGGGGACTGAGGAACAGACGGAGGGAGGATGTAGGGGGAAGGGGGAGTGCACTTTACAAGAAGAAAGAAAGGAAACTTTGTTTGGTTTGCACCTTCCTGCACTCGCACTCACTAAGAGCTTCATGTTAAAAAGACAAAGATGACACATGCATGACACATTATGATTATTAACGAGTCTGAGGAATTTCCCAAAAGCACAGACTCAGCTGACGTGGAGGCTGAGGCGCACTCACATTTTTTTTTTTTTTTTTTTTTGGCTGAGCACTTGTTGCTGGGGTTTCTGTAGGTGGCGCTCTTTTCTTTTTCTCTGTTCAGCCAGGGTGGCTAGCGCTGCTCACATGCTTACTACTCAATTCTTCCTCTGCTGTAAATAGCAACTAATATAACATGACTGGGATAGGAATTAGTGGTTGAGACTCTGGTAAATGAAGATTTCATTCATATGTGTCTTTTCATGGGCTCATCATTCAAACCCACAGATCTTTAATTCCAAATCTAATGGAGATCCTGTGGTTTCCAAAGATCCCAAATATGTCCTGGGGAATTAGAGAGAAATGTGTGTACAATTATGCACAAACCATCCAGATAGTTTCAGTTTGATGTAACGCTGCGGCCACAGCGGCATCTTGGCTTTGAATATTTCACCCAGTACAAGCTGCAACCAGCAGATACACAATGTGGATGTACAATTATGCAGGGGAAAGGGCTTTGTTTTTCTTGAGGGGAAATCATAGTCCAAGCGGTTAAATGGGATGTTTGAAACCTGCTCAGAAGTGTGAGCGGAGGACAGGAAGGGGGTCGAGGGTGGAGCAGGATGGGAGGGGAGAGGTGCAGGGCGGCTGCCGGGTGGGTTGGGGGGGTTGATGGGTGCAGTCCAACATCACAGTGCAACATTCCTGCTGCCTCGGCCACGCCCCGCTGTGGATTCCCAACCTGCATTCGCAAATCCGTGTTTGTGTTGAAATGCAGAACCAGAGCATGAATCTGTCTCTCCCTCCCCCTCTGCAGCCCCCTCCAACCCCCCGCAGTTCCTCATTCTCCTCATTCCTCCTTGTCAAATCACACCCTCCAGAAGAGAAATGCTTATCTGGCCACACAAAACACACACACACACAGATGCACGAGGCCACACAAATACACACACATGCAGAATATACAAACACACACAACAGCGAAAACAGTGGACAGCGAAGAGACCATCATCGTCACCGCAGGCCATCCCCTCATTTCCAAACAGATATGCACCACACTGCAATGGGAGCGAGCAGGCAACAATCATGTGGAAATATAATAAGTTACAGATGGGATTTCAGCGAGGCAGTGAACGCCTCAGAAACACACACACACACACACACACAGAGAGAGAGAGGGAGAGCTACTGTGCTGTGTTGGTGTCCGTCAGAGAAGACGGCTGCTCTTCATTCAGAGTTTGGGTTTCGGTCGGCGACTTGTCTCTAAATTCCTCCTCACAGAGCTGCAATTATAATTCAGGCCTTTGCAGGGTCAGACTGTCCCTTCAGCGCAGCCCTGATTTAGAGCCGCTGTGCTGGAAGGCATGAGCTCTTATCATGTAGGCCACAACAGCTCCCTCTCACTAGCAGGTTGCCCAGGCCCCTCTCAGCTCTAATGTTAGACACAAGCCTTCGACCCACATTCAGGCCTGATATTGTCTCTTCAGGCCTGATACTGTCTCTTCAGCAGGGACGGTTTTTGCTATGGGCAGTGTGGGCAACCGCCCAGGGCACAATCTACTTGGGGGCGCACAAGCGCCGTCCAAAAAAAAAAAAAAAAAAGTGCGTCCGCGAAAAAAAAAAAAAATCGTTTCTAGACTAATATCGCTCATTTCCATGTCAAGTTGGTGCAGTGGGCGCTAAGGCGCCCCTACTATCACGTCAACTTGCTGCTGAGAGTCATGTATACAGGCCGCGTGTGTCAGAAGAAAAGGCAAGGGGGAGGGGGGCGCGGGGGGTCAACTTGCGACTGCAGAGGCTGTGCGCAGGTTGTGAGTCTCAGGAAAAGCAAAGGGGAGGGGGGCGGGGGATAGACTAACCTCTGATATGAAAGATTCCAGGCCAAACAACACAAACTGCTGCTTCCAAATAAATTGTATTTCATTCATAAAATTAATTTAGACCCCTTATAGCTACATGTAATTTATTGGGTTATGTGAAAATGCCAAACAACAACAACAACAACAACAAGTCAATGGAGTGTCATGGACAAAAGGCCAAAAAAACAACAGGTGCCCAGTTCAGAAAGAGAAGGAGGGAAGAAGAGGAGAAACGTTCAAAAGATAAAGGTATGCAAGTCTCTATGCGTGACGTTAATTGTGCATGTAATGAAACAGTAGCCTATACCCTATTTATTAGCCTCTTGCTAATATGTTGACACACTTAGCCACAGAAGTTTTTTTTTTTTTTTTTTTTTTTTTTTTTTTGGTTTTTAGTTTTGCTGAACTAGCAACTATTAGAATTTTAGGCATCATGTCATGGAATTAATTTCACCCATAGGCTAGTTTGTGTTTGCAACACAACAAGTGCAAGTTCACATTGGCCTGTGGATTTGGTAAACAATACGTCCTGACTGTGGAATTTTTAATTTTTTTTTGCTATACGTGGGTCTATGGTAACCTAAATAACTTCCTATACACTGACATGACATTTTGTAAGCTATATGTGATATAGCTTTATGAGTAATTTCTAGTGTGTTATTCTTAGTTAATAGGATGTTAACAAATGATAGGCCTGATGTGGTGGGGGTGGGGGAGTGGGGGATGTTCGCCCAGGGCGCAAAACTAGCCAGGACCGCCTCTGCTCTTCAGGCCTGATATCGTCTCTTTCTGTCCCTCTCGGCTGAATTCTCCTCGGTCAGGAGAGGGACTAAGCTCGTCTCTGTTTGTTTGTCCATCTCCATCACATTATTTACTTGCCTCTGCTTTTCTGTTTTCAATGGAACTTGGGGAAATTATTGATTTTGCCACTGGGGGTCCAGCATTTTGAATATAAACCTGATTGGCCCACCACAGTGCCACCACCAGGCCAACAGGGCCCTGAGCCTAATGCTGAGTATGTCGGACAATACTGGGTCAGATATGATGAGCCTTTGGGGAATGATGCATGAGTGAGTTACACCCTGGGCAACTCCCACCAGTTGTGGGAGCTGTTATGGTCAGCGCTGACTTGTTAAAAATGATGACTGATCACATGTTTATTGATCAATACTACGCTGGTGTGTTGTCCACACCTCAACACAAGTAAATGTAATGTTCATCATAATAACTGTCCAGGACTTTGGCCCGGTGTCCATGAAAGACAAAATAACTGATCCTCTTAATCAACACTTTATTTCTGCTGGATTGTTATTTGAGAACGAAAATGTCCAGATAAAGGCTGCTAATATCCTGAACATTGTCTCTTGGCCCCGTAAGCCCCGCCAAGGCTCCTGAAAAAAAATTTAAAAATCCATTCTTGCTGACTCACTTGATCCTTTCTTATGAAAGCGTGCACATTTTCACCTTGACAGCTTACTGTTGTGCTTTTCCTAAGATGTGGAAGGAGGCTCTTGGGCTTGCACTTGACAAAGCAGTGAACTTAATGATTTAAATAATGATAGCCCAACCGCTGGGATGCATATCTGTACTCTTTGATATATAAGATATTACACCCCAAAGTGCAAAAGAGATTTTCTAACCCTGAGTGCAATCTATTCATACACTTGAAGAGGTTTTGAATTTACTGCAATCTTTGTGGAGCTCAAAATGTCAAAAATTTATATGTTAAAAACTCAATAATAGCAGCTTTTTCCAAAAAACATCTAGAGGCTACCCACCATCTGACCATCAGTGCTGCAAACTGTCTATCTGCACAGACAGAGGTGCTGACATTCATATTTAATAGGCAACTCAGAAACTTTTTGACATTAAACGGCATGGTTTTGTCTCAAACTGTTTGAAAGTGGGGCATTTAGCAGCTCCATTTCCTCCAGGGGGAGAAAAATTTGTCTGCATGTAAATTGTGTGCATGTGAATGTGGTGATAGACACCTAAATCATGTCTTTAATATGCACCAAACAGGTTTCAGACTAGGACGTAGCACAGCAACACTGGTTTTACATGACTTTGTGAAGTGTCTCGGCCAATGAAAAAAATAAATAAAATAAAAAGTGCAGCATTATTCCCTGTCAAAGACATTTAACAGAGTTGATCACGTCTTGTTTAGACTTTTATCAGCTGACTTGAGTCCTCGTGCCTGCAGATGTTTTATAAAGTCACTTTCTGACTGGTCTCATCATTGCATCTTTGCCGCTGGCGTCCCACAGGGGTCAATTCTGGGACCACTTCTGTTAGACATTTACACAAATGATACTGTCCTTTCTGTAACAACAATAGTGTTACTAATTTTATAGCAACTGTGTTTGCCACTTTTTTATTATCTACAGTTGGCTTTTACTCACACATGTAAAGCTTTTGATTTTAAACTAATATTGAATCCAGACAAAATGAGTGGATTTCCTAATCTGTGTGTGTATATTAGATTTTTCTCTCCTTGTGTGCGTCCCTGTCTGAAAGTACTTGATATCTGGACGGGTTAAAGCCTTTTTTTCCACTGTCACATATGAATTTAACAAAAGTTAAGAATCAAACTACGGTAGGTGTATTTTACGAAAATGAAATCACATCTGTCCTTGAATAACAGAAGAAATGGTTCATTGAGAATCTTTACCAGTTTCAGAACAATGGCAGTATAAATAAAAATGCTGCTACTACAGGTTTGATGTGGGTGCAGTTTAATAAAAAGTGCATTATGTTTTGCTACAGGTGACCAAGGTGATTCCAAACACTACTTGAAATGCTGGTGGGTCTCATGGAGTGAGGCAGTTTTGCTATTTTTATTCACAAAGCCTTTTCTGATAACCCTTTCCCTCCTATCTGAAGTCGGTGACGGATAGAAAGTCTATCAGATCAGAAAACTGTCTCGCGCTGGAGGTTTAATCACTTGCCTCTGAGCCGCGCAAATCGGCTTTCAGTTACTCAGCCGCTCATTTATGGAATTATCTTCAAAGCCAGTGAAAATTAGATCAGCTAGTGTCTCTAGCAGAATTATAATATAATATTTTATAATATCATACAAGGGAGTGTTTCACTGATTAAAGCGCTTGCTTCTAATGATGTTGCGCCGGCTTTCACCAGTTGACTTCCATTCTTTTCATCCTTTTTTCTGACCTTAATTGAGTTTAGATTAGACCAGATTACAGAAAAAGTAAAGAAATAATTGATAGTGGTGATACAACAGAACAGTGTGAACATGTATTACAATGCAATAAAAATGCTGTAATAATAATAATGATAATAATAATAATGATAATACTGCCTTGTCATTTGTTGTTGGACTGACAGCATTGTCTTTTCTTATTCCAAAACAGGACGGGGGCTGGGGAGGATGTTTTGAAAGCCAAAGCTTTCAGTAAAAATCCAAACAGCCTATGAGTCAGCAAAAACTGGATTTTTCTTGTACTCAACCCCGCCCCCCTCCACACCCCAATCACTGTGTGTGCTTACACAACCGTTACTTCAGTGACCAAACCTGACCTAAGTTGTAATTTGAGCAGACAGGAGGACTGCACCCTGTCCCATTCGGTGGGGATGGGATGCTGTTTGTTTTTACATTATTTTAAGATATAATCTTGTTTATGGCGGTATATTAGGATCATTGCAGGGGGAAAAAAATATGGAACTGAGAGGGGGGTTTATATCTCAAGAAAAAAAAAACCTCTATATTTCAGAAATTAAAGTTGTTAAAAAGGAGAAAAAAAACTCACAAATTTATGAGAAACAAAACTCGAAAGTTCTGATTACCAGGATTTCCTTGTTATTCTGATAGTATAAGGAAAAATATTTTTTCGAGTTTTTTTCCTGTAAATTTGTCACTTAATCTCAGAATTTGAGTTTTGTTTTGTTTTTTTCTCATAAACTGGAGTTTTATTCTCACAAAATTCTGACTGTATTATCTCAGGAATTTCAGTGTTTTTTGTCTCATAAATTTTTGAATTTTCTTCTTGTAATTTGCAAATTCAATCTTGGAAATTGTGAATGGTAAATGGTAAATGGACTGCATTTCTATAGCGCTTTTCTAGTCTACTAACTACTCAAAGCGTTTTACAATGTTTGCATCACATTCATCCATTCACACACACCGATGACAAAGGCTGCCATGCAAGGCACCTAGCTGTCCATCAGGAGCATTGAGGGGTTCAGTATCTTGCTCAAGGACACTTCAATACACTCTGGAGGAGCTGGGGATTGAACCCGGAACCCTCTGGTTACCAGACAATTGCTCTAATGGTGTTCCAGAATGGTGTTCTCTCTGAATAATACCCCCCTCCATGGCTCCATAATTTTATTTTTCTCCCTACTATGGCCCTGATTTGCCGTCATACTCTGTGCATAAAAGGATTACTGAAAAGATGCTGGTTAGTGAGACAGCAGTTCAGTGTTAGCATGAAGCCGAGGCTCTCGGAGGAAGTCTTCACTGTTTGATGAGCCTCAGTGAGACAGGAGCTGTGAGTGGGTGAGACAGGAGCTGTAGGTGGGTGAGACAGGAGCTGTGAGTGGGTGAGACAGGAGCTGTGGGTGGATGAGACAGGAGCTGTGAGTGGGTGAGACAGGAGCTGTGGGTGGGTAAGACAGGAGCTGTGAGTGGGTGAGACAGGAAGCCGTCGAGCAGAGCACCTTCTGGGGAGGCTGACTCACGTCCGAGGCAGCCGCTGCTGAAATGACAGGGAGGTGATATTCATCTTTACTCACCATCATGATGTGAGGGAGACTGAGGCAGGCAGACTGGGAACATGTCACAGCACATGTGAAATATGCCTTTTCACATGTGAAACTTTGAATCTCACATGTGAATTCACCATTTTCTCGTGTGAATTCCCCATTTTCACATGTGACTGGCAACATTCACATGTAACCTAACATTTTCACATGTGAAAAGAAAATGTCACATGTGATCCTTAACTTTTCACATGTGAAAAGAAAACAGTCTCACTCATGAACCGGGTATTTTCACATGTGATCTGCTGCTTTCACAACTGAAAATTTCCACATGTGAAAAGGAAATTGGTCAAATAAGGTCATGTGGTATTAACATTTTTACATGTGACTGGCCTATGAACTGGAATTTCCACATGTGAAAACATCATGAAATATCACATGACTAGTTTCTTTACATGTGAACTATAATTTTCACATGAAATCACACGTGAAATTTACATCTTCACATTAATTCTACACTTTCACATTTGATTGGATTCTTCCTATGTGGACTATAATTTTCACATGTGCAATAATCACATGTGGTTTATGATCACATGTGGAAAAACATGAAGAACATGAAAATCACATGTGAAAAAACACATGTGGTTTTGGAACAGGTGTTTTTCATTTTGTTTTTTCACAGGTGAAGTAATCACAGGTGGTTGCAGATCATGTGTGGAAAGAAACAATGTGAAAATCACATGTGAAATCATCATATCACATGTGGTTGTAGATCACATGTGCTCCAAACATTTCACATGTGATTCTGCATGTTATTTTTTTTCACAAGTGTTATTGTTGTCTGTTGTTTCAGGGTGTAATGTGCAGCGTTTGAACTCATCAGGCAGCCGGAGAGTGGAGGGAGGCCACGCTTTACATTCACATTTGCTTTATATATTTATACTGGAAAATCTGCTTTTATGGGATGTTATTCTGTTATTGCACTGCATTTCTCAGGAAACATCTTCCTTTTTCCTCAGTGATGTCACTCAGAAACAAGAAGCGACCCTCCCTCTGTCAGCCTGCAGCTCAGAGCTGAAGACCAACAGGCTAATTATCATGTTAACTATAACTACCACCACTTGTGTGATTATAAAAACTGAAAAACTGTCATATTTCTGCCATAAAACAGTCAAAGAACAGTTGGCTGACATTATCTTAGGCTTTCTGGCATAAATCTGCTAAATCTGCATTATTATCTTAAAATAATATTGAAGTACTCACTTCCATAGACTTGCTTTGAAGTGATAATCTTTTAATGATTGTGTTATCTTACACTCTTATATTTCTGATGTTGCTTAAATTGCGTTTGCTGTCAGTTTTCTTTTCTTTTCTTTTCTTTTCTTTTTTCTTTCTTTTTTTTGTTTCTACCCTCTTGTAAGAATATCCTTGAGCAGTGCTAGAAAATAAATATCACTGTCAGGACTCAGACGTTTTAACTTTTTATCTGACTCCAGAAGGCATTAGAAGTTTTTACCAATCAAACATTTTCCTTTACTGAAGTAAATGATTTACTCCGCCGGTGTGTGAGAATGCAGAGGCAATGAGGCGCCTGAACACAAGCGCTGCTTTCTGTCCAAGACAAAAGCTCTGTTGTCTCAACTGTATCGCCAAAGCAGATAACTAAATGTAAGCAATCTTTAACAAAAAAAAAAAAAAAAAAAAAGACATGTTGAGCTGATAAATGATATGGTGTGAAAACCTGTAGGCCTGTTACACAATACCGCATGAACAGCAACATCTACAATTCCATGACTTCACATGTTGTCGGTGATGTCGGAAAATTAAAAACATGGAAACTGTCACCTCTCTCGCTCACAGCGGAAAATAACCATCAACATGAAAGTCATTTGAATTTTCAGAAGTTCATTTTTTTCTATTTTCTATTATCAGTTTAATACTGTTTTAGAGCCTACAAGGAAGTCATACAGTCAGATTTATGAGCCCACAAAGCCAAATGACTATTCTGATAAAACAAAAATGTCATTTAATTAGATTAGATTAGATCTAACGGTGAGAAAAGCTAACAGCCACACTGTTCATAGACGGGCACCATGCACTTAAAACAACAACGTGAACACGGACAGAGGAGCTGAAATAACAAACAGACAAACAAACAAACAGACAATTAGACAAACAAATAAACAAAGCTGACCTGCTCCAAGTGCTGTTGCCCTTCATTTTACTCACAAAACGCTGAGAAGCCAGCAAGGCCAGGCTGGGCAATGTAGCAACTGCACTGTGAATGTGTGTTTTTGTGTGTGTGTGTGTGTGTGTGTGTGTGTGTGTGTGTGTGTGTGTGTGTGTGTAGAGAGACACACACACGACCATGAAGCCTGTCACCTGTGTCTTGCTGCACCTTAGCACTGAGCTCTGCACAGACATACAGAACAAATCTTTAAATATGTTCACTTAAAGACATTTTTAACTGCATTTTCATTTTGGTTATTTTATACTTTTCTCTAGACAGACAGACAGACAGATAGATAAATGCACTTTATTGGTCCTAAATTGGGAAATTCTTGTGCCATAAATTCTACCTTTGAACAGAGTTTATAATGTTCAGTTTGTGTTGACACTGTGGAGAATGTGTCACTTTAATTATGTGTTTATTACTGAGATTGTAGTTTGCAGAGGTCTGGTGCTGGACTACATTATACTGAGGGGTGTTTCTCATTTTTTGTCCCTCCCTATTTGAATACAATTAATGGAGACAGAATCAAGGCCGTAACACCCAAATACATTGAGAGGTACAAGTCCCCCCCAATGCTCAACCAGCAAGTTATAATGATGGACATGCCACCTTTTGTTCAAATGTAAATAAAAGCTGAGAAATAATCGTCTTATTATCTTTTTGGGGAAACCTGTGTCATTTCCGGTCCAAAAACAAACAAACAAACAAACAACAACAACAAAAAAAAACTTTAAGTCAAAATTTGCCAAGGGTATGAATAATTTCGGTTTTGACTGTATTATAAACACAGTATGACAGCAGGTTTCACACAGACACAGAGTGTAGCCTCCAAGCTCCATGTTTAATGATTAGAAACCGAAAAGGAAACAATGTATCAAACAATATTTTTTATGTCTCAACAAGATAAACACACACACACACACACACACACACACACACAATGGGTGAACTGAATTGAAATTGAGCTGAAGTGAAAGAAAGACAGCAAGACACACACACACACACACACACACACACACACACACACACACACACACACACACACACACACACACACACACACACACACACACACACACACACACAGTGGGTGGAGTCGAGCCCCCCCTCCTGTCCTCAGGAGAGCAGCTAGGTAACCGGTCGGACTTGAGGTGGACTCCTACCCCGGAGAACAAACCACTTTCCTTCGTGTGTGTGTGAGTGTGTGTGCGTGTATGTGTGTGTGAGAGAGAGAGTCACGCCCTTTTACAAGCAGATGACCGTATAGATTACACACAGCTCTATCAGCTGGAAGCAGCACCGACAGCACCGCAGCGCTCCCCCGCACACTGCGCCCTTCGCCCGGACAGCAGCGCAGGCTCGGCCCGCCTGATCCTCCGCCATGGCCCCGGGCCGCTGGATCTGCCTCTGCCTGCTCATCCCGGTGAGTGACTGATCGACTTATCGCGGGCTGATATTAATTCATCTGAGAAAACAAAAGCAGAGGACAAACTGGCAAGTAGCGCTCAATAATTGCGAGGCATCAACTTGATAAATGACGCTCATTCCGCTGCACCGTTATCAGAGGAAAGCTGCTGATATGGGAAGGACAGCGCTCTTATCTCAAGTTTCAAACTTTATTTTTCTGTTTTCTGCAGCTTTTCTTTCTTTTCAACATGTTCGTGTCCAAGCGCTCCGAGGCTGGGCTGGGAAAAATGTCCAGCGGTGAAAAGGCTACTTTGGCTTTAAAAGGGGGAGGCGCTCATATGTGCTTTTACTGTTAACTCCGCTAAAGTTTGGTGAACCGGGAGAGATATGCAGGCCTAATAAAAGAAGAATGCATGACCAAAGGCATTCAGCCAGGCCTTGTAACAGAGGAACAGCACAGAACAGCACAGTGGACTTCCTCCACTGAATACATTTAAAATCAACCCAATCAAAGGAAAAAAAAACAAGCTCTAATGTTGTTTATCTCTGGTGTGATGTCCTTGTAGAAAACAAAAGCAACTTTCTATTTTTTATCAGCTGGACATGAACTAAAACCACTCTTTTTCCCCCCCTGTTTGTTCCTGGGCTTCCAGACTTCACCAAACTGTTGATTTGTCACTATAATCAACACAAACACACTCAAATGCTGTTATGAGACTCACAAAAGAAGTCATTTGTGATGTTTTTATTTGGTCTCATGTTGACTTATGATTTACCTCTAAATGGAAGTTAAGAGGATTAACACGTCAGCACAGAGACGATCAGCTTGCTGGTTCAAATGTGGACTTACCTGTTTGGTCATTTTTAGCTCTCTGTCCTGCAGTGTGTGTGTGTATGTGTATGTGTGTGTGTGTGTGTGTGTGTGTGTGTGTGTGTATGTGTGTGTGTGAGTGTAAAGACGGAATGACCCTTTATGGGGAAGTTTGCTGTTAGCACCATTCACTGGACACAGAAGCCCGTTTTTCTTGAATGATCATAATAGAAGTAAAAGTAATAGACCTGTGTGAAATGCTTCTTGTGATTTAGACCCGGTATAGTGTCGTGTCGCACTGCGGTGTGTTTGCTGTTCAGTTTCTGTTGTCTTATTGTCTTTGCAGCTGCAGGTGTGTTTCCATCATGGAGATCCGCTGGACAGTTGGCAGTCATTTCCAGTCTAAATTTAGGCCTTAACTGCACTGTACATAACAATAACCAGAGGCAGGGAGCTGGCTGCAGCGTCTGTGGATCTGTTTAGTGACGTCCTCAGTCCCAGTGAGCGGTGTGATCAGGTCGATTAGTTCCTGTGGCTCAGTAAAGTCTCTACTCCAGAGCACAAACAGAGTCAGCTCAGCCAACCTGAACAAACAGAGCTCACTCACTCACTAACTAACTAAGTGGGAAACCAGTCAGGGCTGCCCTGATAAAATCAATGGTGTTTGCTATTTATGAGTTTGGGTCCTGCAGTGTGAGCGCGGCAGAGGCTGTGTGAAATTAAGGTTTTGCTGTAATGGAGATGCTATTTAGACACTAATCAAACTGATATGCATGACCTCATGAGCGCAGACTGCACACACTGCAGTAAGGGGGGTAAAACCATAAAAAAACAAACCATTCAACACACACACACACACACACACACACACACACACACACTACACGCTGCACGCTGCAAAGTGCAGTGTTACACACACATCCACTGTGTTTTCTCATGTTTGTTTTGAATAGTCTATTGTCTTTGAAAGTATTTCTGACTCTGATTCTGACAGAATATTTATTGACTTCATATTGTTATCCTAAATATCTGAATGAAAAAAGTTATTTTTGCAAAAAGAGAAATACATTAGAAATAGTTGTTTTTTTCTCCTTAACATGAAAAACAAACTGAATCGAAACTGAAATTGTGACCCAAAAGTTGCAATACAAATCAAACTGTGGGGCTAATTTAACTGTTACACCACTAATTGCAATTTATTAATTTTATCATAAAAATATTTTCATAAACAGTAGTTCAATAAAGCTGCATTCTGCAAAATCTAAGCACACACTGAGCTGATGAATTAATGAATATACTGAAAGTGCTTTTGTTTTTAAATAGTCTAAAACTTTTGTCTTTGTAAGAATCTGTTTATTTCATATTTTCCCAATTCTCTGAATGAAAAAAAAAGTTATTTTTTCAAATAAGAAAAAAAAAAAAAAAAAAAAAAAAAAAGATTTGGGTGGACTGATCACATGTCAGACTGTGCAGTGTCTGGCGTGAAGCTCCTCCAGAGTGACACAGATTGTGGTTTGCGTGAGTCGGCTTTGCAGCCTTGTTTTGCTTGCAGATTCATGCAAAGCACTGGAATGTCATTTGGACGCGTACATGCATTTCAAAATCCAAAGTCCTCAAGAGAATATTGTGTATTTCACTCCGGTTATAAATTACAGCTCGGTACCAAATGCATTACAAAAGTCATCATGGCCTCCCTGATCGGTGGCGCCCCTGCAGTGTCTCCTCAGGCTGGGATAATTCGGGCGGGGCCTCCCCGCCCGGCTCAGAGCAGCAGCTGTTTTGCAGAATTCCTTCATCATGGGTGTCAGTGAATTTGGCTATGTTGTGTCACCTGATGTAAATGCTGTTGCATAAGTGATCACCTTGCAAAAAAAAAAAAAAAAAAAAAAAAAAAAAAACAGCTCAGTGAGGCATTTTTGCCCTGTAACATCACCGTTTCCAGACTTGGTAATTTGTGATCTGCAGCCGTCCCGCCCGTGAGTCAGAAGAATGTCGCAGCCTCAACGGCGGCGTGATGAACCGGTTCAGCTCAACCAGTGATATTATTACTGATATCATTTCCATTCCAGCAAAGTTTCACTAATGCATGAATGACTCTCCAGTAGGCAGAGTCATTCATAAATTCATAAATCATAGATTTAGATGCTTAATTCACAGTTTTAGGAGGATTTGCCTTAGGAAAGAACCTACAGAAACCAGATGGCGGAAATTATGGCTTATAATCTACAATTATTTATTAAAAGAATGAATAAGTGACGAGCTTTCAACAGAACCAACATGGCTTTAGGCATCATCTCTGCAATGATACAGTAAATAATTGCTATTGCTCTGTCTTTGTATGACTTAAGTGTCTTTTTGTACGGGGTAACGGCTGAACAAGTGGACACTGTCATTGGTTTATGAACTTCAGAGGTTTGACTGTCAGCAGCAGTCGGGCCGGGCTGTTGGCTGAGGCTAGCATGATGGCGCCAGATGGGGGAAACAGACTAAAAAAATAACTGCGTTGAAGATTAATGTCATCAGCATATCATCGTTATCGTGGATGATTTTATCGGGAAAATTATCGAAATTGTTTTATCGCCCAGCCCTGTTTTCCAGTCTCATGTCAGCTGTTTGTGTGGTGGTTCAAGATGGCTGGTGCGTTCTTTCAAGGGTGAAACATCACAAATGTAATCCATGACAATATACCCTAAACATAACTAAAAATGCACTTTAGTTGTGTGGGAAGGTAATTTCTGCGACTGGTTGGATGTCAGGTAACAGCCACAGAGGTCAACTCCACCGGTGGTGATTTCTTTCCTGTCTAGATTTGCATTGAAGAGTTGACGCTGATTTTATTTTGGTTCATGTTTTTCAGTCTGTCACATGCGGAGGTAGGTAAGACTCAAACACAGAAGACCAGGCAGGAAAGCAAGTATAATAACTAAACCAGGAAACGAGGACCACAAAGAGCACTACAGGCACAGAGAGCACAGGGATGAATCAGACAATGAACTGACAAAGACAGAACTTTTACTTTCATCTGGACATAAAACTGTCTCCTAATTCTCTTTATTAGGTCCACTTGTCCAATGTAATGCAGTTCAGGTCAAATTCTCCCTTTCAACAAAGTTTATAATGTTCAGTTTGTGTTGGCATTGTGCAGAATGTGTCATGTTCTGTGTTTATTACTGAGGTTGTAGTTTGCAGAGGTCTGCTACTGGACTGCATTATATTGAGAGGTGTTTCTTATTTTTTTGTCCCTTCTTATTATAAACAATAAGTGTGGACAGAATATTGGAAACAGCTGTCAGTAAAATACAGTCCTGTCCAACAGCAGCACTAACTATGAGCTCAATGCCAAACATAGAAGTGAATGAACATCTCAATTACTGTGGCAACAAGACAAGCTGAACATTATAGGCAGCAGGAGAGGAAACTTTATGGTGCAACAGCTGGATTAGACTGGATTAGATTGTACAGGTGGAGCTGATAAAGTGGCCTCT
Organism: Myripristis murdjan; assembly: GCF_902150065.1. Lineage (NCBI taxonomy): Eukaryota > Metazoa > Chordata > Actinopteri > Holocentriformes > Holocentridae > Myripristis > Myripristis murdjan. The sequence goes on along the minus strand of NC_043983.1, from coordinate 34,142,264 downwards.
CAGTGTATACATTCATTTTCAAACATAGATTTTAGTGTTTTGTCATGTATCATATTATACATATTATACTGCATGTTATGTATGTACACAGTTTGACAGCAAGTTTAACTCCATTCACACACATAGCAGTCAGAGAGTGCAACCTCCAAACTCCATGTTGAGTGATCAGAAAGAAAAAAAAATATATGAGAAAATGTTTTTAAAGTCTTTACAAGAGTTAAAGACATGAGAGTTGTGTTCCCCGTCTTCCTCCGCCCTGCGCCTGGCATCAGCCATCTCTGGACTGCAGGAGTTTTATTTAATCTGGAATGAATCTGCCCGTGATTTTTTCCCCCCCCCCAGCGAACCTGAGGAAATCACTGACTGTATTTTGATTTAATTCTAATGCCCCAGTGTTTCTCCTAATTACCAAATTAGGCATATATTGAAGAGAGATTGTTTAACTGTGCTGTTGTGTGATTATTACCTCGACGCCCAGGAAATTATATTTACCTCCAGATGTCTGACTAAAGTATTGAACTACTGATGTGCATGGGAAAAACTAAATTACTGACTTTCCCCGGTAATATCAATGTCATCCTGAGATGGATATTCTCGCAACTTCATTACAACGAGAGAGACAGTAATCATTTAATTAAGCTCCCTGAGAGAGCGAGAAACACCGGGACCGCTTAAATCAGCTGATTATTAAAGCTGCCAGCTCTCTGAAGACCTTTATTTTCTACAAAATAGCCTTTTTTTATGCTAACCGGCGTATTTTCAGTAAATGTTTTTGACCTTAAAGCAGAACTAGAAATTTATGGTTAAAAAATTGAATGATATATAAAATAACTTCTCTGGTATGTCAAAGAAAAAAAAAACGCCTCTGAAATCAGGTGCAAGTTTCAGTGGGTTTTATTTTGGAGATATTTCTGGACGAATGAGACAGAGGATTTATTTCACAGCTGAGATAAATGTGACATGTACGACGGCGTATCAGGGCCACTGTAGCGAGAAAAAAAATTACCAAACCGGGGCTGGGCGGGTTGTAATATTCTGAGAAAAAAAAACAAAAACAAACTCAGAATATTGAAGATTAAAGTCATAAATTTACAAGAAAAAAAAAAACTCAGATATTGTCTGAGATTAAAGTGGTAAAATGAAACGATGTGGTTCCTCGGGCCAAAAAATAAATAAATTAATTAATTAATTAATTAATCAATTAATTAAAAAAATAAAATAATCTCATAAGTTTTTTTCTCGCATGCCAGAACTGTGATCACTTTTAACTGGACATACAGTATGAGTTTTTCTAGTTGTGTATCTGTGTATTTGTATTTGTATATTGTTAACAGATGGAAATTAACAGATGGAAATTAGCATTCTTGGCAACTCACTGATGGCATGATCTTGTGCTTTTTATCAAATAAGCAAAACAAAAAGAGAGAAATATGAAGTGTTAAGTCTCTCTCTAATCCCGTCTCTCTCTCTGCCTCGCAGTTTCTCCTCCAACCCGTCGAGTCATGCACGCCACATTCCATCCGAGCCCGGGTTCCCGTCAGGCTCGACCCCGGCGACGTCGTCTCACAAGGTAACGCTCCAGCGGCTCGCCCGACATCTGACTGGCTAATGACGTGTTGTGACAGACGCGAGCGCTGCCGCGGTCATGTCTGCGGTCACGTGCCTGTCTGTCTGCACGTGGGACGGCCCGGCCCGGCAGAGAGACGGCTGCTGGAGATCCCGGGCGATACCGGCTGATTCATGAACTCAGCTCGAGAAAACACACGAGTCGTTGCATGCAGACGGCATTTGATGATGAAGTAAAAGTCCTTTTGGTCTCAATTGTTGGCGAAATTGGGACTTTTTGCATGACATGATGACATAACAGATGAAGTTTTTTAGTGTGTTAAAGAAGCATTTCATTTACACTGCCCCTCAACACAGCGCTGGCTAGTATATTAATATAAAATTCATATCGTGTTATGACAATGTGTGGATTTATATTAACATAAGATGATGATCTTAAATGTCTGTTCTTGGTCTTAAAGGCTGTATTAAAGGAAAACTTTATAATTAACTGAATTTATTTTACTCTTATCTGATTCATCAATTGCCTCTTTGAGTGTGATCCACATTACTAATGATAAAAAAAAATTGTGGGTGCAAATATCCTAATATTACCCTCCAAAATCATGCCGTATTATTGATATTGAGGCATTTTGTCACAGATGCACTGATGCCAGCTCTGTTATGGAAAGAGCCACATGTAATACTCCAGAATTAAAAGTGAAAAGTGTTGTGATTTTATTATGCCGTCATTTCTATCCTGTGAATCCACTGCATTAATCAGGAAATGCAGCACAACTTAGAACCTGATATTGGCATCAACAGTCAGGAGTATTGATGTATTCCTGTGCAGCAAAACTGATCGCCAGTGTGTGTGTGTCTGTGTGTGTGTGTGTGTGTGTGTGTGCGCCGACCAGTGCCCCTGGGTCGCTGCAGAGCAGAGGGACTCGTGCTGAGCTCCGGTGACCCTCACTTTACCGTGAGGATGAACGGCACCATCGTCACGGTTAACGGCATGGTGGTGACGGAGCCGACGTCGTTCCCGGTGTGGGTGAGCGAAGGAGGGCGCTCGTCCTGGAGGATGGACGTTCATCTCACCCCAGACCCTGAGCAGGTGAGGAGTACCAAACAAACAGAGAGAGAGAGAGACAGAGACAGAGAGAAAGTAGAGTTTACAGTTTACACTTCACATGATGAGCACAGCCCTGTTCTGGCAGACTGTGAGCCTCACAAGGTTCAGATTGCACCTGTAATCTCCAAAATGCTGTATTTACCTCTAGAATTATAGTGTTTGATGCATGTACATTTTCTGGTTAGACTTGCTCTGACAAAAGTGGACCACTCCTGCCAAATAATCCGCCATTGGGCAGTGTTCCTAGCTGGCCAACACCCTGACCGCTCTGTTAACAAATTCATGGCTGACCTTTATAAAACACTAGACTGGAAGTGCCATATAAACGGGGGACACATTGGGAGGACACTGCAATGAATAGAAGCAATGAATAGAAATATAGTTATGTGCACAGGTAGGATCCAAATACAAAATGCAGAGCAGGTGGACGGTGGACAAGATGAACAAGGTTTATTGTACAGATGGTAGTGGATGGAGACTTGAAGGTTTCTGGCAGAGCGGCAGGCAGGAGAGTAGCGATCCTCGGAGACGAGAGGAAAACGAGCGAAGGCGGGTGTCGAAACCACCGCAGGGATCAGGAGGAGTCACCGCCGCTGGGCTGAGACAACAGTCAGGTGACGAGTGAGCCGAGGTCGAGCTGCGGTGGATTCGCTGGTGGGTGAGGAGCTGATGGATGGCAGGTGTGCAGGCAGTAATCAGGGGTAATTGGAGGGCCACACCCTGAGATCGCACACACACACACACACACACACACACACACACACACACACACACAGGGAGAGACAGACAGGGAAGCAGCAAAAAACACGAGGGAGGAGGAGAAAACACAAGAAACACCAAAGGAAAGTAACAGCAGTTCTAACTGATGTATGCATGTAGATAGAGGTATAAATATAATATAAATACACAGCATACACCACATATAATACACCATACAGAATACTATACTATGCGAAAAAACGATGCCATTTACTCTATATGACATACCATGCATCATCTAATACAACAGGTACAACAGGAGACCATTTCTTGCTGTCTAACATTGCTAGGTAACCTTAACCCTAACCTTAACCTTACCATAACCATAACCTCATATTAGCCGGGTATGTTAGCTAATGTTAGCTAATGAGCTAAGAAGATAATGTTCAGTTAGCAAATGAGCTAGCCTAATGATCAGCTGTGGAGCTAACTAAACTAAAAACAAACTAAAACAAATTATAAATCAAATAAAAATTGTATTGAGGTCACAAAGCGGGGAGCATCTCCACTGGATACAGAGTTATACTGTAGTTATATTGTAGTGATTCACTGGCATGTGCAGGTGTTAACTGATACCTGGCAGGTGAGGCTCCTGCGATGCAAAGCGTGACGCTGACACGTGGTCCTGTAGCGGCCGGCGGGTCTCTGACATGTTTTGATGCCTGGTCGGCCTGGCAGAGCGTGACACTTCCTGTAGCGGACAGTCATGCCGCCGGTCAGGATGGAGCCCCCAGTGAAGGTCTTGAGGATCAGAGAAAGAGCAGGTGCTGCTGGGCTCCTGGCCAGGGACCCGGTGCTGGTGGTCCAGGATGGATCCTCAGACCCGGACCTTCAGATCTGGACCATCTGAGCTGGACCTTCAGACCCGGACCTTCAGACCTGGACCTTCAGACCCGGACCTTCAGACCCGGACCTTCAGATCTGGACCATCTGAGCTGGACCTTCAGACCCGGACCTTCAGAGCTGGACCTTCAGACCTGGACCTTCAGAGCTGGACCTTCAGACCTGGACCCTCAGACCCGGACCTTCAGAGCTGGACCTTCAGACCCGGACCTTCAGATCCGGACCTTCAGAGCTGGACCTTCAGATCCGGACCTTCAGAGCTGGACCTTCAGACCCGGACCTTCAGAGCTGGACCTTCAGACCTGGACATTCAGACCTGGACCTTCAGACATGGACCTTCAGAGCTGGACCTTCAGACCTGGACATTCAGACCTGGACCTTCAGACATGGACCTTCAGAGCTGGACCTTCAGACCCGGACCTTCAGACCCGGACCTTCAGAGCTGGACCTTCAGAAGTCAGCAGTCATCTCTTTTGTCCTCTCAGCGTTAGGAGACAGATTGTTGTTTTGTCCCCTCCTGCCTTACATGTCCTTTGCAGGGATGTTCTCGGTTGTTTTTGGATTTTAATGTATACTCCTCCTGTCCTACATTTGCCCCCATTTTTTCATCCTTTTTTTTTTTTTTTTTTTTTATTAGCCTTATCTTTTGCCAAGTGTGTGTGTGTGTGTCTGTCTCAGGGGAATATGCAAAGTAATTTCTAATCAAAGGCTCTGAAACGCTGGGAAAATGTTAAGCTAATTAGAAAGTTTTGACATGAGGCTGCCTCTGTTTAACCCACTAGGTGCACACTTATCTGCCTGCTGAAAAGTTCCCGTGGGATTTGGCCCGTAAGCGATCTAAGAGGAGATGGAGCCCTCCTCCGTTTGTCATCGTCGAGCACGATTTACCTCCTTTCCCCAAAGAAGTCGAGACGGTGAGCAGTGCATTCATCCCTGCACCTCTGTTGTTCTCCCTCTCTTGCCTTTTATTTCTACTGAGTCTCTTCTGAGAGTCGAAATGACAAATTAAATTTACTTTCACTGCTGTAATGTATTTCACTGCTTTATATATCTGCACATTTCTGTGTTTTTAAGTGTCACAAATGTCCCGTTACAACCTTGGCCGTCCTCAGTAGCATCACATGGCACCTTATTAGAACATGAAACATTAAATTTAGTATTTAGTGTTGAAATTTATCCCTGACAGAAGCTTTTTTTTGAACATCCGGTCAGCTACAGTGCAACTGCCTTGTGTTAAGCTGTAGTTTGGAAGCCTTGCTCGCTCGATTGTTCTCTGGCAGCAAAAGAAACATCACTGTGGTTTCGTTTTTGCCCTGAAAGTTGTGTGTAAGGCAGTATTGCTCAAACCACAGCCACAGTCCATCTGTACATTGTCGTAAAGTGAAGTTACAGCGTAGATCATGGCTGTTAATGCAATTAATGGGTATTACTGAATGATTGGTATAAAATAGAAAATGGTGTCTCTCAGGCTTCGTTCAGACAGCCAGTAAAACGTGGCTGAGATTCGATTTTTTTTCTTCAATTGGGACACAGATCTGATTAACTAAAAAAAAAACAAAAAAGCAGTTCCTAAATTGAGCCGCAAACTAGAGAATCATGAATCAAAGTGACAGATTCCCAGAGGCGATAAGAGAACAGAACATTTTACACAAGTTAATATCCAGTTTAGTCGAGTGTGTGTGATGAGCCATGGTGGCGGCTCCACCCTCACCTCCGTCTTTCTACCTTTCCACCAGGTGGGCTCGGACTCGGCGGTCAACTACTCCGTGTACTACACCATCCGAGGCCCCGGCGTGACGCTGCCTCCCATAAACCTGTTCTCAGTGGAGCGCGACACCGGCTTGGTGAAGGTTCACTACGCCGTCGACCGGGAGCAGTACGACCAGATTGTGGTGAGCGCGACATCTTCTGCTTTTGGTCATCCTCTGGCTGTTCACACACTGCTGTGATGTTTTCAACCCCCCATGTTGTTTCTTGTTATAGCATCAAGGTGCCACAATTACTGCAATTCATGCACTTTAATAAAAGGGTTACTCACCACGGACAGCAGTTACCTGATTTCTCTAATGCTGTTTGAATGAGAACTGTGGCTGCACCTATAGATCAGCCACCGATCGATCAATTTTATGCATGACCAGAACTGGCAGGTGTGCCTGACTGGAAAGCCGACTGTACCAGCTGATCTGGCGTGGCAGTGTAAAGTTAAATGGTCTTCAATGAAAGTTTCCTGTCGGTTGCTCTGTTCTTTTGCACATGCATACTTTAAAAAGCCCATCAGAAATAAATTGTCTGCTGCGTGGGAATCCTACATAGAAGAAAGTTGTTTATTAAAGAACTGGCCCATTAAAATGAAGTAATTCATTCATTAATACATTTTATGTAGGCTGTTAATTATATCAAACTGACGAAAATCAGTACCAGCTGGTGTCAGTGTCAGCAGGTCAGGCTTTTAAAAAAAATTGCAATTGAAACCAGCCCAGAAATATGCAGTCGGTGCGTCCCTAACGAGAACACCGGATTCCATAAATGGGAAAAGCGATTAAGACAAAAACAGGTGAAGATACTGCAGCTCGATTTCTGCTGGAGAAACTCGATCAGCGGGGCGTCTGACCTCTTCCTCTGCTGAGTGCTCGCTGTGTGTTTGCTGGGTTTAGGCTGTCGGCTTCTGTGTCCACGTTGTTTCCCTGCACAACGCTTTATGGCCCAGTGGTCGGCTTTCTCAGGGGCTGAAGATGCTTAATAACTTTTTTTTTTTTTTTTTTGTCAGCGTTAGCTCTGATCAAAGTACAAGGCACCAAAAAACACACCTGCTTCCACCCTGCAGAGCGGAGGGGTGGAGTTCCCAACAAGAATTTTGCTTTAGGTGCTGCAAATTCCCACAGGAGACCGACCGGCAGGTGCCCTCACCATGGTCACCGTGGTAACGGTCAGGGAAACAGGGAAACACCGGGGGTGGGACGGTAACCCGATAACTGAGGGAACGCATGAGCACTGGGGTTTAGAGTTATCAAACAAGGTAACACTTGCAGACACCTCACCTGGTGTCCTGCTGTGACACAATTGTTGCCCTCTTGGCTGAGAAACAGCCACAAAATTAATATTCTGCTTTCATTTGGGCTTGACTGTCATCTTAGTTTCAAAGCAGGATGCAGTAGTAAAGTACAGGGTGACGTTTCCAGGTGAAAATGTGTCGCTGCAGAAGAATGAAGCGAGCAGCGGGACGTCCGAGCCCACGTCGTCCTTCAATAAATTTTTAGACTGTGTTGGTATAAACCCACTGGAGCAGTAATCATACACGAGGCTATTAGCACTTCTAATTAATATCGTGTATCTGCACATCTATATTCACCGTGCATGGCTTTTTATTCTTGGTAATGAAATCCCCAAGGTGTTCCCCAACAGAACTGGATGAGAGGAAAAACGAGATACTGAAATGAGAGATTTCATCTGATATGAAAAATGAGATATTCCATCTTACTGGACTGTGGCCAGGATTTACTAAAACTATTACATGGTACTGAAGCGTTTTAATTTCTCTCTTTGTTGCACGACGTTGTCTTCTTAACCATGCCATTGGTTTTATGCACACTCAATGTTTTGGATGCACTAAAGGTTTGAATTAATGAATTAAACAAGTATGCTGTTGTCGTGTGCAGTTTGAGGCCCAGGTGTTTGACAGGAAGACGGGGAAGGAGACGGATCGACCTCTCGACATCACGGTGCTGGTTGACGACATCAACGACAACGCCCCGACCTTCTCTGGGCCGCTGCAGTTTCACGTGGCCGAGCACAGCGTCAGCGGTGAGGAGCCGGCGAACGAAACCTGTTTCTCATCGTCCTGTCGTGAACTGAATAACGGGAAAAATCCCATCTACCCTTAGCAAGTACAGATTAAAAAAAACTGTCAGGGAATTTAATAAATTGCAGCTGACAGAGTTTCAGAGATATTCTACCTGAAAGAATGATTCCACCTCCAGGGAGCGACACAGAGCACTAAAACTGAGCTAAACAGAGCCGAATGAACAGCGGATAATGGGACTTTTCCAGAAAATCAGCTCTCTAAATGCTAATCATGTTTTTCCTGTGTGTTGAGCAGCCAATGAAGGAAATTTGGAACCATTTAGGAAGCAGATGATTGATTCTCCTGTGGTTGTGCAGCCAGTCAGCAGCACAGAGCCTCAATGCCAGTGCAAATCTGCTCAAACTCACAGCATTTTACCGCCATGGATTTCAGCTCAGCTGTAGTGATCAGTTTATAGCATTTAGCTCCATTGATCACCATGTATTCTACTCTGTTTAGTGCTCAGTGCTGCCCCTGATGGACAAAACACTGCACTGCACTCAGTTTTTCTGTCTCACAGCAGACAGTGGACAAGGTTCTCTCTCTCTGTAGGTTTGTTTAGAGCCTACAGCAAAACTTAAATCAAAGATAATCAGCAGTCTTCTTCTATAATATGTGATGAATTATTCCGTTTAATTACACCATTTGGATGCGACTGTTCTGACGTGATGAAATGTCGTTCTCACGCTCCCGTGTTTAAGTCCCCTCTCCATTTTGGTGCATTAGAACATAAAATGAGCTGTTAGCATTTAAGTTTAAGTTTTATGGTCATTAGTTGGTACATTAAAATATTATAGATACGTTTCCTTTGTGGTTTTATGACGTTTACTTGCAAGATTAAATATTGCCAAGATTACATCTTTCTTTTCATCTTCAGAATAGCTGAAAGCAAGGAATGACAAACAAATTATTCCGTTTTTTTCTAGGGAATAATGATTTACATTCATGGATTTATTTGCTTTAAAAATGATGACGGAAACATGTGCAGTTCACTTTTTTTTCACATTTCATAAGTTTGAGGGGAATTTGCTTGACATCAGGATGGAGACTGAGCTCATGAAGGCTTGCAGGTGCTGGCGTTGACTGTGGGTGTGTGTTGGTGTGTCAGGCACGGAGGTGGGCGTCGTGACGGCCACGGACAGAGACAAGGCAGGCACTCTGCACACCAAGATCAGGTTCAGCCTGCTGACGGGAGGCCAGCTCTTCCACATCAACCCGTACTCCGGAGCGCTCAGCACCAGGTCGGGCGTTCTGGACCGAGAGGTGAGAAACCACAGCGACACAAAACCACGACTCACAAAAATTATATTTCAGTTTGTTTCTGACAGAGGAACAGCTGCCGGTTAGCTGCGTGTATTCTTCTTGAGAAAATCCCATCATTTTCTTGTTGATAGACTCTAAATTTTGCATTATTAATCATCTGTCAAACAATGACTTTACTGGACCAGCTGCAGATTTACATGAAGTTATTAAGAATTACAGCGAGCGTTATATTAGAGATAAGTTGGGCAACCGGATGAAAACTCTGTTTCTTTTAAAAATAAAATAAATGGGAAAAAAAATCATTAAATCAGCTTATATTCATGGTAAACTTTGTAATTTAATTTTGTTTATTGTGTCTTTTTCATGTGTCTGTTTCTGTTCTCATCAGTGTTTTAAGCAGATGTTGTGTGATCGTGTTGCTAAATGGGGTGTTGAGGGTGTTTTTTGAGTCCAGAGGCCTGTTTTGTATTTTTTTTATGTAGGTGCCAAGAAAACTGAAGTAAAAGAAACTAGCCTCTATTTCAAAACACTCTGAGTTGTGAAAATATGTGAGAATATTTATAGTGAGAATAGTAAATGTATGTGGTATGAAAATGAATGGATATGATCATAGTACTAGTATTATCATCTGTAGTAGTAGTAGTAGGCAGTCATGGGAAATATTGTAATAACTGTGACGGGTAGTAGTAGAGTTTGCAGGTATTATAACCATTATTTCTTTTTTCTTTTTTTTTTTGTGATATTTCAGGTCCAAGCTGCGATCCCGGTCGTGGTGGAGATCCGGGACATGGGCGGAGCCAAGACGGGCCTTTTCAACACCGCCACGGCGACCATAAACCTGGTGGACATCAACGACAACGTCCCCACCTTCAGAGAGGCCGCGGTACGTCTGACTTTATACAATTATAAAAAACAAAGAGCAAAGTTACTCCAGCTGGCGTTTTGGTGGAAACATTACAGAATACAGAGAACAGAGAACAGGAAAGAGTTCAGTATTTAGTTGTAAGACTTGATATCAGCCGGTCTGGGGAGTTTTGTTCGGAGGTGCATGGCTCACACTCATTTAAGTGGAACAGGGTGTGGCTGTTTTCCCTGAGGTCCCTGAGACCCCGTCAGATTTTTGACTGATTATCACTGAAGAAACTCAAATGAAAGTGAACCTTTGTTCTTTGTAACATTTAACTGGTGGAGCAGGTTTTGCAGGTTGCAAGAAAAAGCTAAAGAGTGGACTGAGGGAGATGTGCCGTATTTGTTTCACTAAAGCGTCGGTCATTTCTTTAAGGCAGAAATGTTGCAGCGACATCAAAATTTTCCCCTCAGGCCCGGTCACTCCAGGTTTTGTCATCTCTCCTGAGAGACCCGATCACAAGCAGCTCAAATGTGTCTCCAGTGACTTGTAATCAGACCTGTGATCGACTTCAGATCTGCTTCTTTCCTTTCTTTTCTTCATTGGACTCCAACTTCCTCCTGTTCCCTTCTTCATCCTCACTTCCTGTTTTCCCAGCTTCATGTTGTTTTTCCACACTTCTATTTAGCGCCGTCTACTTGTGATCGGATCACCAGACAATTTAATTAGGGTGCTTTTGTCTCTTCACGACCCACTTTGTGATTGAACTGATAACATTAAGTATAATTTCTTTAAAGTGATGCATTAGAATGTAGTAAATTGCCTTGATAAATCCTGAATATAGGACAAAGTGACTGAGATTTCCTATTTTATTGGCTCCTATCTCTGAGCACAGCCGAGGAGCCTGTTTGCTGATGATTAATGACATATTGAGTGAAGGGAAATGAGCCTGTCTCTGCTCAGGGTGTACCTGGTTTGACAGGATAATTTCATCAAACCAATCTTTGTGTTTTTCTGACAGTACAAGGCCAGAATAGAGGAGAACAAAGCAGACGTACTCGTCCTGAGGATTCCTGTGGACGACAAGGATGAAGAACGCACCAAAAACTGGAATGCCAAGTTCGTGATCACCGAGGGAAATGAAAACGGCAACTTCAGGATCGACACAGACCCTAAAACCAATGAGGGGCTGCTTTACGTGGTGAAGGTGAGGCCCAAACAGAAGACACAATCCGTTCCTTTTGTTCCCCACACGCTAAAAAACAAGCAGCATCTGTCGAGTCGCACGGCAGCCGGTTAGGTGTGAAGGTGTTGTTGAACTCATCACCGACACGAGGTGTGATCAAAAATAATAATAGCAACAACAGCAACCTAATAACAGTTTAATTGTACAGCTCTCATCAGTCCCCCAGCCCTGCAGAGTGGAGTGATGTGTTCACTTGTGTTGTTTGAGTTTAGCTGCTGTATCGCCTGCAACCTAGTTTGAATTATTTTGTGATTTATGGCTATTAAGAGACTATTACGGTATCCAAACATGATGCAAAATCATGACTGCTGATTTGAGTGTCACTAAAGAACACAATGTAAGCACACACTCTTGACTTGACTTGGCTGAACCTCGCTGCACTTGGAGGAGAGTGTATTTTTGAATGAAGCTGGTCATGGCCACAGAAAAGCATCTCTGTTGATATCTGCTAGATACCTGGTGGGACTGGAGAGGCTTAAACAGGAGGTGTACTGTCGCTGAGTATCAGCAGTGAAATGTTTTCTGTGTGATGTCGTCAAGCAGGAGCATGTGCAATGAAAATGAATCTGGACCCAGTATAGACCCCTGAGGTATTCCACAATTCCACAACAACCACCACAATAACGTGCAGAAACGTTTTTATGACAGCTTTAAAATATTCATCTTTTACAGTGTTGTAGGGCTAATGCAGAAACACAAAACACACAGAGGCTTCAGTATAAAGCAGAGCACATGAGAAGAGCTGCATTCATTCGATTCACTGATTAACGATTATTTTTTTGATTACCCAAATTATTATTTTTTCGATTATGGATTATTCTTCCATTATTTGATTAATATAGCAATTTATACATGCTATATTATGTATATCAATGAAAAAACATTAATTTCTTAACATTTCAGTATTTATTTGACTTTTTTTTTTAATACAACCCTTGCTCCTAAAATCTCCAAATTCCAAAATAAAATTCAAGTAAGAGCTTCCTTTAAGAACTACCAACAGTACAGTAGCCTATGTAAACTTTAGACACATCTCATGCCCCTTAACATTTCAATATTTAGCCTATTACACACTTCAGTACCGCCTTGCAGAACATTGGTGTTAAAGAAAAATATTTCTGCTACGTAATCGACGTAATCAATTGCGTTGACGCACCCCAGCCCTAATTTATGAAAGAAATCTGTGATCTGATTTTAAATGGAAAAAGGTAACAAAAATGACATCAAATAAACATAGTAAGCTCAACAAAAGATGTCCAGTCAGTCCAGTAAAAGCTCTGCAGGCCTGAACTTGATCTAAATTTCACTTTATAGGAGGTGCGGGCACAATTATCACTGTGGAGATATAATTGCACCTTGCAGAGCTCCAAGCAATCGCCATGACAAGTGGACCGCCGGGGCTACAGGAGCTTTTCAAAGTGCAGAGTGTACTTGCAAGCACATTCAAGAATACTCGTATTGTGCTCGAACAGCTTTTTTTTTTTTTTTTTTTTTGTTTCAGTCCTTATGTAACTCAAACCATAGAGAAGAGGGCGCCTCCCCACTTCAGAAATCAGTGTTTCCTGGGCGCTTTGCCAATCAGCACCGCGGAGTAAACCACAGAGCGAGATGGTGCCGCAGATGGAGGCGGTGATACAGATAACTGGCTGCTGACTGGGGTTTCTCTCTGCTGTAATACAGAGAACTGAGAGTCAGCTCCCCTGAGAGTGCAGTGTGAAAGCTGCCTTGGCAAGATTTTGAATATTTGTGTGTGTGTGCGCGCGCGTGTGTGTGTGCGTGTTGCTATCCGCATGGGTGTGTTTGTGTACGCTCAGGCCTGTGTGTACACATGCGTCTGAGTGTGTGTGGTGTTATGCCACCAAGGTGATAAGTCATCTGTGTTGTTGTTGTCATCAGCAGCTCTGACAGCATTGTGTTAGGTGGGTGTTAAATGTGTCAGAAGACATACTGGTTACTGCTGCTCACACTGGAGTCTGGGGAACCTTCCAGCTTCTCCTCTTCTTCTTCTTTTTCTTTTTCTTTTTGCCACAGAGGTAGTGAGCAGACCATGAGTAGGATGAACTCCTCAACATGTTCTCTGGACTCTGTGCCCATAATAATCAGGCCCAAATTGACCTTTTCTGTCCAAGGCACTGGGGAGAAAATGCTCGCCACTCAGTCCCAAGACCGTCTCAGACCAAACCATTTCTTTGAGGAATTTCAGTCTTGTTTTCCTGGTTTTCACCTCCTTGAACAGCACAGGTCAGGGTCGTGTGTGATACGCTGATGGCAGCTGATTCAGAACCAGAATCACAAATATTTTATTGATCCCTGAGGGGAAATTGGGTAAAGCCCTTCTCTCTTGATGCTCCGTTTAAAACTGCCTTTGACACCTGTGACCGCAATGATGAATGAAATGACTTTTAGTTTTAATTAAGTGTTATTTAATAATATATCTGTCTTCAACCAGGGAGGAAACTATAGAGTGGAGTTTCTAATTCTCGTCCATTTTATTTTGGCATCCTAAGGCAGTGTAAACACGGTGTCACCCACCAATACTGCAAGTTAATGTGTTCTTAAGCCCCTCACAAACTGGCTGTCAAAACGTTATGGTGTTACTCTTATCTGTTGGGAAATGTTGTTATTTTTTGTGGAAGGCCACGCCCGATTTGACCGAAAAGTGACTTGGGTTTCCTGTGGCCTGTGACACATCTGGTTTTTTGATGGCTTGCTGTCACAACCCGATGACATCACTTGTGTACACCCCAGCAACACCCACCAAGTCACTTATTTGTCCGTAGAAATATCAGTCATTCATTTTTTGAGGAAGAGAGGAAAGCAGGAGGAGGAGAGAGAGAAGTATGAAGGCACTTTCAGAGCAAAACATTCACATGCGTGATTTCAAACAAAATGAGGTTGTTCAACCCCTCGCCACCATTTTTCATCTGACGCCATTTGACTCATGCCTTCCAAGGCCTGATGGACGTGTGAGGAAACATACAGTATGTTTAGTGAATTTGGATGACATCATCTTCTATTCAGGTTTTTCCGAACTTCACTGAAGTTTCTGGGCCGTGTTGCTGGAGTAGAAGGTGACGCTGAGAAGACGAAGGTGGTACAGGACTTTCCTGTCCAGCAAAACATTCAGGAGCTTCAGAGGTTTCTTGGGATGGCTGGAAGGTACCATCGCTTCACGCCCCGGGTCTCTCAATGCCCTTAAATGTAAAGTTTATTTGGACTCACGCTTGTCAGGAAGCCTTTTAGACCCTGAAGCAACATCTGGTTTCTCCACCGATCCTCGGTCATCCTGATTTCAACCTACCATTCGTAGTTAACACCGACGCAGGAGCAGGAATGTCTCGCCGTTGTCTGGGCGTTGGAGAAATGGAGAGACTTACAGTGGTGATGGACCATTCGTCTCTTTGATCCATTGTGAAGTTATGAGCCTTTTTGTGGTATGCCACGCCCACTACCACGCCCCCTTTTGGCCAACGGGTGAGAAAAGTTACACACTGATTTATAATCCCAGTGGGAAGCAATGAACCAGGGAGTTGTGATTTACAGTGAGTCGGTTATTACAGCAAAATAAGGCTCGACGGGGGGATTCGAGACCCACTTTGAACCAAATGTTCGTTTAAATTAATATTACTGCAGCTTTTTTTTCAAGCTTCTACCAAAGCTGCCGATAGCATAAACACGTCTGCAGCTGTCATGCGTGGTTACACTGAAGCAGAACTGTAACCATGGAAACGTGTGAGGAACATCTGGAGCTGACATCCACAGAGACACCGAGGCACAAGTCTAACTGTGGTTGTATACTGTATGAACAGGTTATTTAAATATTATTGATACTGCAACACGGCCAAGTGCAGTATCCAAATCACAGCAGCTGGTCAAATGTGTGACTGTAAAATTTTTGTAATTAAAGTGCCAGTGGGATGCAAGTTGTATTTTCCAGATTTAAGAAAACATATTTGCTTGTT
The DNA here is from genome assembly GCF_902150065.1 of Myripristis murdjan. Taxonomy (NCBI): domain Eukaryota; kingdom Metazoa; phylum Chordata; class Actinopteri; order Holocentriformes; family Holocentridae; genus Myripristis; species Myripristis murdjan. Next base: position 34,126,826 of record NC_043983.1, on the reverse strand, counting down.
CCCGGCAAAAATCACTCAAAACTCCCACATCAGAATAGTTTCTCATAGTTTTTTTTTTTTTTTTTTTTAGTAAAAGAGCAGTGGATCCGGCATTGGTCAACAGAGACAGAGCAAAAGTCTGTCCTCTTCACTTTCAGTCAGAAATATTTAATAACAGCATTTTGGTACAGACACCTTCATTAGGTTGTTTTTTAAAAAATTAAAATAACCCCAAAAATAACCAGAGGAAGGTGTCTGAACTGAAACTACTGTTAGGAAAGAACTCCAGGTGAATTATAATATAGACTCACATCTAATCAGACATATGATATTTAAAAAAAAAATCATATTGCGATTAATTTTACAGATATTGCGATGTGATTCAAGATTTTAGTTGGAGTTGTAATTTGTGTGATCAGAAATAAACGACTTCATAATGCCTGTACGGGCCAATCAGAGTGGAGTATTCAGCGTAATAAGAAACAACAGGAACGTGCTGAGCGGTGCTGCAGTCTGCTGGCGTCTCTCCTCGCATGTTAAACACTCAGAGAGGTTAATTAGGTTGCTATGTCGATTGGCTGGACCGCCGCGGGCTCCGAGCACTCAAAACTCGCCGTAAATATTATTTATAATGGTAACCTTGCAAGTGGAAAATGTGGCCCTTGAGGCAACGGAGGGTATAGAGCGGTTCAGACAGAGCAAAACACCAGAACCATATGGAGACAGAAACTACAAATCATCACGACAGGCAGCGAAAAACAGCGAGAAGCATGCTGGCAAATTAAAGACGTGATAATAATGTGGGGTTTAAAGATCAAAAATGAAAGCATGCACACAAACACAGAAAAATAACGTTAGATGCAAGAAGCTAGGAGATGTTCGATGAAGATACGAGACGTGAGATTCTAGAAATAAGCCGAATACTAACTGAAGTGTGCAGACCAGTCGTACGTTCATGTGAGGATGAAGCGACGCTGCGGCAGCCAGAAATCAACCAAACAAACCAAACAAACCAAACAAACCAAACAAACCAAACCGCACCGAGATGCCGGGAAATGCTCGGTGTTGTCGTGTCGGTCGTTCCTCCCAGCCAGCTTCCACATGGCGACGTAACAAAACGCCGGCTGGGCGGATGGAGGTCGGTGGAATGGCCTGAAGTGCCCATATTCAGCGTCATATTCATATTCTCATATTCTCATTTCTTGTAATATTCATGTGTGAACACTGAAAAGGGAACATTACAACCAAGAGCACAGAGAAGTCCAATGTGCTTAAAGCTAAAATTACAGAGACTGGTGATTTATTTTGCTTGTAATTGGATGGTGTGAAAATAAATGAACCAAATACAAACGTGAGACCAGGGCCGGGCAATATGTTGATATTATACTGATATATTGTGATATAAGACTAAATATTGAGATATTGAGATTTTGGATATTATAATATCTGGCATACTTGGTGTCTTTTCTTTTCTGTGTGCTGTTATTTACCTCTACCTGCTTGTTCATTAAATCCATATTACTAATTATTGTTTTTGAAAAACCTCACTGTGCAAATATTTTTTAAAAGCATTAATACCAGTAGTCATCTTTTATATCTCCGCAATACGCATATCAAGGTACTCAGTCTAAAATATTAGTGATATTTGATTTTGTCCATACCCTACATGTGACCAAAATGTTTCAGCTACAGATAAAAACCAAAGGAAGCATCTTCAGTTGTTTCTGTTGTCAGCCTTTGGAGGGATCAGGAGCTTCATAACTCATCAGATGTGTAGAATGACCGTTTCCTTGCTTTAACTTGTTATTCTTAATTGTAAGTCAGAGCTTTTATAATAAATTCAAGGCACATCATAGTTTTTTTTTTTTTATGAATAAAAGGCTTTTATTTTAGACAGCAGAGCATAAAAAAGCCCAAATGCATTTAGATTTGATTGAGAATAAATGGTTAACACAAGGAAATGATCATAACCCAATCCTCGGTGCGACTACAAGCTTAGAAAACTTCCACCTTTTTTTTTTTTACTTGTCTTGTTCTTGCAGCCTCTGGACTTTGAGAAGGGCGGGGTGGTGACGCTGAGGGTGTCCGCCGAGAACGAAGTCCCCCTGGTGGGCTCGGGCGCCTCCTGGCTCTCCGTCCCGGTGGAGCTTACGGTGGGCGACGTGGACGAGGGTCCCGAGTTCAGCCCCCCCAACAAGGTGATCAGGGTGAAGGAGAACGTCCCCATCGGGCATGTGCTGGGCGTTTACACCGCACTGGACCCGGAGACCAAGAGCAGCAAGGGCATCAAGTATGACACACACACTCATGCACAATCTCTCACACACACTTCGTTTTGAAAATCCTCCCGCAAATCAAAATGACAAGCCTGTAATCCTTTGAGACTGAGCCAGAGATTAGGAGCTCAAAATAAAATTGAACTTAAAATCTATTTCTAGGAGGAAAAATGCAGAAAATGTCCTTTTCAGTGAAGAGGGACATTTACAGTGGAAAAACACTCCTGTTTTACCCTCAATTTTCCATTATTATATTATGTTATTTGTTGTTTGCTTTTAGTGCGTTTGTTTCCTGCCAGTAAAGCAACTTTTGAACCCCAAAAAATGACTTGCTCATAGACACAAAGGCAGTTTTATTAGGGCAAAGACAGAAGCAGTGAACAAAAACACTCAGTAGAGCTCATATCTCTGCCGACATGAGGCTGTTGTCAAGATATGGCAAATCCAAATGTTGGATATTCACCAAAAGTTAATCACACCCACCCCAGCACCCTCCCTTTGGCCATGACCAGCCCCTTTTCCACAGAGTTTTATGCAAATCCGTTAATAAATTTTGAGATATGCCTCTAACTAACAAACAAAACCTGCAGAAACCACCGTCCGGCTCTGTCGGCGGAGGTGATGCGGCCGTAGTTTTCATTCCACACCGTCACCAAAGCGGTTCTCATTGTCAAGCGACTTCACTTGAAGCATCGCCGGTGTGAGTTTGACCCAGACTGACCTTGTGTTCGTGTCAGTGTTGGGACAAAACGCCGGCGCTTGGTGAAAATCTGAAATTATTGAAAAGCCTCTTTTACCTGAAGCCTCTTTTCCTTCGCTAGACACAGTTTAATAAGTGTGTGTGTGTGTGTGTGTGTGTGTGTGTGTGTGTGCAGGTATTACAAGGTGTCTGACCCTGGCTCCTGGGTGAGTGTGGCCGAGGCTACAGGAGAGCTGACGGCGGCCAGCACCATCGACCTGGAGTCTCCTCTGGTCACCGACGCCAAGTACAACCTCACCGTCAAGGCCATCGACTCCAGTGAGTTTTGACTTGATGAAGTTTGTTTGGGCGCCGCGGAAACTGAAATAAATAAATAAATAACGCTGGATAGGAGAGCGTGTAACTGTGGTGGAATAAGAGGAAAAAAAAAAACTACAACTGATCCAAACTTAGACGAAAGCTATTGTGATGTATTCATTAGAGTTCTTTTTTATTTTGGGAAAGTGTGTTTCTCCCATTTTATGTGCTTCAAGACTTGGGTTGCAAAATTTTCAAAGTTGGAAACTTTCCATGGGAATTAATGGGAATATATGGGAATTAACATGAATTTACAGGAATAATCTGGAAATTTGCAAAATTTAAGGTTAGCCTTTAAGTGGGAACTTAATGTAGTTGAAGAAAAACCATCTTGCAGCATAATCCTGATTAAAACAACCAGGTTTAATGCAAGTTCAGTTGAATTTCTGCCCTGCACTGCGTTCCTCAAACCCACGCACACATCATTTCTAGAGTCCTGCACACGGCAGCAGGACGACTGAGGCCACACGACTCGACCTACATTTTAGCCCACAGACGAGCTCCAGGCAAGAAAGTTTTGATGATATGATTTGGGTAAATATATTTGACCAACGGTATTAAAGTTTAACTGGAAAAAATAAGTCAAAATGTGTTTATAAGAGGCATGGTGCCAGCTAGCTCCACTGTGATGCTGGTTCTTCTGCCTTCTGCTCGCCAGTTTTCATACAAATACAGTTTTCATACAAGAATGTAGGTTATAGTTTGTTTTAGCTGCTGACTGAGGAGTGTTCATCTATTTTATTGAGCCTATTTCTATCCATTTATCCACCATCAATCGTGAAGGACTGATAAAAAAATCTACTCAAAATAAGTCAAAGTCAAAAATGTCATTAGTTTGCACGCATGTCTTCTTATGACAAAACAAAATACCCTAATCAGGACACATAACTGCACTAATCAAAGTGCAAAAGTCCAGGTTGAAGTGGTTGAGGGTTCAAATCTGCAGGTGCTGAGGCTGTAAAGCAGCTCCTGTCAATCCAGCCGCTGAAGCCTCAAATCAGTCAGCACAGGATGTCTGCAGTGTGTGTTTCACATTTTTTAGAGGCAGAATCACCACGCCGCCAGCACACACACACACACACACACACACACACACACACACCCAGCCTTGTGTCTGATATAGCCCCTGGCAGTCTGTGGCTTGATCTTTGCACTCCATTATAACGATGAAACCTAATTAGGCGTCAGACAGGCGCAGGTGTGGTCGCCGCCACACCCGACTGATTCCCAAGTCCGGCGTCGTCGCTTTGCCGCTGCTGACCTCACGCCGGGGTTTCGGCTCTGGCTGCAAAGTGTAAATGTTCCAGCGAGTTGAATTTTTAGTGGAAAAGCGAAAGACTTTGCTGCAGAAACCTCATCAAAGAGTAACGTTCGTCTGGGATTCTGTGTGAAGTTGGCCCGTTTCCCGACACATACGGCACTTTGTTCTGCGCTTTCATCTGTTCATTCATCAGTAAGTGCAGCCTGAATGTGCAATTATAACCCCGGCATGAATGAGATACACGCAGCGGAGGAAGCATGCGCGGGATAAGCGTGTGTGGAGAACATTGCTTTGATTTCATTGACTTTTGTGTTATTTTTTTTTTTTTTTGTTTTGCAGCAGAGTCTGTGTTGCAGGCCTGTTGTCGGAGCGATTTGCTAACTGCAGTTGAAATCGGTCGTCCCGTGCATTTCAGTTTTTGGTGTCTTGTAATCCGGCTGTGAGTGCGTCTGCGTTCTTGCTGTTGTTACACAGTGAAGCTTATTACTGAAATCCTTCGTGGTTCCTCTGGAGGCTCTGTCTCTGATCAGCCCAAGGAGCTGATAACGTTTTGTAAGCCGCGGCACGCTTTATCAGTAATTCATTACTCGTTAAAGGTGTGTCAGCTCATAAATGTACTCTCTCTCTTTGTGTGTGTGTGTGTGTGTGTGTGTGTGTGTGTCAGATCTGTCTGGCTGTCTGTGTTTGTCCCTGAGCAAACCCAGCCGCGGATATTTGATCTTGATGTGAAAGTGCAGGAAAATGTGCAGAGCGAGGCGTTCCTGCGGTGCAGCGACGCAGCCGCCGCCTCAGCTGTCACAAATAAAATGTCGAGTCAGAGAAACTCGTTTTCTTCTTTTTCTTCTTCTTCTTCTTCTTCTTCTTCTTCTTCTTCTTCTTCTTCTTCTTCTTCAGCAGCACAACAACAACCACCTGTCTGTGGGCTGCTTTCACATGCCGTGATTATGATTATTATTAGTGCAGAAACAAGTAGTCAATTAATCAATTAGTCACTTGACAGAAAATTTAGAAATTATAATTTAGTAATCAAACGGATTTAGTCATTTATCAAGTAAAAATGCCAAAGATTTGCCGGTTGAAGCTTCACTGAGATGCTCTGGTTGTCGTCCTTTTCTCCATTTATAAAGTCATTAAATTAATACTTTGACAGTTTGAAGACATCACTTTGAGAATTTAGTTGTTTTTTTTTTTTTTTTGATCATCATCTAAATGTCAAACAGCCAGCAGAACAAATTCATTATACAGTAAGAGTAATGAGGCTGGCATGAGAAAAACAGGATTAATAAGAAAAAACTCGTCATGGTAAAAACAGTAAGGACTTGTAGACAGCATTATCATGACGGTAGCCAACTGACAGCAAATTAAAGGAAAAAAACATTAATGGAGGTCATACCATCTGTCAACAATGACTCATCATTTACTGCTCTTCATCGGCACAAATAATGCAAAAGAAACTTTCCGCCTCCATTCTTCTCCTAAAAAAAAGAAAAAAAGTTTAATTTCTAACATTTCATAGACAAAATAATTAATAGTTTGATCAAAACAAATTTATATCAACTAGAAATGGAAATAATCATTTGCAGCCTGATTTATGATCAAATTAATTGGACTACAAAAAGTTTTCTTTAAGTTTTAATAAAATCAGTGATTTCTCAGGAGCCTTTCTGAAGCGAAGAAAGGCTCAAACATCGTGAGGTTGTCGGCTCGGAGAGAATCGTGCGCGCCGCGGTTCAGCTGGCGATGACCAAGCTTCTGTTTTGCACCAAACACTGACCATCTCTGATGTCGACTGTCTCCGAGGACTCAGAGGCTTTTATTCCTGCTTTTATCAAATCTGAGCTGAAACACCAAATAATCCCTCTAATTAAACACAGCCATGCACGCAACTTAGTTCAGGTTAAAGGATAATGTTTTTTTTTTCCTTATCACCTCAAATACCTGTGAAGAGTCTTAATGCTCCAATGCGGACTTTGCTAAGATTTTTACCGATGGAAAAAGCACAGATTTGAAAAAAAAAAAAAAAAAGTGGCCTGTTAGCCTTGGTCCGTTTTCTGCAGGTAATTACAGAAGAAGCTCTGAAACTTTAATCTGTCCCCCCGCCGTCTTCTTCCCAGGTTTGAAATGGGGCGTCGGCACGGTGACGCTGCTGATCGAGGACGTGAACGACAACGTGCCGGTGGTGGTCCCGGGCGGAGAGCTGGTCCTGTGCGAGGAGGAGGAGGGGAGGATGGGGTCTGTGACCGTGCACGCCGAGGACGCCGACCTGCCGCCGTACTCCGCCCCCTTCCACTTCCAGCTGCCCGACGGGACCAAGAAGTGGACGCTGCGAGACGCCAAGAGTGAGTGCATGACCAAAATTCATATTTAAACCCCCCAAAAAACAGAGAAAATTGTGGGTGATTTTTCCAACCTTCTCTTTTTTTTAACTATGAAAGCAAACAGCAAAGTCATAACCAGAAATATGAGATAATGCAGCTCGATAACACATAGGTAATGTAATGAGGAGTATAATTAGTTACTTCCTAGGGAGTAATTAAAGTAATGCATAATTTTTTTTTTTTTTAAAGTAACGAGTAATGTGTAATACATGACTTAAGCTGCAATACAGTTCAGTATGCCATCAGTCTCTGGGGAAGGCAACGTGACAACATGAGGATTTATTTTTCAGAGAGGGAAACTCGGTGCAGTTTCGACACAGAATCCTGTTTCAGGCAAACACAGGTCTGATGAACGCTGACGAGAAACAGTCGGGGCGTGTGCTGCTGAGTTTTGTAAATAAAACGTGTCAGACGGGACGGTCCGGGCTCCAGAGGATTAACATCCGAAACTAAGAGCCAAACAACAGCAAGAAAAATAAAGGTGCTAACTGGAACCAAAAATGGTTCCTCGGATTGATGCCATAGAAGAACCATTTTTAAGAAAGTTATTTGTGGACTCAACTGGTTCAGTTTCAGAATAAAAGCCTCTCTGACCGTTTTAAATCAGATGACTGTGTGCAGGTTGAAAACCAACATGAACATGTTGTTGTCCGGTTCTCCATGTTCCTTGTTCCTTCATTGGGTTCCAGACAAGCTATTAAAAATGTTTTCTGATGGTTTATAGAGCGAGACATTAATCCATTCACTGAGGAAATAATCTGCACATTAATCCACAAGGAAAAGAATTGTTAGCTGCTGCCGCCACCAAATAACTCCAATAAACATGAAGAACCTTTAGCACTTTAAAGAACCACAGAAAGTGTGTGGAGAACCAGCCCCTAAATAAACAGGTTCTTCAGCTGCTGATGGTTCCTTGTAGAACCAAAGGGCGTTTTGTGGAACCATTAAGGACCCGGTGTTTTCTGAGTGTGAGAGTTTAATCCCTCAGCCGACGGCTGTGTGTTCATCTCTAAATTATAAGGTGCAGAACGACGTCGCTGCTCTGTTCTCTGTCGGTTTCTTTGTTCCAGCTCGTTGTCTTCCTGCCACACCTGCTCAGGTGTTTCTGTCTCCTGCTCTGGAATCAGCGGCTGAGGTGCGGTCAGCGACCTGCCGTCCCCTCCGTGTTCAAACGCTAAATTTGTGCCGTTATAATCTCAGAATTTTTTTGTTTTTTTTCTCATAAATTTACGACTTTCATCTTAGAATTTCTCACTTATTTCTTGCAAATTTCTGACTTTATAATCTCAGGATTTTCAAGTTTTTTTCTCATAAATTTTTGAGTTTTTTTCTCAGAATATTACCTCCGCCCCCAATTATTTTTTTCTCCCTACAGTGGCCCTGATACTCCATCGTACATACTTTACTTAAGATACTTTTCTTAAGTAAAGTGGCCCTGATACGCCGTCGTACATGTCACGTTTATCTCTGCTGTAAAATAAATCCTCTGTCTCATTTGTCTGAAATGTCTCAGAAATTAGAACTAAACCCACTGAAAGGTGCATCCTGTTTTCAGAGGCCAGAGAAGTTATTTTGCACATCATTTAAGTTTTTAACCGTCATGTGATCAGTAAATGTGTGTTATCTGGAAGCTGAAGGCAGTCCGGGCCGTCTGTGTGGCCTGAAGTCTTAAAGGGGCAAAGAGACGCGAGGCTCAGGCGTCTATAAACACATCGCTCTCCTGAGAGGACAGAGCGGCGGCAGCGGAAATGGCAGCGCCGCCGAGGTCCAGCGAGTCAGAGCGCGACGGGTCAGAGCCGGCCTCTCAGGACCAAATGTCACCGCAAATGTCAGGACCGGCAGAGGAAATGTCACCGTCCGACGTTTAGCGGCGCTTTTAATCCATCTGTGGAATCAGTTCCTCTGACCGCAGGGCGCCCTGAGGCCAGCAGCCTCTGCACTGACCACACACACACACACACACACACACACACACACACAAATATTTGTCTGACCGCGCCTATGAGAACCTTCCATTCAGCTGAACCCTCCACATTACATAAGCCCTTAGTTTTTTTTGTTGTGGCTTCTCATGTTATGCATGTTGTTTTTTATCATGTGCAATAACCCTGACACCACATGCCTAACCATAACTCTCACTCTGAAGCTTCACTCACAGCTTGAGTCAAATAAATGTCCAGAAGTCATATTCATTTGCTCATTTATTCAGTTCACCAAACTGTGATGGACGGTTGGAGGAGCTGGAAGCCGTTTTTATCCGCGGTCGCTGTAACATGGGCAGTGTATGATCATATGTTGCAGGGAATTTCATATTTGTCGAGCTGATGAAATCCCATCTTGCATCCAAATAGAGCTCAGAATTTTTGTAGATTTTGAGTTTGTGCATTACAAGATTGAACAAACTGAATTTGTCCTTAAAAAGACCAAACAGAGCATTAATTTTCTCTGTCGTCTGAGGTCTTGGTACGACGGCGTATTCGTGCCGCTATAGGGAGAAAAAAATAACGGAGAGGGGGGTAATAATCCAAGAAACCACAAATTTATGAGAAAAAAATTGAAAATACTGAGATTATAAATAGAAAAACTGGGAAATCGAGGTTTTTCTTCTACCATGGGATTTAGTAAGAAGAAAATTTTGGTGATTGTAGCCTGGAATCACAACATTATCATATTAATATTCAATATTAGTCGTTAGTAGTTTTTTCTCATCTCATGACACATTCACTTGCACTCAGACAGCAGAGTTTCAGTCTGCCGACCAGTGACAACTTTTGCTTTTTTTTAAAATAGTGGGTGGGGGGCACATCTCATTTAACTGTAGATCCTGTAGAGCTGAAGGAAGATGATTCACTCTCATTGGAGTGAAAATGGCTGCAGTGGGCCTTTTTTCTGCCTGGTGGCGTCTCTGTGGCAGCGGCGAGTTGTGACCCGACAGTCTGACAGTAAAAATGTCACTTCAGTTTGTTGGGAAGATGAGTGGACGGTGAAAAACAGCAGCGCTAATGTTCGCTGAGGCGCCTCCTCTTCCTCTGGAGTGATCAGACTCAGGAGCCGCCGAGTTTCAGCAGCGTCTCACTCGCCTCGCTGACCTCCAGGTGACCTCCAGGTGACCTCTGGGTGACCTCTGTCGTTGCGTCTCACCAGGAGCTGAGGGGAAGTCAACAAGAGGAACTGAAACATGAAACACAACTTTTCTCGTTGCCATGGCGAATCGTTGGTCATCAGATTACGCTCCGTATATAATCTCTTACTGGAATAAGAGACTCAGACTAATCTGCCAAGTTTTTAATCACAAATATGATAAAGAAAGTCTCCTTTAAAATTATACTTAAGCGCAATTAATTAGGATCAGTGCACATATTTTTACATAATACACTTTTTTCCCTAATTTCTAATGTACATATTTTTATATTTTTATATTCCCTTTCTAGTTCTTATAATTTCACTTATGTTTCTATAATTTTTTTCTGCAAAGATTTAAAAAGGATAGAAATATTTACAAGTTTTTTTTTTTTTTTTCATTTGGCATGATATACGTATTTTTGTAAATCAAAATATTTTCTTTTTTCTCTTTATGCTTTTAACAAGTACCGTGTTGCTTCTCTCCTTATACCACCAATAAAACAAATCATTATTATATAATGAATCTCATTATATTATGAGTTAAATTCCATATTTTTACTCCAGTAGAGGTTTCATTCAGAGTTTGTGCGCTGTGGTCTGGGTGGTGAAGACGAGAAGAGTCGGGCTTCCCTTCATCGTGTCACTGGGTGTTTTCTTTTTTCTTTCTTTTTTTTTTTTTTTTTGGTTCCCTTCACAACAGAGAATGCAGTGACATTTAGTTTCCATGCAAACAGCTGAACGGCTTTTGTGTATCAAGCCTAAACTAATAAACTAATCCTGATGTTGAGTTCAACTCTCAACCCAAGTCTCACACACAAGACACACACACACACACACACACACACACACACACACACAGCTGTGCAGGCGCGCCTCTTCTTCGGACTCTATCCTCCATTCCCTTTTTGTGTTTCACCCTAAAACTTTCTCTTGGTTCCTCACAGCTCTTCATCGCTGGACTCGCAGTTTGACCTGAAATATTTAGCGAGCTCTGACCCAAAACTGAAAAATAAAAAAAGAAACTCTCTGAAAAAGGCCCTGAACTGCACTCGAGGCCTGTGTGAAACAGCTGAGCCGGGAGTTTAGTTTTCTGTCCATGCAGGATCATGTGACTTATTTGGAGAGAGATGCTTGGAAAAGGAGGATAATCCTGAAGCAATTTTTTTGTTTTGTTTGTTTCATGATTTTATTGTGACCCGTGTGGTGATCATCAGTATGTCATCATGAGAAAATCCCCGTGTGTGTCCTGCTTCCGTCCTCAGATACGTCGGTGGTGCTGCAGCAGGCGGTGGACATGGCCCGGGGCGTCTACGACGTGCCCATCCTCATCTCGGACCTGCAGAACCACGGCGACGTCCAGGTGGTGAGGGTGCGAGTGTGTCGCTGCCTCGGGGGCGAGTGTGTGTCGGCACGCAGCTCCGTCAGCTTCGGGGTGTGGGGCGTCCTGGCCATGCTGCTGGCCCTCGCCGTGCTGCTGCTGCTCTGTGAGTCCACACACACACACACACACACACACACACACACACACACACACACTCATTTTTAATATGTTTACTGGTGGATGAGAAAATGTTGGCTCTGCAGTTTTATTTCCACCGAACGCTGAGGCTCACAAGATGCAAAGAACAAAAAAACAAAAAAAGTGAAATGAGAGGAGCGGTTATTATCGTTGAAGAAAAATTAATTACTGTCAGAAAATTAATGAAATAATGAAAACTAGGTGTGACATTCATTAACGAAAGTAAAAATAAAAATGAGGCTTTCCCAAAAACAAAAAACAAACCAATAATTGACTGGAACTGTATTATTTGTTTACTAACTAACTTACAGAGAAAATGTCTTTTTAGTTTTCTTCTCTGTCAGTTTATTTGGTTGTTTTTTTTTTTTTTTGTAATATTTCGAGTTTTTTTTTTAGGTTTTACTAAACAATATTTTTTCTGGCCTTGACCTTTGAATCTGGCCCCTGACAAATGTTACCAAAAAAAAAAAAAAAAAAGACTAAATCTATCACTGAAATGAATAAAAACTAATCTAAAATTAAGCATTTTCCAAAAAAAAAAAATGAAACTAATTAAAACTAAACTAAAAGAAAACAATTGAAAACAAAAAGTCAAGACAAAATAATAGTAAATCACTAAAATTTAAAATAAAAATAATCTAATTAAAAACATGTAACTGTCTGTAACTGTTTAGGATCACACACCCACAACAAAAAATATTAATCTGATCGGCCCAGCAGTGATGGAGATTAGCTGCAGACACACACACACACACACACACACGACCAAATGAAAAATCAGCATCGATAATCTGTGAAAATAATCCCAGGCCAGACGCTCGGTGATGAGAACGTCACGGCGATGAAATTCAGACCATGTTACAGTTTAAAGTGAAACCAAACCGAGATTATTTTTTGAGCTCGCACTGACATCTGCTGGTTAAACTCTGGAACTGCGGCCTGCTGCCGGCTGATCGTGGTTGCCATGGTAATGCAGGTTAGTTGTGGATCAGCTGACAGTGACGACAATAAATCAATACGCTGCAAAGAGAGGAAATCAGTTTTTACCAGCGTTCAGTCTCATCTTCAGGGTTCAAATCTGGTTTTCTCTGTGGATAATCTGAGATAATCCCACTTGTTTGCAGTGCAGTTTCTCTCAGTTCATCTCAATCCCACAGGTTTTGGTTTTGTTTTTTCTCTGGTTATGATGAACAAGATTTTAGTGCTAAATCTGATTGGCTTGTTAGAGTGTATTTTGTTTTGTTTGTCGTTTAGCATTTTAATCTGCAGCGTCGTCGCCATGGAGACGCTCTGCCTCACCTTCCTCTCCTCCTCTCCTCTTCCCCTCCTCTTATCTCCTCGTCTCCTCCTCCTCCTCTCTTCCTCTTGTCCTCCTGTTCTCTTGTCCTCTCTTCCCCGTCCCTTTGTCCTCTAATCCTCCCATCCTCTCGTCTTCCTCTCCTCCTCCTGTCCTCCCCTCCTCCTCCTCTCCTCTCCTCCTCCCCTCCTCCTACTCTCCTCTCCTCCTCTCCTTCTCTCCTCCTCTCGTCTCCTCCTCTCCTCCTCCTCTCCTCCTCTCGTTCTCCTGTCCTCCCCTCCTCTCCTCCTCCTCCTGTCCTCCTCTCCTCCTCCTCCCTTTGTCCTCTCCTCCCCTCCTCCCCTTCCACCTCCTCTCCACCTGTCCTCCTCCTCTCCTCTCCTCCCCTCTTCTTCCTGTCATTTCCTCCTCCTCTCCCCTCCTCCTCCGCCTTTCCTCCCCTCCTTTCCTCCTCCTCTCCCCTCCTCCCCTCCTTTCCTCCTCCTCTCCCCTCCTCCTCCCCTCCTCTCCTCCTCTTGTCCTCTCGTCCTCTCATCTTCCTCTCCTCCTCCTCCCCTCCTCCTCTCCTCTCCTCCTCCAGGTGTGCTGTTTGTGTTTGCCTGCACCACCAAGGCGGAGAAGCTCTACCTGGATGAGTCGAGCGGTGGGATGCTGCTGAAGTCCAACACGGAGGCGCCGGGGGAGGAAGTGGTAAGCTCCGCCTCCTGCTGTCGCTCCTCACGGCGCTGCGTCGTTCAGGAGGAGGAGACTTGGATGTTTTGTTTTGTTTTGTTTTGTTTTGTGTTTGGCTCTGGAAAATTACAAACATTCATCATTTTACACTCAACTGAGAAAAAAAAAGTGGAATGAGCATCAAAATGATCTGAGTCAGGCCACTGATGAGAACCACGCAGACTCAGCCATTAAAATGTCATCCTCATTCCATGTTTTTTTTTGTTTTGTTTTTTTTGTCATTTGAGTCTAAACGGTCCTCACCTCAGTTGACCCTTTAGCAATTTTACATACTGCACCTTTAACACAACTTCTGCAAGATGGAGGATAATATTCTGAGAAAAAAATCTGATTTTCTGAGATTAAAGTCATAAATATACAAAAAAAACCTCAACAAACATTTTTTTTTTCACTTTTTTTGTAAATTTGTGACAGTAAAATCTCACAATTTGAGTTTTTTTTCTTATAAATTTGAGTTTTTTTCTCATAAATTTACAACTTTAATTTTGGAATTTCTGAGTTTTTTCTTGCAAATTTGTGACTTTATAAGAAGTATTTTTAGGAGCGCCACAAAAAAAAAAAAAAAAAAAAAAAATCTCTGCTGTAACGAGTCTCCTCTCATCTTCATCGCTCAAATCTTGTTCCCAGAATTTTATTGAATCAAGTGTCTTCTTTTTGAATCTTGTTCTGTCTGGTTTCAGCAGGTTGTCTCATTTCCTTGTTTGAAGAAAAACGAGATTTGAGCTCTGAAGATGAAACTAAATGTTTTGTTGAGATGTTTTTTCCGTTCATGTGTAAACCAGCTGTTCTGTTGTTTCCCGTCAGAAATCGGCCACTCTGCTCATGGTGCCCGGCGGCGGCGGCGGCGGCGACGTGGACGGTTTGGACGGCTCCGTGAAAGGGGCGGGGCTTCTGGAGCAGAAAGCCAGCACGGCGGTGGGCGGGGCCGGGGCCGGTCTGCAGACGATGACTCGGCAGAACATGTACCAGTCCAACCGCCGGGACTTCACCATGACTCAGGGCCAGAGCGGCTTCTACACCACCGGGCATTATGGGAACGCCAAGTACACTGACTCGCTGTATTACAAGCAGAGCCACCTGTCTGCCATGCACACCTGGGAGACCAACGGGCTCTACCTGGACAAGGTGCGCCGCCTCAGATTACACCGGGGATTAGATAGATAGATAGATAGATTTACTTTATTGATCCCAAACTGGGAAATTCCCACGTTACAGCAGCATCAATAAAAAAACATAAAATAAAATTAAGAAGTATATACAATAAACTAACCTAAGAATATGAGATGTGAAATGTGAAATATACCTTTGGTAATAATAAGTATGAAATATGAAATATATTTTATACTTACACTGAGTTACATTGTTTACACTGAGTTCCCTTTAATCTAGTTTAAAGAGGTGGTTTTGTATTTTAAAAATTCAGAAGCAAAGATCAGGAGAGTTTTCGTGCTAAAATGAGTTGAATCTCGATCCCACCTGAATTTTGTTGTCGTCGTGAATTTAAATGCATTTTATGAGTTTTTAGCCTTTTTCCGTCGTCGTCGCAGCGCCTCGGGCTTCAGGCGTCGCACAAACTCCTCCGGCTCATTTGTGCTTTTGTTTATTCAACAAGAGCCGACATTAATATGTTTTTCTCTTATGAACAGAAGAGCTTGGAGGTCATAAAACCAGAACCAGTCCATAAAATGTTTGAAAAACTCATATAAATCCCATTAAAAATCAATCAGAGTAATTACAATCATTATAATATCATCTCTTTTCAAACTGCACAACCATAAAAGTCCTTCATATAAAATTCATTAAAAAAAAAAAAAAAAAAACAGGTCAGTATCAAAAAAAAAAAAAGAAAAAAGATTGCTGATGGTTATTAAAAATTACCTTTTCAAACAGAATGTGTTTGACAGCAGTTAACAGGTCTGGTTGGAACTGGTTTAGAGAAAGTTGCAGGGAACAGGTCGGTTGTGGTTTTGAGTTCTGCAGGTTCGGCTCTGGTTCGTAAAACTGGACCCGCATTGCAAAAACTCAAAATCTTACCAAGATTATTTGTCTTATTTCAAGTCAAAAATGTCTTATTTCTAGTCAAAATATCTCATTACACTTAAAATAAGACATGATCACCTCAGAAGTAACTTGTTTTTGGACAGTTGTCTCTTGTTTCAAGTGAAAATTTGCTTGTTTCATTGGCAAAATTTGTTTCTTGTTTCTAGCTAATTTTCACTTATTTCAAGTGAATTTTCACTTTTTCCACTGGCAAATTTTGCCAATGAAACAAGCAAATTTTCACTTGTTTCAAGAGAATTTTCACTTGAAACAAGTGAAAATTGTCTAAAAACAAGTTTCTTCTGAGGTGATCATGTCTTATTTTAAGTGTAATGAGATATTTTGACTAGAAATAAGACAAATAATCTTGTTAAGATTTTGCGTTTTTGCACTGCGCAAAGACCTGCGGCTTCTCCACAGCGTTCTGCAGCCCGGACGAGGGACGGTCCACAGGTAGAGGAACCAAGACCCGACAAGTTCATGCTGCACGCTCCAGCTTCTTGTGCAAAACCACAGAACTTAACTTTAAATTCTAGAGATCCCAAACATGAAACATGCGCCGCTGATTTTCAGGGAAAAGTGTCTGAATGCTGCACGAGACATGCAGATCTTTTCTATTTGATGGGATTCTGCAGCCATAAAAGTGTCCGAGTGATGGAGCCTGTAACTTTGAAGCTCCTGGAGAAATTTCGGAGAGTTCATGTTGTTAATACACATAAAAAAATAGCGTTAAATGTTTATGTTTTAGAAGACAGTCAAATCCGAGAGTCAGGCTGCCTCCTTGCAGCAGCTCAGACACTGTCGCTGAAAAAAAGCAGGACGGTCTTGACTTTTACATTTAGATAGATACATAGATACTTTATTCATCCCGAAGGAAATTACAGATTAAATAAATAAAAAATAAAGAATAAGATCTAAGTACAGCACACTAGAGATCTAGGTACAAGAGTGTGCAAAAAGCAATGTGCAAAAAAAAAAAAAGAAAAAATTTGTCATCCCTCGTGACGTTTTGGCCCAACAACATTATTTGTCCAACAGTTTTCTGGATTCTGGATTCTTCCGTGTTCACCTGGATCTGGATCAGCAGGATCCATCTAATTCCTGCCTGCGAGGGAGCGGATCGGAGAATGTGTCTCGCTCTGATTCGATTAAAAGTCTGAAACAAACCGGGAACGGACCACAGGGAGGTTCGCCTCTTCTGCAAGACGGCAGCCTTTGATGTGCGAGGGGAAAAAAACAAAATGACTGAAAAGCTGTGCCAACTCATTTTGCGTGCAACACACACACACACACACACACACACACACACACACACACACACACACACACAGAAGCTGGAGGTGCTCAGCTCAAAAGTGAAAGTAAGACGCCAAAGGCTTGCAAACTTGCAAAACATGGAAGGATGAAATTAAATTTAGAAAAAAGAAATGACATTGATGGAAAGTGAGCGTGGCCCGGAGCCGGAGCGAGGGATTCTGTTAGGAAATGAAAGTTTCTTAAAGAGTTGTTTCATATTTCAGGGTGAGCGGCGGGTCAGAAACAGCAGGAAAATGTGAAGTGGAAATCAAAATGAGGGAATCAGTTATGGTTAATCAAATAATGTGGCCATAACGAGGGAGGGATAAAACGGTATTGAGGTAAATTGACTTTTTGCAGCCGTTTTATTTCAGCTCTTTCTTTCTCCTAAAGTGGAGAAATGGTAAAGCTGAAGCTGTGACACATTATGATGGTGATTATGACGCTGTGCTTCACTCCCTCCTCCTCCCCCCTGTCCTGCAGAAACTGGAGTATTTCGGCGGCGCGGCGGACGAGCGCTACGCCGACGACGTCCTGCGCGTGTACGGCTACGAGGGCGAGGGCTCGGCGGCCGGCTCGGTGGGCTGCTGCAGCGAGCTGGGCGACCAAGACAACCTGGACTTCCTGGACTCCCTGGGGTCAAAGTTCAAAACACTGGCACACATCTGCATGGACGCGAAGGAGGAGAAGTGACGGACGAGGGCAGGGAGGAGCGAACGCCCCGATGTTTGTGCCTCCTCCCGGGTTTCGGATCAGTTTGAGCCGCACTGGAAACAGGGCAGGATGTCTTTCAAGGTGGTACCTACTGTAACTTCACTTCCTCCTGTAAAAAAGTGAGGAAACGCTCCTTTTCTTTCTCTCCCGACTCGCTGATGGATGTGAAATTCCCTGCTAAATGTGTGTCAGGAGCTCTAACGCTGCAGAGCTGCAGGCATCGTGGAGAGGAACATCGACCACCAGCTGCCTTCTCACTGCCTTTACGCTTCAGAAAAACAAAAATCTGACTTTTAACCAAAGGTGTGGTCATGTTTGCAGTTTTTCTTGACTTTTTTGTGCTTTATTTAGAATCACACTGGCCAATTACAAGCAACCCGGGGCTTGTAAACTAAAGTCACATGACTCACAAGTTGCTCATTTATCCAACAGCCTGTCGTCTTTTGGTGGAGTTGCTGAGGAGGTTTTAGGGCCAAAATAAATTCACTTTCACTCCCATGAAGAAGCTGCTCAGTCCAGGCTGTGGCCAGGCTGTGCTTCACTTTATCGAGTTTAAAATAAATTTTAAAAGTCGCTCTGTGAGCTCGTTCTGCAGTGGAGGGTTATCTTCTGTCATATCAAGTGTTATGCTCCTCCTGTCCAGCAGGGGGCGGTGCTCACTGTGTGATCATGGGCTGCAGAGAGGTGGTGCTCTGTGTGTGTGCAGTGTCTGTCCAAACGGTAATCACAACGCTGATTAATATTTTGCTCACAGATTAAAATTTAGCAGAGAAACTAGAAGAAGCAGAGAAGAGAGGAGAGTGTTCAGCTGCATTATCAGGAGTGGAAAAGATCATTATTTTGTAATTTGTTGTCCTGTTTGTGACACAGGGCTGCTCTTTTCATGGCCGTGCAAATTAGTAAAAAAAAAAAACAACAAAAAAAATCAGTCTCCATGCACCCGTTCAGAGAGCCATGAAAAGATCAGCTCTGCGCCTCGAGGTGTTAAAAGTTGTTTTTTATAAATTCTGCCTTTGTACATTTATTTCTGGGCTTTAATGTGAAAAAGTGTGTTCGAGTGTTTCTTTGAGTTTGATTTGGGTGTGAGGCATTAAAATGAAATTCAGCAGATAAAATTCAACGAGGCAAATACAGATTTGGTTCAGTCCCGTGTGTTTGGCGATGGCTGCTTATGATTAATGAACTAACCTTTGGTAAAAACCTGTAATTTGATTTTTCTTTTTTTTTTTTTTTTTTTTTTTTTTTGCAGCAGGAATGTTTAGTTGGCAGCGAGGTTTGCATGACTCAACACAAACTGTTTTTATTTTAATATTAGGGTTACTGAAATTTGGTCCAAAAAGGAAGAGAAAACACTAAAAACTGTAAATACGATGTAAAAATTTGGTGCCGACACACTGTAAAAAGTGAAAATATCAGAATTGATGGTTTATAGATTTGTACTTATATATTTTTGGATATGGAATAAATTTAGAGAAATAGCCAAAGGGATCAGGAGCAGGCGGAGTGGCTCCTTCTGAAAACCTGAGCAGGTGGGCGGCAAACTGACGATTTATTGCTGTGGTTCAATTTGTAAAATAAAAAAAAAAAAAAAAAAAAAAAAACTTGTCGGACATTTCTTGCTCTCCTTGCAAAAAAATAAATAAATAAAATTTTTAAGAATAAATAAAAACTAAACTAAACCGGTCTGAAGACTTTTAAGTTTATGGTGATTTTTCTTTTCTTTTTTTTTTTTTTGGTGTTTATTTTTACTTTATTGAACAGTCGCTGATGTTCATCATCGTCATGGAAACAGGAAAATACAACAGGTGAGAGCCCGCTCCAATGATAATACCCCCAATTTGTGTGTTTCTGTTTATCCAAATCCATAACAATAATAATAATGATAATGATAATAAAAAATTAAAAGGCATACAAATACATGACTGTAATTGTTATTAATTTAGGAGATAAGAATTCAACAGGATCTGAATTGAAATGTTTATTTGTTTTTTTATTTGATCATTCTTATTCTTAGTGTTTGTAGGGAAAAAATGGAGCTGCGGGGGGTGATATGCAGAGAAAAAAAATCTGAGTTTCTGAGATTAAAGTTGCATATTTACAAGGAAAAAAAATCATACATTTATGAGAAAAAGTAGAAGTAGAAGTACTGTTCCTCTGCTGGTATCTGACTGCAGTAGAAGTAGAAGTACTGTTCCTCTGCTGGTATGTGACTGCAGTAGAAGTAGAAGTACTGTTCCTCTGCTGGTATGTGACTGCAGTAGAAGTAGAAGTAGTGCAGTAAAAATCTCCTGCAATAAAAGTTCAAAGTGTCTCATTTCAAATGTCCTGGCAGTAAAAGTGACTGAGCTCCTTTTTCCAAACAGTAACTGTGTTAGCTGGGATCTTTTCCATGCAGTTAGAAAAGGAGGAGAGAACACGCTGCACACTGCATGCTTTTAAAGGGGCATTACGCTCAACTGAAGTGAGGACCCTGTAGACTCAACTGAGACATGTGGAGTAAACACATCATGCGATGGTTGAGTCTACATGGTTCTTTGGTTTTTCATGGTGCAGCTTTTATTGTGAAATTTGGGAAATGACAAAAAGTAGAAACAAGAAAGTAGAAGCAGGTTCCTTTTCTTGTCTTTGCTGACTGGGCTTTTATTGTGAAAGGTTCCTCAATCTGTCACTGCCCTTTTGAAAAAAATCATGTGAAATAAACCACATGTGGTTTTCGAAAACATGTGATGTACATCCACATGTGATTTAAGAATTTCACGTGATTTTCATTTTGGTTTGTCCACATGCGGTCTGGCACTTCACATGTGAAAAAACAAAATGAAAAACACATGTTCAAAAACCACATGTGGTTTATTTCACATGTGATTTCATGTGATGTGCTGTTTTCACATGTGAAAATTTATCGTCCACATGAGAGGAATTCAGTCACATGTGATGAAGTGGAATTCACATGTGAAAATGCAGATCTCATGTGTTTTCATGATGTTTTCACCTGTGGAAATTTTAGGTCAGAAGCCAATCACATCACAAAATATCTTCTGCACATGTGACATTGTTTTCTTTTCACATGTGAAAACGGAAAATCACATGTGAAAAGGTAAACTTCATATGTGAAATTGTTTTCTTTTAATATTGCCAGTCAGATGTGAAAATGTGCATTCACATGTGAAATTTAAATTTTCCTCGGCTGCAGCAGCTGTAAGCTGGAACATGTGAAGGCTGTGCTGTAACTGCAACCTACGTGTTGGGGTTTCCCACTTTCCTTTGTGCCTTGAACGCAGCGTGGCTGTCCTGTTTGTTTGGTGTGAGGTCAGATCCTGACATCAGGGTTAGTTTGTTTTTGTTTTGAAGGTAGAAACACAAAAATCAGCGGCAGCTCTGCGTCATCGCCGGCGCTCAGCTCAGTTGTCAGTTTGTTAAAATGTGTCTCTCACAAGCCGAGTAATTACTCAGGACGGCGTGGAGCAGCGGAGGCACTTTACTCCCAGCTAAATGGAAATGTGACGACTCCCATCCGCTGAGAGAGCTGCTGTCACATCCCTCTGCCTGTCACGCTAACGCTCGCCCAAAAACCTCACAGCTTCAGCAGAAGATAAGCGCTGCCTTCGAGGCCCTGCAGGAAATACCGGCGCCTGTGGAGCGGAGAGCGGGAACCCGCCGCCCGGCCAGTCAGCGTGGCCCCGCCTCCTCCAGTCCAACCAAACAACTTCCAGTTTGACCCTGTGTGTGTGTGTGTGCGTGTGTGTGTGTGCGCTGAGGATGTTTGATCAGATTCCCTTTCATTTGTGACTTTTGCTGAGAAATGGTTGATGCAACATTCGTAGATGCAACATTTGACATGTGAACTGACATTTTCACATGTGAAATGAAAAAAAAAATGAAAAATTTAATTTTTCACATGTACTTTGCTTTTCACATGTGATTTTCCATTTTCACATGTGAAAAGAAAACAATGTTACATGTGCAGTAGATATTTTGTGATGTGATTGGCTTCTGACCTAGAATTTCCACATGTGAATATATCATCAAATCACGTGAGATTTGCATTTTCACGTGAATTCCACTTCATCACATGTGACTGGATTCTGCTCATGTGGACTGTAGTTTTCACATGTGCTTTTGGAACATGTGTTTTTCAATTTGTTTTTTCACATGTGAATAATAACAGGTGGTGTCAGACCACATGTGGACAAACCAACATGAAAATCACGTGAAATTATTAAGTGCACATGTGGTTTATTTCACATGTGATTTTTTTTTCATAAGGGTAGAACCTGTTAGAAAGTTTCAGTAGACAGTTTTAAGACGTTTTTGATTCTGCAGTGAGTTTCTGTTTAAAAAGAACATTTTTAATGTTTTGTAATGGTTTGACCCCGTCCAGCTGGGAGCTCTCCTGCTGGACTGTGTTGAAGGCCGGCCAGAAGCCTCGGCAAAGCACCGTTTCTCCACAACAAACTGAACACTGAGGTTGTGCTGTGTACGATTATCAGAGGTGGAAATCAACATTTCAGAGATTCACTTGCCTCGGTTAACAAGTACCAAGTTTATAGGTGTAACGGGTGTGTTTTTCCTGCCCAGTCAGACCATCATATATCTGCAGGCCTCAACAACAAGTTTGCCAGCAGCTGCAATTTCTGAATTTAAAAATTCAGTTTCTCACAGCCGCATACAGGACATAAAAACCTCAGCTTTTGGAAAACTGTTTATTTATGTTCATGTTTTTCAAATACAGCAAACAAAATGTATGTTGTAGGTATAGTTTTCGTAACGAGTAATTTTCTGCTCTGATCTGAACACAGAAGATGCCGCAGCAAATCACAAACACATTACTTTCTGGATTTTCAGTTCGTGGCTGACGTGGCTGCGTTTGGTTTGGTGGAAAACATGACGATATGTGGCTGAGGAACTAAACCCTACAGAACAAAATGTTAGCTGTGGCTGCAACGGTTTGGAGCTGTGCAGACTGTTATGTTGTTAATACAGCGAGAGGAGCTGGAGATGTTCTGCAAACTGCTAAATTCTGCGTTGTGACTCTCTGCCCGGTGACGGCGAGGAGGAGCTGCTGTGTGGAGAAAATCTCTTTTGCACCAGAAAATAAAGAGGAAGACAGACAGAGCGAGCTCGACAGCGAGGTGCAGGAGAAGGGGAAACAGGCTCAGTGCTTCTGTTAAGTTTTGTGCATTATGCAGAGAAGCTCATGAAGCTCTTCCTCACTGGAGGGTCATGTACAAAATGCCTGTAAGGATTATTTCCTATACACTCCCAAAGGGTCCAATTAGGAAGTTAAAGAGTGCTCAAATATGTCTCTAAATTCACACGAGCGCCTTGGCAAGCTCCCACATGGAAGCCATGAGACTGTGGCTCTGGCCCCGAGCATTCATTCCGGGTTTGAAGAGGGCAGTGGCCAGGGGCTACCATCAGCCTCGGCGCCCCCTCCCTCGGTGCTGCTGGTTTGCCGGGTCAAGGCCTGCATGGACAATGAGACAGCAGCGGCTCCACAGGGACGGCTGATTTACCGGCAAAACCCGGCTACGCAGGTTGCCATGTTGTCTGCGCGCTGTCCTTACAAATGGAAGCACGGGCTCGTCCACAGCGAGGCCAATTAAAGCCTGAGACTGCAAAGTGTTTCATGCATCCTCAATGTAATTCAATGTAAATTCCGGTCCATAGTCGGTGAATCTACGCAAGCCTGCCGAATAAGAATTGGCTGTTAAAGCGCAGTGAGGGCTGAGTTAAATGCAGCGGGAGTTCACCTTCCTTCCCGTCAGCCTAATTGTACAGCAAGAGCAATTAGGAAAATGTACATACAAATAGGATCTGACTGCTGCATTATTAAATATCAGATTCATCTGCCTCTGATATGATGGAGCCTCCTCCCTCACACACAGGGGCTGCACATAAAAACATACTGGAAAATCTGCAGTGAAATTAGATTTTTTTTCAGGTTGACAACAAACAAAACAGCTGACGTGAGCCGTCACAGGAGCCAAGAAAAAGCTCTCTCTCTGTCAGAGCCCTTCCTGGATCGATGGCACGTTCAGTATAATTTCACATCAGGCACAAAAACATCACATGCAAGAACCGTGGAGGGAAAAAAAAAAAAAATCAACTAAGTACTACAGAATCACAATTTTTTTGTTTGTTTTGCTGCAAAACAGCCACACCTCTAGGGATCACTGTGGTGCAGTAATCCTCATGCATACATAACAGCACATTTTACAAAGCAGCTTCAGGTTAAAGCCATGAAAGGGAGCAGTAATAGTGTCTACACCTGCAACAAGTGACATAGAGACAGACCCGGCGTGTCAAAGAGGCTGGCACACAACAGTTATTGCTGCTTTACTGGGTGAAACTGCAGACAGGACACGGTGCTGTAGGTTTATATGCTCTTCATTAATCTGTCAAGCTTGTGATTCTTTAGCAGTCCCACATCAAAAACTTTGTGTTTGCCACCAACACTGACACAAGGCCGACTGTTGTGTCTCATCACATCGCCGAAAAGTTGCACTTGAACGCATCACAAAGACTGCAGCTGACGGCCAACCAGCTCGTACGTTCTGCTCCTGCGGGAGAGGAAATAACTCTCCACACCAGCAGGTGGCGGTAGTCTGAATACATCACTCAGAAAGGTAAAACAGAAGATAAGAAGCTGCAGATGGTGCTGGTGTTGTCAGCCGTGTGTCTTTTGTTGTGGAAGAAGGAAAGAAGAAGTGGCGGCGAAAAATATTTCAGTTTCTCTGATTTGCATTGATTTGCTAAAATGAAGGCACAAACTTTTTTTTTACAAATTAGGATTAATTCACGATACAGGATTAATGCACATATTTCTACATAATAGACACATTATTTGTAATTTTTTTCTTCTGTTTCTTATAATTTTACTTACATACAGACATATATAGATATACATGTACATATAGATATTCTTTTCTTGAGGATTTGAGCAGCTGCAACTGACCCAATTTCCCCTCGGGGATCAATAAAGTATTTCTGATTTTGGATCTGAGCAGCCAATCAGAGTGATCTCTCTCACCGATTGGTTCTGCTGCTGATTCAAAATGTTCACTCGGCCGAAAAGCCGCCGCAAGGGGTCCGACTAGTGCCGGCGGTGTGGGACACACCCAAAAACTCGACCGGAGACGCTCAGCGACGACCGACCAGCGGCTTTTAAGGTTCATGATCCCAGTTTTATTCACAGCTAGGCACACTGACGTGATCACCTCTGACCGTACAGGCTCTGTCCTGTGTCTCCCGGTGGGCCTCGCTCCCCGGTGGACGGTGCTTTCACAGGAATGAACCGTGACGCCGTGTTGAATGTGGCAGGCAGGCTGCAGAAACGACCTGCCGCCTGCTAACAGACGGCTGGATGGATGGAGGCCGAGTTTCTGCCTCCATCAGCAATATTATGCTGATGAGCTGTCAGCGTTGGGGCCAGTAGGGGGGGTGGGGGAGGGAGGCGCTGACACCAAAGGGTGCTCGGTCCATCTCCAGATGAGGGAACAGGGTGGGGTCACATGACAGCATGACAGATAGACATCATAAGCTCGCTATATTACAGGCCGAGTATCAGAGCTGAGGATTTATAGCAGTTTACAGTTATGGCAGAGCTCTAAATCGCTAAGATGAATTGGGACTGATATGGTGTGTGTGTGTGTGTGTGTGTGTGTGTGTGTGTGTTTCTGCCTTTATGGCTGCATGTTATGGAATGGGTTCCTGAAGGCTGATATCTGTGGACTGAAGCTGCCGATATTTTGAGCCGATTTTCTGTATCCGATCTTTAAATTTTACTATTTTAAGTCGAATAATTTAACTATTCATTGCGTCAATCAATATTCAGTGTTATATATTAATTAGTATTCAATATTTCATGTTTCACCGAGAATTTGAATGAGTTGGTATTTAGCCCAGCAGTGTCCTGCCAGGCGGAGCGCACCTGGTGATTTCTCTGATGAGCGCTCCTTCACCCGGAGAGGAGCAGCTCATCAGTGAAATCAGCTGCTGTGGCGGCGCTCACTCGGCTCTCCACGGCACACCGCTCGATCCCCCTGATTCAGACACATCGCTGAAACTCAAACTGAGGATATTACACACCACGCCTGCACATGTCTGACACGCTGGACGCACAAACCCAAACAGTGCTGTGTGGCGGATCTTGTGGAAACTGTGAACTAAACGCAGCAAAGTGGCATTTAGCTGGAAACAGACAGACAGGAGGGAAAGATCATCAGAAAGTGTTTCAGGCTCAGTTGAGACGCTGAGGCTCCAGACTCACACTGAACTCAAAACACGTGACTCACCCTACGTTCCAAATCTCATACTTCTGCTTTTTACTTTTAGTATGTACTGCAGCTGCCCTTACAAAGTATGCAGTGTAGTATGCAGTATGCATGCGTATGCATACTGCGAAATCTGACCGGATGTAGTAGAACATCCTGGTACTCTTGGCATACTGCATCTGACATACTATGTATTGGGACGTACTAATTATTTTTCATGCATACTAAATAGTATGGTAGTATGGGGATTGGAACGCAGGGTGAGTTCACCTGATGCCCGTCTGGTGTCAGCTTGTTGCCTGCCAAGCTTTTACAGCCAGACTCAGTGATAATTCATGTTAATGATATCTCTAAACAGTGAGGAGGGTGTTTAACATGGGCTACGGTTCAGTTATGAACATATGTGTCTTCATTAAAGTTGTTAAATCTTTGCCTACGACAAAGTAGGACAGGTGTTGACATAAGTGTTTTAAATCACGTTTATTTGTATGTGGCTGATTTTTCAAAGGAATATTAAGTGGAGGACATGTTTGTTATTTCTCATCAACAATTTTTTTTTAACTGAAAGTGACTTTTGAACAATCATTAATGTTGTCAGAATGAATTTCTACTTGTCATTGCTGTGTCAGGTAGGACGTTTGGGTCTGCATTTACTTAAAACCTGTGTAAATCCTGATGAGTAGCCTTTAACTAGGTGTCGGCCATTTAATTAGGCACTTGAGTCTGTGTGTTACTGCAGGATCTTGATGCCGACATGAGCGTGTGCTTCATTCGACAAAGTTCACCGTTTGAACTGACTGAGTTCATCTGAAGTGTCTGAACGTGGTGTCAGTCGTGTGCTGGCTCACCTTCAGCCCGTCTCAGCCCACCTCAACCCCTGTGGCAGATTCTGGACTCTCCACCACCACCATCAAAACCCCGAATGAGGGAGAGTCTCCTGGAAGAACGGAGCTCCGTCCCTCCAGGAGACCTCCACAGACCTGGAGAATCTGTCGAGGAGCAGTCGAGGAGCTCATGGTGGCCCAAACTTTGCGGTGCCTCAGGACCTGGACTGTCCAGTAGAGGTCACCGGTGGGTTCCCCATGTGCGACTGGACTCCTCAACTTCCTGTTAGCCCGCTCCCCCTGACTGTCAGATCTTCTGTGAAAAATCTCGGTGCTTCATTTAAATCCCATCTGATTTTTTTATTTTTTTCCGAAATTAAAAAAAAAACAAAACCAAAAAAAACAATAGTCTGCTCCTTAAATATAAACATTTGGAAAAAATCATCTAAGCTTTTGTAACTTCAGCCCTTGACTGCTGGCTCTCTGTCTCCTTCAGGATCAGGTTCAACATTTTAATCTGATGAAGAAGCACAACCAGGGACTGTTAGCTGCTCCAAGGCCGAGGCTGGAAACTAAAGGTGATCGTGGCTTTGCTCGTCTTTAGAGTAACCGTCCTGATGTTTTTAGGGAAGCCAAATCTTTTTGTATTACATATAAACATCTGAAAACACATTCTCACTGGCTTTCTCCTGATTTCATTTTCTCCGATTTGCTTGCATCTATCTTTTCATATTCCCTTGATTGTTTTGGCCTCGCCTCTCTCGTGTCTCTGTTGTCTCGTTTCCTCTCCTTCATTTCCTTGTCTCTCTTTGTTCAGCACAATTATTTTGAAAAGTTCTGTGGAAATAAAATTTACTTGCTAACTTAATTCCAGTGAGTCTCTGTTGCTTTACTTGTTCATTATATTTGGTTTATTTTTCTTTTTTGCAGTTTCTCGTAACTTTTTGCCTCAGCCTTGAACTGTCTCTCTCTTTATTGGAGGAAGCCTGTTTCTTTTGACTCGTATTTAGTGAGTGTTTTCCTCTGGATTATTGTTCGCCAGGGAGTCAAAAAAAAAGAAGTAAAAGTGTTTTTTCCTACCAACCTGCCACAATACCTCCCCCCTTTGCCCTTGTGTCGTCTTCTCAGCACACAGCACCTTAATAAGACACTTTTTGTTTCATTATTTCCTTTTATTCGTCACCCGACTCTACCTCCTAATGAGTTTAAATGCACCACAAATTCAGCCATGTTCAAATCTGGAAAAAAAAACTCTCTTTCTTGTGCCTCTGATAAATATCTCAGCATTATTACCCCTTAAATGTGTCATTTCATGATAACCTCTATATATTTTAATGTATCTTGTTATCTTTTTTTTACATCTATGTAAAAGTGCTATGAACTGTCGTATGAAACGCCCAAACAACTAAACTAGCCTCGCTTTTCTACCACTACTGCTGCTATTAATATTAAGAGTTTATTTTATGCTCCAGAAGCATAAAGAACAACTTCATTGGTACACCAAAGTGTTTCAGCTTGTGGCCTTTCATCAGGGTCATAATAAAAAACATTTAAAGAGGGCAGGGATGAAATAATAGAAAAAGGAAACCGATCACATACATCCACATGTTGGCCAACGGAGAACCTACAAAGGTGGGTTGGGTGTTTGGTCATGTGATTGGTCAGACTGGTCTAAACTGGAGAAGAGCAGTTAAGGAACCAGAGCCTGCAGAGGAGAAACCCCGACCCAAAGTGTACTAAAACATTAACAGCCAAATTTGAGAAAATGTGCACAGAGAGAGCGGGAGGGCCAACAAGAGACACTGCATGGACAAAAGTATTGGGCCACAGCTCTTAATCATTGAGGTGTTTCCTTCAGTCCCGTTGCCACAGGTGTGTAACCTCCAGCAGCAGCCATGCAGTCTGCCTTTACCAACATCAGTGACAGAGCGTCTGGTTCTAAAGAGCTCACTGAGTTCCAGGTGCTGCTGGAATAGTGATGGAGCAGGAAGCCACCGCTGCAACAAGTCAGCTGCTCAAGTTTCTTCCCTCCTAGATATTCCACCATCAGCTGGAAGTGGGATTATTGCAAAGTGGACGCCTTTAGGAACCACAGCGACTCGGCCGCCAGGGGGCGGCACCACGTAAAGTTACAGAGAGGGGTCGCCGAGCGCCAAGGCTCATAGTGCGTAAAAGAGTCCGACGCTCTGCCGCCTCAGTACCTGCAGAGCTCCAGACCTCCTGTGGCATCAACATCAGCACAGAAACTGAGCGCCGGGAGCTTCATGGCCGAGCGGCCGCACGCCAGCCTCACATCACCGAGCACGACGCCGAGCGGCGGACGGAGCGGCGTAAAGCACGTGGCCACCAAGAAAGGAAAAAAAAATTAAACATCATTAAAAATGGTTCATAGCCACATAACTGAGAGATATTTCAGGACAACTATAAAAGCTCATTAATGCAGAAGTGTAGGCGTAGGTCACCATGCAGATGTATATGATTGGTTCATCTGAAAGGTTCATCCATGCCGTTTTTAAATGTTTGTAATGTGTTTTATTATGAAACTGACCGAAGGCCACAGGCCAAACATCTTGGTCGTCCAATAAAGTTGTTCTTCACGCAGCAAGTGCTGCTGGGGGTTTGATCTCTGTAGACTTTCTTCCTTCTTCATGCACCTTGTTAGTAGTTAGTGCCTTTAGATTACACCCTAATTCCACTTTTTTTTGGTCTAGATGGTCACTTCAGTCAACCCTTAATTTTGCGTAGTGCACCTTTAATATGATCACTACTTCCACTCTGTCACTACTATTAGTGCTACCACTGCTACTGTGATTACTAATATTACTACCATAACCACCACAGCTAGTACAAGTAATACAACTGCTGCCACTACTGCTGCTATTACTAGTTCTACCACTACAAGTACTATTACTACAACAACACAGCTACTTGTGCTACTACAAACACCATCACTGCATACTGCATACTGCATACATACTGTACTGTACTGCTGCTGTTACTGCGACTGCCACATCCTCTATGGCTACTACAACTACTCAACTCAAGGGCTTCCCATACACTTCCAGTGTAATACTGATCCATTCTGCAATAAATATTTAATAAATCAAACTGCATCATATCCATCATATCAGACTGGGCCAGATCTCATTTTAAATGGAGGGGCGATATCGGCCTCGTACATCAGTCTGACCCAAGCATATTCCTATTATAGTATGTATGTGTGCATGTGTGTAAGCCTCTCTCTCTCTTTCTCTGTGTGTGTGTGTGTGTGTGTGTGTGTGTGTGTGTGTGTGTGTGTGTGTGTATTTTTCAGTAGTGTAACTGCCAGCCTCAGCAGAATGCTATCGTAACCGTAAGTCATGCTGTGTGATTGGTCCATAAATTTAATTGAAGCCCCCTCTCCACACACCCACACCCCCCACGGCTCCAAGCTTATCAGACAGAGTCAGAGCCAGCCTCTCCATAGGCCTCAGCACCCCCAACACACACACACACACACACACACACATACACACACAGACACACACCCACACACACACACACACTCCTCGTTCACAGAGAAACCTCCAAGACACCATGCACGGCATTGCACCTCTTCTCATTGTGCTCAGAGATAACTGTGAGTGTGTGTGGGTGTGTGAGTGCATGTGTGTGAGTGCGTGTATAAGTGTGTGTGTGTGTGTGTGTGTGGTTGGGTATCAGGGGGGGGCTGTACCAGCTTGCAGATAAGATTGAGAGAAATGGGGGAATATTATTTCTGCACAGTCTCTCAATGAAATACAACAATCTTAATTTAATCACCATTATCCCCCAAATGGAAGGCCTAAGTAATGAGTTGGATAGGGCACTTCAGCCGCAGCCACACTGACGCTGTGTGTGCACGTGTGCGTGAAGAGCGCGTGCACGTGCTACACTTAAGCAGCCGCCTGCTGTCTCTGCGTTTCGTTTCCGAGTTCAGAGCGGCGATGTGTCTTTAAATGTTTGCAAAGCGGCGGCTAGAAATGAGCCTGATGGCAGCCGTAAAGCGCCGGCCTCCTTCAGAAGCGGGGAGATGTGTTCAGGGACGTCAGAAAGCCTCTCATCACCGTTCCTCTGCAAGCTCTCACCATGTTTTCTCATGTAAATGTGAAAATGCGCCCTCGGGCTGTTATTCTGAATGCGCGGCTTTGTTGGAGAAATACATTTTGGGATGTACGGGTGCACAATATCACAAAACTACAGCCACTATCATCTGAAATTTTTATTGCAGAAAAGAAGCCGGAGAAGCTCTTGCACTGCAGAGCTTTTATGTGGCTCTTTGGGTTTACATGTTAAACCTGGATGTTGTCCACCATTAATTAGAGCCTCCCTCCACTGACACGTCTACTAAACACCCATCCATCTATTTCCATACCTGCCTGCTCCAGTTCAGGCTCACAGGGAGTGCTGGAGCACATCCCAGTATGCAGGCAGGGATGGGGAAATACTCTGGATGGGTTACTGGTCCTTTATGGCCCTTTCAGGGTTATGGGGAACAGGATCTACTGAATATTGCATGTGTCTTATATATACAATTACGTGTCGTTTTTACATTATTCATTTGTGGATTTGAGAGTCTCACTAAAGGGTGTCATGCTTCAAAATTACTCTCCACCTCTCAGCCTCCTGTTGCTGTTGTAGGTGCAGCTGTGTCTGTCTTTAGGGATGGAGAGTTAAATTTCAATAAACCGCTGCAATTCCCAGGCGTTAATTCATCAGAATTTCACCCAAAGCGAGGGAATTTTAAGTGCTTCAGTCAACGCTTTTCTCTGCCTTTCACCTCCTGCAGAGCTGATTTTTCCCTCCTGGGTGCAGTTCCCTCTGTGCCCACTGGGGGGCAGTGTGCTCTCTGACAGAGCCTGAGGAGAGCAGTGTCATGGAACAATAGATGTGCATGAATCTGGGAAACAGCCATAGCTGTGCCGTGGGCTGCAGAGGAGAGGTGAACTGCTGTGATGAGTGCTGTGGAGACCTCGGGGTGGACGGGTTCAGCTCCCCTGCAAACACTGAACTCCTCTGCGGGACAGACGCTCCCCTCCCTCCCCCCGTCCGGATGACACGTCCAACATGCCCAAAACCTCGGTGTCATTTTCAACTCGGCTCTCAAATTTGCTAAACAAATTAATTCGAAAGCCATTTTTCCTCCGACTCAGATCCACAGCCAAAGCCTCACCTTTTCTGTCGCGCTCGCCTTTATCTCCTCTCCCTGTGATTACCGAGCCTCGCTCCCCCCCGCCTGCCGCCAATGAAACGCACCGCTGCGAGGCCTCCAACAGGAGAGGAAACAGGAGAGCACATCAGCCCCGTCATGTTTTAGCCTCCCCTCATTCGCTGCCCGTTAGTTTTAGGATTGATTTGAAGGGTTTGCTGTTTGGTTTTAAAGCTCTTAAAGTCTCCCTCCAGCCATTTAAAATGATCTCTGTTCATCAATATTACACATTTAGAGGTATTTTCCATTAAAAAAAAAAAAAAAACATCCCTTTGTGCCTTACATGAAACTCTAAATCTTGTCCTCATTAAAAATGCACAGATCTATGAATTGGGAATTTCCTAGTTTGGGATCAATAAAGTAAATATATCTATCTATCTATATATCTATCTATCTATCTATATGCAAATAGGCCTCGCCCACCTTCAGCTCATAACCAGGGCTGTGTCCTCACAACCAGGAAGTCCCGTTCCACTGCGGTCATGAATATTGTGCCATATTTGATAATGTAACTATGAAAAAAATCAGCAAATATCTTAGTTGCACAAATATTGTTCATGTGAAGCAGCTGTTTGAAAATAAAACTCGACTGTCAGTCCAGCTAATGATATGCAAAGCAGCGCCCGGTCAGCTGACGGCTGATTGGCTGTGGGATTTGTGGCCTAGGCTCCCTCTGACTCTCTCACACACCTGTAAAAACCACCTCTAGTGACAAACTTTACTCAGATACAAGTCAGTGTCGTCATGGCCAGACACTTTAGGGGACAGAATCAGAGGAAAAACACATTTTAATGGTTTGGCCTCTCTTCATACTGCAGCTTCTTCCACATCTGGATCGCTTACATCCACCAATCAGCTGTTTCTTTGTGTCACATGATCTTTGCTTCCTCTGTGCCGTCCTCGAGCTTGTGGAACAATCTGCCTGCAGTTCCCCAGCAGGTCTGCACCCTCCATTAACTCCTTTAGACCCCGTGGCTCTCCCCTGCTTCTCACTTTTAAAGGTTAATTCTCGCTCCGTGTTTATTTTTGATTTGCTCTATCTTGCTCTCATGCCCCGTTTTGTGCGCTATTAACCAGCTGACTTGACTCGATTTGATGTCACTTGCAGAATTTTACCTGCACATTCACATTTTAGACGAGACAGCAAAATCAGTCTGCACCGTTCAAAATCACAGCGGCTTTATGTGCCAAAGGAGCTGCTGGAGCCCACCGCCGGACCAGCCGTGGGCTCACACTTAATCCCAGCATGGGACTGGAATCAATCTCTGTGTTTTGATTCTTACTTTATAGCTTCTCAGGAACGGCCACGGGGGGCCCGCTGACTTTAACAAAGTGTGTTACTCTGCATCCATAACCAGAAGTTGGTGCAAAGTTGATCTTGTCGTTTTAATTTTTCCAGGTAATCTGCTTGGAAGACGAATCTGAAATGAACCCCATCAGGAAGGAAGCAGTCAGAGGTGCTTTAGGAGAAACTGCAAAGGGTCGATTCAAGTGAGGATCCTTTGAACGTTGCTGACAGGAAATAATGTGAGATTTGACGGTGATTTCATGGTTGAGTCTACGTGGTTCCATGTTGTTGTCGGTGGAGCCTAAACAATCTCAGCCCCGTCAGCACATTTTGAAGAGAAGAGTGCACTTTAACCCTCCTGTTATGTTCAAATTTATGAACATCTCTTATGTTTGGGCTCAATTTGACCCCAACAGTTTAAACCTCCACAAAATTATTATGATTAAAATTGTTACCAAACTTTATGTGTCTTTGTTGACAACCTAAATAGCCCTTTAAATAAAACATAACACCCCCCACCCCCACTTATACATCCAGTATTCCTATTACGCCACTATGGAAAAATATGCAAATCACCATGAAATCTCACTGACTGACCTTAAAATTGGAAAGAAATATTAATTGTTGGTGTTTTAATGGCTTTATATTATTTCTAAGTACAGATTTTTGTTATTTATAACCGATGCGTTACAAAGTGTGTACAGGACATTGACAACATATCATCATGTTAATTTCATACTTCCCTCGTAGTACCCATTACTCATTAAATATGAAGCAAAAAAAAAAAAAAAAAAAGTTAATCATTTATTTAGGCACGTTAAACATCAAACTGACCCCAAACATAATAGGAGGGTTAAGTCGAACATTTGGTGACCAACATCGACTGGGACACCGGTCACTATCAAAATATCACTGATTCAGGTTTTAATTTTGAAAAAAAAAAAAAGGTGCGTTAAATTACAAAATCAGAAGGTATATCATTATAGGCCAAGGTCTTGGCTGTTATAACTATATATAACTATATATAAATATAACTGCCTCTGACAGTGGTGACACTAATCTGACGGTGGTGACAGTCGCCTCATTAAAACATACATTTCCAAAATTTATGCCACTCAAGTCAATGGCTTCTTGCTTAACAACTTTATTTAACTATTTGGTACAAGAAATAAGAATCCTGAGCTCTGTTATAAGCATTTTTCAGACTTCAGTCATCACCGTCACACAGAAAACCTGACGGTGGTGACGTCTGACGGTGGTGACAAAAACCTGCTCTTTCACATGATGAGCATGAGTTGTTCACATTAGCCAGCTTGTTTCCCCCCTGTTGCTACCTGCATCAGACCTCTTCTTAAAAAGTATACATTTATTCCATAATCTAATTTAATATTTTTTTATACAGAAGTGACGGTGTTGACATGTTATGGTTGTGACAGTAGCAGTGTCCCAAAATATGAAGAGATTTAAGAGAAAATAGAAAACCTCCAGGAGCCTGAGCGGTCTTGAAGCATGCAGTAGAGCTGAAGGTTTGAAAAGGGCTCCTCAGGAATGTAATTGACCTTGTAGTTTTTTTATTATTATTTTTTAAATATATATCTAACGGTGGTGACGAATATCTGGGACACATTTTGAGCAACCACAAAATAATAGTAAATATTGTTCAAAACCCATCGTTTGTAGTTTTTAATACATATTATGATGTACTCTTTCATGTGGTAAAGATATTATTCAATGAAATTATTACTTTTTGTTGTTTTAATCAAGTTGAAATGATTATCTCCTATCCGAGGACAACTGGTTTTGTAGGCCATGGGCCAACGTATAACCATTAAATTAATACAAATTAAAAATAAACCTATAAAAGAACCTTACAAATGTGCAAAGGACCCCCTGATTATGCCCTTGATTCTTTTTATTCATTAAAATGTTGTAAATTTCCAACAGAAATAGCTTTTTTCTTAGTGGGGCGTGATTTATCCAAATTCTCAAGAATCAGTGATACATTATTAGTCCAATCTCTAATTGATCAGATTGACCATCTCATAGCCGATCATAGTGATCACAGAATAAAAACTTGTCACACAGAAAATGAGTTGATTTAATTGGGTTTGAGGGTGTTTGTGGTAAATTCTGTTCTATATGGGGACTCTGGCATATCCTAGGGTTGATGGGATCTGATTAGACCTCAGATTATATGATATATATAGCACGATTTCTTCTCACAAAGACAGATGTAATCAAAACCTGGTACTTTCAGCGTCTGACCTTTGCTTTTTGTCACAATGTGAGATCAAATTAACTGTAATGTGAGGCGAGCGCTCGGATCAAGGTCGCTGGTATTAATATTCGAGGGCATGAGATTGGAAGCGCTGGGCTCCCTCTCGCTCAGCACCAAAGAAGAAACCAAGATGAGACAGAAGAGGGTAAGTTGCTGCAGGAGCTTCGCAGTTGCATCACAAATCTCCACCATCTGTGTGTGCGATCGGCGTCTAAATATAGCAGCCAGGCCAGGTGAGGGTCCGGGTCAGCGCGGGGACGTTCTGAGTCAAAATGAATCGGACATTTCCACTAAGGCCTGACTGATGATAGTTTTAGGGTGTGAATTAAAGTCGTGGTCTTCAGATTTTTCAGGTGTATGAATAGATATTGTTATTTCGACCAAA
This sequence comes from Myripristis murdjan, assembly GCF_902150065.1. Classification (NCBI taxonomy): domain Eukaryota; kingdom Metazoa; phylum Chordata; class Actinopteri; order Holocentriformes; family Holocentridae; genus Myripristis; species Myripristis murdjan. The sequence goes on along the minus strand of NC_043983.1, from coordinate 34,090,876 downwards.
ACTGCAGCTCTTCCCTCCTCCATAAGACTCTTTGGTTCAGAACACACACACACACACACACACACCTGTTCAATATGGACTGGGTGGCAACAACTGGTTTATTCAGGTTGCAGTGACTGTAAGGATCTGGGCCCAAGCCTGTCTCCTAAAACTACATTGTCAAACAACTGAAGTGCATTCTTAACTAATTGCGGTTTACATTTGTTTCTGATGTATCAAAAATATTTCTTCTAATCAGTGTATCTTGCATATCATGTTGGGTGTCATTTTTGTCATTTTTGTGACTTTAGCCACCAGAACAACGTGGTTAAGGTTAGGAAAGGTTAGGTTTAGGTAACAACACCACTTGGTCAAGGTTGGGAAAGGTTTGGTTTAGGTGTGATTAAGGTAAGGAAAGCTTCAATTTAGGCATAAAAACAACGTGGTTAAGGTTAGAGAAATGTTGGGTTTAGGTATAAAAACAACTTGGTTAAGGTTAGGAAAGGTTAGGTTTAGCCATGGTTAAGGTAAGGAAAAGTTAGCTGCAGGCATAAAAACAACGTGGTTAAAGTTAGGGAAAGGTTAGGTTTAGGTTAGGTTGGGTTTAGGCATAAAAACAATGTGGTTAAGGTTAGGTAAAGTTTAGGTTTAGGCGTGGTTGAGGTTAGGAAACGTTGGGTTTAAGCACAAAAACAGTGTGGATAAGGTTAAGAAAAGGCTTTGCTTAGGCAAAACTAACACTTGGTTAAGGTAAGGAAAGGTTGGGTTCAGGCATAAAAACAATGTCGTTAAAGTTAGGGAAAGGTTAGGTTTAGGTATGGTTGAGGTTAGGAAAGGCTGGGTTTAGGTATAAACCCAACCTATACCTGTGGTATATTTATACCTGTGGTATAATTTTTTTTCCCAGTTTGGGATCAATAAAGTGTACTTATCTATCTATCTATCTATCTACCTATCACTTGGTTGCTGTAATGTAATGTAATTTTTGCTCACCACTGTCACTTTGTGCTGGACTCAAACTCTGGTTGCCTGGGCGACGGTCAGCTGTTTGACCCAGCCTGCCTCCCAGTGCCGCCACGACTCTGAGGGATTACAGACGTTCTTACGATGTGTTCCAGACAAACATAATCCACAACAAAGTGCGTCCCCCTCAAACAGTAACTGAGATTGCAGTTCAGTTATGTGAGGATGTGATTTTTAGGCGACAGAGCTCCTCAGTCTGTTATAAATCATTTGCATTCCTCAATCTGCAGCCCTGTCTCAGATGGTGGTGGCTCTCAACGTCACCAATCGACTGACAGATATTGATTTGGAATCATTTTATCAGGAGTTGGAGGGATTTCCTGGCTCGCCTCGGGGTCACCTGCAACATTTCTGCCTCAAGTCGTGGTCACTTAATTTGACGTGAAATCAGCAAAACTGATGGTAGCGATTTGTATCTTCATAATTATATTTTTATGAGCTTTCGAGGTCTGACAGCGTTTAATAAAAAAACATAAGCCACTCTTTTGTTCTCTCTTTAAAGGCACAAAGACAATAAACTAGATGTTGAGTTTTGTCCATATTTGTATTGTTTATTGGGTTTGGGGTTTTCACTAGAGCTTGTAGTGTATCTTCACCACTAAGTCACGAAAATCAGAGATACAAAGAGCAAAGGGTCAACAGGATTATCAGCTCCAAATCCACAGCCTGCTTCTCTTACTGTGAATTAAAAAAATATTCACTCCCCTCTGCGTTTTGCACATTTTCTTGTGCTTCAAAATTAGTTTGAAATACATTCATTTGGAATTCTTAGCCTTAAATTAAAAAAAGTGATGTGCTCCTCTCTGTCTAGAAAGTGGAGTAGAGAGTCAGATTCACCTGCAGGGTGCGCTACTGTCCTCTTTTGAATTTTGCTATTAAAAGCAATCAAGAAAAAAATTAAGATCGGAGAAAAAATAAATCTGTAATCAAAGAGACTGCTAATAAACGCAGACTGATCACACATCGTATGTAAGATGTCTTAGTGAGAGGACAAATTATAGTCATTTTGAAAAAATAAAATAAAATGAAATGAAATCAGAATGTCTTATTTCCTAACAGTTAAGAATGGATCGCATGTGTTATGACGTGTTTTCAGTGAGACCCTCCAGGCCAGGTGAGAGGCGCTGAGGCCTGATCTGCTGCTTGAACTCTGAATTTTCCCGTCTCTTCCTTGAATTTTTCTGCGCTCTGACACGGAGGAGCCCTTCCCTCCCGTGGCACGAGGAAACGTGCAATTAAAGACAAAGGGGCTGAATTAATTTTTCAATTTTTCTACTTTTCATATTGTCAGCGAAGCCACACAGGGAGCCTCACTAATAAATGCATATTCATTCATATACATTTGCTATTAGCATTCAGACAGCTTTTTTTTTTTTTTTTTTTTTTTTTTTTTTTTTTTTTGCTCTGGCTGATGTTGACTGGGGAGTACATGGGGCAAAATTAATCATGCATCTACATTAATTGTAAAATGTGTGTGTGTGTGTGTGTGTGTGTGTGTGTGTGTGTGTGTGTTAGAAAGACAGAGAGAGAGAGAGAGAGAGAGAGAGAGAGAGAGGGGTGATGTACCATTTGGATCTCAAAGGAATATTCTGGCAATTAGATTCTTGCTCACTTCCAAATTTTCCATCTGGGATTCACGTCCAAACATTTAAAAAAATAAAATAAAATAAGGCATAAGGCTTCTTCTTCTTCTTCTTCTTTTTTTTTTTTTTTTTGGTCTGTGTTTAATTCAGCTTTGTTAACTGATGTTTGGTGGAACAGTCCTTTCATCGTGTAACTTTAAAAAAAAAAAAAAAAAAAAAAAGAAAAAACAGTTTTTAATACTTTGACAGGCGCGTCCCTGTGGCTTCAACAACACCATCAAAACAATATAAAATTCTAAAAACCAGAAAGTCTTATGGAAAATATCTATAGTCATTTAAAATACATGAAAGCGTGAGTACAAATAGAATATTCCGAGTTGTTAGGCTAAGTGAATATTAAATAAACAAAGGTGCTATGGCGTTATAATGAGGGGGACGATGTACTTTCCATCTCCACGTCGTGTTTTTCACTCTGCAGATGAAACAGACGATGCCAGTGGGTTTCAGTCTAATTACACTTCATTTTCTCGCCGCGTGCCCCCCGTGTCACAAACACTGGATCTAATTAGGAGCAACACTCTCTCTCGTCAGGAACATGTTTGATCCCATCAAAAACACAGGGAAAAAAAAATCTCTGAACAAGGTAAAACAAAAGAATGACGGAGGATGTATTTCTCCCTCTGTTCTGTTTTTTTTTTTTTTTTTTTGCATTTTGAATAAGCGATATGAGTGAGGTCTAGTCATGAGGTTTGTGTTTTTTTGCTTTATTATTTTATTTTCCTGGTGCAGAGGAGCCGGGTCCAAACGTATCTGAGAAGCAGCGCAAGTCCTAATGGAGTTTTTGATTATGTATGAAAATGAGAGCGTTTGCTTGAGCGGCTGTGTTTGAAGTGTCATTGTCTGCTGAGAGTCAGACGCTGCTTCTTCTTCTCCTTTTTTTCTTTCTCGCGGCTTTTAACTCACGTAAACAATCTTCATTGGACTAGACGGGACCTTGAAATGCCCTACAGCGCTCCGTGCCTTCAAAACAGCTCGCTTTTTAAGAAAAGTTAAGAGTTGTTTATCACCACCAACCGCCTTTCTTATTTTGTTTATTTATTTATTTTTATTTTTTTGGATCATTTTGAAGTTGCCAAAGTTAGGACCGTGGTGTGGTGCCTTCAAGTGTGTGTGTGTGTGTGTGTGTGTGTGTGTGTGTGTGTGTGTGTGTGTGTGTGCAAGACTGTGATGTACATGCATGGGCATGTGTGTGTAAGTCCACATGCTCATCGTATCTGTGTGTGCATGTGTGTGTGCATGTGTGCATGTGTATTTGCATGTGTGTGTGTGTGTGTGTGACAGACTCAAAGCATCATTTTGGTAGAAATGAGCTCAGCCATAGGGAATGGAGAGCGGTTTACATGTTAATATGTAATATTTAGCCTTTTTTCTGTTGTGTGGAGTGCTGAGGATTACAGCAGTGTGTCGATGCCACAGGAAGAAAGACAGAAAGAAAGAAAGAAAGAAAGAGAAAGAAAGGGTGAAGGGATCAATTTCTAGCAAGATATTTTCATTCATAATGACATGTTTTTCTCACTTTTATAACATGCAGACTGTCACAACAACAAGCTTCCTTATCTTAATAAATATACCTGCTGCCTTCACTCTTCACATCTTCTCCAGCTCCTCTCTCAGCTCTTGGTGTTTCTCCAGCTTCTTGTGCTCCTTCTTCCTGATGTTGCTGTCACCTCTTCACTTCTTCTGCTGTTTGTCGACCAGCTCGATGTCTGGTCGATCAGCCGCCACCAGCTGATCCGTCTGGAGCTGGACGTCCCACAGGATCTGGGCTCTGTGGTTCTCCACCAGCTTTGGAGAGGTTCTTCCATGTTGACGCCAGGATGTCCAGCCCCAGCTCGGTGCAGATGTTCCTGTTCACTCTGCCGGCTGCTTGCTTATGGCGCCCCCTGCTGCTAAGTGCTCTACTGTCTCAGGGGCCCCTCTGCAGAGCCTGCACCGGGGCCCCTGCCTGGTGGGTAGCTAAAAACTTGTAGGCCAACCACACGGTGTCACCAAAGAATAAAAGTAGGGAAAAAAATTCAGCAATCCAAACAAACAAACAAACAATAAAACAACAACAACAAAAAAAATCTTTGGATAACCAGCAAGCTCACATTGCAGGTACAAAAAATCTTGTCAATGTACATCCGGGCATCTCTCGCATTAGATGGAACGCCCAACATAGCCACTCAATCTGACATCAAACTCAGTGTGAACAGTACGTCAGCAGGAGATGTTGAACACAGGCCATGACTCCCAAAATTAGCTGTCAGTGTTGAAAATGCATTTTCTATTGAAGTGGATTAATGTTAATAGACCAGCACAAAGCCGACAACGTCACCCCTCCACCCTACCTGTGGTCAGCAGCTCATTAACATCAACTAACATCAACTAAGCAGCGTTAGCCGCACACCGACGCCCTGAACCGAGCCGGTCAGCACCGAGCTGCTCGTGGTGAAAACTAATTTTAGGAGTCGGTGTTTACAGCGACCAGATGTGTGCGTCACCTTTAAGTGTCCTCTGGAAACACTTCTCTTGTTGTGTGTTGTGATTGCAGCGGGTTTTGTAAAAGGATACAAGGAAGTTTATATAACAGGTTGTATAATGAAATTAAAATGTGGTTCCCTCTGCAGGTTTCTATATTGTGGTGTGCTTGCATTTGCAGCAGGTTTTCTAAATGCTGCACGTGTGTTTTCTTAATTTCCATGGTTTTTTTTTGTTTTGTTTTGTTTGTTTTGGTTTTTTTGTCTCATTTGTGTGTGTTTTTTAAGCTGCAGGGCGTTGAGCTGTCAGGGCCACCGTACCTGCAGGTGCGTCTGCTGAATCAGCTCCTGAAGGTGCAAAGAGGAACCTTAAGATCAGCTCTATTTCCCGGGGGGACGTGAGGCCGGCCAGAGTAGCCCTGCGTTCCAAATCGCATATTTATACTTTTTACTTTCAGTAGGTACTGCAGCTGCCCTTACAAAGTATGTAGTTTAGTATGAAATATGCATGCATATGCATACTATTGGGACACACTACACACGTCCTCCCTGACCTCTGACTCTCTCGCTCACTTCCTCCTCCGTCCGTAGCTCCACATTTGAATGTTGTTGTCAAAATGGCGGTGCTGTTTCATACTGCGCTGTCCTCTGTCTGATTTATTATCTTCTGTCTTCCTGTCGCTGCTGCTGTCACTGAGCGAGTTTTGTGTGATATGTGTGTGTGTTGTTGTCCGTATGTGGGCGTGGCTTGTACATGCAACTCAGTAAGTGCGACGTAACGCCCGCTGCACAAAGGATTGTGGGTCAGAATGGCCAGAGCAGCATGCTGAAATCCATACTGCGAAATCTGACCGGATGTAGTAGAACATCCTGGTACTCTTGGCATACTGCATCTGACATACTATGTATTGGCACATACTAAATCTTTTTTTTCTCTACTAAATAGTATGATAGTATGAGCATTGGAACGCAGGGCGAGCCTTTAACAGAAAGTGTGCAGCGACGTTTTCACATAAAATATGAAATGTATGTTCATCGGTTTGCAGAAGGGAGGGCAAAGAGACGAAGGACTGACAGACGACAAACAATCCTTGACTGGTTTTAAAATCCTCACATGAAAAAAAAAAAAAGTTATGTGTATGAAGTTTAGAGTCGTTGCAGAGGTGTGACGTCTCCTTTGAGTCGCATGTCGGCTCGGCAGCTTCACATCAAACTCCTCCGCCTGTCTGCTTCACTACCCGCTCGGACGAAACCTGGACGTTCCACGGTGACGATGTCCACGCCGCCGCGGTGCTGCCATGAGGCCTGAGGACGGACACCAGTTCAGAGCGCGTTCGGCTCCATGCGAAAGCGACAGTGGGAATTCATGCCACTTCACATAAATTAGCGGAGACAGCTGTTTACCGCAGCAGATCCAGCGGCTGTCACCCGATGATGCGCCGGCAGACAGTGATAGATACTGAGGCTCGTCGGCCCGTGGCGATGTTTGACATGCCGCACGCCGCCGTCGCCAGGCGCCACGTTTCATACGAGCGGGTCATGAATAAGACGAGTCTCATGTAAACTAAAGTGTCGGGCAAAAGAAGCCGCTCAGCCGTGATGCATTTCATTCTTGTTTTTCTTCTTCTCTTCTGCACATTCATGAGAGACATCAGACCCGCGCAGAGTCAGAAACCTTCAGCCGGCCTGACACCAAACGACGTTTCAAACCGTCTCACTGATGTTCAGGAGATTTTACGACGCAGACTTCCTCGGCTGGCGTGAAATCACCAGAGTTTAGCTGGAGCTCCTGTCATCCGGAGCGTTTTGGTGTCAGCTGCTCGTACAGCTCAGTCCGACTCATTTGATTTTAATGGAACATCCAGACGATGTTTCATGTTTTTTTCACGGCTTTTTATTTTCACAATGTGCACCATAACACGGAGATACACCAGAGCACGGTGCACCTCCCTCCCACGCCGCTCCCCTGCAAACAAAACAACTGAGACAACAAATAGACATGCATGAGTAACATAAGACAGTGAATAATAAAGATACATTTTCAGCTCATGAAAATGTACTTGCATGCACTCTGACCTGCATACACTCAAAATTCAAAATACAGCTGTCCCTCGCTATAACGCGGTTCACATTTTGCGGCCTCGCAGTTTCGCAGATTTTTTTTACTTTTTTACTGGACTTATTTTTCTACGAAGGTTTGAACTTTGAGAGTTTAAACAAGAGAGAAAAGTGAGAAAATGTTAACGCCTGTCTGAGAAAAGTGTATAAAGTGTGTAGTGAGGGGTTTTACAGCCTTAAAACATCTAGAATAATTGTAAAAAATAAAGCTGACTACTTCGTGGATTTCGCCTATTGCGGGTTATTTTTAGAATGTAGCCTAACTCCCGCGATAAACGAGGGACCGCTGTACATAAAAATCCACAAACTCTGCTATATTTCCATACAAGCTCCGGTTCTTCACTTTCACGTCTGGAAAACTTTTCAAAGCAGGAAAGTAACGGGAACCAGAGATCTTGAAAAAAAAACTGTCCTCTGCCATGTTTTTCTGAAGTTCAATTCTCTGAAGGCAAGATTTCTGAAACGTGGTCGAGAAACATCTCAACTGCATTTCTTGGCAAAGTGTGTTACGGTGATTAATAATCTGCATTTGTTTTCTGGATCTAAATAAAAGTCATTTAGTAAATAAAAGGCAGGGATTTAAATCAAATTCTATTTTCAAAACTGATTTAGTGAACGAGTCAAACTGAGATCACCAGAAGTCGAGTTCGATGACACGGACGTCGTCAACAGCCAATAGGAGCGCTCCCTCAGCACCAAACAGGAAGCAGCGAGCCGGGTAGATAGTGAGCATGGCGGGGACCTCCAGGAAGCTGCTGTGTGTGTGTGTGTGTGTGTGTGTGTGAGACAGTGTGTGTGTAACGTTGCTGAAGGCTCCCACCATCCTCCAGCTGTCATGCGATGCAGCTACATCCCATAATAGCCAGGACTGTTTTTAGGCTGCATACCTTCACACACCTGTTGTCACGGTAACCCAGACAGACAAAGACATAAACACACACACACACACACACACACACACACCCCCAACACTAGTATTACTCCTAATCCACCCCTAACTGATTACCTGAAGAAGCATCACTATTATAGTCCCATAATCTTCCTATAATCTTCCTATAATCTTTCTATAATCTTCCTATAATCTTTCTATAATCTTCCTTAATATTCTTCAGACAGCCTGGGATCCTTGTTGAAGTTTTTGCAAAATCTTTGTAAAGATTGTAAAAAAAGAAACTCATGTCACCTTCCCCTCAGATGTGAGCGGGTGTCAGACTGCAGCTTTTTCAAAGTCTCCTCCCGCGCGGCTCGCATTAATGACATTTTTTTTTTTATGTGAACATTTTGAAACCAGCCAAGGATTTCTGTTGCATCTCACGCCTTTGTCTCTTTTGTCTCCTTTCATAGCTTTCATATTTCATGTGCAAACGTCCTTCCACGCTCTGTAAAGGCCCGCTCAGACGAGGCAGCTCATCTCCCCCTGTGGCTGAGACACACCTGAGCAAAGACCAGGTGCACCTCCCACCTGAGACGGCATCAAACTCACCCATCTCCAAGATCAGGGTTAGAGGAGGCAGGGGGGCTTCAGGAGGAGGTCAAAGGTCAACAGCAGAAGCTAAACAGAGGCGGTGAAGCTGGAGCCTGAAGATTAATTTTGAGATGCAGCTCAGCTCTGTGTGTCGAGTTATTATAGTCATAAATCTGGAATAAACTTTTTTTTTTTTTTTTTTTTTTTTTAACAGGCGGCTCTTCAGATTGTGAAAGTTTATTGTGTTTAAGCTTTCCAACGTGCATATTTATGTCTCATAAATTGTTGCAGCAATTTGTGGGTTGACACCATTTGCTCCACAGATTTGGTGCAAAATTTGACCATTTTTCACCATGTGATGTGAGAATGAATAAAAATGCTCAAAAATCCCTCCACAATGACACATCAGGACACCAAGACCTTGAGGAACACAGAAAAATTCATTCTGTGCAGATTTCTAGAAGAATTGCGTTTCTCCTGTGACTGGATGTTGAGCCAGTCTGAGCTTTAATGATCAAAAATGCCGTGAACAGTTTGATTAAAAAACGGCATTATTAAAAAATTCAAATGAACATAGTCATTTTACTGTGCACACTTGTTGCATTATAGGAAGCTGTGTGATGTGTTTTCTATTGTTTTGTCTTTTTTAGGAAGTTGTTGATTATTGTTGGTCAATATTCTGCCTCCAGTTTCCTCCTCATCTCGCGTTCCCATTGGCTGCTGCTCGTTGCCGCTCTGTTGCTTGTTGTACATGATCGTCCCAAATTTTGCAGCAAGGATTTCAAACATGATGGACAAAATCTCGACGTCTGGGACGGCAGGCGGACCGGCTCCCGTCATTCCAGCCTGGGCTTTTTCTCGCAGATCTTAAAACACCCCGAAACTCCTAAACTCGGAGCTAAACTCGTGTGTTTTGAACCGATCGTTACAGAATCCGTGACAAACGAGAGCATGGATTCAAACGTATGTGGAGTGTAAATGTTTCAGCTGCTCCTCCCGGGTGGAGCGCTCTAAGTCTGATCTATAAAATGTAAAAGCAACATGCAAAATGCAAAACTACCTGCACCATGAAAAATTCATAAATTCACACTGTGCTGATGGATTATAAGTCACAGAAATATGTTTACACAGCTAAACCGGGCGCATTCTCCGAGAGCTCAGCTTCACCTCCTTCCTTCAAGATCATTTCTACTGCAAGAAACTAAAAGGGTTTCCTCCGATCGAGCAAAAACACAACAAACAAACAACAATACTTTATAATCTAATGAGCAATAACAAGGTATCGATGTCCGTTATGTCTTTGAGGAAATATTATGAGCAATCCTGTAAGTACAAGAAGCTGAATCAAAAAGCACAAGCTGCCATCTTTTATATTTAATCCAGAATCAAAATGACCTTGTGGATCTAAAACTGCTTTTACATCTTGGGGAGTTAAAAGATTTTCAATATAAAGGAAGGGAATTCATTTATTGTTTTAAAATAAATAAATAAATAAATAAAAAAAAACATGTATTACAAAATCAAATGCAAAGAAGCTTAAACTGGCATTCTGCCTGGCATTATGTATACAATTAAAAGTTGAGGGTGTTATAAATGGGTTTACTTTTGCTCCTTGCTCACCCTAAAAAGTGAAAATTGTAGTGATTTGTTTCTTTGGCAAAGTTGAATTTACAAAAAAAAAAAAAAGAAAAAAGAAAAGAAAAAAGAAAAGGGGGGGGCTTCTTGGAAATGGACCAATCAGAGAATGGCTGCTTTGTGATGCTGAAGACTGAACTGAGTTACATCTGGAGCAGAAGAATAATGCAAACCGACTGATGCTGCCAGCCAATCAGATCAGAAGGCTTTTTTTTAGGCTAAATCACCTGTCATAACCAGATGGAGCGTCACGCGGCGCTGTGGAAGCTGTCGTACGATTTGCCGGTTAAACCCACGGCGTGCGCCTCCGTCAGCCACGACTGGAACTCGCGCCGCAGCTCAGGAGTGACCGCAGATTCACAGATTTGCTCGAGCGCAAGCAGCTGCACGACGGCGACTGCAGCTGTTCCCTCTGCCATAACTTGTGCATGAAGTCCCGCCCTCGCACACTGACCGGCCAATCACAGCGGAGCATCATCCGGCCCGCTCAGGTCATGGCTTAAGTGTCGTGTTGTCGGTGGTGCCATCGTAGCGTTAACTTCACGTCTCCTGTCAGGAGCAGCAGGTGGGCTGGTGTTGACTTTCACACTGGGATCTGTCGACTTTTTCTGTCTTTATCCTTTTAACCTGTTTTTAACATCCTGATTATATCCGTCAGACACACGTTCTGTTTGCCTCTCTCTGGAATCCTCTCCCCATGTTTTCATCCGTTGGATCGTGTTTCCTCGGGCAGTGCTGGTAGTGACTGTGGGCTCCGGTCCTCACACACCTCGCTGTCCAAACCAGAGGACGTTATTAATGCTGAGCAGTCCAGCTGCCTCCTCCACAGCAGCTCGCTGAAGGAAAATGAATTTTACTCTACATCTAAATCTTTATTAAACTTCTCAGCACACGGCTGTGCTGGCAGCTGAGCTAAAGAAGGTGTGACGTCTCACCGGCCCGCCGTCCACCGGCTTTGTCCAATGCAATAAGAGAGAAAAGAAAAGAAAAAAAAACTCTGAATTTCCAAGATTAAAGTGGTACATTTCCAAGAAAAAAAACTCACAAATTTATGAAAAAAAAAAACATGAAAATTCTGAGATTGTAAAATCACAGATTTGCGAGAAAAAACACAGAAGTTGTAAGATTAAAGTTGCAAATTTATGAGAAAAAAACCTGTCAAAATTCAACATGACTTCATGATGTTGTGGCTTTGGATCAGAGTGTGGTTACCCCGTCGGGTCCCGTCGGGTCAGACCGGGTTTGGAAAAAAATGTAGAAATTATGTTCATGTTTGTTCAGTGTTATTTTAGTGAAACTCTGGTGTAAAATATATAAAAATGATGCACTCACTGTTTATGTGATGACACTGAAGGCAACACGTGGGCTGTTTCAGGCGATAAATGTAACCCGGCGATGGAGGACGAGCAAAATCTGGGGCTCAGGTCGGGTTCAGACAAAAATGCGCTGCCCGATCCACACTCTAAATTTGGATTGGAATGTGTATTCTGACAAATAACCTCAAATATAAAAATAAAAAAAAATAAAAAATAAGGAAGACTAAGAAAAACAATTTTTGAAACAATAAAAACTCAACCGAAATCAGCAAACCCACTCTGGAGACTAAACTGGATTAAAAACAAAAAATTTAAAAATGAAATAAAAATTAAAACTAATGAAAAATACAAAAATGGACAGTCACAGTCAAATGTAGGTAAAATGAAAAATGTATTCTTATTCTTATTATTGTTATTGTTATTATTATTATTATTACTTGCTGTATTAGCTAAATCAAACTGACCAACTCATGCACAGATAATAATAATGATGTTTTTTTTTTTGTTTTTTTTTTTTTGAAGAGCCATAATCCACAACACCAGAAACTGCACAGCTCTGCTTTCCTGCCACTGACACACACCTTCCTGCACCTCTGCTCACGCACGCACACACAAACACACACACACACACTGCAAAAAGCATGAACTTTTTCTAATGAGTGATGTAAAATCTTCCTTTCTTTTACATCAGAGATCATAAGGCAGCAGGGAAACCTAAATTTTTAAGTTGAACTGCCTTGAATTTTTTTTTGCAGTGCACACGCGTCCACAGAGAGTCATTACAACACTGCAAGTCATCACAAGACAGAGTCTGCTGTGTTTTTTTGCGGCTGGAAGACTGTGTGTATGTTTTATTTACAGCAGGAGCAGCCGAGGGGAATCAGCCGGGCTTCATGTTGCAGCAGGTGCCCGGTAATGAACAGCAGACTTAATTTCCGATGAGAATGGAATGAATTTGCAAAATGTCAAGGTATCAGTTTTAAAAACATCCATAATTCATGCCGTGAAACGTCTTTGTTCCAAAATAGAGGATGAGCCTGAAAGAAAATCCTGCCACTGATGTGCGGCTCCGTCGATCACCACAGAGTTAAACCAACGTACTCTCTCTGATCAAGTCGGCTAGGACATGCCTTTTAACTGCTGCCTCCGTTTAAGGTAAAAAGGTCATTAAAACCAAAAATACGACACAATATCTGTTGAGAAAATGTTTCACCAGCTTGCTCAGTGTTTCAAATGTAAAGTTGCATCATTTCTGGTTGGCAGAAAAACACAGTATGCTATGGAGAGGAGTGTACTGTACAGTGTGTGCTGCTTAGTATGAGTGTGTCTCTGCTTTTGAGTCACATGTTGTCATTTGTTCCCAGGAGGGGGTGAAAATGTTATTATTGCAGCTTTTAAACTGAAATGACCTCACATGACCTCGACGTCCTGTAAAACAGTGACATCATCCTGCTTTAGCAGCTGGAAATTAAAATTTTCAACCAATAAAATCTTCACACATCTTTAACCCTTTCATGCATGATTTATGAAAGCCTGAGTCCAGATTTTTTTCTTATGTGTTTTTACTCTTCTTAGGGCATGAACACTTTTGTGAGTCTCCATACTTCTTTAAGGATGCAGGACTGGTATTACCATGTCATGATACTAGTATTAACATGTTTTCAGCAACAAGAATTGACAGTCTCTGCATAAACCTCAATGGGGGACGAGCAGCAGAGAGCGCTCTAACAGCTGATATGCAATTCCACCATAGAAACCATTGCATTTAGGAGAAAATGACTTTAAAACAGCTGTCCACTGTAGTGACCACTATGCGTGAAAGGGTTAAAAACATCCTTTCTCATCCACCTGTCCCTTCAAAATAAAAGTGTGTTTCTCTCCCAAACTGTGTGTGCACTGTGTCCCGCCCCCAAGCTTCCTGTTTCAACAGGAAATATGTAAAATCAAGAGAATAAGAGCCCATCTCACGGGGCTTTAAAAGAGGCAGAAGTTGCGAGCAGGCAACAGGTGGATCCTGTCGGAGTTTCCAGGTCAGACACTGAGCGATCCACGGGCTGATTCCTGCTGTCATTAAACCATCAGCACAGCAGTCAGAGAGAGAGTCATGCTCCATATCTGTGCGTGTGTTTCTGTGTGTGTGTGTGTGTGTGTGTGTGCATGAGTGAAATCTCCACGGCTAATGACACATCCCCTGTCACGGCGGCGCTGACGGAGCGGCAGGCTGAACTCTGACTTTAGGCTGACATTTGACTGAAATAAAGCTGACGTTAGGCTGACATAAGTGGGCATTATGCCGATGTTGACTGGCATATTTATCCCGGCCTCCCATCCCCTGACAAACAGCATCATTTGGTTCAGGTTGGCTGTCAGCTTTCAGCTTTTCTCTGTCTCACTGACCAGAGCTGCTGATGGTGCGGCCTCAGCGGCTCCTAACCCGGGGCTAACGGAGCCTAGACCCCGTTCACCTCTCATTAACCACGCTCTCGTCCCTGGGCTAACGTAACCTCCACTCTAATGCTGGCTTTATTAGCATTAAAAAGGCTCTAATATGGAGCAGGTTCAGCCCTGAATTTCTAGGACTGAAAGAAAATCTACAATAACCCAAAGTGCTGCAGGACCCGCTGGCCTACAGAGAGTTAAAACTGAACCCTGGTCAGTGCAGTACAGCCTTTTGGCCATCGGAGGCAGTGCTGGGCACCTCCAGACAAAACAGAATACATGGCGGTCAATGGGGCTAAATGCTATAAACTGATCAGTGCATTTGACTCCAAATGCAGACAGAAGTGTGCGCTGAGCTGAAATCCATGGCTGTAAAATGATGTGAGTTGCAGCAGATTTCCACTCGCATTGAGGCTCTGTGCTGCTGCTGGGGGATTATTATCATTTACAGAGCTGATTTTCTGAAAAAGTCCCATTGACCGCCGTTCATTAGACTCTGTTTCGCTCAGTTTTAGTGCTGTGTGTCGCCCCCTGGAGGTGGAATATAGACAATATCTGTGCTCGCTCTTTGCCAAGTGCGAAGAACGAGCCAAATCTAAAGCCCTGTAGGGACTATTAATATGGGATTTAGTGTAATTAGTGTGCTCGCTTCATCGAGTCTTATACCCTCTTATTTCTTCCTTTGTTTTTACATACAGTAGCTTGTCTCACAGCACTGCGCTCAAACTTTAAAATGATCCACACATGGTGCCCAGGTGGCGCGGGCACAAAAATCTGTGTAATTTTAAATTTCACCGCTCTGTGCAATTTCGAAATCCCATAACAAAGCAAGGACATGCATCATTCCCAGAAGTTTCACCAGGAGCCGTCCAAGATATTATGCTCAGCAGACAGACAGATGGCCAGACGGGTGAACAGCAGGGTGGACAGACAGGGTGGGGGGGGGGTTGCTGCATCTTGGGGGACAAAAACTGAACAGCCTGCCAGGGGAGACGAGCGTTTAAGGCAAAGTTGTGCGCGTCTCACTGTTCGCTTCATGCTTCCCCTGCTGTCTGTCTCCCTGTCTGTCTCTCTGTCTGTCCATCTCTTCTTCCTGTCGATCAGCTTGATCATCTGTCAGTGTTTGTGCTGGGTTTAATTTTTTGCTTTTTGTCGCTGCATATCTGATCATTTCACTGTTGCATAAATTGTAGGTTCCTATTTTTGTTATTTTACTTTATTTACTGATCTTTACATTTGGCTTTGATTTTGTCTTTGTGTGTCACTGACGCACAATGTCTGGATTTTAATGATTGCCTTTTTTTGCATGGGAGCCCAGGAAGATTAGCGACCACTTTCTGGAAGCTGATGAGGATCCACATAAAGAGTAAGGAATAATCAGAACCAGAAACACCTCATTGATCACTGATAGGAAATTGGTTCAGTTGCAGCTGCTCCATTCTCAAGAGAAGAATTAAATTATAAGAAAATAGAAAGAAAATGAAATTAAAAAATGTGTATCTTACAAATTTTAAAACGTATGTGCATTAAGTTGCATCAGTAGTCTGTGCATTATGTGTTTTAAGTTTCAATATGTGCATTAAATCATAAGTATTCTTCTTTCTTCTCATTCTTCTCTTGTTTTGCTGCTGCTGTTGTCGTGCTGTGAGGTTTCCCCTCACTCTGAACCCGATCTTCCTCAGGTTGCATGTAATGACAAGCGGGGATGGGATGACACATTATGCTTTAGTTATGTGGTACGATCTGAAATGTGATATTCCAGTTCATGATTCAGAATCTAAGATGTTCGGTGACAAGATGATGACTGCGCTGAGTTATGTTAATTTCTGAGCCGCTAATCCTTCTGCAAACAAGCCGGCAAGAGGAGCCACAGTGGTTTTATTTAAAATAAAGGTTTTATTTAGCCACAAACTTCAAAAAGGACACAAAGCAAGCAAATGAAATTGAAGTTTGGGGCCCTAAAAGGTGCCAGCTAAACAGAGCTCAACTTAAAAAAAAAAATAGCAACTTACACATGCGTAACTTGGTAGACTATATTTTGCAGCCCTCCACCCACCTTCCCATCATTTAGGTCACCAGGAGAAAACAAGCCAACAGCCACTTACACAGAACTTAACAGCAATAATGACATTACAAGGTCGCAAAATGTGTGCATCCAATTAGAAACGAATATATCTTGTCAAAATGCTCATTAGAGAACTGAAACGCTAAGTGGGAAATGCATCGCCTGGTTTTCTGTGTGACTATAAATGAAATTACAGTCTAACTAACTGCAAAATGAACTTATAAATTAAGGTGGTAATGTCGCAGTGGGAACATGTTATTTACTGTGAAATAGAATATGAAAAATAAAAGTTGCCATTAGAAAGTTCAGGTGATGTAATGAGCTTGTGAAATGATGACAGGGCGAGCTGCCTCAGTCGCTCCAGCAGAATAAAATGCTGATAATGTTATGATTCTGATGCGTATTGTCATGTTTTGGTATTGTGATGTATTGAGTTTTGATGTTTTCCCATCCCTGATGACAAGCAGTTCAACCTGAAAGAATACCTTATCAAACAAACAGACAAAATATGAAGGTCGTTGAAATATTTTGTTAATGCCACTGCATTTCTTGGTCTTTTTAAATCAGGATCTGCTGCCCTGGTGGTCAGATATCTTTAGTATGTGCTGCATGTGACCTGCTGAAGCCCCGTCTGCAGCAGCTCAAACACATGGAGAGAGAGCAGCGCTGTGCTCCACGGGGCCAAAACAAACCTTTTACATGAGCAGCAGATCAAACCAAACTCTGTAAGGTGAGCCAAACCAAGATGGAGCATGCACGAGGGTATTCCAGACACACCCCTGCAGCTGTTAGAGTTTGCGATGGATGTGCGCTTTTAGCTTCTGTTTTGTTTCTCGGGGGGATGGGAGCTGCTCTGGAATTGCATTTATATCATGTAACACATCAAAAATCTACTTTGAAACCACAATCCTCCGGGCCAGCAGCTCCGTCTGACAGGGCTGGCCACTCTGGTTATTCAACGCTTAGTTTATTATGCATGTTCAGTCGCTACTCACTGAATTTAAGGTGACAAGGTCTGGAGAAACTTTAACACAACAGAAAAAGCAAAGTGAAACTAGTCAAATATCATTGAGTTGACATCAGGGAACATCAGGGAACATCAGGATGTTAGCACACTTGGCTAACCAGCTAAACAAAACTGGCATGGCGTGGACTTAAGCCTTTTCTAGCCTCTTACAGAAAACTATTGACCTGATTAATCCCTAATATGGATGGCTGCTTATCTAATATTTAGATTAGCATTCAAGTTTAGATTTTTGCATGACCCTTAATCACTGTTTCGTGTCTCAAACAGCTTTACCGGCCCATCGTTTATGGAGAACATCAACCCTCATGGTGGACAAGAAAGGACTCTCCCAAAAAAACCCACAAAGGCCCATGCACTTGCAACTCTGCATTTCAAATTGACACAAGTACAAAAACCCGCCGCCTCATGGCAGCATCTGACAACCCGGGAGAGAGAATGAGCTGGAGAATCATGGTGCCTTCAAGTGCTTGCCAAGACTATGTACTTTAGAAGTGGCAGTTTCTGATTTGATTGGTGTTCAGGTTCTCTGGTTGGAGTGCAGTAACAGTACAACACTGCTGATATTTCACTGCAGTAAAAGTATAAGCTGTGTTGTAAAAATCTACTGAAGTAAAATTAAAAAGCAACTCATTTAAAATGTAGTTTTAAAGTTCCTAAGAGAACATGCTTCAAACTAACTTCTCTTACTGCAAAACTGTTGAAGGTAGATTCTCGCACATGAAGGGTCCCGGGAACTTAAGTCTTGTGTGTGAAGAGTTTTCACTGGAGTAGGATTAACCATAAAGCTCCCTGGCAATCTGGTGAGTTGGCAACAAGGGCTGCTGTTTGACTCATAAAGCTTGGTGATTGCACAAACTCATAGTTTGTAAAGCACGACGAGGATGGGATTCGAACCCACGCGTGCAGAGCACAATGGATTAGCAGTCCATCGCCTTAACCACTCGGCCAAAAACGGGGCAAAAGGGACTGCACGGGGGGGGGGAAGAAAGAAAAAGAGGAGGGGGAGGGGGGGAAGAGGGAGAGAGAAAGAGAGGAAAAAAGAAGGAAAACACAACATATATCAATTTTTTCTTCATTCTCTATTCTTCTTAACATTGTTTACACACAATTCTGAACTTATTGCACAGTTTATCATCACTTTAGTTTTCATGTCTTTTGTGGGATTCGATCCGACACTGCGCAACATACCTCAGCGCTTTTGACATTCCTAAAACCTACTGTAGGTGGCAGCACGTCTCTGACAAACCAAAGAATCTGTCAACACTCAGGTCAAGGGTCAAGGTCTGGGGTCCATTTCACAAAGCAGGTTTAATGAAAGTCTGTTAACCCTGAAATGAGGGACAATTATACTGCAATATATGCATATACCATATATGTATATTATCGCAACATAATAAAAATATATTGGGATGTTTTTTTAACATTGCATATTTTCCAATAAACAACCATAACATATGCATGGACCATGTATGGTATATATCTGTACATATATTTCCAATACATGTTGGAAAGTCATAGATCATGTATGTTTTTAAATATATGTACCCAGTATTCATCACATATCTAAATACATTATGGAGGATATTTATAAATATAAAATGATATATATTACAGGATATAAACAAATATATACTCATATGCAATAGCATATTGCAATATCTGAAATGCGCAATTATTTATCTATTATTCCATATATTGAAATACATTACAATTATTGATGCAATATATAAATATAAAAAGACTCAGAGTTTTCACTAAACCTGCTTTGTGAAACGGACCCCTGGTAAATGAGTCAGACAGGACCTGAAATTGATCATTTTCCCTTTGGAGACCAAACAGTTTAATTCAGGGGTGTTGTGAAAAATGTTGGAGCTTCTTAAAAATGACAGTCAACACTGCTTCTCATTCAGGCCGATCATATTTACTGATTAAAAAAGTAATGCTGAACAGTTACAACGAGGAAACAACAGACACAAGAGGAAAAATAAAATAACAGATCCGTTGCCTAGCAACCCAAAGTTCTTTTGTTGCAACTTAACATCCAAATGCTACTCTAACTGAAGACAACATAACACATTTCTAATTCAAATAAAAACATTTGTTATTGTAACCTGCTACTATTATTATTAGTGTATTATTACTCTATTGTCAGAGAAAAAAATATTTACAACAGGTGTCAAACTCGTGCCATGGAGGGCAAAAACTCCGCCACGTGATTTCACTGATCACCCTACCTCCAAACAGAGAGGCAGGACTAATCAGTGAAATCACCTGGTGGAGCCTCTTGGCCCTCCATGGCACCAGTTTGACACCTGTGATAGTAATTCTATTTAATTATAATTTGTCCAACAACAAATTGCACACTCTTGCCAGGATTTGCACCTGGAGTCTTCCACCCAGAGGATGGCTGTGTTACTGTTACACCACAAGAGTTGGAGTTTTTTTGTTGTTGTTTTTTTTTTTTTTTTTTTTTTTTTTTTTTTTCCACACCTCAAATTCAGAGGATGGATGCTTTTGTTTTTTTCTTGTAAGAAAATATAGTAATAAAAATAACAATAACAATACAAATTTGGATAACAAATGCAACAGCTTGAACTAAATAAATATATACAAGAGTTTTACCAAAATATACAGTCATTTTTACACACTATATACACAATATTTACAATGAGCTTTTCCACTCTGTGATGGTCTGTCCAGATTCAGGACAGAACCATTTCCCCCGTATCTGTGTGTGGCCAGTGCTCTTGTTCTTTGCCTTACCACATACCTTACACAGATAGTGGTAGCTTTCCTTAGTTTTACGCTTCTTAGGGGGATCACCTCTCATCTCTCGCTCCTGATCCTCCAAGACTGCCTTTCGCAATCGCCATTCTCTGAACCGATTGGGAACGCGATCGGAAAGTTCACCCTGGGAGTGAGACGCTGGTGTTGGCGGTGGCTGGTATGGGGACCAGCCCTGGGAGTGAGACGCTGGTGTTGGCGGTGGCTGGTATGGGGACCAGCCCTGGGAGTGAGACGCTGGTGTTGGCGGTGGCTGGTATGGGGACCAGCCCTGAAAGTGAGACATTGGTGGCGGTGGGGGCGGCGGCGGTTGGCGAGGGGACCAGCCCTGAAAGTGAGACGCTGGTGGCGGTGGGGGCGGCGGCGGTTGATAAGGGGACCAGCCCTGAAAGTGAGAGGCTGGTGGCAGCGGTGGCAGTTGATAGGGGGACCAGCCCTGAGAGTGAGACGCTGGTGGCGGCAGTGGCAGCGGCTGAAAAGCAGACCAGCCCTGAGATTGAGATGCTTGAGAGTCGTACTCTGGAGCTGAGTGCTGATGCTGCTCAAACTCATCTCCTCCAGTGTCTGTGTGGGCAACCTGTGGTCTGGCATGGCGACGTGGTCGAATCACTGCCTCCCCTTCATGGTTCTCTGGCTCAGTGAACTCCATTTCAGCATGACCGTGCTGCACAGGCTGAGATGGGAGGTCCCTGGCTTCGGGGAGGGGATCACCTGCAGCATGGATTTGCTGGGGAAGCTGTACCCCTTGCAGCAATGAATCCCTGTCTGCCCTTTTTTGTCTGTCTTGAAGCCTGAAAAGACATTTTCAGAGGAGCACAATTGTTTTTATCTTTATAAATAAATGATTGTTTGTGGATATTGTTTATATGTGTCCATTGGGTGTAAGAATGTGTGTAAATAGTTAGTTTCCTGCACTGTACCTAGAGCTGTATGAATGTGTATGTGAAAGGGTGAATGTGACAAACAGTGTAAAGTGCTTTGAGTGGTCCAAGAAACTATAAAAGCACAATAGAAAGTGCAAGTCCATTTACCATTACCATTTACCATATAATTATGTATATATTTTCTTATGTCAACATTTTAACACCCAAGTGAATGTATGAAGCAAAAAAATGAAAAAAGAAAAATAAACTCACCAGGAGGACACAGTGGTGTTGTTAATGGTCACAAGCACCAAGTTGGTCTGGTCCAGTATGTCTTTGGCATCCTCGATCAACTGCTTGATATGACAATATGTCATAACGATTGACTGAGGAATGCCAAAGGTTTTGCCCTTGTTGTCCTTTGGCCTGTTCCTGCCTTCCTTGAACTCCTTGAAAAGTTTAATCGCAACACACTCAGAAATCCTGTTTACATCAGGTCGGTGTGCAGCCTGGCCATGAACCATGAACAGTCTGAGAATAGATGAGAGTATCATAGTGAGTGCACAACACCAACTGTTCATATCACAACACATATACACATACACCTGTGTATAGTTACATGCGTCAGAAGCACCTCTAGACACACACACACACACACACACACACACAAACACACACACACTACATGCTTAAATTACCTTTCAGCTGCTTGCTGGCCAGGTGCAGAGCCGCTACGCTTGCGTGAAGCTCTCCATGGGCCAGGCAAGGTCTTCTTTTTACTTTTCAAGGAGTACTTGGGAGGTGACTGGTCGATGGGATCCAGGCAGGAATACAACCTAAGTACCTCTGCTATTTCCGTTGTTGACAAGGCAGTAATGGTACGGTTGAGGCTGACCAGGTACTCTGCCAAATCATCCACTGCCTCCCATCCAGGAATTCCTCTGGAATCACACCGGCCATGCTAACAATGGAAAGAAAAACAAAAACAATTCCTTCAAAACCGATTCCAAGGCAAAGATAAATCACACACTACCTCCTGTGATCAAATTTTAGCAACTTTACCGGAGTTGATGTGCGAGGCCCTGAGGATGTGCCTTCCAATGATGGACTCGCAGGACTCTCAAAAGTGCCACTTAATGCAGGTTCCTAAAGGAGTTATTTGAAAACATCAGCAAATTTTGATGTGCACACACAATCCAACGAATGTGCAACAATAGGAAAAATACACACTTCCACAGGGTATCTGCACAAGTGGGGTTAATGAAGCTCATTTTCAAGTCATTCCATAATACAGAGCTGTAACTAATGATTAGTTTCATTATACTTTCTATCTCTCTCTATTTGTTTTACTTTAACTAATAGGTTGATTGTTTGGTGTATGTTAAATAAGAAAATAATGATAATAATGATAAATAACAAAAGCTGAAATGGAATTTAATGCCTTCTGCACATTTTAAGACATTTTTTTTGACCTTGCATATCAAAAGTTAAATTTGAGACATTTTAAGATTAAGGATCCAACTGCACCCTACTTTCAGTGTAATATTACTCTAATGAAAAAGTTTTCACATTACCTGACTACTTTGTCCCTGGTATGAATAAATGTCAGACGCACAAGGTATTGTGACATCATGACATTCCTCATCCTGATCCTCCAGTGGTTCGGTCGAGGTGGCACCAATTTCGTTTCCTGGTGGACTGAGCAGGTCCCCCTTGTTAGACTGTGCCAGCAGGTATTCCACAGCAATACGCTCAGCTGCAGTGCACAGATATAAAGAAAAACAAATTATCGAGCTAGAATCACGAGTTATGAAATTGTTGTGAAAGCACCCTATGTTTCTTTTTGTTTTTGAATATCTTACCAGTGGGTTTCCCAGGCCGCACAAACTCTGGCAGCAGTGTGTGTCCAAGGATTCTTCTGCTAAGGTCATCCAGGTTTGACATTAGGCGCACATCATAGATTTTGGTAGATGATGTACTGGCCATGCTCAAAGCCTGCTGAGCCCGATTTGTGTTCCACCTGGACACACCCTCCATCATGTACATTTGCGTGTGCAGAGCATTGCATCTCCACCCTTGAAACACAAAAGGATTACTGACAGTAAATAAGATGTTTCTTCTCTGCCAACTCATTACATTGACACAGCCATGTATATTAATTGTTGCATATGTGAAGTGGCAACTTACCTGGAATGAAGCTGCACTGATGCCGATGAAAACTCTCGAGAGAAGATGATCCTCTGGCACAGCGCAGCACATCAAGAGTTTTGCCACCCTTTCTTTCACTTGACCCTGTCTTGGTGTACAGCTGTACACCAGGTGGGTCTTGGATGCAGGGCAAGTGCTTCTTCTGCGTCTCCCACACACGTTCCATGCTGTCATGGTTTACCAAAAGCAAACCGGTAGTATCGGTTAAGTTCCAGACTGAGTCCAGCAGATCCTGGATCAGGGCACGAGTTGCTTCGATCCCTCGGGTCCTCCTTCGGCAGTGCTTTGCCAGCTCACTGGAAGTGATACTGGACAAAATCTGTTTTTCTGAAGGGGCGAGACCCTGATGTTTTGTCATGAACTCGGCCTTCTTGGCATCTTTGAGCTGCTGAAGATCTTGCTCATCCCACTCAAATATGCAGCTGGACAGTCTAGAGCAGAACGTGCCGTAGAGAGGATGATGCTCAGTGGTGAGGCCTTTGGTGAACCGCCTCATGTAATGGAATACATCAAGCCTCACCACTGATGTCCATGGGCGGAACCAAGATAGAACCGGGCTCCCTCCTGTGTAGATAAGCAACATAAACAAATAAATGAACACACTTTAAATATATGAGGTAAACTTTACTGATCCTCTTAGAGGGGAATTCAGAATTGACACAACGTGATTGTGTGATTGAATTTATCAGAATCAAGTGAGTGCAAATTATCTATATTATACTTATTTAGACACATTATAATGTAGCTCATTCTGAAGTAATTTATTGGAACTGTAACTAATGATTAGTTTCATTGTGCCACTCACCACTCTCACCACAGCAATCTCTGTCCACGTAGATGGCATCTGGCTGTGGCTCTCCAGCATCTCTATAGCGGCGCACAATGCCTTGGCACAGCTCATCCAGGCCAGCCCCCTCACCAGTTGTCAGAACAGAATTTAGCACTTGGCCAAATTCATTGCCAATATTTGTCATCCACGTGGCTGTGTTTTCAATGCCGCCAGCAAGTTTCTTGGTCACCTATATACATTAAGATTAAACATTTATTTAAGTCAAGAGGAACAACATTGTTAAAAATCTTCTCATCACTACAAATAAACTGACATTTACATAGCTGTACCTTCTTGGTGGAATCCAGCTTGAGCACCCTTCCATAGGTAGAGGTGATCACTCCCTTCATCTCATCCAGATGGCTGAGGATGTCGTTGGAGTGGACCGTCTCAAACCACTGGGCAAGAGGAAGGGGCCTGAAGGGTGGTGGAGGAATATGTGCAGCTGCAGAAGGGACAAAGGTAGCCATCTTCATGTGGCGCTCGCAGTCAGAGAGGTAGCGGATGGTCTGCCGGGCCCACTCCTCGCTGTGTGCTTCCTCTAGGACAGACTGCAGGTAGGACGAACTGTTGCCATTGGTCCTTGGCTTCAGGAACGTCACACATTTTCTGTCCAGAGCCAGCTGTGTTGTCAGGACAGCGGGGAACAGGCTCCTGTGTGCCACATCCAGCTGGGAGAGCATATCCTGGCTCCATGGGCAGACCGGCTGGGAGCATTTGCTGCAGCGTGGATAATCCAGTCCCACCAGGTAATACCGACTATCCACGTCAATCACCTCTCTGACCTTTCGGTATATACCCGAGCTGTTCATCTTCCGGGAACACTGTGGGCATTTTAATGGGATCCCCCACATCCTCATAGGTGCCCAGATGAACATCCTCTGGCGGTAGTACCATCCAGGCTCAGGGGGAGATGGTTTGGGCTCCAGAGGTGGATGAAACCAGCATGATGTGATGCGGCTTTTAAGCTTGCCTGAGGGCTCGTAAAGGCATTTTGCAATCCACACCTGATCTGCCTCCTGGATCACTTTCCTAAACTGGTCAGGGAGGAAACCTTTCCAGTTTACTGGCGGTGGTTTGAGTGGAGGTGCAGTGTGTTGTGTGGCTGAGCTACTTGCTGGGGGCAGCTGAGATGAAACTGGCTTTGGTGGTGGTGGTGGCTTTTGTGTTGATGGTACACTTAAAGCTGAGTAGTGAACCTCCTGAATGTGGCTCAAAAGACCCACAGTACCCTCCACCTTGGCCCCACAGGTGTCACACACCTCCTCTGTGTGGTGGTCAGAGAGGTGCTCGGAAAATTTCTCCCCCTCCACAAACCTCTGGCATTTGTAGCACTGCACTCCCTTTGCTGCCACTGATGAGCCTGCCTCTGTGCCTCCTCCTCTTGCCTCCGTGTCTCCTCTCCCTGCCTCAGTGCCTCCACTTGCCACCGTGTCTCCTCTCCCTACTGCTGAGCCGGCTTCGATTTGCCCTGCCTCTGCCTCAACTTCTCCTGCCTTACTGGAGCCAGCGCCTGATGACATATCTGCTGGCTGCGGGGGAGTACAAAAAGAGGGTCATACTATATGCAACTAAAATAATACACTAATCGTTTTCTCTAGAATTGTGCAAATATATATTGTTCAAAAAATAAATCCACACGCCAGAGTGACTCACCATGACTTAGTAAATAATTTCACTTACCTTATGAAACCCACACGAACACTGAAGGCTTCTTCCAAACAGATCCTTCTTACTGCTCATCAGGGGGCAACCATCAATTTTTTCCAGGGCCCTCTTCCATTTCTTGGCCCCTGGTCGTTTACCAGTGGAGAAGTGGTACTGGCCCTGGGCATATTTAATGCAGATTTCCCTCCAGTAGCTATCAGGCTTTCCTGTTTTGGTCATCTGAAAATATTAAATATAAGACAGGTTAATGTCTAGGCGGTGGACACAGACAGACAGAGAAGAGGACATTATACATGTACGGTAGGTATGTTTTGCATGATTGTTTTACTATTGTTGTGAGTCACTTTGTATAAGTATGTTATTAACCCTTAGATGCATGGCTCACCAAACCCTACACTCTTCCATGAGTGGGGTCAAAAATGACCCCAATTGAAATGAATGGGTTTTACGCTGTAAACTTCAGAAATGTCTTTCATTTTGGTTAAAGATGATGATTTTTATTGTATTTTAGTCAACAAAAGAATTATTTCATGTTTGACATGTCCATTTATCACTTTTAATAAACATTTTATCAAAAAACATATTTTAAATAGGTCAAAAAAAGTAAACATCCAAAAATTATCCCTATTAGAAACAATGTGTTTAATGCAATATTTCTTCATTTTGGATTTAAAATAATGATTCTTATTATATTTTGGTCAACACAAGAATAATTTCATGTTTTACATGTTCATTAATCACAGGGCTACTCAACCCATGGCCCAGGGGCCATATGCAGCCTGTACGTCATTTTTATGCGGCCCGCCACTATCATATAATAAAAATATTATGATTCTATCTAATCTTTTTGGAAATAAAGCCTCATTTTGTTGTAACCTGATCATTTCATCATTAATCATTGCATGACAATCTTTTATTCAGTGAGGTTTGGCCTTGGATGGAAATGTAGCTGTTTTCTGTATGTTTCATTCATTTGACAAAATTATTGTTTAAATGTCCAAAATAGGACAGACATGTTTAGCTTGTGGCCCTTGGACACAGCTGAATTTTGCTGAGTGGCCCCTGAGCCATCTTAAGTTGAGTGGCCCTGATTTATCACCTTCTTTCATTTGATCAAAATATTGCAGCTATCAAAACGTCAACATTCATTGTTTGTGTGTCCGTCTGTCTGTCTGTCTATGCACGTCCACACATATGTACACACACACGCGTGTCTTCTCTCCTCACTGTGAGCAGCTGTTACAAACTCCTTGTTTGTGGCTGTGAGCTGCACACAGGGTCACTGCATTTCCAACACTATAGCTGGCTTTGCGATCTTTGTTTCTTGGACATATCTTACACCTCTGTCTCTTCAGCTGGCTCTGTCTGCTTCTCTCCTGTGGCTGGATTGCAGCTTTTGTCATTCTACACCTTCCCATAGCTTCAGTGATGTAGGTTTGTAGGCACGGGATACCTTCCAGTCATCATATATATATATATATATATATATTCTGAGGTATAAAAATGATGATAATACTAACAATACTTCTTGCTGTGTAAAAATAACCTTCAGGGTGGTGAGACTGCTGGCATTAGATGTGTGGATCAACACTAGATGTATACCTTACATTCACAGTTGATAAAAATCAAAGGTTCCTAGGGTTAACCCTTGAAATTCCATAGAAAATGCTTGGGGTCATTTTTGACCCCACGTATGGAAGAGTGGGGTATTGATATAAAAAGTGCAATTACTTAAAAAATATAACAGTTAGATACAAATCCAAATGGCCTCATGTCAAAGTCAACCTATTTGAGGAATACATGGAAGATTAAATGATAAAAATTTAAAATGACTAAGATATTGCAAAAAAAAAAAAAACACATCCGGGGTCATTTTTGACCCCACGTATGCATCTAAGGGTTAAAGGTGGTAAATAAATTCATTATTTGTTATGATTAGGATTATTGCTGTTGTTGTTGTCATTATTGTTGTTACACAGAAAGATTTCAATAAAAATACAAATAAAAATAGGCTACAGTCCCACTGACGAAAAATTAAACTTGGCACAATTTATTACAGGGATGTAAACAGCAAGACCTAAAAAAGAGCGAAGTTTCTGATGTTAGTGTATGTTTATGAGTTGTGGAACATAATAAATTATCTTGAAGGAGTAGATGTTTACCAGTAAGCGTGACTCCAATAATTTAACAATATGTTAAATTATTATTTGTTTTAAAAATGTAAATTACTTATTAAAAAAAGACCTAACAATTCGACTATCAATGAATGAGCAGTAGTATGCATGTGATAACAGATTGAATACGAAAAATAAGTCGAAGTGATACCTCTTCTATGAATAGACTAGCTTAGCAGGCAGACACTCCGTTAGCAAAAAGGTTACGTTTCAAGTAGTCGAAATACAAGGTGAATAACGTCCTGATGGGACGGAAAATTAAATCGCACATTGTTTTGTCAAACCTTTTAATATTCGGCTAGTATGTGGCGTTGTTTTTACGAAAAGTTTTTACGAAAATTAAGTAAGTCTACATACCGTGATTCCGTGCTGCGGTTTTTAGGCGGGGAAAACCATGGCCGGCGTTCGCTGATTGGATGCTTTACCCCTGTGATTGACAGGTGGCTTTGCCCCTGTTAGGACTTGGTTAGGACGTTGTTAGGAATTGTGTTCGGACATTGTTTGGAATTGTTAGGACTTGTTAGGACTTTGTTAGGAATTGTTAGGACTTGTTTGGACTTTGTTAGGAGTTCGAAAGCAGGCCGATCGCCGCAGGGTACGGCCACCTCGTCCTTGGCACACCATGTCACTCACCCATGGGTGGAGCCAATGTGGAAGTTTGGAAGTGGCAGCTCTGAGTTGAGGGTCAATTGAAGTGTCTAGAGTCTACGTGGTTCTCATCAGGCTGACTCACTGATATTTTCCCCCTTTTTTCCACACTTATTCTACATTTTTGCCACTTGAGTCCAAATGGTCCTTGCTGCAGTTTTTCATTGTGCAGCTTTTATTGTGAAACTTATTCCTCTTCTGGTCTTTGCTGACTGAGCTTTTATTGTGAAAGGTACCACCGTGTGTTATTGATCCCTGCAGTTGCTCCCTGTAATGGATCTGATTTAAAATGCAGTGAAGGACAAAGCTCAAGCAAAAAAAGGAATTAAAGTCCCCATGAAGTGACCTCACATGACCTCTGCTTCCTGCCAAACAGTGACATCATCCTGCACTAGTGGCTATAAAATCTCAACCAATGAAAACTTCATGAATCTTTAAACATCCTCTCTCATCCACCTGTCCCTTCAAAATAAAAGTGTTTCTCTACCAAACAGAGATCCTGTTGGTTTGCACTTGTGAATGATCTGTCCCTGCACCATGTCCCACAGAGTCTTCCTGTTTCAACAGGAACTATATCAAATCAAGAAAGTAAGAGTCCATTACATGGGGTCTTTAAATGATGCTTGGCCTGTAGAAGTCCAACGTGGGTCTGACTTGCCGTGATCGTATAGTGGTTAGTACTCTGCGTTGTGGCCGCAGCAACCCCGGTTCGAATCCGGGTCACGGCAGAGCTTGTGTGTCTGCGTCTGACATTTTTTGAAAAATGCTGGCAGCTGAACAAAGCTGAAAACAGCCAGTAATTGTCAATATCTTGTCTGTGTGCAGAGCATTGTGTCCTGTGGGACTCAAACTGTAGACCAAAAAGGCTTTAGAGACTGCACCATGGGTCAGAGATTTTGGGACAGTCTGTGTGAGGGCTTTTGTGGGCTAGTGGCGCAATGGATAACGCGTCTGACTACGGATCAGAAGATTCCAGGTTCGACTCCTGGCTAGCTCGTATTTAGATGAAACAGCTAACATAATCAACCAGTGGACCTGTTTACTCTCTGAATGACACCCTTTAAATGCCAACTGAAAGGCAAAGGTTTAAGAAAACAAACATATGATGCTCACCCGTCACCAAAAATTGGACAAAACTGATGTACAGCTGCACTCTCTAACCCTTTCAACCATTCATTTGAAATACCCGTGTTTAACGAAAGAAAAAATGCTGATGCTGCTTTATCACAATTTCAGTGTGCGTTTTTTTAACCTTCACATGGTTTAGGACAGGATAGGATAGGAATTTATTTATTTGAAACAGGGACAATGCACAAATAAAAATTAATCTTGTAGGACAAGAAAAGATGTCTTGGGCCAGGTTATAGCAACAGTTGCTAATTTCCACCTGTAGTCCCTGGGCACTTCCACACTAAAAACTCACACACCAGCAGCAGCATTGGTGGTATAGTGGTGAGCATAGCTGCCTTCCAAGCAGTTGACCCGGGTTCGATTCCCGGCCAATGCACTTAGCTGTGAGACTTTTAAATTGACACACATACATGTCACTTGTGACTCGGAATTTTTGGATACAAAAAGTGACACACTGACTGGGCATCACGGTCAAAGTCGCTTATGAAGGGTCTCACTAAAAGTGGGACTTGGGAACTTGCGTCTTGTGTGCGAAGGCGTTTTATAAGACATCACCATCCACCCACATCTCACACTGGCGCCAACAGGTGCCTTTTGCCTCTAATGGCTGGCTGTTGTGTGCTCTGGTTGGAACGATCAGGTGACCACAGAAACCTGAAAGCATCAAACATGGATGGCCTTCGAAAGGTGTTTTTGCAATGGATCTTCATGAGTAGAATGATGAGCAGAGAGTCCGCTGCTGCAACTACTTCTGCTGTCATGAAACATCACAACTCAGAATCTTGGATGTCATCGATATTCTTGAGTTTGAGGGGGGCCGATCATGTGCTACTGACTCATAAGTACAGGAAAGATGATGTTTCTGACATGAATCTCAGGGTAGATTGGTTTCAAACTAAGAGCCCACTGACAGCAAAATACAGAAGCTCACCAAAGGTCTGAGCAGGCAGCAAGCAGCATTTATCAAAGCATCAGATTAGTTTGCCATGGTGTTCACTGTAGTAACAGTACAACACTGGTGATACGACTGCAGTAGAAGTAGAAGTACTGTTACTCTGCTGATATTTGACTGCAGTAGAAGTAGAAGTACTGTTACTCTGCAATATTTGACTGCAGTAGAAGTAGAAGCTGTGCTGTAAAAAATCTACTGCAGTAAAAGCAATCTGGTGAGTTGGCAAAAAGGACTGCTGTTTGACTTGTAAAGCTTGCACTACCAACGATGGGTGATTGCTGCCAGATACAGCATCAGACTCTGAGCTGCATGCCGCTTCCACATTTGCAAAAACTCACCCATGGGTGGAGCTAATATATGCATTGGTGGTATAGTGGTGAGCATAGCTGCCTTCCAAGCAGTTGACCCGGGTTCGATTCCCGGCCAATGCACTTACAGCACTGCCTTTTTGACACATGTACAAAAACCCGCCACCTCATGGCAAGTTTGCGACTCAGAATTAGTGGATACTAAAAGTGATGTTGAGTTAATCTTGACAGTTGCACATGAAGGCTTTCGACGACTTGGGTCTTGTGTGTGAAGAGTTTCTTGTGAAAGGATAAACCATAAAGCAGAGGTGTCCAATCATGTGGCATGGAGGGCCAGGAGGCTGCAGGTTTTCATTCCAACCAAGACCTGCACCAGGTGACATGCCTGCCATAAAAAAACAAGGATCGCTTTTTGACTCATAAAGCTTGTATCACCAACAACAGGTGATTGCACAAACTCATAGTGTGCACAGAACGACGAGGATGGGATTCGAACCCACGCGTGCAGAGCACAATGGATTAGCAGTCCATCGCCTTAACCACTCGGCCACCTCGTCCTTGGCACAGCATGTCACTCACCCACGGGTGGAGCCAATGTGGAAGTTTGGAAGTGGCAGCTCTGAGTTGAGGGTCAATTGAAGTGTCTTGAGTCTACATGGTTCTCATCAGGCTGACTCACTGATATTTTCCCCTTTTTTTCCACACTTATTCTACATTTTTGCCACTTGAGTTCAAATGGTCCTTGCTGCAGTTTTTCATTGTGCAGCTTTTATTGTGAAACTTATTCCTCTTCTGGTCTTTGCTGACTGAGCTTTTATTGTGAAATGTACCACAGTGTGTTATTGATCCCTGCAGTTGCTCCCTGTAATGGATCTGATTTAAAATGCAGTGAAGGACAAAGCTCAAGCAAAAAAAAGTACTTAAAGTCCCCATGAAGTGACCTCACATGACCTCTGCTTCCTGCCAAACAGTGACATCATCCTGCACTAGTGGCTGTAAAATTTCAACCAATGAAAACTTCATGAATCTTTAAACATCCTCTCTCATCCGCCTGTCCCTTCAAAATAAAAGTGTTTCTCTCCCAAACAGAGATCCTGTTGGTTTGCACTTGTGAATGATCTGTCCCTGCACCATGTCCCAGAGTCTTCCTGTTTCAACAGGAAATATATCAAATCAAGACAGTAAGAGTCCATTACATGGGGTCTTTAAATGATGCTTGGCCTGTAGAAGTCCAACGTGGGTCTGACTTGCCGTGATTGTATAGTGGTTAGTACTCTGCGTTGTGGCCGCAGCAACCCCGGTTCGAATCCGGGTCACAGCAGAGCTTGTGTGTCTGCGTCTGACATTTTTTGAAAAATGCTGGCTGCTGAACAAAGCTGAAAATGGCCAGTAATTGTCAATATCATGTCTGTGTGCAGATCAGTGTGTACTGTGGGACTCAAACAGTAGACCAAAAAGGCTTTAGAAATCGCACCATGGGCCAGCGATTTCGGGACAGTCTATAGATGGGGTTTTATGGGCTAGTGGCGCAATGGATAACGCGTCTGACTACGAATCAGAAGATTCCAGGTTCCACTCCTGGCTACCTCGTATTTAGCTGAAACATGTAACAAAACCCCCCACTCGACGTCCTTTACTTTCTGGACAGCATTCTTTAAATGCCAACAGAAAGGCACGTTTAAGAAAACAAACATATGATGCTCACCCATCACCAAAAATTGGACTGAACTGATGGACAGCTGCAGTCTCTAATCCTTTCAACAATTAATTTGAAATATCCGCGTTTAACAAAAGAAAAAATGAGGCTGCTTTATCACAATTTCAATGTGCGTTTTTTGACCTTCGCGTGGTTTAGGACAGGATAGGAATTTATTCATTTGAAACAGGGACAATGCACAAATAAACATGAATCTTGTAGGACAAGAAAAGATGTATGCTTCAGCGTTAGAAGAGTGTACGGGGGTTGTGCGAAGCACGCATTTCCTACGCAGCGTGTGTGTGTCCAACATACCTCTGCGAAACACACTGAGCAATTCTCCGCCCACCAACGTAGACCCTGGTCGCTGCTCTTCTGTACGTCTTTGTAATGGCGAGAGGACGAGTCGTATAGGTGCGGGTACTTGCGCACCTCCTCGGCCAGGCGTTCTTCCGTGAGATCCAGCACTCTCCAAAGTTTTCAAACACAACCGACGAGTCGAGACACAACAGTTGTTTTAAAAACGGCGCTGCCGGCCGGCATAACAACAGGATGTGATGCCGGTTGCAACGAAATGCCGGAAATGATGTACTTCGGCGGACCAATCACAGCTCTTGTGGGGCTGCGTAGGGTCCGCGTAGTTACAATTTTTGGGAGGCGCGCGGCAAGGCCCTGCGGCGGTCGCACAACCCCCGTAAGCTTCGCACAACCTCCGTATGCTCTTCCTACGCGGAAGCATAATTCAGCCTTAAGGGTTTTGTAACTGCTTTACATGCTTGAGACCAGGATGTAATACAGTATAGGAGGTGGGGAATGGTCATTGCATTTAAGTATGTACTTGATGTCGCAATGGTAAGAGAGTTTCTTATATATCTAAAATTTGCTAAATTATATTTCAGTGTGTTACTCAGCTTTTTGACATGACCTCTAAAGCTGAGTGTTGGATCTAGAGTTACCCCCAGATATTTAAATTGCTCTACATGTTTTATTTTTTGCCCATTTACTAAGATCTCAGGATAAGTTTTAAGTTTACACCTTACATTAGCAAAGAACATGGTTACAGTTTTTTCAACATTTAATGAAACGCATGAGTTGTATAACCAGTCATTCACCTTGTTCATGACACTTGTTAATTTCTTGGCCACCTCTGTTGCACTTTTCCCATGGGTATATAAAACAGTGTCATCAGCATACATAATAATATTTACGCCCCTACAGACAGAGAGCAAGTCATTAATATATACACAGAAAAGTAGTGACCCTAAAATTGACCCCTGTGGGACTCCCAGCATAGATGCTAGAGATGTAGACAATATCCCATTTAAATGATGCTTGGACCTGTAGCAGTCCAACGTGGATCTGACTTGCCGTGATCGTATAGTGGTTGTAAATGATGTCATAAGCACATTTTTATTTTTTATTTCTGTTTATGTGAAACCTGTTAACCTGAATGTTGTTGTCCACTAGGGGGAGAAATAGAGAGACACAAGTAAGAGTAGAGTCTCGAGAGAGAGAGAGAGCAGAGCAGGAGAAAGGAACGAACTATTCTACAACTGGTCAAGGGCGCATACGGTAATTACTTTCTTTTGTTCTGGACTGACCCTTTTGTTCATAAAATAACACTCAGTGGTTTGAAATGTTAACGTTTATTTGCATAACAATAGTTCGTTTGCATTTCATTATTGTGTATGAGCTAGCTAGCTTGTATTTGGCTATTGGCTATTCACAGTTAGCTTAGTAGGCTCACAGTGCTTGTGTTTACAGTTCAAGCCTTTGACTTGATATTCTTGACATTTACTATCTGTCATGGAAAATATTCACTGAGATTGTTTATCTCCTTTTTGTTTTAGTTTTCATGGTGTTTAATGAAGGCATTACATCAATGTGTCCTGGAAAATAAATGCACTTTATTACATCAGTAAGAAGCGTGGACTCAGTGACTAACCAGAGAGTAGTTATAGTGGTTAGTACTCTGCGTTGTGGCCGCAGCAACCCCGGTTTGAATCCGGGTCACAGCAGAGCTTGCGTGTGTGTCTGACTTTCTTTGAAAAATGCTGGCTGCTGAACAAAGCTGAAAACGGCCAGAGCATTGTGTCCTGTGGGATTCAAACTGTAGACCAAAAAGGCTTTAGAAATCACACCATGGGACAGTCTATGAGTGGGGTTTTATGGGCTAGTGGCGCAATGGATAACGCATCTGACTACTCAGAAGATTCCAGGTTCGACTCCTGGCTAGTTCGTATTTAGCTGAAACATATAACAAAACCCCCCACTCGACCTCCTTTGCTTTCTGAACAACATTCTTTAAATGCCAACTGAAAGGTAGGTTTAAGAAAACAAACATATGATGCTCACCCATCACCAAAAACTGGACCGAACTGAGCTGCAGTCTCTAACCCTTTCAACCATTCATTTGAAATACCCGCGTTTAACGAAAGAAAAAATGCTGCTGCTTTATCACAATTTCAATGTGCGTTTTTTGTCCTTCACATGGTTTAGGACAGGATAGGATAGGAATTTATTTATTTGAAAAAGGGACAATGCACAAATAAACATTAATCTTGTAGGACAAGAAAAGATGTCTTGGACCAGGTTATAGCAACAGTTGCTAATTTCCACCTGTAGTCCCTGGACACTTCCACACTTGCAAAAACTCACACACCAGCAGCAGCTTTGGTGGTATAGTGGCGAGCATAGCTGCCTTCCAAGCAGTTGACCCGGGTTCGATTCCTGGCCAATCCACTAAGATGTCAGACTTTTAAATTGACACACATACATGTCACTTGTGACTCGGAATTGTTGGATACACAAAGTGACACACTGACTGGGCATCACGGTCAAAGTCGCTTATGAAGGGTCTCACTAAAAGTGGGACTTGGGAACTCGGGTCTTGTGTGCTAAGGTTCTTGCGTTTTATAAGACATCACCATCCACCCACATCTCACACTGGTGCCAACAGGTTCCTTTTGCCTCTAATGGCTGGCTGTTGTGTGCTCTGGTTGGAACGATCAGGTGACCACAGAAACCTGAAAGCATCAAACATGGATGGCCTTTGAAAGGTGTTTTTGCAATGGATTTTCATGAGCAGAATGAGGAGCAGAGAGTCCGCTGCTGCAACTACTTCTGCTGTCATGAAACATCACAACTCAGAATCTTGGATGTCATCGATATTCTTGAGTTTGAGGGGCGTCTCATCCTCCGCCCACTACACGCCCACATTCAACCATAAATGGCCAATGCAAAGAACCTCATGAATGTTGATGAATATGTAAATGATCCAGCTGACCAATGGTGTGTTACGGTTAATCATGGCAACCTGCGACAGAAAGGAGGAAAAAACGCCCTGCGTTCCAAATCGCATACTTATACTTTTTACTTTTAGTAGGTACTGCAGCTGCCCTTACAAAGTATGTAGTTTAGTATGAAATATGCATGCATATGCATACTATTGGGACACACGACATACATTGTCCCTGAAGTCTGGCCCTCTCGCTCACTTCCGCCGCCGTCCGTAGCGGCAAATTTGAATGTTGTTGTCAAAATGCTGGTGCTGTTTCATACTGCGCTGTCCTCTGTCTGATTTATTATCGTCTGTCTTCCTGTCGCTTCTGCTGTCACTGAGCGAGTTTTGTGCGATATATGTGTTTTGTTGTCGTCCGTATGTGGGCGTGGCCTGTACACGCAGTGCGACGTAACGTCCGCTGCACAAAGGATTGTGGGTCAGAATGGCCAGAGCAGCATGCTGAAATCCATACTGCGAAATCTGACCGGATATAGTAGAACATCCTGGTACTCTTGGCATACTGCATCTGACACACTATGTAATGGGACATACTAAATCTTTTTTTCCCTACTAAATAGTATGATAGTATGAGTATTGGAACGCAGGGACGGAATTTTACAGATACGGAAATCGAGGTGCTTGTGGGTGAGGTGGAGAGGAGAACGTGCATGTTATTTGGCAGCCACAGTAGTGGCGTTACAAATAAAAGGAAGTGTGGAGAGTGGCAACACGTTGTTACCGCTGTTAAAAAAAAAGGTCGGATTTGAAGGTGGAAGCTAAAATAAGACCCAGTGAGGAGAGTCCGGGCGAGGGGGCCATAGGCGCTGAGGATCCGGCTGTCCCCAGCA
Organism: Myripristis murdjan; assembly: GCF_902150065.1. NCBI lineage: Eukaryota > Metazoa > Chordata > Actinopteri > Holocentriformes > Holocentridae > Myripristis > Myripristis murdjan. The sequence continues at coordinate 34,054,315 of NC_043983.1, read as the reverse complement.
CCAGTGCGCCCCGAGCGCACGGTGTGTTTGCCAGTGGCCGGGTGCTGACCGACGCTGTGTGTCTAATGTGTCTGATGTTATGTCTGAGATAGCAAACACATTAAAAGAATTTGTTAAAAACTGAGCCTTATTGCTGTCTTCTTAAACGCGCTCTGGGGGTTTGGAGAGGGGGGTTAAGAGCCAGTAGCGACTATCACCTGCAGCCTGCAGGTGATAGTCGCTACTGGCAGGCTGCAGGTTATAGCGGAAAAGTGCATCAGTACGTCAGGCTTGTATGGTTAGAATTTCTACATTAAGTTTTTATTATTATTATTATTATTATTATTATTATTATTAAGACGCCAGCAATTACGCACGAGTGTCACCACGGTATTTATATGTTTATAGCAATTAGACTGCTTGCCTCAAAACTTGTCACAATTTACATTTCACTCTGATATCCACCACCTGGCATGATTTGAAGACGGAAGTGTGACAGGGGAACACACTGTGCTGCAATTCTTTAATGTTATTTGTGTAATTTGTCTCCAACTAATGATAATAATTTCATCAGTTACACTCGTTACAATATTTTTTTTAAATTGCAAGTTCCTTATGTAATAGTTATGGCTCAGTAGCTCCAGCACAAATAACACTGCTGTTTGGAATGTTTGTGATGAAGTGGATTTAGAATTAACGTTTGATATGGAGTGTAAATAAATGTGTGAGACGAATCATGATGCAGTTTGGATTCAATTCACCATCTGCGTTGCCAAATTCCCCTTGTCTCCAAGATGTGCGTAGGCTTACGGATGGTTCAGAATTTACGTGGAGGACCGCACATTTTTCCGTCAAGTTTTTTTTTTATAAATCACAACCTTTGCGTGGAAAGTGGCGTACGCCAATTTCAGGCCCCGTTTTGTGCGTACGCAATGTTTATAAATGAGGCCCCTGGTCTTTGCTGACTGAGCTTTTATTGTGAAAGGTACCACAGTGTGTTATTGATCCCTGCAGTTGCTCCCTGTAATGGATCTGATTTAAAATGCAGTGAAGGACAAAGCTCAAGCAAAAAAAGGACTTAAAGTCCCCATGAAGTGACCTCACATGACCTCTGCTTCCTGTCAAACAGTGACATCATCCTGCACGAGTGGCTGTAAAATTTCAGCCAATGAAAACTTCATAAATCTTTCAAACATCCTCTCTCATCCGCCTGTCCCTTCAAAATAAAAGTGTTTCTCTACCAAACAGAGATCCTATTGGTTTGCACTTGTGAATGATCTGTCCTTGTACCATGTCCCACAGAGTCTTCCTGTTTCAACAGGAAATATATCAAATCAAGAAAGTAAGAGTCCATTACATGGGGTCTTTAAATGATGCTTGGCCTGTAGAAGTCCAACGTGGGTCTGACTTGCCGTGATCGTATAGTGGTTAGTACTCTGCGTTGTGGCCGCAGCAACCCCGGTTCGAATCCGGGTCACGACAGAGCTTGTGTGTGTACGTATGACTTTTTTTGAAAAATGCTGGCTGCTGAACAAAGCTGAAAACGGCCAGTAATTGTCAATATCTTGTCTGTGTGCAGAGAATTGTGTACTGTGGGACTCAAACAGTAGACCAAAAAGGCTTTAGAAATCGCACCATGGACCAGTGATTTTGGGACAGTCTATAGATGGGGTTTTATGGGCTAGTGGCGCAATGGATAACGCGTCTGACTACGGATCAGAAGATTCCAGGTTCGACTCCTGGCTAGCTCGTATTTAGCTGAAACATGTAACAAAACCCCCAACTCGACGTCCTTTACTTTCTGAACAACATTCTTTAAATGGCAACTGAAAGGCAAAGGTTTAAGAAAACAAACATATGATGCTCACCCATCACCAAAAACTGGACCGAACTGAGCTGCAGTCTCTAACCCTTTCAACCATTCATTTGAAATACCCGTGTTTAACAAGAAAAAATGCTGCTGCTTTATCACAATTTCAATGTGCGTTTTTTGACCTTCACATGGTTTAGGACAGGACAGGATAGGAATTTATTTATTTGAAACAGGGACAATGCACAAATAAACATTAATCTTGTAGGATAAGAAAAGATGTCTTGGACCAGGTTATAGCAACAGTTGCTAATTTCCACCTGTAGTCCCTGGACACTTCCACACTTGCAAAAACTCGCACACCAGCAGCAGCATTGGTGGTATAGTGGTGAGCATAGCTGCCTTCCAAGCAGTTGACCCGGGTTCGATTCCCGGCCAATGCACTAAGATGTCAGACTTTTAAATTGACACACATACACGTCACTTGTGACTCGGAATTGTTGGATACAAAAAGTGACACACTGACTGGGCATCACGGTCAAAGTCACTGATGAAGGGTCTCACGAAAAGTGGGACTTGGGAACTCCGGTCTTGTGTGCGAAGTTTCTCGCGTTTTATAAGACATCACCATCCACCCACATCTCACACTGGTGCCAACAGGTGCCTTTTGCCTCTAATGGCTGGCTGTTGTGTGCTCTGGTTGGAACGATCAGGTGACCACAGAAACCTGAAAGCATCAAACATGGATGGCCTTTGAAAGGTGTTTTTGCAATGGATTTTCATGAGTAGAATGAGGAGCAGAGAGTCCGCTGCTGCAACTACTTCTGCCGTCATGAGACATCACAACTCAGAATCTTGGATGTCATCGATATTCTTGAGTTTGAGGGGGGCGATCATGTGCTACTGACTCATAAGTACAGGAAATATGATGTTTCTGACATGAATCTCAGGGTAGATTGGTTTCAAAGTAAGAGCCCACTGACAGCAAAATACAGAAGCTCACCAAAGGTCTGAGCAGGCAGCGAGCAGCATTTATCAAAGCATCAGATTGCTTTGCCATGGTGTTCACTGTAGTAACAGTACAACACTGAGAAGTAGAAGTACTGTTACTCTGCTGATATTTGACTGCAGTAGAAGTAGAAGCTGTGCTGTAAAAAATCTACTGGAGTAAAAGCAATCTGGTGAGTTGGCAAAAAGGACTTCTGTTTGACTTGTAAAGCTTGCACCACCAACGATGGGTGATTGCTGCCAGATACAGCATCAGACTCTGGGCTGCATGCCGCTTCCACATTTGCAAAAACTTACCCATGGGGGGAGCTGATGTCAGCATTGGTGGTATAGTGGTGAGCATAGCTGCCTTCCAAGCAGTTGACCCGGGTTCGATTCCCGGCCAATGCACTTACAGCACTGCCTTTTTGACACATGTACAAAAACCCGCCACCTCATGGCAAACTCGCGACTCAGAATTGGTGGATACTAAAAGTGATGTTGAGTTAATCTTGACAGTTGCACATGAAGGCTTTCGGTGACTTAGGTCTTGTGTGTGAAGAGTTTCTTGTGAAAGGATAAACCATAAAGCAGAGGTGTCCAATCATGTGGCATGGAGGGCCAGGAGGCTGCAGGTTTTCATTCCAACCAAGACCTGCACCAGGTGACTTCACTGATTAGTTCCTCCTTTCTGATACAAGGTGAGGTGATCAGTGAAGTCACCTGGTGCAGGTCTTGGTTGGAATGAAAACCTGCAGCCTCTTGGCCCTCTATGCCACATGATTGGACACCCCTGCCATAAAAAAACAAGGATCGCTGTTTGACTCATAAAGCTTGTACCACCAACAACTGGGGGTTGCACAAACTCCTAGCGTGCACAGATCGACGAGGATGGGATTCGAACCCACGCGTGCAGAGCACAATGGATTAGCAGTCCATCGCCTTAACCACTCGGCCACCTCGTCCTTGGCGTCCCATGTTATTCACCCATGGGTGGAGCCAATGTGGAAGTTTGGAAGTGGCAGCTCTGAGTTGAGGGTCAATTGAAGTGTCTAGAGTCTACGTGGTTCTCATCAGGCCGACTCACTGATATTTTCCCCCCTTTTTTCCACACTTATTCTACATTTTTGCCACTTGAGTCCAAATGGTCCTTGCTGCAGTTTTTCATTGTGCAGCTTTTATTGTGAAACTTATTCCTCTTCTGGTCTTTGCTGACTGAGCTTTTATTGTGAAAGGTACCACAGTGTGTTATTGATCCCTGCAGTTGCTCCCTGTAATGGATCTGATTTAAAATGCAGTGAAGGACAAAGCTCAAGCAAAAAAAGGACTTAAAGTCCCCATGAAGTGACCTCACATGACCTCTGCTTCCTGCCAAACAGTGACATCATCCTGCACTAGTGGCTGTAAAATTTCAACCAATGAAAACTTCATGAATCTTTAAACATCCTCTCTCATCCGCCTGTCCCTTCAAAATAAAAGTGTTTCTCTACCAAACAGAGATCCTGTTGGTTTGCACTTGTGAATGATCTGTCCCTGCACCATGTCCCACAGAGTCTTCCTGTTTCAACAGGAACTATATCAAATCAAGACAGTAAGAGTCCATTACATGGGGTCTTTAAATGATGCTTGGCCTGTAGAAGTCCAACGTGGATCTGACTTGCCGTGATCGTATAGTGGTTAGTACTCTGCGTTGTGGCCGCAGCAACCCCGGTTCGAATCCGGGTCACGGCAGAGCTTGTGTGTCTGCGTCTGACATTTTTTGAATAATGCTGGCAGCTGAACAAAGCTGAAAACAGCCAGTAATTGTCAATATCTTGTCTGTGTGCAGAGCATTGTGTCCTGTGGGACTCAAACTGTAGACCAAAAAGGCTTTAGAGACTGCACCATGGGTCAGCGATTTTGGGACAGTCTGTGTGAGGGCTTTTGTGGGCTAGTGGCGCAATGGATAACGCGTCTGACTACGGATCAGAAGATTCCAGGTTTGACTCCTGGCTAGCTTGTACTTAGCTGAAACAGCTAACATAATCCACCAGTGGACCTCCTTTGCTTTCTGAACAACATGCTTTAAATGCCAACTGAAAGGCAGGTTTAAGAAAACAAACATATGATGCTCACCCATCACCAAAAATTGGACTGAACTGAGCTGCAGTCTCTAACCCAGGGGTGTCAAACCCGTGCCATGGAGGGCCAAGAGGCTGCAGGTTTTTATTCCAACCAACAACTCCACCAGATGATTTCACTGATTAGTCCCGCCTCTCTGTTTCGAGGTAGGGTGATCAGTGAAATCACCTGGTGAAGTTGTTGGTTGGAATGAAAACCTGCAGCCTCTTGGCCCTCCATGGCACGAGTTTGACACCACTGCTCTAACCCTTTCAACCATTCATTTGAAATACCCGCGTTTAATAAAAGAAAAAATGCTGACACTGCTTTATCACAAATTCAATGTGCTTTTTTTGACCTTCACATGGTTTAAATGATGCTTGGCCTGTAGCAGCCCAATGTGGATCTGACTTGCCGTGATCGTATAGTGGTTAGTACTCTGCGTTGTGGCCGCAGCAACCCCGGTTCGAATCCGGGTCACGGCAGAGCTTGTGTGTGTCTGTGTCTGACTTTTTTTTGAAAATTGCTGGCAGCTGAACAAAGCGTAAAATGGCCAGTCATTGCCAATATATTGTCTGTGTGCAGAGCATTGTGTCCTGTTGCATTCAAACTGTAGACCAAAAAGGCTTTAGAAATCGCACCATGGGCCAGCGATTTTGGGACAGTCTACATGTGGGTTTTTATGGGCTAGTGGCGCAATGGATAACGCATCTGACTACGGATCAGAAGATTCCAGGTTCGACTCCTGGCTAGCTCGTACTTAGCTAAAACAGCTAATGTAATCCACCAGTGGACCTGCTTTACTGTCTGAATGGCACCCTTTAAATGCCAACTGAACGGCAAAGGTTTAAGAAAACAAACATGATGCTCACCCGTCACCAAAAATTGGACAAAACTGATGTACAGCTGCAGTCTCTAACCCTTTCAACCATTCATTTGAAATACCCGTGTTTAACGAAAGAAAAAATGCTGATGCTGCTTTATCACAATTTCAGTGTGCGTTTTTTTAACCTTCACATGGTTTAGGACAGGATAGGATAGGAATTTATTTATTTGAAACAGGGACAATGCACAAATAAACATTAATCTTGTAGGACAAGAAAAGATGTCTTGGGCCAGGTTATAGCAACAGTTGCTAATTTCCACCTGTAGTCCCTGGACACTTCCACACTTGCAAAAACTCACACACCAGCAGCAGCATTGGTGGTATAGTGGTGAGCATAGCTGCCTTCCAAGCAGTTGACCCGGGTTCGATTCCCGGCCAATGCACTAAGATGTCAGACTTTTAAATTGACACACATACACATCACTTGTGACTCGGAATTGTTGGATACAAAAAGTGACACACTGACTGGGCATCACGGTCAAAGTCGCTGATGAAGGGTCTCACGAAAAGTGGGACTTGGGAATTCGGGTCTTGTGTGCGAAGTTTCTCGCGTTTTATAAGACATCACCATCCACCCACATCTCACACTGGTGCCAACAGGTGCCTTTTGCCTCTACTGGCTGGCTGTTGTGTGCTCTGGTTGGAACGATCAGGTGACCACAGAAACCTGAAAGCATCAAACATGGATGGCCTTCGAAAGGTGTTTTTGCAATGGATTTTCATGAGTAGAATGAGGAGCAGAGAGTCCGCTGCTGCAACTACTTCTGCCGTCATGAGACATCACAACTCAGAATCTTGGATGTCATCGATATTCTTGAGTTTGAGGGGGGCGATCATGTGCTACTGACTCACAAGTACAGGAAAGATGATGTTTCTGACATGAATCTCAGGGTAGATTGGTTTCAAACTAAGAGCCCACTGACAGCAAAATACAGAAGCTCACCAAAGGTCTGAGCAGGCAGCGAGCAGCATTTATCAAAGCATCAGATTGGTTTGCCATGGTGTTCACTGTAGTAACAGTACAACACTGGTGATACGACTGCAGTAGAAGTAGAAGTACTGTTACTCTGCTGATATTTGACTGCAGTAGAAGTAGAAGCTGTGCTGTAAAAAATCTACTGGAGTAAAAGCAATCTGGTGAGTTGGCAAAAAGGATTTCTGTTTGACTTGTAAAGCTTGCACCACCAACGATGGGTGATTGCTGCCAGATACAGCATCAGAGTCTGGGCTGCATGCCGCTTCCACATTTGCAAAAACTCACCCATGGGGGGAGCTGATGTCAGCATTGGTGGTATAGTGGTGAGCATAGCTGCCTTCCAAGCAGTTGACCCGGGTTCGATTCCCGGCCAATGCACTTACAGCACTGCCTTTTTGACACATGTACAAAAACCCGCCACCTCATGGCAAACTTGCGACTCAGAATTGGTGGATACTAAAAGTGATGTTGAGTTAATCTTGACAGTTGCACATGAAGGCTTTCGGTGACTTGGGTCTTGTGTGTGAAGAGTTTCTTGTGAAAGGATAAACCACAAAGCAGAGGTGTCCAATCATGTGGCATGGAGGGCCAGGAGGCTGCAGGTTTTCATTCCAACCAAGACCTGCACCAGGTGACTTCACTGATTAGTTCCTCCTTTCTGATACAAGGTGAGGTGATCAGTGAAGTCACCTGGTGCAGGTCTTGGTTGGAATGAAAACCTGCAGCCTCTTGGCCCTCTATGCCACATGATTGGACACCCCTGCCATAAAAAAACAAGGATCGCTGTTTGACTCATAAAGCTTGTACCACCAACAACTGGGGGTTGCACAAACTCCTAGCGTGCACAGATCGACGAGGATGGGATTCGAACCCACGCGTGCAGAGCACAATGGATTAGCAGTCCATCGCCTTAACCACTCAGCCACCTCATCCTTGGCGTCCCATGTCACTCACCCATGGGTGGAGCCAATGTGGAAGTTTGGAAGTGGCAGCTCTGAGTTGAGGGTCAATTGAAGTGTCTATAGTCTACGTGGTTCTCATCAGGCCGACTCACTGATATTTTCCCCCCTTTTTTCCACACTTATTCTACATTTTTGCCACTTGAGTCCAAATGGTCCTTGCTGCAGTTTTTCATTGTGCAGCTTTTATTGTGAAACTTATTCCTCTTCTGGTCTTTGCTGACTGAGCTTTTATTGTGAAAGGTACCACAGTGTGTTATTGATCCCTGCAGTTGCTCCCTGTAATGGATCTGATTTAAAATGCAGTGAAGGACAAAGCTCAAGCAAAAAAAGTACATAAAGTCCCCATGAAGTGACCTCACATGACCTCTGCTTCCTGCCAAACAGTGACATCATCCTGCACTAGTGGCTGTAAAATTTCAACCAATGAAAACTTCATGAATCTTTAAACATCATCTCTCATCCGCCTGTCCCTTCAAAATAAAAGTGTTTCTCTCCCAAACAGAGATCCTGTTGGTTTGCACTTGTGAATGATCTGTCCCTGCACCATGTCCCACAGAGTCTTCCTGTTTCAACAGGAACTATATCAAATCAAGACAGTAAGAGTCCATTACATGGGGTCTTTAAATGATGCTTGGCCTGTAGCAGTCCAACGTGGATCTGACTTGCCGTGATCGTATAGTGGTTAGTACTCTGCGTTGTGGCCGCAGCAACCCCGGTTCGAATCCGGGTCACGGCAGAGCTTGTGTGTCTGCGTCTGACATTTTTTGAAAAATGCTGGCAGCTGAACAAAGCTGAAAACAGCCAGTAATTGTCAATATCTTGTCTGTGTGCAGAGCATTGTGTCCTGTGGGACTCAAACTGTAGACCAAAAAGGCTTTAGAGACTGCACCATGGGTCAGAGATTTTGGGACAGTCTGTGTGAGGGCTTTTGTGGGCTAGTGGCGCAATGGATAACGCGTCTGACTACGGATCAGAAGATTCCAGGTTCGACTCCTGGCTAGCTCGTATTTAGATGAAACAGCTAACATAATCAACCAGTGGACCTGTTTACTCTCTGAATGACACCCTTTAAATGCCAACTGAAAGGCAAAGGTTTAAGAAAACAAACATATGATGCTCACCCGTCACCAAAAATTGGACAAAACTGATGTACAGCTGCACTCTCTAACCCTTTCAACCATTCATTTGAAATACCCGTGTTTAACGAAAGAAAAAATGCTGATGCTGCTTTATCACAATTTCAGTGTGCGTTTTTTTAACCTTCACATGGTTTAGGACAGGATAGGATAGGAATTTATTTATTTGAAACAGGGACAGTGCACAAATAAAAATTAATCTTGTAGGACAAGAAAAGATGTCTTGGGCCAGGTTATAGCAACAGTTGCTAATTTCCACCTGTAGTCCCTGGGCACTTCCACACTTGCAAAAACTCACACACCAGCAGCAGCATTGGTGGTATAGTGGTGAGCATAGCTGCCTTCCAAGCAGTTGACCCGGGTTCGATTCCCGGCCAATGCACTAAGATGTCAGACTTTTAAATTGACACACATACACGTCACTTGTGACTCGGAATTGTTGGATACAAAAAGTGACACACTGACTGGGCATCACGGTCAAAGTCGCTGATGAAGGGTCTCACGAAAAGTGGGACTTGGGAACTCGGGTCTTGTGTGCGAAGTTTCTCGCATTTTATAAGACATCACCATCCACCCACATCTCACACTGGCGCCAACAGGTGCCTTTTGCCTCTAATGGCTGGCTGTTGTGTGCTCTGGTTGGAACGATCAGGTGACCACAGAAACCTGAAAGCATCAAACATGGATGGCCTTCGAAAGGTGTTTTTGCAATGGATTTTCATGAGTAGAATGAGGAGCAGAGAGTCCGCTGCTGCAACTACTTCTGCTGTCATGAGACATCACAACTCAGAATCTTGGATGTCATCGATATTCTTGAGTTTGAGGGGGGCGATCATGTGCTACTGACTCATAAGTACAGGAAATATGATGTTTCTGACATGAATCTCAGGGTAGATTGGTTTCAAACTAAGAGCCCACTGACAGCAAAATACAGAAGCTCACCAAAGGTCTGAGCAGGCAGCGAGCAGCATTTATCAAAGCATCAGATTGGTTTGCCATGGTGTTCACTGTAGTAACAGTACAACTCTGGTGATACGACTGCAGTAGAAGTAGAAGTGCTGTTACTCTGATGATATTTGACTGCAGTAGAAGTACTGTTACTCTGCTGATATTTGACTGCAGTAGAAGTAGAAGCTGTGCTGTAAAAAATCTACTGGAGTAAAAGCAATGGTGAGTTGGCAAAAAGGACTTCTGTTTGACTTGTAAAGCTTGCACCACCAACGATGGGTGATTGCTGCCAGATACAGCATCAGACTCTGGGCTGCATGCCGCTTCCACATTTGCAAAAACTCACCCATGGGGGTAGCTGATGTCAGCATTGGTGGTATAGTGGTGAGCATAGCTGCCTTCCAAGCAGTTGACCCGGGTTCGATTCCCGGCCAATGCACTTACAGCACTGCCTTTTTGACACGTGTACAAAAACCCGCCACCTCATGGCAAACTCGCGACTCAGAATTGGTGGATACTAAAAGTGATGTTGAGTTAATCTTGACAGTTGCACATGAAGGCTTTCAGTGACTTGGGTCTTGTGTGTGAAGAGTTTCTTGTGAAAGGATAAACCATAACGCAGAGGTGTCCAGTCATGTGGCATGGAGGGCCAGGAGGCTGCAGGTTTTCATTCCAATCAAGACCTGCACCAGGTGACTTCACTGATTAGTTCCTCCTTTCTGATACAAGGTGAGGTGATCAGTGAAGTCACCTGGTGCAGGTCTTGGTTGGAATGAAAACCTGCAGCCTCTTGGCCCTCTATGCCACATGATTGGACACCCCTGCCATAAAAAAACAAGGATCGCTGTTTGACTCATAAAGCTTGTACCACCAACAACTGGGGGTTGCACAAACTCCTAGCGTGCACAGATCGACGAGGATGGGATTCGAACCCACGCGTGCAGAGCACAATGGATTAGCAGTCCATCGCCTTAACCACTCGGCCACCTCGTCCTTGGCACCCCATGTCACTTACCCATGGGTGGAGCCAATGTGGAAGTTTGGAAGTGGCAGCTCTGAGTTGAGGGTCAATTGAAGTGTCTAGAGTCTACGTGGTTCTCATCAGGCTGACTCACTGATATTTTCCCCCCTTTTTTCCACACTTATTCTACATTTTTGCCACTTGAGTCCAAATGGTCCTTGCTGCAGTTTTTCATTGTGCAGCTTTTATTGTGAAACTTATTCCTCTTCTGGTCTTTGCTGACTGAGCTTTTATTGTGAAAGGTACCACCGTGTGTTATTGATCCCTGCAGTTGCTCCCTGTAATGGATCTGATTTAAAATGCAGTGAAGGACAAAGCTCAAGCAAAAAAAGTACTTAAAGTCCCCATGAAGTGACCTCACATGACCTCTGCTCCCTGCCAAACAGTGACATCATCCTGCACTAGTGGCTGTAAAATTTCAGCCAATGAAAACTTCATAAATCTTTCAAACATCCTCTCTCATCCACCTGTCCCTTCAAAATAAAAGTGTTTCTCTACCAAACAGAGATCCTATTGGTTTGCACTTGTGAATGATCTGTCCTTCCCTGCATTCCAATACTCATACTACCATACTATTTAGTAGGCACTTGTGAATGATCTGTCCCTGCACCATGTCCCAGAGTCTTCCTGTTTCAACAGGAACTATATCAAATCAAGACAGTAAAAGTCCATTACATGGGGTCTTTAAATGATGCTTGGCCTATAGCAGTCCAACGTGGGTCTGACTTGCCGTGATCGTATAGTGGTTAGTACTCTGCGTTGTGGCCGCAGCAACCCCGGTTCGAATCCGGGTCACGGCAGAGCTTGTGTGTCTGCGTCTGACATTTTTTGAATAATGCTGGCAGCTGAGCAAAGCTGAAAACAGCCAGTAATTGTCAATATCTTGTCTGTGTGCAGAGCATTGTGTCCTGTGGGACTCAAACTGTAGACCAAAAAGGCTTTAGAGACTGCACCATGGGTCAGCGATTTTGGGACAGTCTGTGTGAGGGCTTTTGTGGGCTAGTGGCGCAATGGATAACGCGTCTGACTACGGATCAGAAGAGTCCAGGTTCGACTCCTGGCTAGCTCGTATTTAGATGAAACAGCTAACATAATCAACCAGTGGACCTGTTTACTCTCTGAATGACACCCTTTAAATGCCAACTGAAAGGCAAAGGTTTAAGAAAACAAACATACTGTATGATGCTCACCCATCACCAAAAATTGGACTGAGCTTATGGACAGCTGCAGTCTCTAACCCTTTCAACCATTCATTTGAAATACCCATGTTTAACAAAAGAAAAAATGCTGACGCTGCTTTATCACAATTTCAATGTGCGTTTTTTGACTTTGACATGGTTTAAGTAAAGTTAAATTACTGACTTTAAAAAACACTCAAAAAAGTACAAGTACTCAAAAAGAAACTCAGTTACACTAAAATGAGTTAATGTATTTAGTTCCACCTTGGCGCAATGACTGAAATTCCTGGCCAAAAAATGGACTTATGCAAAAGGTACATAAATCCTTGCATTTTCGTCCCAAGGTGAGAACATCTGAGATGTTTTGAAAGGTGCAGCTTGTGTCACCAGAAAGTCATCACAGCAGAGTAGAGGCTTTTCTGTCCTTGAAGGGCAGATCAGATCACAGAGTGCTCCAATTATAAAAGGGTTTTAGGGCTCAGGGGTGCCAGCCTTGTTGGATTTGTCTCCCAGCTGAATGTATTTGCGCTTGCAATTGGTGATCAAGTGAGCTATTTGCTCGCGCTGCAGCTATGTTGAGATAATACAAGACAAACGAACCGCTGCCAACTTCATTTCCATTAATGTGTTAACGAACGGAGCGACAGGAGACAAAAACTTTGGGCTTTTAGCTAAAGCAGCGGAGAAAATGCACAAATTGGCCTGGCGATGCAAACTGGGTGAGTCTGGACCGCAGCCACCGTCACATCACCGCTCGGGGTTAGAGAGCTGTTGGCATAAACAGAAAGGTGTACCTAATAACTCTCTCTCTCTCTCTCTCTCTCTCTCTCTCTCTCTCTCTCTCTCTCTCTCTCTCTCTCTCTCTCTCTCTGTGTGTGTGTGTGTGTGTGTATGTGCACCCATCTTTACATGTGTTGCTGCTGGTCATTAGCGAACTATGAGGCAATGGAGCAAAAGACAAAAGTGAGAGAAAGCAGAGAGGAAACAGAAAAGGAAGAAGAGAGAATAAACGAGCCAAAAATACAGCGACAGAGAGGGAGAGGAGGGTTGGTTACATGTGTAAAACAGAATAAATTAAAGTAATATAAAACACTGCTTAGTTCATGACTGCTCTGAATATTTTAATAAAATCTTTTTTTTTTTTTTTTTTTCCATTCTTCTCAAATCACTTCAGGGCAATTAAAGTGAGTTCTCTGAACATGAGATTAAAACATAATTAATGCCATATAATTATTTATTACGCCTCTGTGGCATCCACCCACAAAAAGAAAAAAAAAAAAGAAAGAAAAAAGAATGAAAAAAAAATCCATTTACTTCATACCCAATTACCAGATCGTGTGACTCTCCTGGAATAATGAGCTGCAGTCGTGGCTGAATGGAACTGGACTTGACTTCACCATGAAACCCATTACAGGAGGAAGAATCTATTTTCTCATTAGAAAACTCCAGTGTTACTGTAGGAGGGCAGAAAAACTTTTAATTATCCAAAGTATCTGCTCTGCATGGCGTGTTGACCGGCTCGATGACTCGGGAGCATGTTTGCTAAGAAAACAGCCATTTACATTGACAAATAATTTTTTAAGAGAAAAAATGGCCGCTAATAAATGTCGACAGTCAATTTACATTATGAAAATCATTCTGTAAATATCACATGTTGTGGACTTTGCAGGCAAAGTTAAGGAAGTAACTTAAAGCTGTCATATTGTGGCGCTTCTCCAGTGAATCACATTACTCATTAGGATTTGTTGAATGTAAGCAGCTCACATAGTTTCACTACAGTGCATGTTATTAGTTCTGTTAGGACACTGTCTCTGTCTTTTCGTTTCTTCTTTTTTTCTATTTTCTGAACTATATAAAACTCTTAATCTGACCTAAGCACTATATCATATTTACCACAGAAACCTGATTTTAAATGAAAAATCTCCAGACAGAAATCAGAAATCATTCACTGGTTCGATGATGTTGCTTTATGAAAACGATGCAGGGGGCAAGGCTGGACCCAGGGAACAAACTCTAATAGGCAAGGCAGTGCAATTTTATTTCTATAGCACATTTCGTACATAAAAACAAGAAAAGTGAAAACAAACAATTGAAAAGAAACAAACATGTAAAAGAAAATGAGAAAATCCATACAATAAAAAAAACAATCGCAGAAGAAAATAATAACAATTAAAATCATTATAGTTAATAAATAGACTAAAAAGGTGCGGAATACTACAAACTGATACTCAAGTAACGGCAAGGTTTATTAATTAGTTAGCGAGACTGGGAGGGGAGCGGAAATGTGTGTGTGTGTGTGTGTGTATGTGTGTGTGTCACATGCATACATACCTGAATCCGTCTGTTAGCAGCTCACCCGGGATGACCTAATTTAGCACAGACTAGTCTTGTGTATGTTTTTTTTTTTTTTTTTTTTTTTAATGTTGTTATTTGATTTAATTTAATCTGCCCACGACCTGCCTGCAGTTATTTACAACTCATTTCTGCTGACCTGTACCTGCCTAAAACAAGACCTGAGGGTCAAAGGTCAGTCCACGCATAATTAACCACTGCTGATGTACTGAGTTTCCACCGGCTGCAAATCAGAGGTGACGGAACGAGTACCAGTGATTTCTACTCCAGCAGAAGAAGTATTGTTGCTGTGATAATGTTTTACTGCAGTACAAGTAAAAGTGCTACTGTAAAAATTTACTTTTGAACATTTGAAATGAAATTCTAAAAGGATGAAAGCACAAAGTAATTCATGAGTAAGTAACTTTGCTATCTGAACGCTAACTGTGAAATGCCTTCGGTCTTATGAAGGTCTAGTTTCTGACACAGCAGGTAGAATCTGTTCTCTGGGGTGGGTGGGATTTAAAATGACGTTACTGGCTTTATAACCTCAGAATTTTCTGTTTATTTTTAACGGTTTTGTAAGTGGTCTGTGTGTTAAGACTGTGACTCTGCACCGCGTCCGGTACGAGCAAAGTTTTCCAACTGGCTTTATATCAAAAACCAGCCGGTAAGAGCGAGCAGATGGTAGAAAACACACACAAAAAAACCCTGAGCGGTGTGTCGACACCAGTGTTGGGACCAATTACTCACAAAACTAATAAGTTACAATTACTAATTACTTCTGTAAAAAAGGTAATTTTGATTACTACTCAATTACTGCTGCAGAAGAGTAATTCAATTACTGGGGAAAGTAATTTTTAGTTCATTTTTCTTAAATCCTCTTATTAATGCACATATTTTTGCGTTGCTGTTGCAGTGTGGACATTGCTGTCAAATTTCATCTATCATTGTCAGTGTTGGGCACGTTACTTTGAAAAAGTAATTCATTACAGTTTAAAGTAGTGATGTCAGCTTGTCCAGGTGGGGAATTGAACCCCCGGTCTTCTGTACAGCAGGCGGAGACACTGTCCGCTCTGCTGTCAGGGAACACATGAACTTCTTGTAACTTGTGCTCAGTCATTCTCCATGCATGTTGATAAGTTATGAAAAACTGCAAAGTCCGACTGGTTTCAAAATTGACACACCGCTTTTTCTCCACAAGACGCACATTTTTTGAATAGGATAATAAAATAATAAATTAATTATTGGTAGTAAGTAACGGCTAGTAACGGCGCATTTTGTTGTCAGTAACAGTAACGGCGTTGTAACGGGGGAAACAGTAATTTCTTTGATTACTCGTTACCGATAAAAGTAACACTGTTAGTAACGCCGTTTCTTTGTAACGCCGTTACTCCCATCACTGGTCGACAGTGAGAGACACAACACGAGTCGTATTCAGCCTGTCTGCTCAAAAGCAGCTCGTCTGTTACCAATCACGTTTAGCAGAAACTCTACCGACTATCAGCGCTGCGTGTGACTGGCCTATCACAAAGTCAGCTGCCCAATGAGGATTGTCAATCATCACGAGCACGGATATTGACTCATGTTACTCGGATCATACTCGAGCTCGGCAAAAGTGCTTGATCCGTACCGGATACTCGTTTCAGCCGAGGATCCGGCTCCCCACCCCTGACGTCTGCTGATGTAAAGCCGCTGCGTACCTGGTGGTGCGGCTCGCTGTTTCCTCGTTCTGTGTCTTTTGTGCCCGAGCAGCGGTGATGAAGATGATAGCCGTGTGTGTTTACCTAATGAGACGTCCCTGTTTAGTGTCGGGGATCAAGTGGCTGGATAATTTCTCTCCGAGAGGCTGCTAATCACTCACACTAATTCAGTGGCTCTGAAGCAGGCAGGGCTCTGGTGCTTCACACACAGGGGCATGAGAGAGCTGCTGCAGGTACACACACACACACACACACACACACACACACACACACTAGAAGTAGGGATACATGCATAAACTGGTTTGTTGCTGGTTATTGTTGTTATATTATGAATGGACTGAGACTGCCTTCCACCCAAAAAACGATCTCCTAGGTCACACAAGCAGCTTGTTACAACCTAGAGTTAACATTTTAAAGTTTAGCGTCCTCTAGTGGCCATCTAAATAACAACAATGTGGCGTGTGGGGCGGTGAGGTGACGTGTCGTAGTTTTACAAGCCACAAAATCCATTTGGGGCGGTGGACCGGTCGCCCCGACTGTCAACCCGGAGACCGGAGTCCGATTCCTGTGTGAAACGAGTCCAGAGTTTGTTTCCGGGTGTTCTGTTTCACTTGTTTCTGCGTGTTTATTATGGTCACCATGACGACAAAGGCCCCCGAACCTTAACTAAGTGTTTTTGGTGCCTAAATTAAACCAAACTGCGACGCTAATTTGGGAAATGCTCCTGTGGCTCGTGTTGAGAGGGTAGGAACACACCACCTGTGTGGTCGTACGGGTTTCAGGACTTGTTGAATGAAATATGTGCAGGAAGGATAAAGTTCATATCAACCTATTGAATGTAAATATTTAACTTTGTAGTTTTTTATACAGTTTGCCACAGAAGAGTGCAGATCTCCACCTGGTGTGTTTTCTTCTCTTGGCGTGCAAATCTGGACAGGAATAATTCCAAAAGACCAGCGACCAGCAAAAATGAAAATACCAACATTATCTTACAAATGTGTGTGTGTGTGTGTGTGTGTGTGTGTGTGTGTGTGTGTGTGTGTGTGTGTGTATCTGTCTGCAGCTAATCTCATATACTGTAATGGAAATTTATTGCTCATGCCTACAAATACAATGGCTCATGTTTACTTGTTAATATGCCTTAAGATTGCCTTGATTACATCCAGACAGTGTCTATGTTCCTGCTTTAGGTTCCTGTTCTCTGTGTCTAATGTCTACACTTCTACGGTTGTGCTCGCACTTCCATATCAGATGTACCTTCGTTAGACCTTTTGAACTCGATATTAAGGAACTAAAACTTTCGCTAGCGTAAGACCCTAGCTGAACTCTTTGCTTTTAAGGATCCTGAACTTTTGCACCAAAAGTGCTTGAACTTTTAACTTGTCTGTATTACCTAATTTGGAAATGGCACATGTGGCTCATAACCAGACAGGATGTCAACGTTTTTTGACTCATTGTCTGATTTTTCTGCATAAATATCTCTGATTATAAACACTCTGCGGAACATCCCTGCAGACTGCCTTGCACTCTGTTTGGTTCTTCCCTTCAGCGCTGAATAATAAAATTCCCAAAGACAACTTATTGATTCCAGATCCTTTATTTGACTAACTAAAGAGAAAAATCCACGACAATACTACTGAGCCTATCAGCCTAATATTTCTGGACCGTCTTCTGATGGTCCACCCATTTTGTCTTCTTTACGTTGGCTTCCTGTCAGATTCAGAATTCATTTCAAGATCCTTGTTTTCACACTGAGAGCCTGTTTGTCTTGCCTCATGTTGTGTAGGATTTGTGTGTTTTTGGGTTGGGTTGTTTTTGGATCAAGGGCCTCTTATTGTTGCAGTGAATCAAAACCTCTGAAGAATCTGTCCTACTCCTCCTCGGTTGTTTTTTAATGTGCAAACACCGGAGGAGGGGGGATGCAGGAGAGATCCGCATCGATTCATCTGCATCGACTGATTCCTTGGGTCGTCTAGTTTCATATGATACCGATGTCTTTACTCTAGCTTTAAAACCGAGCCACTGCAGCCTCGAAAAGACAGCGTGAAGTGTATCGCTAAGAATCGCACAATGCATTTTGCTCCGACCGCCGCAAAATTGGGATTTTAAATCAGGCTCTGAAAGCTGTTCTCATTCTAACACTGTAAATATGTCACTTTAATAAGTTGTTTTTTTTTTTTTTTTTAAAAATTCATGTGACAGCGCAGCCATGTAGATTACCAAAATGTGATCAGTTTATCCAGATAACGCCTGTTTGGAAATTTGCTCATTCACAAATAACTTCGCCGTTATATCTGAGAGCGGTGCTTTTATTTTGAAGGCAGGATGTGCGGCGTCTTTCCCAGTGACTTCCAGCTAACCGGCCACAGTGACGGTACCTGCAGCGCCAGTGAGTCACTGCTGCTGGTGTATTAATGTTGCTGGTCGGCATCACAGCCGCCCGCCATCGCACAGGCTGAGGTGACACAATGCATTCTGGGTTGAGGATAACCAGTAAAATCACATTGCAGACACAAAACCCACAAACACAAATTCTGCAGCTGAAACACACCACCTACTCAGTTTTGTATGGATAGTACACAGGCTTAATGTTTTTTTTTTTTTACAAAATCTAAATTTGACAGTTGGTGTGAGAGACTAAAGTGGATCCCTCCGATAGACAAAATAAAAAGGTTGGCAGCCTCTTTTGTGCAAAGGGTGAAATTTTATTCATTGTCTTGTCAGTGCAAAACAAAAAAGGAGCAATCATCCGACGGCCGAGCCGAGCCCTCTGCCTCGGCTGCTGCTTGAAGACGCTGCCGACTTCTTCATTTTGTCTGCTGCGAGCCGCTGGGAAGCCCCACATCAGCCCCGTTCCTTTTCTAGTGGATACTTGAAGATACTGGAGTCAGATGATATTGCTATTAAACCTTGTCAGTGTCTTTTCTTTATTTTTTCATGTATTATTCAAGTCTTCATGAATATGGAGAGGCTTTTTGGCCTCAAAAAAGTCAGATTTAAAAGCATAATTCATGGACTGGGGATTTTTTTTTTGGCACACACGTTTGTTAAAGCACCTTTCTTTCTATACCAGCATAAACACACACACACACACACACACACACACACACACACACACACACACGCTCTGACACAGTACATGTACCTCTTTGGTAGAAAATTATTTTATTTCTGAGGCTGTGTGTGATGAAGAAAGACTTGAACACTGGCAGGGGGTTTTCTCTTGTGTGTGTGTGTGTGTGTGTGTGTGTGTGTGTGTGTGTGTGTGTGTGTCGCTGTGCAGTGGAGTCATCTTTAATCTGAGTTTCCCAGCAGGAGGTTTACTGTACCACAGCACTGCAGCGCTGCCGTCACTGGGCCAGTACAGCACACCAGTACACACACACACACACACACACACACACACACACACACACACTGCACCCATCTGTTGCACAAAAATATAAAAAAAAACTTGTGTGATACCTACTGCAAGTAAAAATAAATGAAAGGAAACATTAATGAAAGCATCACCTTGTTGGTGCTGTGAATGTGTAACGACATGAGTAAGTAGAAATCTGTGAAATATGCAAGAATGCATTCCATGGTGGCAACAAGAAATCGCTTAAAGCTACATGCCGATGCCACGATAACAATATGATCAAAACACAAATCACTATGACGACCGTACTAGGGCCAATGTATGGAGCAAAAAATTAAATTATGGAGCACTTTAATCTCAGAGAATATCCGATTCTTGTTTCTCGTAAAGGCACGGCTTTAAAGACCCCATGGAAAGGACTCTTACTTTCTTGATTTGACGTATTTCCTGTTGAAACTGAAGGTTTGGGCGGGACAAACCAACAGGATGCCAGTTTGGTAGAGAAACACACTTTTATTTTGAAGAGACAGGTGGAGTGTGGAGTGTTTTAGTGACATCAAAGCCTGGCTGGCCTTAAACTTTTTAAACTTTAACGAGAGCAAAACTGAAGTCATGATATTCAGACCAAGTGACACCCTTATTGACTCTCAGCTAGATCTAGGCCCTTTAGAACCTTTTGTCAAGCATGTGGTAAATAACCTTGGTGTTAAAATGGACTGTAATTTTAAACTGGATAAACAGATAAATTCGGTTGTCAAATCTGGTTTCTTCCAATTGAGGCTTCTCTCTAAGATTAAGCCATTTTTATCCCGTAAGGACTTTGAAAGGGTTACCCACGCATTCATTACCACTCGCATTGATTATTGTAATGCCCTGTATATTGGAATTTGCCAGGCCTCCCTCTCCCGCCTCCAGCTTGTCCAAAACGCTGCCGCACGTCTCCTTACCGGCACTCGTAAGCGAGACCATATTTCCCCTGTGCTTGCCGCCCTTCACTGGCTCCCTGTGCGTTTTAGGATTGAATTTAAAATTTTACTGTTTGTTTTTAAAGCCCTTCACGGATTAGCTCCACTTTACATTGTTGATCTTTTAAAGCCATATGCTCCCTCTAGGTCATTAAGGTCAGCCAATTTGATGCGACTTGAAGTCCCTATAACAAGGCTCAAGAACAGGGGGGACCGAGCCTTCTCTGTTGCTGCCCCTAGGTTGTGGAACGAGTTGCCTCTCTATGTAAGGCAGGCCCCCAGCCTGCCGGTTTTTAAATCACTGCTCAAAACTTACTTTTACTCCTTGGCTTTTAACCCAGCCTGAGAGCTGTAGAATCTTGTATTTTATGGTCGTTATATTTTTATGTTTTGTTTTATGTTTTTATGTTTTATGTTTTTATACTTTTACGTTTTATGTTTTTACACTTTGTATGTTTTATGTTTTTTACATTTTTATGTATCTACGTTTTCTTTTTATGATTTTATGTTTCTTCTATGTTCTGATGTCTTTTATCCCTATGTACAGCACTTTGGTCAACCTGGTTGTTTTAAGTGTGCTTTATAAATAAATTTGGATTTGGATTTGGATTTGGATAAGAGAGGATCTTTAAAGATTTGTGAAGGTTTTACTGGTTGAAATTTTAATTTACAGCCACTAGTGACTTTAATCTCCACACACACACACACACACACACACTGTGATGTTTTTTCTCCCTGCAGTGGCTCTAGTACGCTGTCGTAAATTACAGATTGTATAAGAGTGACAAATTCTGCGTGAGGTAACGTCAGCTTGCTTGCTGATGTCAACCGTGACCTTCCCCCAACCTTAACCACGTCATTTTGGTGCCTAACCCTGACCCTGTTAGCTCGCTGACGTTCGTTAATGTCGGCGTGTAACTTGTCCTCGTCGACTTTGCGTTGTTGTTGTTGTTTTCATAATTGCTGGAATGGAGTTTTAAGGCATTTCCTGTTACTGCCACGTTAACGGTTGGTTGTGGTTTAAGAAATTTTAAAGGCGCTCGATGCAAAACAGAAGATGGATTGAGGTGAGGAACGTTTAAGAGGAAAAGAAGAAATGGAACGAGCACCTTAACTTTTTGATTAATTTGATTAATATTAATATTAATATTAATTAAAAGCCCCCCCAAAAAACAGAGAAAAAATCAAAGAGTTATGATGTGGTTAGATATGTACAAAAGATATAATATCCTGAATATAAGTGGAATAAGATGTAATAAGTACATCACATCAATCAATACATCAATATATAAAAAAAATAATGCCAGCACCAATAATAACAACTTTTAAGCATCATTTTGAACTATTTTAACCTTCCCTGTTCTTCAATTTCACTGTAAATATGCCTTTGCAAGATTTTATTATTATTTTTTTTTTTTTTACTTTTAATTTATTATTTATTTTATTTTATTTTATTATTTTTATTTTATTTTAGCTAATTATTTTATTGTATTGAATTTTGCATCATATATCACATTATATGCCTGCTTTTATCTGCATGTATTCCCTGTTTTTGTAAAGGACTGTCTATGATACTGTGCTGTATTAATAAATCTGCCTTTGTCTTTTAAAATAAGATGAAACAAAACATTGTAATTAAGCTGACCGCTGATGAAAAAAAAAGCCTCATATATCTGACCTATGCTGCGACTGCCGGGTCACGTCTATTGAGAGAGAATCAGACCAAGCTTACAGATTAGTTTTGCAGAAATCGATTTCATGTCGTCGTCGTCGTCGTCATGAGCGGCGAGCGGCGACCATGAAACCAGCGAGGAGAGCGAAAACACTCCTGTGTGTTAGCGCAATAAATGTCACAACACCAGCTGTCTTCATTGACTGACTCACATCTATAGACCCTGTTAAAGGTCAATTAGGACTGGTGAGACATGTGGACTGTGTGTGTGTGTATGTGTGTGTGTGTGTGTGTGTGTGTGTGTGTGTGTGTGGTTGGTCAGCCTTCAGCCTTCATCAAAGAAGGGTCCGAGATGAGTCAGAATGGATTTGGAGTGAAAAGAGGAGGTTGAGGCCATACAATCACACACACACATGCACGCACGCACACACACACACACACACACACACGAGGATGCGTTTTAGCAGCAGCCACTTAACATTCTGCGCACAGCACTCCACTGCAATTGAATTAAAGCCGCGCTGCAGCCTCCCTGCTCCGTCCTCTCTAATGAAGAGACACTCAGTATCCTCCACCCTGCTGCCTCTCATTAGCACCAAGCAGCTCCTCTCCCCACACACACACACACACACACACACACACACACACACACACACACACACACACACACACACACACACAAATTCTGCATACATGCTCAAGCTGGATCCATGCTTTCTGCAGGGGCCAGACGCATGGGAAGTGAAATCCGTTGGCGATGTGTGAATCATAAACGAAACGCTCGAACCTCCAGACTTTTTACTGACGTGGAGCGGGGTTGGAAACTTTCCATGGGAATTTAAAGGAATAAACTGGAAAGTTGCAAAGTTGCAGGTTTGCCTAAAACAGGGAACTGAAATGTAGTTGAAAAAAAAAAAAAAAAAAAAACATCTTGCAGCATAATGTTGGTTAAAAAAACAGTTTTAATGCAAATTCAGTGCAATTTCTACCTTGCATGCAGTCCACATGCACACAGCACATGACTGACTGCAGGGCTGTTGAGGCCACACCCCCTGCATGAGGCCACACCCCTTGCATGCATCCCTCCATCCCATGCACAGGTCATTTCTAGAAGCCTGCACCACAGCAGGGGGACTGGTCAGCTCAGTTGGGATGAGGTTACCAGGTAAATATTTGATCTACACTGCAAAAACTCAAAATCTTACCAAGATTATTTGTCTTATTTCAAGTCAACAATGTCTTACTACTAGTCAAAATATCTCATTACACTTAAAATAAGACATGATCACCTCAGAAGTAACTTGTTTTTAGACAACTGTCTCTTGTTTCAAGTGAAAATTTGCTTGAAACAAGTGAAAATTTACTTGTTTCATTGGCAAAATTTGTTTCTTGTTTCTAGCAAATTTTCACTTATTTCAAGTGAATTTTCACTTTTTCCACTGGCAAATTTTGCCAATGAAACAAGTAAATTTTCACTTGTTTCAAGTGAATTTTCACTTGTTTCAAGTGAAAATCGTCTAAAAACAATTTACTTCTGAGGTGATCATGTCTTATTTTAAGTGTAATGAGATATTTTGATTAGTAATAAGACATTTTTGACTTGAAATAAGACAAATAATCTTGGTAAGATTTTGAGTTTTTGCAGTGTAAAATACTGAAGTTTAAAGAGAAAAAAAACAAACCACTGTGTTTTTTCAGCAGCTAGCTGGGGTCTTTCATTTTATGTTTTGAATGGGACTTTTTGGGGGGGGAGGTCATAGGGAATATGTTTATTTTATTCAACATTTTCATGTGTTTTTTATTGTTCAATGAAAGAATCGATACAAATAAATCAAAGTTGAAAATGTCATTTATAAATTCGTACTAGTTTGAATGCACGTCTGCTTCCGAAAAAAAAAAAAAAATGTTTATATTTATGTTTGTGTATGATACAGTTAGTATAAATTACCCCAAATTTTATGTTAATTCCCATACACTCCCATTAATCCCAATGGAAAGTTTGTGGAATATTTCCAATATTCCGCAGCTTAACTTCCCATTGAAAGTTTGTGGAAAGTTTCTGGAAATTTTCCACCCCCTTGACAACCCTTCTGAGGACTCTTGCTCTCCATCACCTCGTTCACCACCTCGCCCCGCCCACCTGTGACGAGCGGCTGGAGCGTGAAGTTACGGTGAGACAGCGTGTTGCTGTTAGGCGTGTAAAACTGAATCATAAACAACCAAACCGTTCGGCGCAGAGTAAAACTGAACTGTAAAAAAACGAGCCCACAGTTTGAAAACAGACATGTTGTGCAGCAGAACTGTTTTCTGCTGAATGTGAAGGAGCAGCAGAGAAAGTGAGAGCCGGCAGCCGACGCCTCTGCACGTTCACGCGTAACCTGTGTTTCACTGTAAATGTGTGACAGACAGTTCATATTATAATACAGCAATGCAGCCCATGTGTTTTATGTTCACTAGTGTTATTATGCAGTGTTCAAATAAACAGTTTTGTTGGGTTTGGGGCAGAAATACTGTTTTTTGTCTGCTGAGGCTCTGTCCTTGGTGCTGAAACACCTGTCCTCCATCCTGATGAAAACAGGTGAGTTCATACAGGTGGGCAGGCATAAAAGTGCAGCCCATCTCAGGGTTTTTGAAAATATGGTCACTCAATGTCTGAGAAACACAACACTGTAATAAAAAAAAAAAACAAAGTCAGACCAGCAGCTCAAACAGGTTACACAGCAAAACTTATTTTGGATATTTTAATTTGTGCTCATTTCTGTCAAAAGCCGCACGACTCCTGGCCAAGACCACAAATGGCTGGCGAGCCGCTGCACTGTATTAAATTTGAATCATACGGCAATTTAATTTGTAATTTGCAAAGCATTTGACCAAACACTTGGCCGCCGAGTCTCGATTCATTTGCGGTCAGAGCCAGGAAGTCCTCCCAAACATCTCCACTAACAAACAAACAGAAGTACTTAGATTCATCCTGTAACTGCAGGCTTTGTGGCCGTGTGTGTGTACATGCAAACGAGGCTCAGCAACACAGTGAGCGTGTGTGTGTGTGTGTGTGTGTGTGCGTGTGTGTGTGCATTAGTCCACGTTCACCAATGTTCAGTGCAGTGTAACAGAGCACTTTCACTTGCAGTCCCGCATCACAGATCTGTCTGCATTAAGCCATGTGGTTCTCTGATATGTCTTCATGTATATTGTCTCAGTCATCTGCATTTTGATGTGAGGGGGTTTCTGAGACTCGGCTGTGATGGCTTGGCGGTGTCGGCAGCCGTCAGGCGGCAGCCAGCGACAGCAGCCAGCCAGTTGGTCCGATGAAAACAAGCAGGAGCAATTGTCTCCCTGCTTGTCTGGGCATAAAGACGGCTTTCTAATTATCCCAAACACATGGTTCTGTTCAGGCTCGCTCTCCCTCCTCGGACCACCTGCTGCTGCTCAGGTGCCGCTCCGCACACACACACACACACACACACACACACTCACACACACACACACACACACACTCAACAAACTGCTGACATGAAGAGAAACTACAAAATAAAAGTAGCTGTAATCTTGTACAGCTAAGAAGAAAATATAGTTAAAACACAGTTACTTATCAAAATATTAATGATTACAAAGCGTGTTAGAGCCATATTGTAAATAGTATTTTCACTTAGTGTGTTATTGCAGTGGTTGGATATTTTGTGACTATTTCAATTTATGTTATCCTTTAAGATATTGTACATTGATTGAAGAAAGGGTGTTTAGTTTGACTTCATGTGCTCTATCAGATTGTATTGGTTTATGTCTTTAAGGTTTTATCTATTCTGCTGTTGGAAGATTGTTGTTTAATTCAGTCATTCCTCCAGTGTTTTTTTTTTTTTTTTTTGTTCAGTCTCTTAGGGCTGCAGATGCAAAAGTGAGTGTAAAATATAGGATTCCAGGTGGAGATGTTTTTTTGTTTTGTATTTTGGCAGTTTATTAAATAACCCCGTGCATTTTTGCATCTTATTTATGCCTCGTTTGTGCCGCGTGGATGTTAATTAGTTGAGTTTGCAGGCTGTGGGCGGCATGTGGAGTACCGGAGCCCGGGCAGCACCACCAGTCAGAAACTTTACATCCTGAGAAAACGGCAAAGAAAGGTTTTACTGGGGTTTTGTCGCTACAAAGGGGTCACGTCTGCTGACGGCTGATATGTAGAATCCAACATTCATCCTGTTGCTTTGCGTGTTTTCTCGGTGCAGGAGCGTCCTCTGGCAGATCTCCAGACGAAGCCACTGGGACGAATCTGACACCGTCAAAGTCAGGAGCGTCCAGACAGGCTCTGTTCACTCTGAGTCTGGTTTCTGATTGGTTCTCCTGTCTGAATTTGACCCGCCTCTCTCTCATCTGCCAATCAGATCAAAGTGTGAGGCAGGTTGTTATGATCTACAGACTTAAGATTTGTTATAAAATCAAATCTCAATTCAAGTTCTACTGAAGAACTTGTGATAAAAGTCTGACAGGCGGTGTTGAGTTCTGCTGGTTCCTCCTTCAAACTGATGTTTTTAGGACTTTCCAGCTTTATTATTCGGTTTAAAACATTTGTTAGGAAAGTAAACAAATGTAACGTGTTACATTACTTTGATGAAGGAATTGAAACAGCTACATTACTTGTTACATTTTTAACAGGATAAACAGTAATCTGTAACCTGTTTTCATTTGTGTTCTGTATTCTGCATTTCAAAAGTAACCAACACTGATACATAAGCTGTGTCCCAATTCAGGGTCTGCATCCTTCGAAGTCGGCATTTGAAGGCCAGTTATGTCCCAACACTGCGCGAAGGCCTGTCCCAATTCATCCAAAGTCCAAGGATCCTTCAAATGCGTCCTTCAAATGCGTCCTCCTTTTCAGCCGTTGGTAGCCGATTCAGAGGATGCACCGCGACTGTCCTTCTCGGGCTCCCGTATCCCAAGATGCTTTACATGCTGCTGCTCAGTCGAAAAAAAGTTAACTGAAATGGCGACGGCGGCATCTAGTATATGTAAGTATTCAGATTTCACTATTATAGAATATTCGGTTTTTACTCATTTGAACATCCAACGCCATATATATTAAACCAAACCCCTTTCTTTACTGTTTTGTCTCGTCTGACAGAAAGAAACGTTATCTTTCTGTCTCCGGAGTTTGTTGTCATGGTAACAGCGGTTACGCGACCAGGAAATACTCCGAAGGCTAGACCGTCCCATTTCAGTTGACGGGGAGGACGTGTCGTGCGAAGTCCGGGTCCTCCGCAGGCCGTGGACTTCGAAGGATGCAGACCCTGAATTGGGACACAGCTATAGAACTGAAAATGCAGCACCACAGAAGGTTCTAGATTCAAAGAAATAAATCAATAC
Organism: Myripristis murdjan; assembly: GCF_902150065.1. Lineage (NCBI taxonomy): Eukaryota > Metazoa > Chordata > Actinopteri > Holocentriformes > Holocentridae > Myripristis > Myripristis murdjan. The sequence continues at coordinate 34,026,945 of NC_043983.1, read as the reverse complement.
TACAAATACAACCACTAACAATAAATAACGGTCATTAGAAGAAGAAGAAGAAGAACAACAACAACAACAACAACAACAAGATGAAAAAGAAGAAGCAGAAGAAGTAGAGGAAGAAGAGTTATTTTTTATAATCTGGTAAACAAAAAAAAAAAAAAAAAGGTGATTGGCAGCTCTGTATTGTGTCCACCAGGTGCCTGTTTCACTCTAGCATCAAAAAAATGAAATGATCATTGATGAAAACTGATGAAAACTGTTCGGTCCGTCGCAGTAAAACTTTGTTCATTGTTAAGTTTCATATCACGATCGTCTTTTTTGTGAAATCTGGCAAAGGAATGACTCATCTGGCTGCAGAAAAAATCCACTTTTCAGTCTGTTTTTATGTCTCCGGTGGTGTTTTGTCCCGGTGCCACGCCCCTGCCAGGAAACTCCTCGGCTTGAGCGCAGACGGATCACCTCAGGAACCTCAGGTGGTGTTTGTGCCAGAGCCGCTCCACGCTTCAAACCCCATTGTGCGCTTCAATCTGTCTCACACAATCGCTCCTGCTCGGGGAGAACAACACTGATCTATTTTAGAGAGACGGGAACAATGGTCCTTTTGTGGGAGAAGATCATTTTCTCATTTTGGAGACGATAAATCTCCAGCAGACATGCCGGTGTGCTTTTCCTCTCCCTTTTGTAGCGATTCGCCAGGCGGGGAGAAAACCACAGTTATAACTGCGGCGTTCTACAGGGTGTCTTTTCAAAACAGCAGATTTGGCTTTTTCATCCTGTATGTACGCCTGTGTGGATGGCTTCATTGTTTCGGTACAAAGCCTGTCACAGATACTTTTTTTCTCTGTGCGTTTATCTCTCTTTGCGCTCGTCTCCGCGGCAGCCTGGCTCCGCTGCACGGCGAGCACGGCTGCACAATTAATCGTGGATCACAGTTTCGATGTGCACAGTTGCTGATCACAGATGAAATATTGAACGCTGCTCAGCGTCGAGTCGCTGCGGTTGAAGGGACAATGACGAAGGCTTTCACCGCATTTCATGGCACAAAATGACCACTGGGAGTTTTTCCAGAGGTCAGGCAGCGGGTCGGTAACATCCAGGCCTCCTCTAAAGCCTTGTGCACACTGCCAGGCCAAATCTGCTTTTTTTGTCAAATCTAGACTGTATCCAGGTTGATTTCAGAAAGTCTGGACACCATAGAAACCACATGCAAATCAGATGCATCTCAGTCTGGACGCTCAAATCGGGTTTCAAAGTGTCTGTTACGTGACACAGCGACGACGTCAGAGCCACACAGAGGTCGACAGACGCTGAAATAAACTGTCTGCCAGCAGCTTCCACGTCGGAAAGCTGCGTCACCAGTGCACAAAGTTACTGACGGCTACATCATCACCATAGCAACCCGTGCAGATTTGGTTGGTGATGTCTGGACAAAGAAATCCGATCTGATCGTTTGCAAATGACAGTGTGGACGGTCTGTCTCAAAGATCTGATTTGAGAGGCAAATCTGATTCTGCAGTCTGAAAGAGTCTTGCTGTTGTTTTTGATCAGCATTTGGACAGCATAAGGATGCTGGGGGAGGCAATGATCATTCATTTTATTTACTGGAGAGTCGACGTTTGTCATCAGCACTTCCTGCTATTAGTGATTAAGCTATTTGTATTGGAAATGAAAAAAATTCATATCCAACACTAACTGCATTTTTTTTTTACTTGAGCCAAATGTGTAAGTAAATGTGTAAGAGCACTTTTTGTACAAAAGCAAACAAAAAAAAAAAGAAAAAAAAGAAAAAAAAAAAGAAAATTTGAAATTAAAATTTAATTAGACTCAGGTTAGGGCAACTACTCCAAAATGAGTCTGTCCTCCAGCAGGAAACGACCCCACAGGTCTTTTGTACAGCAGCTGATTAGGACCTGTTAGTTAGATAGTTAGATTTTAAAGGTGAGTGCCCTCTAGTGGTCCTGTAAAGAACAACAGTGTGGTGTCGTGTTAAAAGAGAGACATAAGGACGTTTATGGGTGGCAGGTGGGTCAATCAACACACCTTTCACTCAGCTGACCCCAGTTTACATCCAGTAGTTTGGATGTAATGTTAATTTTCTAACCATAACCGTGACTGTTTCCTCACCATAACCAAGTGTTTTTAGTCCAAAGACAGAAAGTCAGTTGATTTTTAACGTCTGTTTTGTTTGGGTTCTGTTTGCAGACACATGATTGGGTGCGTGGCAAACATTGGATGATTTAGGGCACCTGGACTCAGCTCGCTCATCAGAATGAAAGGCGTCCTGGTGCACTCTGCTTTTTTTTTTTTTTTTTTCTTTTTTTAAACGCCCAATATCCCATATAGGGAGGGCATTGAGAAACCCAATCATAGTGGTCAAATACCTGAGTTCCCCCTCCTCCTCCTCCTCACTCAGATAATGGAGGCGCAAAATAAAAACTGAAAATGTGGATCAGGAAAACGAAGACACCTGCAGCTGAAACCTCACCTGTCAGCTTCCTCCGCTGGACTGCAGGGTGACTGGATGTTCAAACCTCCAAACCCGAGACCCTCAGGTGTTTCCAGCTCTCAGCTCACCTGCCCGGCGCACCTGTCAGCACCATGTTGACGCTGCATTTCAGGCGTTACGGGATGAGAAATATTCAAAGCCATGGCGTTGTTGTGTTGCGGCTGCAGAATCACATCACACAGAACAGATCCACCTGTCCTGTGCATCGTTTTACACACATCTCCCTGCAGTTCAGCGGCTCATGTTTGGTGTTGTTGCACATGGAGCATTTGTAAGGATGGATCGCAGGTCACAGGTTTAAAATATGATACAGCCTTTCAATTGATTTTTGTTTGTTTGTTTGCTTATTTTTGTTTTTCACCTAAATGCCTATTTGCTTTCTTATTTATATTATCTGATATATATTATTTTTGTTTAGTTTTTGATTTATTGCTGGACTCCAGGGAAGGCCTATAAACTTTTTCAGAAATAAGATAGTGGAAGTGGTGGTGCAGAATTCACTTCTATAATGAAATATAAGCCTGTAGGGACGGAGTCTGGCGTGCACGGCCTTGCCCGTTCTGCTTTTATTCATATTCTTTCATTTATAGTTTTCTTTTATGTGAAGAATTTTGTAACGGTGCTTTTCAAAAAGTGCATTAAAGCGATAAAGGTATAATTGTCTTCTCGTACAGGTGTGGAGACCCGGAAGGCCGCTGTGTTTGCAAACGGCGGGCCGCTGATATCCGACTTCAGCAAAGTGCAGGATAACGGCTCCCGGAGTCAAGATGCATCTCCAAAGACAGAAGCCGGTTCTCGCACGTGCCTCCTCACCTCTGCATCGATTTATTTCGCAGAGTTAGTCGTCTCGAGAAAGGTTCGACGCACTCCCTGAAACAGATCGATGCAGGGGTGAAAAAGCGCGTGCAGGAATTGACTTCTTTCTTTGGAAATGCGTCTTCAGGGGCTTTGATTCCCCTGCACCACGCCAGAGACGGAGCGAGGGGCTTTTCTTGATTTCAGCCGTGACTGTGCAGTCCTGGCGGCCGGCAGCAGAGGACGGGGCAGAGCCGGGGATGGAGGTGTGCGGGTTTGCGTTTCTCCCTCGGCGAGTGTGTCCAGCAGGTCGGGCCGCGCGTTGAACCCGGGCCGCGAGGTCGCACGGCCAGTCGGCATCCATCACAACATAATCCATCACAGCGCGGGCCGCCGGCTCTGCCTTCCTGCATGTGCGCATCACAGCCACATCTCCTCCATAGTAGTTAGATCACAGCGGCTGCCACGTGCACACACACACACACACACACACACACACACACTTCACATCTCCAGCAATCTTCCCGCTTTGATAAAGTCGAGGCGCCGGATGATCAAAAGACGGAGACACGCGGGCGGCGGGGACGCATGTGCGGCGCACGTTCACACACAGTCATTAGCCAGAACAAAACCCTCACATCTCCCAGATAGAAGGAGCAGCCTGATGGAGCGGGCAATGCAAACAGGACTGTTTAAGCCGTCCTATGAAGTCGACTCGTGAGAAGCAGTGGCCTTAAGCCTCGTAAATCTCATTACCTCTCTGAGTCCATGTTTGATCTGCAGTGTGTGATTCTTGCACAGAGGGAGGTTAAGGGACAACACTGCCTCTAATTGAGCAGCTGTATGGCTCTGAAGGACTGAGCTCTTGATCCAAGACCACACAGTCTGCTTACCACACACACACACACACTCTCACACACACTCACTCACTCACACACAAGCAGCCTCTTCTTAAACATTTCACAGAATAATTTCAAGCTCGGATGCAGTATTTGCAGAGAGATGGACTCAGGCATATAATTGGAGTGAAAGATGCCTCGGAGAAGGAAAAAAAAAAGTGTGTGTGAGAGAGAGAGAGAGAGAGGAGGGAGATTAGCATATTTGAAAAGGCTGCATAATGATGTAAAATCTCCCTGAAACTTAAGTATACATGGCTGAGCAGAGCGCATGCTGCAATTATAACTCATTAGCATACACACCGGCATGCACGGCGCTCCCTCCATCCTCCATCCTCCATCCTCCCACCGCCGTATCAGACGGAGCGCCCCGCCATCCTCAAAACACACACGTTTCAAACCAAGCACAATGCACACACTGATGTACACACTGACGCACAGACAAAAGGAGTTATCTAAATGCTTCTTCCCTCATCAGCATCACCGGCGCCGCTTAGCCCAGAGACTTATCATCAGCCATATGTGGAAGAAATGCACTCGGCCTAATAGAGACACTTTGCCTAATGTTACAGTCATTTAGAGAGGGAAATGATGATTATCTGTGGAAGCACACGAGCCACACTGATACTTGTCTGCAGCCTGACCTCATCATGAAGGCCAGTGGCCGTTCTAATTAAGGCGGTGATTCATATTTGGCGGCGGAGGTTCCTCAGATAAGGCGGCGGCGGCTTTGCAGGACGCTCGATTCAGACTCTGACGCTGTGCAGGTAGGGGAGACTGGGGTAAGTTGAGCCAAAGGGTAAGTTGAGCCACCCCCCTGTTGCTAGGAAACGGTAAAAAACATTGATCATGTGACCAAATATTTAGGAGGAAGGCATCATTTCATGGAGTCTGTGAAGGTAAGAACCACATGGGCAAAGTGGTTAGACATTTATTTCCAAAAGAACATTTTTTTCTCTTGAAAGTGAATTTAGTCTATCATAAGTTTCCTGAGATTTGTGTTAAGACCAAAATAGATCATTTTAAATTTGTTTTATACATCAGTTGTGGTATCTATGAGCTACAACATGAGGTCATAAACTTAGCATAAAAGTGCACCATTTTAGTTGTGGGGATTAAAAAAGTCGAAATGGTAGCTCTGGGGTAAGTTGAGCCATTTGGCCAGGGGTAAGTTGAGCCGCCCCAGGAACAGCTGGAGAAGAAGTGTAGAGGCTGAAATGTCGGAGAGTGGGCTCAACTGGGGAGAGCTTGAGCAAAAAGCCACAAACAGAGTGAAATGGAGGATATTTGTCAGTGGCCTCTGCACCCAAGAGGAGCAAAGGGCTTAAGTCAAGTAAGTCAAGTTGAGCCAGAACTCAACTTACCCCGCTTCTATGCTCAACTTACCCCATACACGGGGTAAGTTGTGCCACGAGACCACTTTTTTTGGACATGCTATATTATGGAAACAGTTATGTTTACACTCATTCTGTTTGTTTGAAGAGATGCACAACATCCTGAAATATATGCACATATATTAGTTAGGGACAAAACTATGATTGCCTTGATGTAGTGATCCTAAATATGAAAAATCATCAGCTCATCTTACCCCAGTCTCCCCTAAACTCTTTATTTTGACCAGCATGTCTAAAATATTGAAATGATTTGTTCCCCACCCCCACCCCCTCCCGGGACGCCGAGTGTTTGACAGACAATTTGGGCGAATGGCGTTTTTCAGTTTGTCTCACACATCCCTTTATATAGGCATTTGCCGTTAATTCCATGAAATTAGTTTTAGCCAGTTTGCCATCACCTGAATAAAATAGCCTCGAGGTGGCATAGCAACCAATAAATCATGGCTAGCTGTGCTTTATGGGAATTATCAGCACAGTTAGAGAGTGTCTTCAGCAATCAGACCGCTTTGCTGAATCTACCCGCTGTATAATTTATGACTGTGGTCCATTTCATCTTCAGCAGAAATCAGTTTGATGAAAACACATCAGGCTTGATGTGCTTGCTTTATTGCCTCCAGCCTATCTCTGAAAATCATAATTTATGATATAGGGGCTTTCCATGAACGGAGCAGGCCTAAATGGCGAGCAGGGCTTGTTTCATGTTTATACGATGACAGATGAGCTGGTTTGATCTTGGATTCCAGCAGAAGACAAAGTTCACCTGACATGAAATCAACCCGTCTGATATGAATAAACCTCTCTGATAACAGCAGCACACACAGATTATCAGATCCTTTTCTTTACTGTCATTATACTTAATCTGAGGAGATCTACCTCAGGATATCACACAGACACTAGTTAGTTAGTTAGTTATCTGCCTGTTTCTCCACGGCACAGGAGAGGGGAGATCTGCACTCGTACAGTCTGATGGTGTTCAAAAATAAACTATTCATCACAAATGTGGACTTGCAACAGGCAATGATCATTCATTTTATTTACTGGAGAGTCAACATTTGTCATCAGCACTTCCTGCTATTAGTGATTAAGCTATTTGTATTGGAAATTAGAAAAATTCATATCCAACATATCCAACACTAAATGCATTTTTTTACTTGAGCCAAATGTGTAAGTAAATGTGTAAGAGCACTTTTTGTACGAAAGCAAACAAAAAAAAAAACAAAAAAAAAAAAAAAAAGAAAATTTGAGATTAAAATTTAATTAGACTCAGGTTAGGGCAGCTACTCCAATATGAGTCTGTCCTCCAGCAGGAAACGACCCCACAGGTCTTTTGTACAGACGCCGATTAGGACCTGTTAGTTAGATAGTTAGATTTTAAAGGTGAGTGCCCTCTAGTGGTCCTGTAAAGAACAACAGTGTCGTGTCGTGTTAAAGGAAAGACATAAGGATGTTTATGGGTGGCAGGTAGGTCAATCAACACACCTTTCACTCAGGTGACCCCAGTTTACATCCAATAGTTTTTAGCTATTTTCTAACCTTAACCGCGACCGTTTCCTAACCATAACCAAGTGTTTTTAGCAGCTCGCTCAGGAAACAGTCCTTTGGGTCGTATAAAGGCTCAATCCCAACATCCACAAACTGGACTGGAGCGATGATATGAAAAGTTTTGATCTGTCAAATTGTGTATTTTTCACTGCTCTGGTGTTGCCTCTCTCAGATTGACATTGTCTTGATGAGAGAACTGGCTAGAGGTAACTGGCTAGTAAACTCTCATCACCTTTACTTCCTGGAAAACAACAGTGACCTCACGCCGCACCGCTGGGCGCCAATCAAAATCACAAACAATAACCAAATAAAGCCCATCCGATAAAACTGTGTGTCTCTGCCAAACTGATTTCTCATTGGTCCAGGCTTTGGATCGATCGCTCCATGTGTTTCCTGTATTCCCCAACAGGAAATACAACAAGTGAAATGTCATGTCATCTTTCTTGTAATATTCGTTGAGAACTGGGAAGATATGAAAGTCTCTATTGAAGTTCTCGTCCATTTTTGTTTCCCACTTGCCAGGATGAACGAGCCGAAACAGGGAGGTGAGGAAATTCGATTAACGATTTGACAACCATGAAAAGTTGAGGTGCGGCCGACAAGCTGGGTGAGCCGCCGCACGCTGGCCCTTTTTTCATCTCACACAGCAAAGTCAAGATTCAAAGCGCGCTGGAAAACAACGAAGCCAAAAGAAATAAATATGTTTGTGAAACCCAGAGACGGGTGCAGAGGCACGAGGCGAGCAAACAGAGGTATGAGAGCTGAGCCGGGACAGCCGGGGCCCCGCAGAGCCAGACTGGGATTATCTGAGGGACAGCCGGGGCCCCGCAGAGCCAGACTGGGATTATCTGAGGCAAATTACAACTGTGGCTCAACCCGAGTGACAGCACCTTTAGCTAAACAGTAACCATAAAAACAATAAAATCACAGTCAGTCAGAGAGAAGTAGTCAGCGTGTGTGTTGTTCTGTTCCATTTTTTTTTTTTTTTTTTTTTTTTTTTTACATCTATATAATGTAAAAGACATGACCAACAGGCAACTTCCATTCCTGAATCCTTCATTATTAGTGGTAGTGATCAAACATGGGTCTGCAAGTGTGAATCAATAGTTGTTGTAGTTTATATTGTGGGGTGGGTGTCACAATGTCTAATTAAGTATTTTTCTATGATGTTTTCTTTTTATGCTATTTTCTATGATGTTTTCTTATGCTGTGTTTTTTTTCTGTCGTTGCTGTATTCTGTATTTATTTTTACTGTAAGGCGACCTTGAGTGCCATGAAAGGCGCCATAACAAATAAAATGTATTATTATTATTATTATTATTCAGTTTAATCAGTTATTCATATTGAGAGAAGATATTCGATCAAATTTTTTATGAAAAAATAAAATAAATAAGTAGTAAGTAGTTACAACCTGTTAACGAGCTTTATCTCTCCTTGCTAAATTGAGTTTTTCTGAACTCTCTGTTTGCCACTTTCACAGCTTCCTCCCGAACGCAGCAGAACAGGGCAGGATTTCTGCAGACACACACACCAACACACACTGCTAGTGGGTCGTAATTATTTTTGTATTGTCCATACGTTGGCATGTGAGTTCTGCGTCATCCCATGCTGTATTCTGACAGATTATGTCTGTCTTACACAATAGCTGCTTGGATCCCTAAATATTCAATTTGTTACGGAGCTTCTGACCGCTTTTCAGCTATTATGGTCGTCGCTTGTACTGAAGTCAAAGACGATGTAAGATGTTTACCTCTATACATAGATATTACTATTGCAGATAAAGCTCATGCTGAGTTGTTTCCTGTTCGTGTAGATGGGTACTGCATGCTAAAGGCTCATTCATGCTCACCATTACGTACAGATACAGACACGGATGCAGCCTTCTGTCCGTACTCTGCATTCTTTTCGTCTGTGTTTCTGCACGTTTTCAGGAAGCTTACAGAAACCGTGGTGGCAACGCAGCTGAGAGTTCAAGAGAGACCGGACTGTGAACGAGACACGAAGAAGTCAGTCTCTCTCACTGGTGATACCAGAGAAAAAAAAAACCTCCATCCTCCTGCGGTGATGTGTTTAATGACCTCACAGACCACCGTCCCCCTGCGGTGATGTGTTTAATGACCTCACAGACCGCCGCCGCCTTCTCTTTTAGCTCCATTATTACGACCTCCTCCTCCACCACCGCCATGTTTGTTGTTGTCAGCAACTTTGGACTCGCCCTCTAGTGCATTTATTGCTTAACATCCATGCCAACATAAAGAATGCATGGAGGTGTACGGGCAGTGACATTTACAACATTTCAAACGGACGAGTGTGTTTTCATACATAAAGGAGCATAAATGAGCCTTTAGAGTGTCTGTTTGTGATTCTGGTGAACGAGATAAATATTATTGTTATTACTGACACAAGTGAAGTTAATTTTGTGCTGTTTGGCTGGTTAGCCCCTCCTCCCTGCAAACATCTTGTCGTTCCTGTGTGATGCAGATCTGAGCTGGTTGTTATATTTAAGGGCTCGATGGGTTCCCAACTAGCTTTGAATTGGCTTTGCATCATTTGTATAGTGTCATAATTGTCCAGTCTATGCAGTGATTTGATATCGAGTGCTTTACAGCTTCTTCTTTGATGTATAGTTACTGAGGAGATAAAAACTGCTAATAACTGAGTATAACAGCCTGTGATTGTGCTGCCAACCACGAGTAAAGAAGCTGAACTCCATTTACACAGGGTTAGATTCCCATCGCAGTTCGTGTATTGATGTAGTGGATCGGTTAGAAAATCGCCACCCGACATCCTGGTATATGGCTGTGCAGCGCGACCCGGCCGGCCTCCAGCTGGATGGTGGTTTCACTGGTCACTTCCTGGTGCAGCGGTCCAGCCTGCAGGATTTGCCCCGTCCAGCGCTCTGAGCTGTTTAAACGGTGAAAACACATCACCCCCAAGCAGAAGAACGAGGTGTGTGTGAGCTCGACAAACCCTAAACTCACAATCAGAGATAATTGGTACCCAGGCTTTCTGCTTCCAGTACACATGGCCTTAGGACCAGAGCGGTAAAATGAGACGAGGAAACTGGATTTATACAATAGAAATATAGATTTGAAAAGGTCTAACTTCACCTACTAATGGCTGAAATGCAAATTAAATGCCTCTGGAAAGAGTGAAACCGCTGCTTTTGAATGCAAAGAGAACCCTGCTATCACAAACCGTTCAAATGTTATTACAAATTAATAAGGCTTGACAGATGGGCCTGTGGGCAACACCAACAGTTTGAGGATTAAAATTATGAAACCTCATATTTTAACAGACATAAGCTTTGACAAATAGCCCACCTCGATTTTAATATATTAATATGTGCCAGCTTTATGGCTCTATGATGGCTACAGAAATTGTGCAGGAAAATGTGTGCAGAAAAATATCAGCTGACAAGTGGCGTTACTTAGACGCCCTTTGAACCCTTTCAGCTCGTATACTCATGTGCAGCGCATTAAATCATCTACATCAGGATATATGTGTTAAATTCTACATTAATTCACTGCACATATGTTTCATGTTGGCTGAGGGGGGTTCAAAGTGCATTTCTAAGTAATGCACTTGTTAGCTGTGAGTCGTTAACATTAGAAAATGTTAAAAGAGTAAAAATGCAATCAAATGAGATAAAACTTTAATGTTAGTTTAGAGAAGGAAATGACTTGTGATGTCAATTAAAGAGACAACACTGCTGTTATGTATTGTATTATTTAAAACATGAGAAATATAACTTCTATATTTGTTGTGTAGGTTTAAATAAAAGCAGCTCCTGCCTCCCTGTGGCCTCTGCGGCTGCGATCTCGCTGCATGAATGTGTTTGGAAATACAAAAGGTTTCTATTTTATCGGACGCTGAAGAGGAGATGAGGTTTTTCGGTTTGTTCGGTTCAGTTCAGCGCAGAGTTTCGCCTCGTCTGGCCTGATGACGTGAACGCCTCAAACACACACACACACTTTCCTCTCCTCTCAGTGTGTTTCCTCCTCATGAAGCCGCCCTTTGCTGCTCCCCCAGCAGAGCCGAGCCGCTCACTCACACATCCACATCTTAAAACCAGGAGACGTACACGCCAGAAATCCTCAGCAGCCTATTGACATTGACTTTTTTTCTTCTTCTTCTTCTTTTTTTTTTTTTTTTAAGTTTTTCGGCAATGACAAATTTTAAACAAATGCAAATGACTGCAGTAAAAACAGTTTTGGGGGTGACATATCCGACTTAGCACAGAAACTTGATAAAAAAGAGCCACCAATGCACAGAATCATAACAAAAATCACATTCCCATAGGCCGACAGCTAAACTGCATTCTTCATTACATTTAAGGGTATTATGTTTGTTTATAATGTATCACAAATACGTTCCTAATTGATATATGCCATACTGCCATGCTATTTACTATCTGTATATTTCATATTTCATATTTATTATTACCATCGGTATATCTCACATTTCAACATCTCATATTCTTAGGTTAGTTTATTGTATATACTTAGTCCTTATTGTCTTTATTGTATATATTTAATATATTTAGTCTCTATTGTATATACTTCTTAATTTTATTTTATGTTTTTTTATTGATGCTGCTGTAACGTGGGAATTTCCCAGTTTGGGATCAATAAAGTAAATCTATCTCTCTATCTATCTATCTATCTATCTATCTATCTATATCTTTTTGAGCAGCGTTTTAGCCATTTTCATTACATTAGCCGCCAAAAGTCCTTGGTTAAGATCAGGGAATGGTTTGGTTTACTTGCTTAAAAAGTAGCACCACTGTGGCGTCGCACTCAGGCCGTCTGGGAGAAAGCCTCCTTCCTCATGGTGCAGATTTCAGAATATCATCAGAAATGTTCTTGTGATTCATGACAAATAAACGCGAGAGAACGTACGTTCCCTTTGAAACATAATGGAGAATGCAGTTTAGTTGTATGAGAGCATCATTTTCAGCAGACAGGGCTCAGTGGCAATAACAGGAACACACACTATCTCTCTCTCTGCCAGTATCTCCTTCCTCTGTCTCCCCTGTCTCGCACACACACACACACACACACACACACACACACACACGGTCTGTGCATGACCTCACCAGCGTAGCATGGCTCCGACTGTGAGATGAAATCAAACTCTGCACTTCAGCGTCCCTCTCCTGTGATCCCTCAGGAAACTTTACCCGGAAAGTTGATTTTATATTTTTTAACAACCACAACACACTCACTGCAATTTAAAAAAAAAAAAAAAAACACTTTCCAGAACAGACAGGGTTAATCCGACGTTTTTTTAATTGTCAATTTTATGTTCCAGAGTTGACAGAGACACTTGTGACACGCCAGATGTTTTAAGAAGCCTGATGTGAAAGACTCAGACTGCGTGGAAAATGATGTGTGTGATAAAAAAAAACAAAAAAACAGGCCCCTCTGCAGCAGGCTAATAAGATTATCAATGAGCCATCACATGTTCTACATAAAAACTCATTAATTTCTGTGTCTATTAAGCTCTTAAATAGTGGCAAATAAGCTGGGATAGGCCCTGTCCTGTGATCTCTTTATGATTTTATTCATCTGTTTTATAACTTTCTGTAATTATTCATCACTTCTGACTGTCGTTGTTTTATGTTTGGTGTTGGATGTGTGATGCTGAATGCTGTTTTTTTTAATAGCTGCAGCCTGAGTGAGGAGCCAATGCAGAGGTGCAAATTTTGGGGGGGTCAAATGGTCAAAGTCCCCCCGACACAGCGCCTCCCGCTTCCCGACACAACGTGGGACAATAAAATTCATCTTCATTTTGATCTTGAAGAAGCTTCTAGACGTGGTCGGAAATGTTGATTTATGAAAGACATCCTGCAGTTTCTCACACTGGCTTTACTTCTTGTGGATTTCCGACAACACTCATAGTGCTGTAGCTATTCAGGCTACACAATAACATTGACATTGTTTTTTTAAAAATAAAATATTACATTCATAATACTAAAATTGCCATTAAAATAGCCTATTTTATTGGAGCTTGCCAGGCCACTGAGCAGCGGCCTGTCTGCCGGATGCGGCCTTGGCGGCGGTGCAGGGCTTTAATTGGAGCTCCAGCAGTTTTACATCAAACCACTTGTACATTATGATAAGCAGCGGATTAAAAAAAGAACTCCACTGTTGAAGAGGAAGGTTTGCTCGGTGCGGCTTTTCGAAGGCCAGCGCTTCCACCGCAGTCTTTGTGCAGCTTTTTTGTCCGTTTTCATGGCCAATATTCAGGAACTCATCGATATATATATTTATATTTATTACCTTAAGTTTGTCCTCCAGCCTGAGAGGAGCTGCATCGTGGATTTTGAAATTCCAGATTTGATTGTCATTTATTTTCTTTTGGTTCCTGGGTGCTGTTACTTTCTGCTGCTGCAAAGACACTTTCCACACTCAAATCATAAAACTAAAACTAAACTAGGATCTGAATTTAATTTGATCTTGTTCTGTAAAGCACAGCGAACTGGAACGTGCTGAATTAGAGTGGAAAATGATCACTAAAATAATACAAATGACAAGCAAAACTAAACATTCATAAATATTATTTAATGTCCACATCACGTGTTTCTTTTCAGTGTTTAATTTATTTTAATTTACTTTATTTTTTTGTAATTCCCTGCAGGTTAGGGTGAGGGTTGCAGCAGATGAAAGATGAAGTTTTTCAGGATGAAATGTTCGGCTGCAGGTTTTTGAGACTATTTTTTATGTCTTATTGAACATTTCAGAATAAAAGTCTCAAAGGAAACAGCAGGATGAGGTTTCAGCACAGGCACACACACACACACACACACACACACAAATAAAATATCAGCAAAATCAGTCAATTGTTCTGTATCTTTGCTGAATGCATTTTAATTTTTTTTCTCTTCAGGCCGGTTTGGTTCTGCTAATCATGATTCAATGCGCTGCAGTTTGTGCACCGACAGATGGTAATGAAATAAACTGATATCAAATAACATTTTCCCATTTCTGAGCCACTGGATGCACCAGGAAATAAATGTAGAGGCTTTTAAAGGGGGCGGAGTCACGTCAAACCTATTTCCCTCCATTAACCAAAACATGGCATTCCTCTCAGTGGGCCACCAGGGGGAGCGTGTCAGTGTCGCGATTAGCCAATGCCAAAGCGCTTGTAACACTCACAGGCATCCGAAAACTTTTTAAACAGAAGTCTGAATGTTTTAACGTCTGAATCATCCGCTTCTCTGTGCAGGGACAGCAGAAGGTGAAGGTGTGCATTCCTCACTCGACGGCTGGCTTTTCATTTTTTTTTTTTTTTTTTTTGACATGAATATTTAAGCGAAATCGCACAAGAGGGAGCGCTTTTATTGTGGAAGAGGCTCTCTCAAGCGTGGAGAGTGTTTGGTTTATTCGGTGATCAGTCTTCTTCCGTGGCAGGTGAGAGTCTGCACGGTTGAAGTACGAGGGAGAGGCTGGGAAAAAAAGCCACCGGAAGAATCGAGAAGTGGATTTTTTTTTTTTCTCTGTCATATTGATGCTGGGAAATTCATGCAGTTACTCAGCGATTAGAGTGATGCTGCGACAAGCGTGAACCTGTTTGTTCTGCTCTCGGTGTTAATCCACATTCTTCAGTTTAAAGTGTCGTTCAGGGCGCTCAGTGGAGAAAACACTCGTTTCTCTGAGTGTTTTTGTGATGAGGAGCTGCTGCTGATCGTCCGTGTGTTTGCTGTCTGCGGTGCAGTCTATTACCTGGTGTGATGCACTGGACTGCCGCTCCTCCACTCGGCACTGTGAATACACTCGGACCAAGCTCTCGCCTAACAGTATTGGTAATTGCATGTTGTTGCGTTAGCTACGTCGCCTCACTGTGGGATACCTCATCATTCATTTCAGTGTTAGTGAAATTAAAACACATTTGGTCATTGGAAATTCATTTCCCCACATTTAAGGTTATAATACATAATAATCCTGTTCTATTCCACAACCAGTTTAGTAATGTGAGGTCATTACAGTTGTCCCTCGCTATAACGTGGTTCACCTTTCGCGGCCTCGCAGTTTCGCGGATTTTTTTAGTGCAATTGCATGCCTTTTTTTTTTTTTTACTGGACTTATTTTTCTACGAAGGTTTGAACTTTGAGAGTTTAAACAAGAGAGAAAAGTGAGAAAATGTTAACGCCTGTCTGAGAAAAGTGTATAAAGTGTGTAGTGAGGGGTTTTACAGCCTTAAATCATCTAGAATAACTGTAAAAAATAAAGCTGACTACTTCACGGATTTCGTCTATTGCGGGTTATTTTTAGAACGTAACTCCTGCGATTAACGAGGGACCACTGTATCACATATTTTAATGTGGTTTCGTTTCCTTATATTTTGTTATTATTTCTCTGTACAACATAAGGCTTTAAGCAGAGAGGTGGGATTCACACAGATTTAATGCATCACACTCGTTTCTGACCACGTTCAACTACTTTGAATCAGACCACTTCACCCACTTATACCCAATATCATCACTTACAAAAATGTCACATGTGAAATACGCATTTTCACATGTGAGAATAAAATAATGTCCGATGTGAACTTTAACTTTTAACATGTGAAATAATAACAGGTGGTTTCAGGCCTCGTGTGGAGAAACCAACATGAAAAATCACATGTGAAATAATTAAATCACATGTGGTCATCACGTGTTCCAAAACCTCACGTGGTTTATTTCACATGTGAGTTTACATGTGATTTTTTTTTTTTTTTTTTTGGAAGAGTGCAGCACAGCTGGCATTATGTTTGAGTGGAAGCTGTGTTGATATTCAGTATAACAGCTCGGCCTCCAGTTACTTTTAGACAACAAGTTTATAAATGATGCTTTTTGTCAGTTATCTGTAATAAATGTAATAAGTGATGACAGATGATGATTTACTCATTTCATACATTTTTGCGTCAACACAAACAGAACTGAGGCTTCGGCTCAGGGCAACGGCCAGGCAGCGCGTCCGAACCCTCGTCCTCTTCTGATGACATTTCATCGTTTATCTCCTGTGCTGTTTTTAGAGAGAGACGGAGAGAGAGATTTATTTTATTGATCACAATTTGGGAAATTCTCATGTCCGTCTTTGTGCTGTCACAGACTCACGGTCACAGATATTACAAAACACAAAGTGGAGACATGTCAGCGTGCTGCTATACTGAATATCAGCACTCACTGTCCAGTCAAATCAGTCAGTCAGATCCAGCTGTTGTCTGATTGTCATTTGATCATGTAGGCATCTGTAACTTGTTTTGGTGATTCGTTATTTAAAAATTGTGAGTCTTTATTATTGGATGTGATCATTTTGTATTATAGCACAGAAAGTGTTGCATTTTTTCTGGCCCATTTTCTGCTTTGGAGGAAAAACTCCTCACTCAGTGACTTTCAAGATATTTAATAAAATGTTATCAGCAAAATGGCAAAGCTGAACAATATTTTTGAAGGCTGCACTGTTTTGGTTTCACTTTCTGTTTATACTGTAAATTTGCACATTGCCCACATCTATGCACATTGTATACATCTATGCACACGTTTTTTTGCACATTGGGTACTTAGATCTCTAGTGTCATCTTTTATTCTTTATTTTTTTATTTATTTAATCTTGTAATCTGTGGATACTGTTGAAAACTGTGAATTTCCTTCGGGATGAATAAAGTATCTATCTATCTATCTATCTATCTTCAGTTCTGTCTCTCCGTTCCCTTGGCTTTTAAAATGGTGCAGCTTTCTATGGCAACTTTTCCATAACACAGGCTGAATGTGACACAACACTGCAGATGTTTTTAGATGTACTGGATATCTACACTTCAGAATATTTTTTTTATATATTTTTCAGTATGTTTATCAGAGTGAACCACATGCCTTCTGCGGTCCACTCAGAATCGACCTGGGGTCCGCTTTTGGGCCGCGACCCGCCAGTCGAGAACCGCCCGTCTAAATGTTTCTTGTTTTCTCCCTTTTCGATTATATTGCAGCTTTAAGGAAACAAATGCCCACTTTTTCTTGTTTCTGTCAGAGAAGGGTCAGCTTAATCTGCTCTTCAGCCAGACAAATCTGTTTTTCTACCCTTTTATTTTCAAGATCCCCATCATTGCTCTTGGTGTCTCCTTTTTTTTTTTTTTTTTTTTGGAGTGGTTCCATTGCCGGAGGATTAAGGTTGTTGTGGTGTGTGTCTATATTGTGGCTCCACAGGGGGAGGGATAATAAGCCGGCGGCCCGACTCTCTGGGGGATTCAGAGTCCCCGGCATCGCTGTGGCCGCCCGGTGAGACAGACATAAGGCCCCGCAGAGCCGCCGAGCTCAGTCCTGCAATAATGTCAGTAACCATATCAGAGACTTCACCGCGTGGCTCGGCTTGTTCCGGTTTGGAGACTTACTGCGGTCTTTGGTGGCCTTTTCCTTCACGCTGTCTCGCCGCGGTTTGATTTGCTCTGCCGTTCCCGGCTGACCTGTGGCATCAGGCCCGCCGATAATGTCACTTCAGCGCTTCAAAGCCTCAGGGGGAAACTTTTTAGAGCCGGCGGACTTTCAGAAATTTGAGCTCAGACGGCTCAGACGGCCGCCACGTCGCTCACACCCTCGTGCACTATCGAGTGTGTGTGTGTGTGTGTGTGTGTGGGGCGGGCGCTGCTGTCGATGTTATGAGGAAGTGTGAACCAAGGTTAGTGTAGTTAACTAACACCAATTTTAATTAGTCAATACCTATTCTGACAAACACCACCCAAATTAGAATAATAAATAAATAAATAAATAAAAAATAAAATAACTCCAACTAATACACTAAGAAAAACAACAAAAACAAAACATTTTTAATCCTTAGATGCACAAGCTGATTGGTGGCTACACTCTTCCACTAGTGGGTCAAAAATAACCCATATTATACAGATCAAATGTCGTCATAAGATTCTATAGGAAATCCACACAGGTCAGTTTGAGTCACTATGGAAACCTAGGGCAGTATTACAGAACATCTATTTTCTTTTTTCAAAAAAAGTGCAAAAGTAAATAAATAAAAAAAAAAAATCAGATGGGATGGTATCAAAAACATGATTTATTGGCAAAACCAAGAACATTTTCTTTTCATTTCATTTTCATGGAAATACCGACAACATGAACAGATGAAATAGTTTTTCATCTTGCAAAAAGAAAAAAAAAATCATTGTTGAACCATTCATGCATTTAAGGGATAAACAATAAAATAATCTGGAAAAAAGCAAACCAGACAAACAAAAGACTGGTCCCTAACAAGGGCAAACACCATTTTTTAATTTTTTATTTTGCCCAGCTAGTGAGATCTGGATTTTGTTTCTAAATGTTGATGCTTTGCAAATGAGTGAATAAATGTTACACAAAGTGCCCAACATTTTTTTTTTTTTTGCTCGCTCATGTTTTTGGCCTGGTAACACACTGTAACATTACTTATTGAACAGATGGTGAGACGGAGGCCCACAGAAAGTCTGAAGCTCTGGATTCTCTTGTGGAGGAGAATGATCCTATCTGTTTTTTTTTTTTTTTTTTTTTTTTTTTTGGAAAACTGGGCTGTGCTGATAAGAGGATGAGGATCCTCGCCGCCGCACGATGAAAGACAAACACAAAGTCTGAAGAAAGAGAACAAGGGAAGACAAAACAAAAAGCGATGATGAAGTGAAATGATGACTCATAAGACAAAACAGTCGCCTCTGCGGCAGTGAAGGCAGCCAAAACCCACCAAGACCTGTCATCTCTTCACTTTGGACTGAACATGTTCACAGTACACACAGATACTGCAAAGTCACACAGATACACACAGTGTACTGCATCAAGCCTGTCTCCTAATAATTACATTCCCATAAAAATACACTGCATTTCTCAACTGCATTTTAGCCATTTTCATTACTTTAGCCACAAAGCTTCGGGAAAGGCAGAGGCGAATTAAGTACATTTACTCATATTACCATAACTGAGTAGCTTTTTGTGTACTTGTACTTTTGAGTATTTTTTTTAAGTCAGTATTTTTACTTTCACTTAAGTACTTACATTTTGCTTGAGTTTTGTCCTTCACTGCATTTTAAATCAGATCCACTACAGAGAACAAGTAATCAATGACAGATTGTGGAACCTTTCA
The DNA here is from genome assembly GCF_902150065.1 of Myripristis murdjan. Lineage (NCBI taxonomy): Eukaryota > Metazoa > Chordata > Actinopteri > Holocentriformes > Holocentridae > Myripristis > Myripristis murdjan. The sequence continues at coordinate 34,007,717 of NC_043983.1, read as the reverse complement.
CAATAAAAGCTCAGTCAGCAAAGACGAGAAGAGGAAGCTGCTTCTGCTTTGTTGGTTCTAGTTTTGGTCATTTTCACAATAAAAGCTGGACCATGAAAAGCTGCAGCGAGGACCGTTTAGACTCAAATGTGGAATAAGGGTGGATGATGAGTTGAGTCTACAGGGTCCTCACTTCAGTTTTAGTGTAATGTCCCTTTAAAAGCATGTAGTGTGCAGCGTGTTCTCTCCTCCTTTTCTAACTGCATGGAAAAGATCCCAGCTAACACAGTTACTGTTTGGAAAAAGGAGCTCAGTCACTTTTACTGCCAGGACATTTGACATGAGACACTTTGGACTTTTACTGCAGGAGATTTTTACTGCACTACTTCTACTTCTACTGCAGTCAGATACCAGCAGAGGAACAGTACTTCTACTTCTACTGCAGTCACATACCAGCAGAGGAACAGTACTTCTACTTCTACTGCAGTCAGATACCAGCAGAGGAACAGTACTTCTACTTCTACTGCAGTCAGATACCAGCAGAGGAACAGTACTTCTACTTCTACTGCAGTCACATACCAGCAGAGGAACAGTACTTCTACTTCTATTGCAGTCACATACCAGCAGAGGAACAGTACTTCTACTTCTACTGCAGTCAAATACCAGCAGAGGAACAGTACTTCTACTTGAGTAGCAGTTTGTAGTACTCCGGAGAATGGTTTTGTTTAGCCATAAAAAGCACTTGGAACTCGGGTCACCTGGGCGAAGGTCAGTTGTTTGACCCATCTGCCTTTCCACCCGCCTCCTACCAAAACTGTGAGATTAGATTAGATCAGACAGTCTTGTGTTACAAAAAAACATAATCCACAACAAAAATACACCTGAAAATACCCCTGAAACGTAACTGAGACTGCAGTTCAGCTGGATGAAAATGTCATTTTCAGGAGACAGGGCTCCTTGCACAGTGTTTGGTGGTGACAGATTACTCCATAATGCATTCGAGTAGTTGAATATTACATAATAGCTTTCAATAGTGATGAATGGGACTCTGGATATCAGGCCTGATCACTGGACAGAGTTTGCATCAGTCTGGCAGAGTTTGGGTCCCGGCGGAAAAGTGAAGCGAACACAAACAACAGGGGTTAGTCAAACATCTGGGACGAGCCGAGTCACGATATATATTCCACCACACCAAGCGCCTAAATCAAGGAATCCAGAACTGATAGAGATTCCTGGTCGGCAGCTAATGGCAGGTCGTTTATTACTTTGATTACTTCTGTCTCAGAGTTGCGGCGTGCCAGATTGTGCCACCAGACTGGAGAATTGTTTCAAAACAAGCAACCTGCTGGGCTCCATTTTGCATTTATGTGAGGAATGGAAAATTGGAAATTGCTCTGTAATTCATCAGATCTCCGGGGTGGGTTTCGCTCCGAGTCGGACTTTAAAAGTTCCTTCAGAAGTGGTTTGATAACCGCTACTTAACGTGAAATGGAAATATTACCAGAAAAGGTCAGGAGAGACGAGACAAGAAGAAAGTTTGATTTTTTTTTTCTCAGTAAATCAGAGGAAAGGGATCTAAGATAAGCATTGGAATTAGATGCTATCATCCACTTTGAGGTTTCCAGCAGCGGAACAAGCATTACAACACCCAAAGACGTGACAGACGGTAATTTACTGAGATTTGCAATGCTGCTAAAAAGGAGAAATGTTTTGTTATTTTCATTGATGAACATGTAGATTTGTCTCTCATGTTCATGTTTTGCTTGAGCGGCTGTTGGAAATCTGAGAATGAAGAAGCCAATTTCTCTTTTTTTAGATTTCTGTGTTTGTAGAAAAACAAGGCCGCCGCTGGTTTGGAGGTCAGAGCGCTTTTTTATTACCGAGAGAACACAGAGAGAGCGAGGCCGAGCGTCCACAAATTGACTGAATGACAGTGATTTTCGGAGCTGAGCTGAGCAAAAAGGTACACAGGTGGAAAATAAGAAAGGGGTCCCCAAATGGAGCAAAACACGAAACAAAACAATGGGAAGAGGAGGCGACTGCAGAGCAATCAGGAGCAAAGTTGAAAGCTTTTGGAAAGTGAACATTTGGTGGCATTAGAGGCGTCTCCGGGTGCACGGACACAAAATTTGCTGCAGAGTTTCAAAAGCACAGACACAAACACAAGCAAAGTCCTTCACCAACAGATACTGGACCTCTAATTACTGCTTTTTCCCCCCTTAATCAGACCTTTGTAGCTGCTTAACAGTTTAAACATAAATGCAAATTCGAGCCTCTGACAGAACTGTACTAGGAGTTGGACGCGAATGCACGACTCGAGACGAGAGTTCAAATGAACAGTCTTTTAACGACAAAAGTATCAGCAGAAAATCACTCACACAGAGGAAAAACACTGAGAAACAAAAACACTCTTTCGAGGAAATTACTATGACTAATTTAAATAAGGCAAGACAAAGTACCAAAGTAACATAAAACTTGACTAAAACAAAATCAAAGAAAGGTATCAGAAATACAAAACCTGACTTGATGTGGCGTGGGAAAGGGAAACAGACTGTGGGCGTTTCTCAATTGGCGTTCTTGTCTGTACTTGTGTTCTTGTGTTCTTGTCTGTTCTTGTGTTCTTGTCTCTTCTTGTGTTCTTGTGTTCTTGTCTGTTCTTGTGTTCTTGTCTGTTCTTGTCTGTTCTTGTGTTCTTGTCTGTTCTTGTCTGTACTTGTGTTCTTGCCTGTTCTTGTGTTCTTGTCTGTACTTGTGTTCTTGTCTGTTCTTGTGTTCTTGTCTGTTCTTGTCTGTACTTGTGTTCTTGTCTGTTCTTGTGTTCTTGTCTGTTCTTGTCTTTTCTTGTGTTCTTGTCTGTTCTTGTGTTCTTGTCTGTTCTTGTCTGTACTTGTGTTCTTGTCTGTTCTTGTGTTCTTGTCTGTTCTTGTCTGTACTTGTGTTCTTGTCTGTTCTTGTGTTCTTGCGGACTTTTGTTCTTGTGTTCTTGTCTGTTCTTGTCTGTACTTGTGTTCTTGCGGACTTGTGTTCTTGTCTGTACTTGTGTTCTTGTCTGTTCTTGTGTTCTTGTCTGTTCTTGTCTGTTCTTGTGTTCTTGTCTGTTCTTGTGTTCTTGTCTGTTCTTGTCTGTTCTTGTGTTCTTGTCTGTTCTTGTGTTCTTGTCTGTTCTTGTCTGTACTTGTGTTCTTGTCTGTTCTTGTGTTCTTGTCTGTTCTTGTGTTCTTGTCTGTTCTTGTCTGTACTTGTGTTCTTGTCTGTTCTTGTGTTCTTGTCTGTTCTTGTGTTCTTGCGGACTTTTGTTCTTGTGTTCTTGTCTGTTCTTGTCTGTACTTGTGTTCTTGCGGACTTGTGTTCTTGTCTGTACTTGTGTTCTTGTCTGTTCTTGTGTTCTTGCGGACTTTTGTTCTTGTGTTCTTGTCTGTTCTTGTGTTCTTGTCTGTTCTTGCGTTCTTGTGTTCTTGCCTGTTCTTGTGTTCTTGTCTGTTCTTGTGTTCTTGCCTGTTCTTGTGTTCTTGTCTGTTTTTGTTTGTTCTTGTGTTCTTGTCTGTTCTTGTGTTCTTGTCTGTTCTTGTTTGTTCTTGTGTTCTTGTCTGTTCTTGTGTTCTTGTGTACTTGTGTTCTTGCAGACTTGTGTTCTTGTGTTCTTGCAGACTTGTGTTCTTGTGTTCTTATGTACTTGTGTTCTTGTGTTCTTGCGGACCCGTGAAACATCATCAGTCGTGACCCAAGTCCTGTTCCAATTCAAAGTTCACATCTGACCACGTTCGGTCCAGATTCCCGGATGTGTTCTTAACGAGGATGCATCGGTTGGTGACTTGTGTGGACTTGGAACAGCCAGGTATCCCAGCATGCATTTCGCACCAACCAGCGGCGATGGCGGCAACACCGGAGGAGAGGAACTCATAACTGTAAAACTGATAAATTAGCCCATGAAAACGAGAACGAGGTGGAGTTGTAGTCATTAGACTGGAGGGGAAGGGGTGACTCCATAAGGCTGGATCAAGTCTGACAGTTCCTGAATCCCAGTGCCGGGCGTCGGGTTCTGTCACTTGGTCTCATGGTTTCACGCTAACTCTGAACCTCCGTCGGAGCGGGTTGTTCCTCAGGGTTTTGCAGCTTAGTTCTTCTACTTATTTGTATTTATTGTATATTGTTGTATGTTGTACATAGGTTGTACATTGTATATAGGAATGTTATATATATACTTTCTATTTTATTTTTATTTTATTTTTTAACTATTTTATTCTATCTATTTTTTTACTTGCACAGTGCTAGAGTTGTTGCAATTACATTTCACTGCTGCTGTATCCGTACATTCATGCATGTGACGAATAAAAAAAATCTTGAATCTTAAATCTTTAATCTAATTATAATATATAATCAATCAAATCAAATCAGGGAAATCAAATATATATCAATAGTTCCTCTCTGAGCTGTAGGCTGTAATTTATTTAAATTAAATTAGCTAAATTAAATGGGATTTATTTATGAAAACGGAGGAGGCAGAGTTGTGTTTATATCATTTTTCTTTTTTATTATAAACACTACAGGAGATCTGATTATATTAAATATTGCCAAGACAGTTGAGATGAAGTCATCGAGTCGCTGCAGAATGACCGTCCGTCCTCCAAGTCTGTTCTCCCAAGTCGACCTCAACAAGTCCCAGCTTCAAAAGTTCACAAGTCTGAACTTGGCGAACAACCGCACACACCCAGCCGGGGTGTGGTGCTGTCTTACCGCACCAGCTGTGAGAAGTTTTGGTGTTTCTGGAAACCGGAGTTCCAGCAAAACCTTGCCGCCATCGCTGTGAAGTTGCGTGGTTGGAACAACGGCTCAGGAGCTCGTTGCTTCCTCACGACCACACCAGGACATTTATTTTATTTCCAACCTGATGTTGTGACAATACATCAGCAGATGGCTGATACAGACAAATAAGACAGATCATTTGTCAAAAATTTTAAAAGGCAGAATGAGTAGGATTTGTTGGTTGCAGTTTGAAAACACAACATTCAAAGTCGGCCCCTCCTTGGCTCAGCTAACCGCCAGCAGCAGGTTTTCTTTTCCCTAGGAAGGCAACGGAGTGAAACGCCCGCCCAAAATGTAAAAACTTGTCCCGCCAGCACATCTCTGTTCAACAGGAAACAGTCCCACACGGTGTCGCTCTTCATCCTCCTCCTCTCCCTCAGCGCTCGCCGGCACATGAAAGCTCAACCCCAGCTTCATTCTCGTTTTTTTTTTTTTTTTTTTTTTTCCATGTTCACGATTTTCGTAGCTTCCTATTGGATGTGGTGCTGTTGATCTGTGATTGGCTGGAAGCGACACACCCGCTGGCCCGAGACCGACACCCAGAAGAGTCCCGAGTTCAGCAAAACAAGAAAATCCAGGCACCAACACACACTGCTAGTGGCTCACAAGTCATGATGGAGAGGATTATTTTTCCATGAGACTATAGATTGTTTTTTTTTTCCTACCCATTCTTCCTTTAAGTCTGATTTTTTTTTATGCTTCTGGGGCTTTTCAGCTGCACTGTTGGACAGGCAAGTGTAGAGCTGCAGCCCACATTACATGTTCAGTGTGGGGGCTCCTTTAGAGAGGAGGGGGGGGATGACATATAACAAAACAATGCACTGGCAGCCCACCTCGTTATGGCGTGGCCTCGAAGCTGCAGTGCCTCAGAGGAATGTGAACACCTCTGTGGCTGCAGCCGGAAGAATGCGAGGAAGACGTTCATTTCCACAGCGGCACACATGTGGAGCTGTCAGATGTTGAGGCTTGACTGTGGTTATGATTTTATCTATGATCGACAAACAATAAACAACACACTAATTAATTCAACATAACGTTGCATAATTAGGCACCTAGGCCGACCGCTAACTGACTGAACGGAGCGCTGCATCACAGGTAGAGCGTGCACAGGAATTCAACGTAAATTAGATTCCAGGGAGTCACATAATTGCATCGCCTCAGTCAATTACAGCTGATAAATCATATGCACCGGCCACACACACACACACACACACACACACACACACACACACACACACAATGATCAGTCTGTCCTGCTAAGGCAAAACAAACAAAGTGACCAAACAGCATTGATCAGTAAGTACACAGGACACACACAGAGCATACGCTGCTTTAATTATCTAGCCACATTCACACATGAATCCATAAACCATTTAACGGCATTTATATCTGAACCGGTGTCTGACGCAGCTGATAAATATACACACTCACTTTATCAGCTCCACATGTCCAGTCTGACAGCTCTGCCATAAATTCTGCCTTTTAACAAAGTTTATAATGTTCAGTTTGTGTTGACATTGTGCAGAATGTGTCAGTTTAATTCTGTGTTTATTATTGAGGTTGTAGTTTGCAGAGGTCTGCTACTGGACTACATTATACTGAGAGGTGTTTCTCATTTTTTGTCCTCCCTACTTATGTACAACAAGGGGGGACAGAATAGTGGAAACAGCTGTCAGTAAAGTGCAGCACTAACTATGAGCTCAGTGCCAAACACAGATTGAATGAACACCTCTGTTACTGTGACAACAAGACACGCTGAGCATTATAGGCAGCAGGAGAGGAAACTTCATGGTGCAACAGCTGGATTAGACTGGATTAGATTAGATTTTACAGGTGGAGCTGATAAAGGAGACACTGAGTGAGTATATAGACTGTCAGACAGTCAGTTGAGAATGAGTTCAGGTGGGAATGGGCGGGGCGGAGGAGGAGTGATAAGAAGTTTGGCTCTTTTCAACATATAGAGAAACAGCTTTTCCACCATTCGATCTTTAGTCAGATTAAAGTGCTAAGGTGATCAAAAACACACACAAAAAAAGAAGATATAGACATAAGCTATATATTTTGGAGATAATAATCCATACATATAATGCTCAAGTTAGATGTTGTATCCTAACTCTGCATGCAAGCTTTGGCTGCAGGATGTTATGCTTGAGAAACTCCATTTTTCATGTTTGTCTTCGTTCTCACAGGTTGCAGTCTGGGAACTCGTGGCCTGCAGAGCTCGAGTGTCAAACCCTCTGAAACGGGCATCATCTCATCAGCAAGGCTGTCAGCTCTGCTGTGTTTGGACTGCGGCGGTGCCTTCTTCACACGTTTTCACTACGGTTTTGAGGAAGACTCGTGACTAGTTTAGTTTAGTTTCTCTAATGATCCATAATAAAACAGTGACTAAGCAGTGACTAAGGATTTGAAGCAATACAAACTGTGAGAAAAACAATCACATGTTCTTGCTGGGCTCATAAAAATGTGACAACTTGTCATCAGATCCGTACAGAAACACAAACTCCCTGTATGGCCGCCGAGCAGGAGGACAGGATCTACAGTGGGCCGGCTTCCTGCGTGATGCTGAAGTTTAGATCACATTTCCACGCTGTGCCTCTTTATTCTTTCATTCTCATAACGGTATGAAAACGCAGGAGGTGATGCCACATCTATAGGGATGCATTTATTAGGTTTAATTCAGATTTCAGGTATTGCTTGGAAATATCACACTGCAATTCAGCTGAGTTTTGTTGCAAAATTAAATATCCAGCATCTGACAAAAGTGGCACTCAGAGAGAGAGAGAGAGAGGGGAGTATTGAATCTCTCCTGATTCAATACTCCCCTCTCATCAGGAGATGGAACCCAAATTTCCAAGTTTCAGTGAAAGCAGCAGATAATGGGATAATGGGCATAAAGCGATGCACATCATTGGCTTAAGTGAGCTCATGTTGTATGTGTGATGTGTGTGAAGCGGTGGCCTGAGGCGGCCGAGGCAGAGGCCTATTTTTCAGACACCAAAAATTGCACGACATCATCTGACGTGTGCTGACACTTCGCTCTGCGGCGCCACCGTCAGTTTGGTGACTCATGAAATTACAGAACACACACAGGTGCTCAAAACACTTCACTGGTGCAGTCTCTTTAGATATATGTAAATATACTTAATTTGGCCTGTAAATATAGTCTTCATTTTTTTTTTTTTTAAATCGAATGCACCATTCATATTAACCTATTCAGTCTTTAGAAAGTGCTGATCTCAGGAAGCGGAGCAGCAAAGGAACAGAACAAGTGGCTCTGATGACGGGATTACATTCTGCCTCGGCTCTATGGTCCAATCACGGCGCTGAAAATGGAAACCTCATTTACCGACATTAAGTAAACGCACCATGACGGGACAAAAGTGCACAATCCAGTCAAGCTGCAGATGATTTCACTGGAGCCACAGAGCTGCCAAGTCGCGTTGTGTGAACATCATCGGGCGAGCAGAAACTGACATTGTGTCTGATTTTTGTGGCGACGCCGGAGAAGCTCTAGAAAGAAGGACGGACACCGAAAGTAAACATTGTCATATTTTAGATAGCTGAAAAAAAATATTACAGGCAGGATTTTCCAATAAAATAATGTACAGACTCATATAAAACTAATCCTCCCCATCATGACCTGTGAGCCACTAGCAGTGTGTGTTGTAGCTCATTTCCACTATAAAGAGCCGTGCCATGAAGGGCCGTGCCAGGCTGAGCCCAGCACGGCCCTGTTTGGCCTTGGAGTGTTTCCGGTACCAGCGGGTCGGTGTCATAGAGTTAGAGAGGCATGCTCGTTGCCATGGAGTTGTTATAGTAACAAGAGGAGCTGTCAGTTATTAGCCTACATTAGCTTTATGCTACTTTTTTTTAATGGACAAAATCTTGTTTGAATAAAAAAAGCCACTGGCCGGCAGCCGCGGCACCAGTCGCCGTCAGGCGGGTCGACCCGCTTGACGCCATCATCATCATCATCTTCACAGATGCTCTGCCATCTGCGCTTAGTGGTCACATTTCCATTTCCATTTGTAAGAAAAATGTAAACTAGGCTACACAACAGAAAAACCCAACAAAAAACTCAGCAAGCAAATCAATTTCTTCCATAATCTCTCCAGAAACTAATGTTTGTAAATAATAGCCGACTGGCTGAAGGTTTAATGGAAGACACTTGTCACTTGTCAGTTTGCAGCAGCCTGGTTAACTGACATTCTAATGGACCAATCATGGAGGAGATCATATTTAGGCCCGCCTCCGCGGCCCCGTTCTAACCGGGCCAGCACCAGATGTCAAACCAGGCTGAAATCTTTCACGGTTGGTTCCCGGAACCAAGCGGGCTGCTGGAGTGGGAATGAATGCGGAACCTTGAATTTCACGGCACGGCGCGGCACGGCACTATGGTGGAAAAACGCTATTAGTGTGTGTGTTGGTGTTAGAGACCCTACCCTCTCGGGACTCTTCTGGACGTCGGCCTTTGGGCAGTGGGTGTGTAGCTCCCAGCCAATCACAGCACAGCATGATAGCACCACATCCAATAGGACGCTACGAACACTGTGGACACACACAAAATGAAGAGGAGGAGGATGAAGAGCGACGCCACGCTGGACGGTTTTCTGTTGAGCCAGATTTTTTTCCCTAGGATGGCGTTGTTACGCGGCGTTGAAACGAAAACTAAGGAAGCAGAAACCCACCAACTCCCTGCCAAAAGAAAAAGAAAAGAAACACCTGCATTGTAGCTTCTGGAAATACGATGACGTCATGTCATATGTTATCATCTGTAATCCATGGGATTAAGAAAAACACACCAAACTACCAAACAGAGTCAAATCCAACATACATCATCTATAGTTGTTTTTAAACCTGGGTGAATACTCTCCTCTGATTGGCCGGCAGGTGTGATGTTAGAGCATTGTACTGCACACATAGTTCAGCTCGAGTTTAATTACCGCTCGAAATTCATCTGCCTACCTGACTTGTAGCCATGGCGACTTTCCAAAGCCCAGCTGTCAAAGCGTCCTCGTTATCAGCCGAGCTCTCGACAGCTCGGCCAAAGGATCGCTCCTCGTCATGACAACGGCGAGCTCCCGCCTCGTAACCTTTCGAGTTTGAGTGAAAAACGTTCACCAAAATTTTCCGAATGTTTTCCTTCACATTGTTGGAGAGCGAGCGCGGCGTCAGCAGGATAATCAGCTCGCAGGTGTGTGTCAGGCCTCAAAACTGTTGAACACACATTTAAATGGTGTTAAACGTTGTTGTCAAAGTCGGATTTAAATTTAGTTTGAGTGGTTTAGTTGATTTCCTGTGCGCTGAACCCATTACAGGCAACCAGTTTGTGTCTATTTATTGACTAAAGAAAAAAAAAAAAAAACACCTTGTTAACAGTGCATCCCGGTGCTGATCACCCAAAGTCCATCACCATGGCAACAGCCAACGATATAACGGCGTCAGCCATTATGGAGCCGGTGACCCACTGATCCGCTGTGACAGGGAGACAGGGGGCACCGAGGGGGAAAAAATGGCAGATGTTTTTTTAAAGAGGCATATTGGAGTGTCATCGCCTGCCGACCTCCTGCGGAGCGATGCTGCCACGGGAAATTTAACGCGCAAAAGTTATGGCAGAGGAAAGCGTCTGAGCTCAGCCATTCACATTAAATCTAAGGGTCTCGACTTAACTCTCAGCAGTCGGGGGGATTAAAATGCCGGTGATTTACCGTGGGTGTCACATTTTTATCGGCTGAGAATTAAAAGCATAATGGCGCACATTAAGGAGTTTTAGAGTGTCATATTGGCCCCGGCTCTCGGCGCGTCACAGGCAGACTGAATGAGCCTCCTCAAGGCCGCCGAGCTTCACCCGCGGCCCATTATCACTTCACTCCGCCGAGCAAAACAGAGCAGCTCCGCTATCCAGAAACCCACATCCTCTCTGTGGGAAACTGAGGTTGATTTTCCCGCTGACACCCTGGGCCCTTCTTCAGGCACTCATACAGCTCTGATGTGTGTGTGTGTGTGTGTGTGTGTGTGTGTGTGTGTGTGTGTAGCGTTTTCCACATGGAAACGTGGCAGAGGATTTCCAGCACTTTCATTCATATTTATTGTCCCCGAAGATCAAAGATCAGGGAAGGGACAGCGGCCTGGGCTCCAGCTGTCCGTCACGTTCGATTTCTGAGCCTCTGCTGCCGGTTTGGAACGGAGGAATAATGGATTTTGACACAATATAAACCTGACTGGCCCACCACAGTGCCACCACCAGGCCAACAGGGCCCTCAGCTTCACGCTTAACATCTCAGACACTGACGGCTCAAATCTGAGGAGAATGTGTTTTTACATTCATACCCTATATCCACAATGCAGCAAAACAGAGCTGTGCAGTAGGGGAGAGTGGGGTAAATAGTGCCAATTTTTACTTAAAGTGCCTTTGAAGCGAGGGGATTACAGTAATGCCTCCAACTAAAATATGCACATATAGTTTAGGATGTTGTGCATCCCTGGGAACAATCACTTTGGATCTTATATAAACTGTTTGAGAAATATAGCTTTAAAAAAAAAAAAAAAGTGGTTCTGTGGCACAACTTGCCCCCAGTGCGGGGTAAATTGTGCCATTAGAGAGAATACACTGGGGTAAATTGTGCCATTGATAATTGAAGTAAAACAGATCATTTTAATCTCACAAATGATAATGCTATATAAAAGCAAAACAAATTCAATACAAAATTATTTATTTAACATTTATTTATTATTTTAACAAGACCACAGGCCACTTTTCTATAACGAGGCCAAGCGCCACATGAACACATACCCAGAACAAAATAAAAATTCTAAAATGAGCACCTGAAAATCATCTTCATCTGAATCTGAATAGTTTTAGTGATCAAAGGTAAGAAGACAATGTACAATAACAATAAAATACAATAAAGTAATATATAGTATATAATCACAAGTTGTGCCACTGGCACAACTTACCCCAGGCCCTTTGGCACAAATTACCCCAAGCCCACCATTTTGAAAAAAATGCATCCCCCAGCTGTTTTGAGCTAACATCATGCTAACTGTATACACTCATGGTGTAGCTTACTAAAGTACTAAAACCTGTGTGAACTGTTTTCAAAGTTTTCTATAATTGTTCAAACACAGCAATCAAAAAACCTGATCATAGAAATTTTACTTTGGAGGGCAAAAAAATGTTTTTTGAACTGAAATGTGCTTACCTCTCAAGCCATGTGTCTCCCTTCTTTGCAGGATGAGTGAAATGGATGCCTCTTCAAAAATATGTGGTCACATGACCAACTTCTTCTATGGTTTTCTAGATAACAGGGGCCCCATCGCAAAGGTGGCCAGCCGCCGTTAAAAACCATAAAGAAGAAGAAGTAGATAACAGGGGTGGCACTACTTGCCCCACTCTCCCCTATGTCCATAATGTGATATAGTACTAGATATCATCTGGGATCTTGAATATTGTGATACGGCATAACAAAAAACACTTTTACGATTGTAGCTGCAACAAGAATTGCTGCTAAACGAAATTTTGTTGTATTTTCTACAATGACAATAAAGCTTCTTTTTTTTTTTTTACTAAGAGCTGTCTTACCCTGGTTTTAAGAAAGAACGCCTTTATTGTCGTTAAATACAAATACAAAGAAATTAAGAGCAAAACTCCTGATCAGTGCAATTAATAAGACAATTAAACACAGATAACAAGCACACATGCAATACCCATGAGACTAATAAACACAATAGAATGGTAAAAATAAAAAGAATGATATAAAAACAGAATGCACACAATGCACACATCATGTGTTGTACTTAATAATGCTGTATATTGCATGTGGTATATTTATATTAAGAGCTGGGAGACAGGAAAGGATTCCAATTTCCTGAACTTTCAAATCAAATTTTACTCGTAAATATCTAATGGAAGCACCAGTCGTCGAGGTATCTGGTCAAAGACTTTGGTTTTGTCCATAACGACCACATAAAGAAACTGATTGGCCGACCACAGCGGCACCAACAGGCCAAAAGGTCTATACAACCCATCCATACCAGTTGTGGAGGAGGTGGTGGTAACGAGGTGGTAAAATAATAATTTCATATCTGAGAAATAAAGTCCATGTGGATGAAGTTCTCTGTTGCTGCGACCCGATTCTTGGGAGAATTTTCCAGGCAGTGTGCCGAATATGATTTCCTTTTGTTTATCGAGGTGCTGCAGTCGTATTTATGCCACATTTGTGCAATTTATCACCATTTCTGTAACGTGTTGCCTGGTTTGAAATCCTTGTTTTGTTTTTATTTGCTGAATATTGCTTTTGTAACTCCCAGAGCCTGCCCTTGGTGGAAGTAAATATTTCTTATAAGCTGTTTTTTCCATAATTGGGGGAAAATGAAAGATCTCATACGCTAATAGCGGAGAAAATAAAAGTCCCACGAAACAGCGTTTGAAGCTGTGTGTTTGATTTTTTCCGGGCTACATGTATAAAATGGATAACAAGGTGTGTGTTCAAGGATTTTGAGGCACAACATGGAAGTAAAGAACCGAAAAAACCCCCCAAAAAAACACCTGACAGAGGAGAATCTGCAGCCTCCATTAACACTTTCAAATCCCTTCTTTTCTCCCTTGTTTTTAACACATAAGCTTTGTCCTTCCTCTCTATTTATTTTTATTTAATATTTATTTCATCATTCATGCTTTTCTTATTTGTACAAACATAAGAGTGTAAGAAAAAGTAATAAATATTTGTGCCAATTATTTTCATGATTGTACAATTTCTACAGCTTAGCTTGAGAAAAGTGCTGGGTAATTTATCACAACAGGGAGAATAAAAAGACAGAAAGAAAGAAGACATAAGAGCCTGCTGCACTTGAGAAACACTCTTTCAAATGCAAAAAAAAAAAAAAAAAAAAAAATGTCTGTTCCATTTTTGTAATTGCGCCTGAACTGATTTGCATAAATGGTCTTAATAAAGCGGCTGGTGTCAGGTGTGCGCCTGCTGGTTTGGACCGCGGGGACGCAGGTGAACAGCGAGACGTCACATGCTCAGAGACTGCTGTGATATAATTTTATTTGGAGACTCAGTGGGTGTTTTATATGCATAAACATTTTTATTTTGGCCTTGACTCTTGATGAAGCCATCTGAGAGACAAGTGAATTTCATGGTCCAGAACTCAGTTTACTAATTTCCCCCTTTTGTCACAGATTCAACATTTTGGAAACACGCAATATCAGGCTTGACTGCACTCTGCGCTGAGCGAAATTTAATATTAGGATGTAATACTTGCCGGGGCTGCTGAACTTCATCTGGCCTGTCTGCAGCCTAATAAACAAACAAACAAAAAAACACGCTGATTCTTTTATGACTCTGTTTGCTGAGTTTAGGTGTCATATCGTCGCCTTCCAGTGAAAACCACATATCTCCAAAGTGACAGCTTTTCAGAAACTTCATTTTTAGCTTGACAGCAGTGCACTTTTCCTTTCATTTATCTAATTGGTTTAAAAAAAACATAAATAAACCCAATGATCGTAGAACTTTCTCAACCCATAAAGGAGGAGGCAAAATCTCAAATTACTGTGAACAAAAACATGAAAGTCTGCAAAATCAGAAATAAATGTTTCTTCCTTGGGCAGTGATGACATAGGGACAATAGTGTCAGCCTCAGCGAGTAGAGACACCCTATCTGGACTTCCACTCCTCTGGGAGGCTTTCTGCCAGATGTTGGAGTGTCTGTGGGAGCTCTGAGCCTTTGTGAGCTCAGACTCTGATGTTGGACCAGAGGGCCCGGCTCCCAGTCTGCGTTCTAGTTGATCCCAAAGGTGTTGGATGGGGTTGAGGTCGGGGCTCTGTGCGGGCCGCTCAAGTTCTTCCACCCCAAACTCAGCCGGCCACGCCTTTATGGAGCTGCTCTGTGCACTGGGGCTCAGTCATGCTGGGACAGGAAAGGGCCTTCCTTCCCCAAACTGGTCCCACAGAGCTGGAGGCAGAGAATTGTCCAAAATGTGTCGGTGAGCTGAAGCGTTCAGATTTCCCTTCAGTGGAGCTGAGGGGCCGAGGCCGAGCCCAGAAACACCAGCCCACAGCGTGACCCCTCCTCCAGCAATCTGCACAGTCGGCACAATGCGCTCAGGCAGGGAACGTTCTCCTGGAGGCAGGGAACGTTCTCCTGGAGGCAGGGAACGTTCTCCTGGCGTTCCCCAAACCCAGACTGTTCATCAGACCGCCACATAGATTCTAATTCCTAAACGCTTCCACTTTGCAATAATCCCACTTCCAGCTGATGGTTTAATATCTAGGAGGGAAGAAACTTCAGCAGCTGACTTGTTGCAGCGGTGGTATATAGGAATGTTATATATACTTTCTATTTTATCTTTATTTTATTTTTTTAACTATTTTATTCTATCTATTTTTACGTGCACAGTGCCGGAGTTGTTGCAATTACATTTTACTGCTGCTGTACCCGTACATTCATGCATGTGACGAATAAATCTTGAACTTGAACTTGAACTTGGCTTCCTGTTCCATCACTATTCCAGCAGCACCTGGAACTCAGTGAGCTCTTTAGAACCAGACGCTCTGTCACTGATGTTGGTAAAGGCAGACTGCATGGCTGCTGCTGGAGGTTACACACCTGTGGGGACGGGACTGAATCAAACACCTGAACTCACTGATTAAGAGCTGTGGCCTGATACTTTTGTCCATACAGTGCACATGTACAGCCTGATGTGATATTGTTAGCAGGACATGACATTTGTTAGAGATATTAGAGAAGAAGCAGGACGACTGTCTGACTGAAGTGGAGATGGGCAGAAGTCTGAGAGCGCTGCAGGAAATTAGCCAATCACAGGTCAGACAGATGTAATGTTGACTGACATCAGGCTGGTCTGTGTCTGTGTTTGATGTAAGGGATCATTTACAGCCATTACTGCAAACTGACCCTGACAGCGAGGCTCAGGCTGTGAAGTGGACGGCTCTTGTTTCGCTCTGGAGGATTTTAATTTGTGACACTGACCAGCTCGCTCCACGTTATCACACTTATTACACAGCTACTCATGACAGACTTTTTTAAAGGAACATTCCAACGTTTTGGGCAAAATAGCCTTTTCCCCATGGGTAACATTTCATGTTAGCTTAGCATAAAGACTTGGAGTCTATGGGAGTTGTTAGCCTGGCTCTGTCAAAGTGAAAAATGCATGGTATCGAACGTCTTGTCTCAGTCTGGGGAAGTAAGAAAAAAAAAAAAGGCTGACACCAAATATTAATTTTGAAATGGTTTCCTCAGCCTTCAGTGCTCCGCTGGAACAAGTCGTCCATAGATTAAGTTTCAGTCCATAACAATTAAATCTGGATGGCCGGACGGGTTAATAGCATTTCACATCCGTTAGACTGCTACCCATCAATTAATTCAATTGTTCAGTGTCTTTCCATCAAGACTTTTCTTTTTTTTATTAACTGCTAAAATTTAGATTAATGAGCATTTAACTTTCAAACTAAATCCATTCTCATGTTTGTCAGATGAAGCCCTCATGTTTCCCAAAAGGTTTTTTCTTTCATTTTTTTCTTTTGATTTATCTATTTTAAAATGAAAAATACAGTGATGTTCCTATTGACTCATATCCACTCTTAAACTGGCATCATGTGTCACAGGAGCTCAGCAGCTGAAAGGGCGCAGTCAGGCGGCTCAAACTAAAAACATGGAAAAACTTCCGAGCCGTCCGAGCGAAACGTTCCCAAAGTGATATGCAACCTTTCCCAGCATGCATCTGCACCGCCGTCCTCCGCTCTCCCCCTGTCCGCGGCACTTCTTCAGTCTTTGTTCGTTAAAATCAGAATGAAACTTTGATGATTAACTCAGGAGGCAGCTGGACGGGGGAGAAGACGGACGTTTTAGCAAAACGGCAGAGAAAGATCTGGGCCAGCCGTCCGTCCGTCCGTCCGTCCGTCTGTCCAGCGCTCACAGCGGGACGCCGGGACGGAGGACAAAAGACGATTTGGTAATCCTCCAACACACCCTGTCCTTCGTAAGACTCATTTTTATCACATGGCCTTTTATTAACCAGTGGTTTTTAATGTAACTTGTAGTATGTTTTTATTGTTGTATGAGATCGTTTAATAGCTTGTTTTATCATTGTTTTATGTATTTTTTTGTTATTTGTTTTTATTGGAAATCACCTTGTAACCTTGGTTTGGAAAGGTGCTATATAAATAAAGTTATTATTATTATTATTATTATTAAGTGGAGTTTCTGTAGGTGGCGCTCTTTGTAGGTAGGCCATCACTGGGCTGACAGTTTGTTGTTTTGTTTGTTTTAATGTATTCTATCTATTTTTGTTGTACTCTTACTTTCATCATTATTATCATTATTATTAGTAGTAGTGGGCTGGTAGTTTTTCTTTTTTCTTTACTTTTTTTTTTGTTTGTTTGTTTTGGCCCCAGAGGCAGTTGCTTCCTTTGCTGTACGGCGTTTTATATTTTATATTTCCTTTGACCTTTATTTGCACAAGTTATCTCGATAATCACTTTGCTATGTTCTATGAAATGCTTAGTATTATTGTTATTGTTAATCATTGAAATTGTTATTTCTTTACTTTCCTGTTCACTTGCTTTATTTTCCAGCTGACATGAACTTGCAAGTTGCACCGATGAGAATCTTTCCGACGTCCGTTTTCCTTCCTGCACGACGTGAACAGATCGAATGCCGCCACATCGCCTTGACACGTCACTTCCTGCATGCCGGAGGATGATCCCGGCACGACACCTGGGCGTGCAGAGCCTCAGACACACCTGGATGTAGCTCCAATCACCGCCGCAGCATGTCAGTCAGAGTGTCTATTCATATGAAACTGTGAAGCCTTTGGACTGTAATGATCACTTCCAGTCGGTTTTTAAAGACGCCACGGAAACGACACCGTGACAGCCGCCACCACTGCCGCCGCCGACCCCACAAACTTTATTTATTTATTTATTTATTTATTTAGAACATGTTGTATAAAGGGCAACAGACAATGCACCAACAGGGCAACAGAAGAAAAAGTACAGAAAAAATAAAGTCAATGTTATTTCCTGTTCAAAACGGAGTAGGAAGAAGTTAAAAACTCTTATGATCCTACCCCTTGAGTTCCTATACATTACATATATATTGTATTATACTCTAGTTATTATCATCAGTATTATATTATTAATCTATAAAAATATAGAAACATATAGAATCTGTGTAATTAACATCAAAATATAGAGAAATATATAGTCTATTCTTAGCTAATATTACCTGTAGTACTATTTACAATGTGCTAATATTTAGTCATGTACACCCATATACATACATATATACACATATATTCACACATACTGTTTACTAGTGGAGTTCCAATCTTAGATTGCATACAACACGCATTTATACACATTTATTTTCACTCATCCATGTTCCTGTCCTCCTTAAATTTCCTCTCAAGCTGAGTCATGCCTTCGCTTTGTTTTAGCTCTTCACTTAAGCTGTTCCACAGTTTTACACCATAAACTGAGATACAGAAGCTCTTTTTCGTCGTGCTTATACTTCGTACTTTCAGGAACGACCTGAAGCAGCGTTGACCCCCCGTGCACGTCGAGTACCAGGAAGTGGATCTGACTGTCAGAGTACATCAGCTCCATCATCCGACGACAGGATGGTGAGACCACAGCGTGATTTTTTATTGATTTTATTTGTTTCTTATTCAGCAGCAACAGCTCTCTCTCTCTCTCTCTCTCTCTCTCTCTCTCTCCTGACTTTTCGTGCTGTGCGTCGCCGAGAAGCCTGCGCCTGCCTCTGCCTCCCAGCGAAGAAACCACCGCCAGGGGTTCCTCTTTGTGTTTTAGGATCCCTCCGTATGTTTATGTTAAAAGCATATTTAATAATTCATCTTAGATTAGAGCCCTTAATTACCATCATCCACGGCTACGGAGAGAAGAGGAGAGGAGACGGGGGGAAAAGAGGGAGAGGAGGAGGCTCAAGGTCCTGTTGGTAACTGAGTTATTACCATGGCGACAAGACTGCAGAATCCTCCAGAGCAAAAGTAGCCTGGAGAAAAATCTCTGGGCGTTTTCATGCCGCTCGTTGTTTTCGCTCCGTTTTTAGTCCCTTGAAGAGTCTGAGCCTCGGGGCGCCATCGCATCTGCACTTCGTTTTGCTTCGTCCACGTTGAGTTTTTACATTCCTGCATTTGATTGGGGTCAGGTTGGCGCCGGCTGATGGAAAGTGAACCAGGAATTGTTTTTCTCTTCCAAAAAAAAAATAAAATAAATAAATAAATAAAACAGTCATGAAGGGCATTTTCTGAGAATGTGGTCGACCTGTCATCCTGTAAGATTAGACGTTTTGGCCACAGTGGGAGTCAAAATAAATCTGATTCCTGTAGTGAGGGGAATAGCGGCTGTTTAAGGGTTAGGGTTAATGGGCGTGGCCACTCCTGATGATTAACAGCTGCTTTCTCCTATAACCACGGAAACACTTCATAGCTGCACCTGATTGGACGAACACTTCACTAGCAGGCCGTCGTCTCCCTGGATCTCAAACCGGACCAACATGGCGGCTCTTTTCGAAACTTTCTTTGATGGAAACATTCACCGAAATGTGTTTTTCTGAAATCATCTGAGGCAGAAATGAACCCTGCAGCCTCTGGATCTGTCCTCATTTCAGATCGACGGTGGTTTGTGTAAAAGTTTCCCAGAGGTGGCGAGTTGTGCCGGACGCCCGTAATTTGCACAAAGCAGCCAAGACCTCAACTTTATGCAAATGAGGAGACGCCGACGTGACACGGCCTCCCTCAAAACGCAGTGCAGTGCTACCAGAATGCATTGCACAGCTGCCTACACAGACAATAAACGGGAAATGTGGAAACGACTGATCCTGTGGACACAAACCGTCACGACTCTGTTCCTTTTAAAAACAAAAAAACATCAAGGAGGCCGGGCGGCTGCTTTAAATGATATTTTTGATTTGCAAATATTCAATCCAATCCAATCCACTTTATTTATATAGCACAATTTTAACAAACACAAGGTTTTCCAAAGTGCTGCACAGCAAGAAAAAACACACACACAAGATAACACAATAGAAGCAGAATAAAAAGGTAAAAAAACACAGTAGGATAACACGATAAAATAAGATAAGATCAATTAAAATAAAATCAAATAAAGTAAAATAATAATAGTAATAATAATAATAATAATAATAATAATAATAAAATAATAAAACAAAATAGGATAGAATAAATAAAATATATAAAAAAAATATTGCACTGTTGCACAAAAGGTTGCATGCTTATTTATTGCTTTTATTGCTGAGATGCATCAGGTTTGACTCATTTTCTTTATTTCTTTAGTTTTTCCTCCACACACATCATCTGACTCTGACTCTCCCACGTGGATTCATGTTACACCTGTCCCTGCTCTGCCTCTGATTGGCTGGCACTCGTTGCCTCCGCTGGTTCAGGTGGGGCTGAGGGTCAGGTTAGGGTCAGGTTAGCCAATCAGGAGCAGAGCAGGAGCAGGTCTTCCCAGCATCCAGGTGGGCCTCGCAGGAGAAGGAAAGGCTCAGGTCTCGCTTTACTTATTAAGCAGGATGGATTTCTCCGTCATAATTGGTCTTCCGTGGTTTTCATAGAAGGAAACATATGAATAGTTAATAAGAGCATCAGTGCGCACTTTGATTTACCCTCAGTTCATTTTGTAATGCCATTTATATTCTTCTTGTGGATTTGAATTCATTTTCAAATACTTGATATATTATTTTTTATATTATTTGCATTACCTTTCTTTTTTTACACCTCTAAAGGAGCACCCTTCATAATGTCAGAGGGCTGATTTAAAGCTACAGCGTGAAAATACCAACATGGGATTTTCACACTTTTTTCTGAGCTGCACCAGTTTGGTGTTTCGGCGACTCACCGTGAACTCGGCGGTGCCAGGGTGAGCGCAGCAGCTCGGCGTGCCGGCGACGGGTCAAAGCTGCCTGGCTCAAAGGAGCAGTCAGAGAGGACGGAGGGGCAGAGGAGGAGGCGGGAGGAGGAGCGACTCGTGTCAAAACAACCGGTCGACGATTTCCTCGACACGTCAGCTGCTCCTGCACGAGGCTGAGGTTAGCTCCTCACACTGAAGCCACAGCCCTGTTACTCTATATAAATTAGCCCTAAATGTTCTGTACATGCGGTGGATTATCCATCGCTTTCATACGTGACACAGAATAAAACCTTTACCAACTCAGCCGTTCAAACACCTCAGGCCTGTGTCATCAGATCACCCTGAAGATGATAAAAATCTTTTTTTTTTTTTTTTTTTTTTTAAAAAAAGGAGATCTACAGGCTGACATCACAACATTGGTCACATCAGACAGATTTCAAATGTGTTGCTCAAACAAATAAATCCCGTGTAGTTTCATGGATATAAGAAAAAAAAAAAAACGCCTCCAGAAATTCTGAGGGAATCAACCGTCTCTACATTTACTCTGTTTCTTACAGACAAAACCCCATTTTTCCTACGTTCCCGCACTGAGACCAGATGTTGGAAACCATTTCCACCTCTGTATGTCCACTGGTTCAGTTCCTAGGGATAGCATTCTATGTTAGCTTAGCATAAAGACTTGAAGTCTATGGGATTTGTTAGCCAAGATCCATCAAAGTGAAAAAATAAGCCTTATAGCAGCTCTCAAGCTGAATCTAATTAATTAGAAAAGGGTTTTAGGAGAAGTTAAGTTGTGGTGGATCTACCTCTACCTGCAGTTCACAGATCGCTGTGATAGACTGAAGGATGAATGTGTTCAGAGGTTACAGCGCCACCATCTGACTCCTCCTCAAACAAACCCAAATTTTTACAAAAAAAATCCCAAGACGTGTATTTCAAATCCACATGATCCGCTGTGCAGATTAGACACTTCAGAGCTGCTGGGAAGTTGATTTTTTTCACTTTGACAGAGCCAGGCTAACGACTCCCATAGAGTTTAAGTCTTTATGCTAAGCTAACAGGAAATGCTACCCATAGGAACTGAACCGCTGGACGTACAGAGGAGTAGATGGTATCCAACATCTGGTCTCAGTCTGGGGGATTTTGCCCAAACATTGGCGTAAACCTTTCATCCTTTTCCACATCAGATTCCAGACCAATAAAGGAAATTACACAAGTGACCTTTTTGATAAATTAGGGTTTGCCTGTAATTTGTAACTGAATCAAAGTGACGTCTAATCGTGTGATCTGCACCGACGGAAAAACAAGACGCGGCGTCTGTCTGCGACTCGACGCCCCGCTTTGAAAGCGATGGGCTCGGCCTCGCGAGGCGGCCCGTCGCTGCAGAGAAGCTTCATTACGGAGCGCCGCGCAGCCAAAGGTCAGGCTGATAGCTCTTACAAAGGGATGCTAATGCTCTTAACAAGAGCACGGCGACTCTGAAGGTTACATCAAGGCCAGCCATTATTTTCAGGTTTGATCTTTTTAAGCAGTCCTCTTATCGGGGTGTTGTTGTGCACAAAGCCAGCGCACAGAGAACAAAAAAAACTATGGACGTCAGTGTGTGTGATGGGCATTTTCTTCTATACTGTAATTGCTCCGCTATGCTTTTTTTTTTCTTTCTTTTTTTTTGGTGCTTTTTATCTCCGAGGAAACAGAGGCCATGAGGCGAGGAAAAGTGCCGCTTTAAAATGAGGCCTTTGAGAAGCTGCTGCAAACACACACACACACACACACACAGTAAACACACAGGGCCAGATAGACCCGACTGATTTATGTTAAGTCGTGTCCATTTCTTCTGAGGAAGTGGGAAATGCATGAGGATATTTTCCCTCGAATCACATCAAATCTCCCCGGCTCCTAACAGAACGGAGGCAATCTGGAGCAATCGCGCCGTGACATTAAAGGGTTATGACAATAACGCAACACGGGGATGAGGGACACTTTAAAGCTGCACGGGCCGCGGGAGTCGCTATTATGTTTTGCCATTTCCGAGAAATTACACTCTCCACTTTTTTTTTTTTTTTAACCCTTTCCGGGAGGCAGCGTGGTTTACTGAGGACAGATTTTTATTCACAGCAGCAGTTTTTATGAGACACACACACACACAAACACACACTCACAGCCACTACTATATTGTGCTGTGGGCTTGTGGGAGCTGCCCGGTGCAATCAGAAACACAATCGCTTTATTCGGCCGTCGACGGAGCGCACAGGAAATTGCCTCGGCGTATCGGAGCAGGCAGACGGGACGCCGAACATAAAGGCAGACGAATGTGAAGAGTGTAAACACAGCGGAGCGGCGGTGATGATGCAGGTCTGATTACGGTCAGGGCAGAAGTTCGGTTAATTTTTGTTCCACGTCGGCTGTTGCACGGTGAGTTTTCAGCGAGGAAAAGCTGCAGGCTTGTGTCAGCAGGTGAAGCGAGTCGCAGCAACAAAACTTAAAGTCAACACACGCGAATAAATTAAAATGTGCCGCTCAAGTTTTTTAAAATGATCAGAAGCTAATTCATAACGTCTCTCAGGTGAACGTTAATATTAGCTAATCAGATGTGAGCTAAGTTAATCTTAATCAGCTGTGTTGTTGTTAATCCTATAAAGCCTGAACTATGAAAGATTCAGTTTTTTGAAATTGAACCCTTTATTTAGTCCTATAACAAAACATATATTAAAAAAATCAAAAATCAAAAAAATATGTTATTACACGACCTTTCTGTTGTATGATATATGATATGTACTTGAAGTGCCAATGGTATGGTCCAGGGTGAACAGGGGAAGTGTTCAAAGGTATACAACAGTATTTTGGTCAAGTATTGATTAAACTGAAAACGAAAAACGGAATTGAAAATGTGTATCATATATGATACAAATGGCTTTATAGGGTTAAAAAGTTACTCAGTTTTGGTGTATTTGTGGTCCAGTGTTCTCATAAAACCACCGTCAACCTACCAGGTAAGACTCAAGTCCTCCCAAAACCAACATTATTTTATTATTATTATTATTATTATTATTATTATCATCATCGATTTAATCAAAATCAAAAGCAACAAAGTTATTTTCACAATTCTTGTATTTATTTTCTTGTGTAAATTAAATGTCTCTGTTGGTGGTGCATCAGCTCTCCCAATGGAAACGAACTCTGCCTGCCGACGCCGTGACATCATCTGAACGTGCCCGGCTGTTACCATGGCAACGGGAGCCACCCGGAGACACTGCGGTGACCCCGTGTGTGTTGTCGTAGCAGCGATGGATACAAAGTCTTTAATTAGTTGAAGAAAAGTTCAAGTCTCTTCTTCAGTCCAAACAGACCGGCTGTTGCTGTCGTCTGCCGCCATTTTTCATCTGCACAGTGGAGCGGAAGTCACGTGATCATGAACATCACCATTTATTGGCTAAACCTGTTTCCATAGTAACTTATTCACATTTTCCTTTTATCGATACACCAACTTTTTTGCCTCCCCTGAGCGTAAAAACTTTTTTTTTGCGATATTTGGAGATTTAAAAAAAAAAAAAAAATCTGTGTTTCTATATGGGTTTTTAAAGCGTGAATAAAAACAGGTGGATGGAACCCCACCTGGTGAGGAGCGCTGAGGTGAAGGTGTTAGGTAGTTCCAGATGTTGGAGGAGGCAGTGAAGGAGGCAGTGAAGGAGGCGTGCCGCAGCGCCCTCTGTCTGTTTGGCTGCGTCAGCACACGGATCTGATCCAGCTGTGGCCTGACGGGCGGCACAGGATCAGCTTTTCCAGACGTGTCATGGCTCCCTGGTGTGAGTTTGCCTGGTCGGCGGTGACACGTCAGCTAGACCTCAACTTTATGCAAATGAGGAGTCGCCGACGTATCGCATGGCTGCTCACCTGCACAGCGACCGGAGGAGGCGAGGAAATGACTGAACCTGTGGACACGAACCGTGAAAGAGTCCACCTCTCTGTGATGTCTCCAACACAGGGACCTGAAGTGACCCTCTCTCTCTCTCTCTCTCTCTCTCTCTACCTCTCTCTCTCTCTCTCTCTCTCTCTCTCTCAGTTTAGACAGAACTGTCAAACATGTGGAATAAGCACATAGCCCTAATTTAACGGTTGGTTCTGCGTGGTTCTCATGGTCGGGCCGAGGCACACACTCGGCTCCTTGTAGCTCCTGACGTGAGGCTGTTTTGCCTCTGACAGAAAACAGTGTGTTTTCAGAGGAGACGGGAGTAATTGGAAGAGAGACCTGCCAATAAGAGAAACCATGCAGACTGGATTTTCAGAGGAAGCAGCGATTCTCTTTCTAACAAATGAAGCGGACGGGCCGGGTTTGAAATGTCATCCCACTGCGGGGAGAAAACCAGGGGAAATGAAACCCCAGGAGAGCAGCCGGAGAGGAGCAGGCAAATCAAAAGCGTTGGCAGGCTCGGCGTCTAGCTCGTATTTTCAGAGTGTTTTCTCGTCAAACTCACCCGAAGCACACAGAGGGGAAAAGAAAACCAAAAAAACCAAAAAAAACACTTGTGGTCTTTTCAGATGGTAAGCGACGCTCCGATCTGCAGGGTCTCGGCCCGCTCCTCGTGTGAACAGACCGGCGCTCCGGCAACGCATGGTAACCATGGAAACAGCTTCTGTGCACCACTGCATCCCCACCGGTACAACTGCATTTTCTCCAGCAACATGTTAAACTACACTACTCACAAAAAGTTAGGGATATTCGGCTTTCGGGTGAAATTTCAGGATGAACCTAAAATGCATTCTAACCTTTACAGGTGAACTTAATGTGACCTTCTGTAAACTTTTGAATGCACATGTCCAACTGTTCAGTGTTTCAGTACTTTTTGCACAAGTTGCTGTTCTCTAACAAGGAGCTTAACGGCAAAATTCACATCAGGTGTTTGATGCTCCAGCTCATCGAGGTCGTATCATTAGGGAACGGCTGCTGGAGACTGGGGTACCTCAGATGGAGTGGCCTGCACTTTCTCAGACCTGAATCCCATAGAAAACCTATGGGATCAGCTGAGTCGCCGTGTAGAGGCTCGGAGCTCTGTACCCCAGAACCTCAATGTCCTGAGGGCCGCCCTTCAAGAAGAGTGGGATGCCATGCCTCAGCAGACAATAAGTCGACTTGTGAACAGCATGAGACGTCGCTGTCAAGCTGTAATTGATGCTCAAGGGCACATGACAAGTTATTGACACTGACATTTTTTGTTGTGGTATATCCACCACTGTTGTTGGCTTTTGTTTCAAGAAATTGTTTGAGATGAGGAAATCACCAGTGCATGCTTCTACTTAAATGCCCTACTTTCATGATATAATATCACTGTAGTGTCAACTTTTTATATTTTCCATAAATTTCACCCAAAAGCCAAATATCCCTAACTTTTTGTGAGTAGTGTATGTCTTCTACAAGTGCTGAAAGAAAGAAAGAACTAAAGCTCAAGTGAGTTTGTTTACAAGGGAGTTGAATTGAGCTGAGTTGAGTCTCTGTGTGTGTGGTGTGAAGCTGTGGGTCAGGGTCAGGGTCAGGGTTTGGGTTCGGGTGCCGCTCACACAAGCCGAGGGGTCCGTTCTGTGCGGCGACATGTTTTGTTCGTCACGTAGAAAAAAAGTTCAAAACAATTCGTCTGTGACAGGATGAACGCCTCCGCTCGTCCCTCCGCCTGAGGTCGCCCACGCCTCCCCGCCCGCCCGCTCGCCTCTCTTTGAAAACTAATGACTGGGTGCATCAGGACAGACCATAATGCTGAGACCGGCACTTCACACAGGGTTATTATAGCTCACTAAAACTGAACTAACTAAAACTGAACTAACTAAAACTAGGTGTGGGAAGAAATTAGTTACAGTTTTTCTCGATTGCTAAGACACATTTCTCGAAAGTTGCTCTCCTTTTCTCTAAACTGTGAGCACAAAACCTCAGACTCCTCTTGCAAAACCAAAGTTTCACCTCAAAACAGTTCAATCTGTGCTCAAAACTCAACTGTGTTGTCAAATTGTGCCCCGAGTCAATCAAAATGAAAAACACTACTGAGCAGTCACTAAACACTACATAGAAAAATAGAAAACACAATGCTCAGGACATGAAGCTGTAGAAATAAATGTTTATTGTTCACTCTAGGCTAAATGCATGTTGCAAAACAAAAAACCTGTGCATTTAGCACTTGTATATAGTAAAAAAATAAAAAAAAAAAGTACAAAAAACAGAAATCTTGTGCATTTAGCACTTGAATACAGTAAGCCTACGTAAAAATAAAATACAAAAATATACAAATGAGAAGTGCATTACTCAGCCACAGCATCATTTCTCCGTACTGGGTCGACCTCCTCGACCTCCTCGACCTCCTCGACCTCCTCTCTCCTCCTCTCAGATTTCTATCCATTGTAGTGCCTCACAAAGCAGTGACTCTCTGAACTGGCTTATATATGTTCCCTCACATCATGAGCCACAAGTGTGATCAATTTTGAGTTGTTGTGTTCAACCAGTGACTCCAGTGCTTTACTTGACTTTTGCTCCCTGTGCTCACCATTATGCAACACAAGTGCATCACAGTGACAAAATGTGTATAAACTTGTCAAAGAAGTGCAAAATGTGTTTTAGTGGCTGAGAATGTGTCTGCAAGTTGTGTCTAACTCTGCGAAAAGTGCTTAAGGTTCTGCCAAAAGGATGACCGATTCAATAAATGGGTTCAGAGCACTGTGACAAGAGGGTTTAGTGTTTTAGCAATTGAGAAATACTGTAACTGAAATAAAATTAAAAACTAGACTTTAGAGAAAAATGAAAACTAACTGAAAGAAAAAGGAAAGGAGCAAATTCACTCTGGAAACTAAACTGAGACTAAACCGAACTGAAAACAGATATTAAAAATGAAACAAAAATAATAACTAATACAAAATACAAAACTCTAAGAACTCGGGTGTGAGCAGTCCTGTCGGTGGTGTTTCTGAACCAGCCGTCAGGTTAGAAAAGAGCAAACTCAGTCCCACTCTGCATCCATTACCTTCCTTTTCTCCTTTCATATCCATATTATAAACTTAATATTTATTTGTGGCTGCTGTTCTGGACCAAGAGACACAGAAAGACATTTGAAGACATCGCTTTGGACTCTGATCACTTCTCATGAAACTCATCATTTTTGACTCTTTTTGACATTCTACCCATCTCTATTTTTCTGTTCCTAGTGTCAATAAATCATTCGGCAGAAGATCATTTATGTTTAAAGCACCAACAGATTGGAATAACTTGCCTACTAACATCAAATCTATTTCATCGTTTGTTATTAATAAGAGTTCTTTGTCTTCTCACTTTAAGGCGGCCTGCTCTTGTTTTCATTGAAGCTGCATGATCTTTCTGATTTGGTGAATTTATCATACACATTATTTGCTGTTGTTCCAGTGTTGGCCACTGTGGCCTTCTTATGGTTGTATTGTCCTAAAGTCATCCTGATGTTAACTGTGGTCTGTCTTTTGTTTCTGTTTTTTGTTTTGTTTTGTTAGTTAGTTAGTTAGTTAGTTAGTTAGATACTTTATTCATCCCGAAGGACATTCACAGTTTCCAGCAGTATCCACAGAGTACAAGATTAAGTAAATCAAAAATAAAGAATAAGTAAATCAAAAATAAAGAATAAAGATGACCCTCGAGATCTAAAGATCTAAGTACCAATGTGCAAAAAAACAATGTGCAAAAAACCAATAAAACCAGTGTGCATCGATGTATACAACGTATTTACAGTATAAACAGATGATAAATAAATAAATAGCGCCCAGATGATAAATAGATGATAAAAAGCCAATAAAACCAGTGTGCATCGATGTATACAATGTGCATAGATGTGGGCAATGTCCAAATTCACAGTATAAACAGATGATAAATAGCAGCAGCAATATATACTCTATAAACGAGGATAAAAAATAGAATATGATATGATATGAATATGACCAGTTTAAACAGCAGGGGAACAACACGCCTGGGTTGGGAACAACACGCTCCGACGGAGGTTCACGGTTGGTGCGAGACCATGAGACCAAGTGACAGAACCCGACGCCCGGGACTGGGACTCAGGAACTGTCAGACTTGAGCCCTTTTATTATTATTATTATTATTTATTATTTGTCATTATATTGTTTTGTTTTTGTCTATTGGTTTCTGTTTTTGTGTATTGTTGAATCCATGTTTGTTTATATGTCTGGACCCCCTCGAAAATGAGATGATGCATCTCAAAGGGCTTATCCAAATAAATAAATTTCAAATATAATAAAGAAATAATCAACAGAAAAAGGTTGTTAGTTGCACCTCATGACACACACTGTGTTTTCAGTGTTCAGCTGAGACCCCATCAGATGTATAGAGGCGGACGTGCAGCCCAAACCGTCTGGGTGTGTGTCAGCCGTCGGCTTGTTTTCTGACTCATCCTCAGTTTTCTCAGCGTCAGCGTGTCGGACGTGTGAACTTGAAGACGTGACAGCGCGGCGAGCAGCTGCTGGAGGAGAAAGCTGATAATGACCAGCATGTGGACCCTGAAGAATAAACCGAGTTAATTTGCCTGGGGAATGTCTCACTCTGTCTTTTGTAGCTTTGATCAGTGAAGATCCTGAACGAGAGAGAAATAAAGGAGTGTTTTTTTTTCCCTCTGCTCTGCTAATTGATCTGTGTCTTTCTTTAATTTCGTCTAACTGGGCAGACTGGGTTAGACAGCTGTGTTCTATGTGTGATGGTCATGATCAGTAAGTGTGTGTACCTGCTGTGGATGCGTGACCTGGTCTCACACACAGATCGCCTCAGTTTTTGAAAACTTGTCTGCTGTTGTCCATTTCAAGTGCGATTTCTCTGTTGAATTGAACTTAAGTGAACCCGAGAGATCAGTGTGAGCTAAAAGCATTTCATCATTTCATAGAGGGGAAGTTTTTTTTTTTTTTTTTGACAAAAGTTTAATTTAATTTATCAGCCAGCCCCTCTGGAGAGGACCCCGGGTCTGTTTGCAGGAAGAAGCCCGACTAAAAGTAACTCTCAGAATCACACCAACTGGTCCACATGAATGTTTTTCATCAGCTGTTTTTCAACATAGAGCTTTTAAATTTCTTGTGACCCCTTCCATAAGGTGACCACATTTTTAAACCTCCCAAACTGGGACCCTCAGGATCACTGCACATGCACATGCACTTATATATACACAACCACATACACACAGCACAGGTGTTTCCATCAGGATGGAGGCTATGGGCTCTAGTTTCGCAGACCTGGCGAGGCGGGGGCGTAGCGCAGATGCGCTTCGCCAACTGGGTGTGGCCAGGCGGATTTTCCAAGTTTGGCACGCCGTTCTCGGTGGCGCAAGTACTCCGCCATCCCTCCTACCGGCACAAGGGAGGAGAGAAGGCGTGGGGTGGGTTTGATGCAGCCGATTCACATGTAACCAATCAAATGAGCCCCTGTCCTTGCCTTTAAAATGCGCTGCGCGAAGGCGTAATGAAAGTTTACACAGCTGACATGGAGGTCTACTGCCGCAGGCGGAGCGGAGCTCAGGAGACCGGCGCGGAGCGGAGACCGGCGAGCAGTGCGGACACGTCACCAAAACCTCACAGGCAGGCTTCCGGAATGTCAGACACATGAACGATGCAATAAATACCGAAAAAAACACTATTCAATGCTATGATCACAATCAGCACATACATATATCTCCATATCAACTGTCCCGTCACAGCTGATGTCAGATCAAAGGAGATTGGCACCGTTTGTGCTGATTGTGAGGTTTTGGTGATGTGCGCCAGCCAGCCAAACTTCCACTGCGCCAGCTCCGCTCCGCCTTGCGCTGAAAGTAGACGTGGTTTCAGATGGCGAGCTTTTGGCGCACCTCGGCGAAGCCTTTTGGCACGAAACCGTCACTGCGCCAAGCCGAATCTGTCAGCACCTCCCCCCGCTGCGCCACCACTCCCATCTCGGCGAACCTCCGCCTGCGAAACTTGGAAACTGTCCGCCTCTCCCGCTTCGCCGGTCGAAACTAGCTCTGCGCGGGGTTCGCCTCACTGCGCCACCCCGCGCTGCGCCGGGAAACTAGAGCCCCAGGTGTTTCAGCTCTGAGCAGCTTTCAGCACCACGGACAGAGCCTCAGCCGACTGCACTGGGACAATATGAAGCAGGTATTGATCCTCAGATACTTTTCAAAATAAAACACGAGGTATTTGTCAGTGTGCACAGGTGCAGGCTGCTGTTTACATGGCTGCCTGACTCTTTCTCTGCCAGCTGATCTGAGTTCAACACGACGCCGCCGGTTTTCTCGAGGGTCGTAGCATCAAAAGTAGAGGTGAGATCGCTTCGACCGTCTGATTCTGCAGGAAATTCTGAACATCTTTGGTATTTGCAGGCCCCATGCTGTCCACTTTTCCAGGGTTTTATTTGAACTGCTGATCTCCCTGCATGATGTATTTGTGGTTTTGAGTACCTGTGGTCTGCTAAATATAGTTTCACAGCTCCTCTCTCTTGCCTTTCTCCAAGAGCTCTGGCAGCACGGTTCGTTTAGCCAATCAGAAGAGAGAATCAGCACCCCTCCACTGATTGGCTGACTGGTTTCTGAGTGACATATGGTCGGGCCAATCACAGGCAAGCTCACTGGTAAACAGGAATTAGCATTTTATATGGATTCTCCTTGCATCCGTCTGTGGTGCAGCAACGTTTCTTCATCATGTTGCTAACTTGTTAGCTTGTTACCTGGGGAGTGGAGGCGGGCCGGCTAGTTTAAGTGGGCGGAGTCGCTGTATGTGTGACATCACAACAATGGAGAAAGTGCTGTCCGCTCGTTTTAAAGGGAGAGTTTCAAAAAACGGGCTGTGCGCATTTCTCCATTTATCACAGGTTTAATGCATGGGACAGTGTTTATGTGGCCCCGAGACCTTCCCTATCACCACAAAACAACCTAAACTGCATTTTTCATGCCATGGGGACTTTAATATGTGTGTGTTCTGTTTGAATTGTTGGTATGAAGAGCAAAAAACTGGATAATTTGGTTGTGAATGTTGAAAGCCGGGACATTTCAGTGTTTTATAGATATTTGTCGGGACTCAGGACATGCAGCTTGAAACTGGGACGATCCCAGACAAACCAGGACATCTGGTCTCCGCACCTTTTCACCAACAAACTGACTCGGCATAAACGGCGTGAGGTTTTAAGTTAGACTGAACTGCAGCTGCCGTGTCAACTGAGAACTTCTTCAGTCACTGTGATTGGTTCATGGGATTTAAATCACTTCACCTGCAGAAATCGGCTAACATGGAGATCATTTCTGACTGGAAAACGGAGAGGAAAAGTCGTTCAGTCTGAATATCATCGCTCAGTAACAATTTCTTCATGGAGGCTTTAAATTCAATCTCATCTTAAACGTCCAGTTCTTGAGTTTGTGCCTCTGCAGGTCACGCTGGCTTGGTGAGCTGAGCTGATGTCACCTGATAACTTTGGTGCCAACACTCATATTTCTAAAACTTTCTGTGTGTGTGTGTGTGTGTTTGTGTGTGTGTGTTATGTTGTCAAGAAATAATTTTGCCAATTTGGCACTGATTGATTTCAAGAGGCATCAACAAGGCGCGCACGCTGCAGGAAGCAGAGCGAGCTGAAAGACAACAAAGCGCGTTCCAAGGTAGGATATTGCATTTCCATCTATTATCTCCTCTCTGAAGTGTTTTCTTTCCTCACTTTGAGACGATAACCCTCCGCGTGTCAGGGGGAAACACACTCTTTGGAAGCGGCACACACACGCAGGCAGGAAGCGCAATGAGCCGGTCACCAGCAGTCAGCAGCGTGCCGCCAGGAAAATGATCTGGCATTAATAAGCCTTTTATTTTGAATGTGTTCTTTCTTTTTTAATTTCTCACAACAACAAAAAAAAGTCACTGCATGAAATAAAATGGATGAAAATTTGCATCAAAATGTGTCTGGACATGTAGTGTGTTCAAAACTTGACCAACTAAATGCCTCTTCTTTAAAATATAAATAAATAAAAATCAATAATTCATCCCAACATTAATTCTGCACAGAGGTTTTCATCCTTATAGGTGTATAATTAGGCAGCATTTAACAGTATTATCATTACATTGTATTTAGAGATTTTTTGGAATGCATGCACACACACACACACACACACACACACACACACGCATGCACTGATATGAAGAGTCAGTCATTACCTGTATTCTATCTTTATTTACAGTGAAAACATGACAGGTAGCCGACTGAGGTACAACTGAGGAATGATGCAAAATGAAATGGAATATTTTCCACGTACAATGTAAACAGTATACAGTTCACAGAATAGAGAACTCCATATTTGTGAATCTATACACACACACACACACACACACACACACACCCTCACAAAGCCCTGAGAAGGAGTTCAGGTTCAAGCTGCACTTTATTCTCCCTCCGAGGAAACGGGAGTGAAAGCAGCATCCACATTAAAACAAGAGAGAGTGTGTGTGTGTGTGTGTGTGTGTGTGTGTGTGTGTGTTTCCTTGCGCTGTTAAACTCTCCGAGGGTCACGAACAAAACAGCCGCTCCCCAACACACACACCACTCAGCCGCTATAGGTGCTGAATTAGCATTTAATGTCTGCACGTCCTCTTGGAATGAAACACTTGTTTAAAAAAAAGTCGAGTTCACCGTGTCGCCGTGTTGCCGTGCCGCTGTGTTGCCGCGGGCGCCGGCTCGCCCTCCCGCTGCACCGACATGAACGCCCCGCCGGCCTCCATTATCCCTCTGATTTTGCTTCTTATTTGTGTTGTGAACAAGCCCGCCGCAGACTCTCAGCCAACGCCGGCTGCTGCACGCCGACACCTTCACGTGTCCAGGTAAGTGTGTCGATGGTGTGATGTGATGATGAGGGGGCGGGGCGGGGCGGGGCGGGGCGGGGGGGTGAAGGCTCGGGCGGCGTGGCTCCAGGCTTTAGGCCCCGTCCGCCGATGAGTCGGAGATGGGGCGTGACCGTCGGAGCGCGGCTGTTCACAGCTGGCTGCGCTTCCCACGCTGACACCGAAACACTCCCCGCCCACGTCACGGCGAACGCGCACGGAGCGCCGCGTGATTCATGAAGCACGACCTTCGAACCGATATCTAAAGCTAAACAAAACATCAAACAGTCGACATGAGGAAAACACACGTGAGGCGTTCGAGAAGGCTGATCTTCCCCCAACATCACATCACTCAATACAGGCAAGAAAATACACATCCACACATTTTTTTTTTTCAACTTTTCATGCTCCTCTATTTTACATTTGTCCATTAATAAATGTTTGCAGCTGCATTTGAATTTTTTAATGTTATCGCCACATCAAGGCTGCTCCGGCTGAAATGCACATGAGTTGCACAGACGGCAGGTTGTTTTAAATTAAAGTTCCCTCTTATATCACAACCCCCCCCCCACCCACCCCCCTCTCTGCCCGCGAGCGTCTACTGAATATCGCCTGGGAATGCATTATTTATCACTTTATACATAACTTGGGCCGTTTTAAATTTAACTAAGTCCATAAATTTCAATGTATGTGATTTTAAAAACAAAAGGTTGGTATGCTCTCGATACTCAGCATGATTTATTGTCCTTATATCTCTTTTTTTTTTGTTGTTTTTTTTTTGTTTTGTTTTTTGCAACGTGCATATCTTTGGTAGGTTGGCTTTTACAAGAGTTCCCCTAAATTTCAGCGCAATAGGACAAGTGTGGAAGAATAAGCAAATGTGGTCTTTTTTTTTTTTTTGTGGTTTTCTTTTCTGTCTTGTCTCCATTTTGGCTTTCAGGCCCTGGGCGCCTTTTTTCATGTTGACTTTGCATTAACTTGTCGATGCGACTCACTTGCGAGCACATGCAGGACATAAAGCGGCTTCTTAGGCTCTGCACTTCGCTGGATGCGGTTCCATTCAGGCGCATTAAGTTGCTGCTTTGTTGCAATTTGCATCCGGTTGCAAATTAAAACTATCAAACTATCACCTCAAATCACCTCCGGTCTACTGGACTGAAATTTTACAAAGGGCTTTCCCTTCGTGCACAACAGTTTCTATTATATTCTACATTCTATTTTATTGTTTTTCATCTTGTTTTTTATATTTTATTCAGTATCTTATTCTTGAGTTATTTTATTATTGCTGTGTCTTTATTGTTTTAAATCATTCCATATTGTTTTTTTATATATATTTTATTCAGTATTTTATTTTATTTTATTTTATTTTATTTTATTTTATTTTTATTTATTTATTTATTTATTTATTTATTTATTTATTTATTTTAAATTAACCATATTTTATGAGTGTGCATCGGTCTCCTTGTCCTTTCACTTCTTATTTTAGGCTTATTTGTCAATCAAGATGTAAAGCACCTTGAATATCATGCATTTGTTTGAAAGGTGCTATATAAATAAAATTTGATTGATTGATTGAACAGTGTGCTACAGAAACAGAGCTATAAAACTGCAGTTAGACCTCGGAGGCCTCGGCACAGAAACTCTCCTGACTTGCAGATCCTGTCCTGCCTGTTTGGTAACCATGGTGATTAGGCTTCAGACCTGGTTTTAGAAAACTGTCCTCACAGATCAACAGTTTCTAAAGCCGGAGATCAGACGACACAAGGTTTTAAAATCCTAACACTGAATAATTTTTGAATCGGAGTTGCAAAACATCGGCGGCACATCGGGAGAATCTCTAATCTCAGACATGCTCACGCTGCAAGAGGTGAAAATAATCTCATCACACACTGCAGGATGTTGTTGAGATTATCACGCCAGAGGGAGCAGTACACCACCTCTCCCTCTCTCTCTCTCTCTCTCTCTCTCTCTCTCTCTCTCTCTCCTCAGCTCTCCTCTCTGTCTGTACGGTCATGAGACGTCCTCAAAAACACGTTTTATCCAGGGCGGTCGTGTTCTTGCCACATGATATCAACACACCTCTCCTCCATCTCACCTGTCCAGCACACCTGTACACCTGCTGGTTGTCGTGGTGACCATCGGTCCCAGCTGACGTCCCAGAGCTGATTTCTCCTCCGAATGTCAGGAGGGTTAAATCGGGATTAACTCCTGCAGTCTGAGCCCGCTCCAAGTCAACGTGTCCAATCCTAACTTGAGGTCAGACTTGACTCTGTAACATGAAACTGGGGAAAATCCTAATCTTAGCCTCGTAGCCCTGGGATTTATACACACTCCAGCTACCGGAGTAAACACACCAAACAGAGGCGGTGTATGAAAACGTCCATAGCCGCCTGTTTTTCAGTTTTTTAGTTTTTTTTTTTTTGCAGACACAGTGGATGTGCCGGTGTGAAAATGAACACCGCTGCTTATTGATCGTTCCCCGTCTCCCCACAACGGGAGGATTTGCTCCAAACACAACATCGCCGCAGGATTATTCCTTGTCAAACCACCGAGGCTCGAACACCCCGCCGTCTCAGATCTTGTTGACATTGCATGAGCGGATACAAACTGATCTGAGAAAAGGTTCCTGGCACAGTTTTTGTGGAGAAGTAAAAAAAAAAAAAAAAAAAGAAGAAGCGGATAGATATATTAGCTGTTTAAGGCACAGTTGGCCATTTTGATGCCGGCTGATTCAGACAAGCTCTGACACGAGTGATGATTAAGGATCTAATTAGGACGCCTCCTGGGCCCGTCCGACTGAGAGGAGACCCCGAGGCTGACCCAAACCTCACCGAGGAGGGGGGGCGGCTACAAATCCCAACTGGCCCAGGAACGCCTCGGGAACGCCTCGGGAACACTTCGGGACCCCCCAGAGGACGCCCAGGCCGCCCCGCTAAGCGACCCGGTCCCAGATGGACCGCGGATGATGGAGACGTGGGGGTTTTAACAGCGGGGAGCATCTCTTGCAGTATTTCTCAATTGCTAAGACACATTTCTTGAAACCCTCCGTCCTTTTCTCTAAACTGTAAACACGAAACCCAACCCAAAAACCAAACTATCGCCTCAAAACAGTCCCAACGGCGCTCAGCCCCCGAGTCGATCCAAATGAAAAACACCACTGAACAGTCATTACACACAACATGGAAAAAAAGGAACACACAATGATCAGATGATGAATCAAATATTTATTGTTCAATTTAGGTAAATGCAATTTGCAACACAAAAATCCTTTTTACCACTCCCTCCCGGGCTCCCTGAACTGGCTTACAGTTTTTCCCAATTTTTCCCGAACACATTTCTTGAAACCTCCACCCATTTTCTCAAAACCTTAAACACTAATCCAAAAACTCAAACCACATTCACAAAACCTCAGACTTTTCTATCAAAATCAAACTATCACCTCAAAACCAGTTCTCCTGTGTTCAAAACCAAACAATGTGTTCAGGTCATAAACACAGCAGGTAAAAATATAGTCACCTCAGAGCATTCATAAGACACTACATCAAATAATTTAGGACACAGCAACCAGGACATTTAGTTAGCAGAAAATGTTTATTGTAAATGCATTTAGCAAAATAATATAGTCAAAGCAATATCTAGACTACATTCAGCACTTTCAAAACAAAAAAATAAAACTAAATGAAAAGCACGTTACTGCACAAAGTCACTGAGATTCATTCTCCAACATCATGTCTTTGTTGGGGGGCTGGCCAGAGCACTTCATCCATGTCACAGGCAATATTTACTCCAACTGGGTTGGACTCTTTGTCCTACTTCCCTCATTGTCATCCCATGAACAAGGACATGGTGTACAATAGTTGCCAAAATTTCATCAGTGATGATAGTTCTTGGCCTCTTCCTCACCCCCTTCTTCCTCGTCCACCACCTCTCATATGTACTCTTCCTCCTCATCCTCTCTGTATGTTTCTGTCTACTGTAGATGGATGCACATGTGCCACCTGTGCACTCTGAACTGACTTTTATCCTGCCCAGTCGGTCTGATCACATCATTAGAAACGTGTGTTCAGTTTTGAGTTGTTGTGTGTAAAAGGTGACAGCTGTGTTGGAGTTGTGTTCACATTTAGCTGTCAGTGTTTACAGTTTTGCAACGCGAGCGTATGACAATGTGAAATGTGTTTAGTGACTGAGGATGTTTAAGGTTTAGCAAAAAAAAAAAGAGCGGATGAGTTTTGCAGATTCTGTCCAAGTACCTGAACAGTGTTTAAGGTTTGGTGTTTGATTGGAAAAATGAGTTTAGGCCGCTGAGAATTTGGTTCAGAGATTGGAGTTTAGTGTTTTAGCAACTGAGAAAAACTGTAAGTGGTGACACCTGTGCTTTAGGTGAGTTTCACTTTGGCTCCCCGTGCTCACAATTATGCAACACAAGTGCATCACAGTGAGAAAATGTGCATAAACTTGTCAAAGAAGTGCAAAGTGTGTTTTAGTGGCTGAGAATACGTCTGCGAGTTGTGTCTAACTCTGTGAAAAGAGTGACCGATTCAATAAATGGGTTCAGAGAAGAGGGTTTAGTGTTTTAGCAATTGAGAAATACTGTAATCTGGAGAATCTCCGTTGTACTGGTTTTAGTTTTTTTTTAGTTTTTTTATTGTTTGCACGGCTCCAAAGAGTTGAATTAGCTCTGATTTCAGGGGAAGGACTCGGCTTTCCAGAGTAGCCCTGCCAGCCGCTCGGCTGTGTGTGTGCCGCAGCATCCTCTCCGCCGCGCCGGTGACATTCCCGCAGGATGATGAGTAAAAATAACCCTGTGAAGCTGGGAAACAGAAATTGCTTTGCCAGCGATTGTTGTCGAGGCAGAGAAACGGCATGAATTATGGAGAGAGATCTAATATTTAGAAAGGTTAAGAACAATGTTCCTGCGCGCTGCACTTCATCGGCGAGGCCCCGTCTGACAGGAGCAACCACAGCCCTCTGCACGTGTGTGTGTGTGTGTGTGTGTGTGTGTGCCTTTGAGAGAGAGAGGGAGAGCGTGGGTGGGTTGGTGTGTGTGTGTGTGTGTGTGTGTGTGTGTGTGAGGGAGAGAGAGAAGGGGTTGGCTTCTGCTTGTGTGTGTCTGTGCGAGTATATTTCTGCATGTGAGACGAGCAAAAGTGTGTTTTTGTGTAAGAGAGACAGAGAGAGAGAGTGGGTGGGTGGGTTAGTGTGTGTGTGTGTGTGTGTGTCTTTGAGGGAGAATTTGTGTGTGTGTCTGAGAGGAATGAACAAGTGTGTGTGTGAGAGAGAAAAGCATGAGGAGAAAAAGTGAGAGTGAGTGGGTTGGGTTTTGTGTGTGTGGCTTCGTTTTATTGTGTGTGAGAGGAAAGTGTGTGTGTATGAGAGAGAAAAGAGGGAGAGATAATTTCTGTGTGTGTGTGTGTGTGTGTGTGTGTGTGTAGAGTTAGGGAGCGATGAAGACAGGGGGACAAAAGAGGATGTGCTGGTAGAAAGATGTGGATTCATATTTCATCACAGCCACCGGGGCTCCGAAGACAAGGAAACAGTGTGTGTGTGTGTGTGTGTGTGTGTGTGTGTGTGTGAAGAGCACAGATGGATACATGCATAATCGACAACACTAAAGAGTAATGCCTCCCTCACTCTGCTCTGATCACACGCCCGCAGGCGCCCGGCGGGAGGGGCGGAGCTTAACAGCCTCAGCAAAGGTCAAAGGCAAAACCACCTGAGGTCTCCACGGTAACCAGCCATTAGCCTCATCCTCCGAGATCAATTTTTTTTTTTTTTTTTTCAAACAAGGTGAAAGTTTAAAAAAAAAAAAAAAATGCAAGTGGAACGAGAGAATCCCACCTGTTTCCAGTGCAATTTTATTTTATTTTATTTTATTTTATTTTATTTTATTTTATTTTATTTTATTTTGCTTTTATTTTGCTTTTATTTTGCTTTTATTTTGTTTTATTTTATTTTGTTTTATTTTATTTTATTTTGTTTTATTTTGTTTTATTTTATTTTATTTTCCTTGGATCAATAAGGCGGATCAGCTGCTAGGATCAATAAAATGACACTAACGTGGAGATGTTGGTCGTGTCTTGTGGTTTGGACGCCCTCGGCTGAAATGTTTGTACATGAACGCTGCGTTGGAAAAAAAAAAAGACAAAATAAATCAATAAAAATTAAATTAACATTTTTACTACATGAATATAAAGTTCTGAAGCAGACAACTTCACTATGTACTGTATGATTTAAATATAATACAGTACAATATGTAAAATATACTGTAAAACTCATAATCAGAGCCTGATGGGATTCATATTGAGGATTATAAACTCTTTAGAATTTTTTTTTTTTTTTTTTTTTTTAGTCCCGCTCAGATTCCAATCCCTGGGCTTTGAATATCAGCTGATTTAAATTTATTCCACAGTGATTTATTTG
Organism: Myripristis murdjan; assembly: GCF_902150065.1. Classification (NCBI taxonomy): domain Eukaryota; kingdom Metazoa; phylum Chordata; class Actinopteri; order Holocentriformes; family Holocentridae; genus Myripristis; species Myripristis murdjan. The sequence goes on along the minus strand of NC_043983.1, from coordinate 33,967,767 downwards.
AACTGCAGGTAAAAGTGGCTTCACATGCAAACAGGTGTAGGAGTGCAAATTGCTATGGCAACTCGTTAGCGTTGTGAAAAACAATATCAATATCACAGAATTATCCACTTGGACTGCAGTACCGGCACTCACCACTGTGGCGCTGTAACGTCACCAGTTGGCTGCTGTGTGTGTTTGTTCCTCAGCACAGGTGAGTGTGTTGTGTCACTCCTGACCCATTTTCTTTCTTTCTTTCTTTTTTTTTTTTTTTATTCACACACAAAACACACAGAGACAATCACCAGGGGGTGACATACTTTCAAGGACAAAATCTCACAATATCACATTACATAAATATATTAAAAAGAGCAAATAAATTCAAAGTTTTAAAGGCTTTCGCATTTATGGAGTGTCTAATGGCCCTAATATATTGCTTGACTTCATTTTCAAAAATGCAGAAGAGTGGGTTTTGGTTGGGGTAGCGACATTTGTGCTCGTAACCCATGATGCTCAGCAGCAGTTGGCCTCCGCTCCGTAACGTCAGGTAACGCAGGAGAAATAGTCCATAATATCAAATTATCAGATGGGTCATGTTTCTAAATAAAGGCATAGAACATCTAATAATTAAATGGATCAGATTTTATTGATTCAGTGACACAAAAAGCGATGCATCTCGATTTAATCCCAAAATCAGATCTATTCACGGCGCCTCTACTGATGCAGGAGTGTGTCCATGTATCGATACGAATCAGTTAATCTTCCCTTCCCTATCAGATTAATTCATTTTAGATACATTTTATAATATTAATGGTCAGTGCATCCCTTATTATGATTATTGGAATGGACTGTAATCTGCAACATTTACAGTGCACAGTTTGGTGAAGTGAGGAGGACGGAGCTCAACTTACTGATTAATGCTATGGATCGATAACACACACACACACACACACACACACACACACACACAGTCCCTCCACACTGTATGACCACCAGAGCATTTTCCCCCTGACAGCACACTGCACTGGGGCTTGTACCTTTCCTCCTTGTGTTTACCCACACACACACACACATGCAAACACACAGGCACATGCACATGCACACAACACCACACACACACACACACACACACACACACAGCTCCCTTACGATCCATCTGACAGCCCATTCATCACCGGCTCTATTTTTAGAGCTTTAATTAGCTGCACACTTAAAGCAGTGGCCCTCTGCACTCAGCTAACATTTACCTACAAGCACGCCTCGGAAGTGTGTGTGTGTGTGTGTGTGTGTGGGTGGATGTATGTATGCAAGCATGTTCACGCGTACACGTGTTGTGGATCAGTGGCACACTACAACTCCCATCAGGGTTGGTGAGTTTTAAAGAGCAATCCAAACGGGAGCAACAAGGTGGATTAATTACTTTCACTTGCCAATTAAAGCTGATGTGATAGAACAAAGTGCCTGCTGGGAAGTAGCCCCATGCTGGATGCCCTCTGCCACACACACACACACACACACACACACACACACACACACAAACAAATCACCCACACAGTCACACGGACTCTCCAAGCGCAGCGAGTGTGTTTCCACTCCGACTGTACTCATTATGTGATTGGAATTGGATTCAAAGATGCTGGACTGGAGTCAGAAGGAAAGGAGAAAAAAAAAAGTTAAATCATTTGTGCAGCTGCAACATTATTGATTACACCTCCTCTCTCTCTCTGTCCTCCTGCACGAGTTTCCAGCACAGCCTCCTCGACGTACGGTGGCCTGTGAGCGCCATAAACACCACAGCGATGTGCACATCCCCGGAGGACTGACTTCACTTTGACAGATTTTTGTTTGTCTGACATTTGAATTGATGACGTTTTAATTTCAGCACAAACATTTGACCACTTGCTTTTCCATGCAAAGCTTCTCATATTGCATGCTTCACATTCACACACACATTTACACACTAAAATAAACCTCACAGATGTGCATTTCAAATCAGACAGCTTCTGAGTCGCTGTAAGGTTTATTTTTCCACTTTGATGGAGCCAGGCTAATGACTCCCATTGATTTCAAGTCTTTATGCTAAGCTAACAGGAAATGCGACCCATAGGAGCTGAACCAGTGGACGTACAGAAGTGAGAATGGTGTCCAACATCTGGTGTCAGTCTGGGCAGGTGGACTGAAAAGGCTGTTTTGCCCAAAATGTTGGAATATTCCTTTAAGAAAACTGTTTGAATAACAGTTCGCACAGTCATGTGGTTAATATGAACCATTTAACTTGATAACATACTTCAAAAAGGCTTTACCATGCCGAAATTAAACATTAAATCTTGTCATCACCGTGGAAAATACTGGAACAATGATAACAGTCGCAATAATTTGTCATTTACTTTCCTCACAGATTTTATTTTGTGCTATGAGGCTGTAAAAATCTCACTAATTGCATCTTTAACAAAAAGCACCGGCCAACTTTTGATCAGGAAAACCCCAAAGTGTAAAAACTGTGAATCTTGATTTTTCTGTGGGTGTTTTTTTTTCTTTTCTTTTTTTTTTTTTTTTTTTTTTTGTTTTGGGTGCATCTGTCTTTCTTCCTGCATGTGGCACTCTGTTTCAAACACTTTCTGAATTTCTGATGCAAGAACAGCCTGAACGAAAGGTGGCTGAGCGACACACAGGTGAGGCAAACACAACCTGAGAGCAACCTCGCGTCGCGTCGCAGCCGCTCACCGCTGCCGCTCTCTAAAAACCAAAAACACCAAACAAAAAGAAAAGAAGAAGAAGAAGAAGCGCGAGGAGGTATATATTTAAAGTGGCTGCTGAGACACAAAATGTTGAGGTGCTGTCTTTGTGTCCCGCACAGTGTGTTGCTGCTCTACGTGTGTGTGTGTGTGTGTGTGTGTGTGTGTCACAGGGGAGATCACTCCCATTCACCGTCAGTGGAGGCGATAAACACCGGGTGATTACTCCCGCTGGGGGACCAGAGGGGAAATCAGCCGGGGCTCAGTGAGGCGGTGCTGCTGCTACAGTTTTCAAGGTGTAGAGGTGCAGCACACACACACACACACACACACACACACACACACTCGATGCATCCAGGCTTGCTTGCACACAGGGGACAGAGCAGCGTATTGGTTTGCTGATGTATGACATTAAACATCTTCCTTTCATTAAAGCTGGGATCAGGTCAGTGTCATCCTCCTCTGATATGATGATATGATTCAGTTTGATTGATTATATATGAATCCCCACATATTGATTACATACATATATACTGTAGAAGTAATCAATAGCCTGGGTTTCTTTGGAAACTCTAAGCTGAACTGATGCTAATGAGACAATTTGATCAGATCCACAGGGGTGTATGCACAAGTTTACTTTACCAGCTCCACCTGCACAATCTAATCTAATCCAGTCTAATCCAGCTGTTGTGCCATAAAGTTTCCTCTCCTGCTGTAATGCTCAGCTTGTCTTGTTGTCACGGTAACAGAGGTGTTCATTCACTTCTATGTTTGGCATTGAGCTCATAGTTAGTGCTGCACTTTACTGACAGCTGTTTCCACTATTTTGTCCTCCTTCTTTGTATATAAATAGGGAGGGACAAAAAATCAGAAACCCCTCTCAGTATAATGCAGTCCAGTGCAAGACCTCTGCAAACTAAAACCTCAGTAATAAACACAGAATTAAAGTGACACATTCTGCACAATGTCAACACAAACTTTGTTTATGGCACACTTTGTTTATGGCACTTTGTTCGTGTGCCATAAACTTTGTTTATGGCACACTTTGTTTATGGCACTTTGTTCGTGTGCCATATACTTTGTTTATGGCACACATCCAGAGAAATCCAAAAAAAATCAGGAAAAAGGTTCATAAAAAGGCAAAGCTGACCAAAAAAAGTTGAAATGACACAATGAATAAATCGTGGGCTATTACACAAAACAAGGAAACATATATTTGAACTAAAAAAGGGCATTCAAATGAAACAACAGGTGTATTATTTTGGTTGAATTTATTTTTCTATTTAATTCTCTCTTTTTTTTTTAGGCTGTTGTGATGGATGTTACGGTTCCTGAAACATGTGCATGTGTGTATGTAGACCTTTTCTGATGTGCATGCAGCTTGTTTTCGCTTTATTTTTCCAATTAAATTATTTGAATAAATCTTATTTTCCGTGGTTTTTTTTTCACCAATGTGGCGCAGCATCAGCTGCAGTTACATGGACGATATTTCCTCAACCTGAAATCTCTCTGATCAGAGATTCTGATAAGATGTGAGTTTACCTGCAAAGCACTGGACATACAAATATAATAAAGGCTGAGTGATGTGGGCCAGCAGTGGCGCCCCCATCAGGTTGTCTGTCAGACTGTAAAAATGAAACCTTGCTGCTGGTTTGGGCTTTTATTCTTGTAACAGGAAGCCTTCAGACTTCTCCAGCAGCGTTTTGATTTGCTCGATGGTTTGCTGGACTTCGCTGTTTTCAGCGACTCATGGTTTCCATGGAGCCGCTCGACAATCCTTTACAGATTTAATCTTTTCAACACAAAAAGTTGCCACGAAGCAGTTGTGTTTTGGTGCTGCTGTGTTTCTTCCCTCTGATCAGGCTGGTCTCTTTTGACTGAAGCAGTCCCAGCAAACAGGCCTGCAATGGCCCTTTACAGGCCCACTTAGGGCAGCCCGCGCAGGCCCCCTGAGAATTTGCTCATTGGCAAAACGTTGGCCCGTCAGTGCTGGTCCCGCATGGGCAGCCCTCATTAACCCCTAAGGAAGCCTGCACTGGCCCTGTATGGGCCCACTTAGGGCTACAGGGGCACAGCAGGCAGCCTTTACCTAGCCTTCAGGAAGCCCTCACTGCCCTCACTAGGCCCACACTGATTTTGCAGTTAAATTAATCTACAACAATAAATCATAAACATTTTTCATTCAGTGTAATGTGTGTGTATTTAATAAATGAATTGATTTGAATCCTTTTGACTATTGAACATTTTTGACAATGCATACATCAATGACCGCATCCATTTTAGATGTATGGAACTCCCAAAGGAAACTACACTAGTAGCTGAAATACATTTATGTGTGGAACTGATTTATTGTTGTACAAGTCTAGCAAGTGATTGTGCCATGTCAGCTCCTCCCTAGTCAGTCTTCATTCTGATTGGCTGTTTGATTTAAAAAAAAAAGTGATTGATGTCATAGTGTTTTTTTTTTTTTTTTTTCCTAAAAAAAAGTTTGGCTGTTTTCTTCTTCTAAAACCACTCAGTCCATCTTATTAGCTCTTTTTACAGCTGCTCAGTTCCCTTGGGATTCCATGTGAAAAAGGCAGTGGCAGCTGAGAAAAAAAATACACACACACTCACACACACTCACACACACACACACACACACACAGATAACCTCTCACAAAGCAGGTGTTGGGCCTGAACGTGTTATAAAAAGTCATTTCTGTGTGCTGCTCTCAGCCTCGCTCTTACAGGAATGTTGCTGTTCTCTCGGCTTCTGATACCAATAATCTAGCAGCCGGCGGCTCCTCTGAAAGGGGATTTGAGGCTCGGGTAGAATAGCTTTTCCCCGTCTGCCCTCTCGGTTCGCCGCTGTCAGGGCGATCCGAGCCACGATCAAAACCGAGAGAGACAAAATAAATTGAGTAATGCGTCCTCTGTCATCGGGCGGCGGCCTGCTGCTTCTTCTCCGGCGAGGATGACGAGGCGAGGAAGAGGGAAAGCAGACGACAGCAGGAACAGATCAGGATGCAGCTCCTGCCTGTGACCTGAGTCCACATCAGCTTCATTAGTCACGATGCTCTGCAGTGAACAGGTGAGACAACAAATAAAGGAAAGGAAAACGGCAGGGACCAAGTTCAGACATTTTGCGGGGTCGCACATGATGAGTCTCGTCTGAGCCGGCGAGTTTTCAGGATTACAGATGAAATCTGCTGTTAGAGCGCCGACGGGAATCCCAGCATGCAAAGCTGCAAAGATCTGATCCCATCACAGTCTGAATCTCAGCAGTTTGTTGAATCTCGATCTGCAACTCAAAACAAACTTTAGAACACTGCAAAAATAACACTGCAAACTTTTATTTTATATTCTTCTTCCTCTTCTTAGTAGTAGTAGTCTTACTTGTAGTGGTAGTAGAAGTAATAGTAATTTTTGTGTCGTGGTGCGACACAATCATGAAATAGTCTGGGACAGTTTATGGTCACAAATTAGGTCGAAGACATTTTTCTCATTTACGTGCATGCTTATGTTCACATTGTTTACAAAGGAAAATAAAGTAAAACTAAGTGATTAAATATTAATGTTGCACACTTAACAAGCCCATCGGAGGCATTTAAACCTTAGTTTCAACCTTTCAGATCTCAGTTTTCAACTTTTCAGCTTCATTTTTAACCATTTTTAACTCCAAATTTCAACGTTAGCCGTACAGATTCAGTCATTTCACGTCTTCATCAGAAACGTCTCAGTCACTGCCCGGTTTCCCCGACAGAAAACACACTCAGAGGTAAAAGGTGAAAGATGACAGCTCCTGCTCATAAATCCACAGACCAGCCTGGGGCGTGAACACATTTTAAAACAGTTTCTTACTTCATCAGCTAACGAGCTAAGAAGATAACGAGCTAATGATCAGCTAACGAGTGAACGTTCATGCACAAACGTCACGCCGGACCTGATAAGTGATAAACGCTTCTCGTTGTGACGCCTCGGCGATGCAGAACGTGACACTGACGCTGTTTCCTCGGGTCTTTAACACACTTTGGCACGGTATCGAGTTGAAATGTCTTCTGAGAGCAGCAGGTAGCCTCCTCGTAGCGGTGAGAAGCTTTTTCTTTTTCGTTTGGTTTACCGTTTTCTCTGGTTTACGTTGTGGAGACGGCTCAGGCACCTCGGGCTTATTTTGTTTGATTTAGTGGTTAAAAAAGTTCCTTCCAGCTTGTTTCTAACATCTTCTCCAAGACGGTCCTCCTTTAAGTTGAGTTTTAAAGTAAAGCGACCTCTAGTGGTCTTTTAAATAACAACACTGCGGTGTGAGGTCGATGGCAGGGTGGTGGACACTTTCACTCAGGTAACCCAGGTTGAAATCCAAGCTAGACTAGTGTTCATTTTTGATAATAATTCATTAATAATTTGTAATGTTCATAACCTTAACCCTGACCTTTTCCTAACCTTAACCACCCAGATAAACCTTTCCCTTACCTGAACAAGAACCTTTTCCAGCCTAACTGAGTATTTTGCTGGTTCACCTGCACAGGAAAAGGTCAGGTCGTGTTTGAGGGTTTGAACCGACAACCTGTGAGGTCGTGTGGATCAGAGGACTCGTCTTTTTCACGGCTTCCTCTGTTGTGGCGCTGGTCGTCCTTGAGAGTTGAGAAGGAGGCTGTCAGGTTTCCATAACACCATCAAATAAAGCAAAATGCCACAAAAAAAAAAAAAAAAAAAAAAAAAAAAAAATAGAAATATGACAGGTGTCAAAATGTGCGACCTGGTAGCTTAATGGGTTTAGCACACCGCCGGGTGCAGCGGGACGCGGCCTCATCATCACCGCGCTGTGTTAATTAAAGCTCCGCAGATTTAACACCTTGTCCACACACACACACACACACACACGCACGTCAGTGCAGTGGACAGCACAGATGTGTCGACACGGCGTTCGCACCTGCGGAACTTTGTAAATTAAGACCCGAGGCTGAAACTCTCCTTCTAATAAACTGAAACCAGATGAAAACCGGCTTTACAAACACACTCACAGCCAAAAACTAATCATGTCTGCAACGCGTGCTTATTCAACATTTTTTTAGCTTTTTCCAGTGATCACTCATGCACTCTGGTACCATGTAACTTTAATAACTTATTTTCATTAGTTAACAGTTTGTGCAGTGAACCGTCTGACCAGAGGAGGCGCTATAAGGCGAATAATCTCCCTCACGTTTATGAATTATGAAATTATGAAATTATGAAAGGAACAGCCTATATGAGTCCAGTGTTCATATCCAAAGTAGTTTTATTGTGAAGCAGCAGACCCAACAAAGTAGAAGCAGGTGAGCTTTTATTGTGAAATCTTGAAATGACAGAAAGTAGACCCAACAGAGTAGAAGCAGGTGAGCTTTTATTGTGAAATCTGGAAATGACCCAAGTAAGTAGACCCAACAAAGTAGAAGCAGGTGAGCTTTTATTGTGAAATCTGGAAATGACCCAAGTAAGTAGACCAACAAAGTAGAAGCAGGTGAGGTTTTATTGTGAAATCTGGAAATGACAGAAAGCAGACCCAACAGAGTAGAAGCAGGTGAGCTTTTATTGTGAAACCTTGAAATGACCCAAGTAAGTAGACCCAACAAAGTAGAAGCAGGTGAGCTTTTATTGTGAAATCTGGAAATGACAGAAAGGAGACCCAACAAAGTAGAAGCAGGTGAGCTTTTATTGTGGAATCTGGAAATGACCCAAGTAAGTAGACCCAACAAAGTAGAAGCAGGTGAGCTTTTATTGTGAAATCTGGAAATGACAGAAAGCAGGCCCAACAGGGTAGAAGCAGGTGAGCTTTTATTGTGAAATCTGGAAATGACCCAAGTAAGTAGACCCAACAAAGTAGAAGCAGGTGAGCTTTTATTGTGAAATCTGGAAATGACCTAAGTAAGTAGACCCAACAAAGTAGAAGAAGGAGAGCTTTTATTGTGAAATCTCGAAATGACAGAAAGCAGACCCAACAAAGTAGAAGCAGGTGAGCTTTTATTGTGAAATCTGGAAATGGCCCAAGTAAGTAGACCCAACAAAGTAGAAGCAAGTGAGCTTTTATTGTGAAATCTGGAAATGACCCAAGTGAGTAGACTCAACAAAGTAGAAGCAGGTGAGCTTTTATTGTGAAATCTGGAAATGACCCAAGTAAGCAGACCCAACAAAGTAGAAGCAGGTGAGCTTTTATTGTGAAATATGGAAATGACAGAAAGCAGACCCAACAAAGTAGAAGCAGGAGACCTTTTATTGTGAAATCTGGAAATGACAGCATGCAGACCCAACAGAGTAGAAGCAGGTGAGCTTTTATTGTGAAAGCTCACCCGCTAATCACCTGTTGTCTTTGATAGATCTGATTTAAAATGGAGTGAAGGACAAAACTCAAAACTGGACTTAAAAAAGTACAGACTTAAAAAAAAATACTCCAAAAAGTACAAGTACACGAAAAAGTTCCTTAGTTGCAGTAATGTGAGTAAATGTAATTAGTTACTGCCTCCTCTGCATTTTATGTGATTAAATTGTTTGGATTTTGTGTCATTTTGTTTTATTAACCTTTAGGAATAAATTTGCAACAGCGTCCTGGCACTGGCAGTTTGTCAATAAAGAGGAAATATTTCAGGGAAAATTAATCATGTGGGCTTTAGGAAAAAAAATGAAACCCTGATTCTCCAAAGGCTCACAAAAAAAAACAAAAAAACAAAACAGTAAATTAAAAATCGAACCAAACCAGCGCCTTATTGGTCGATTCTCTGTGACACGACCTGCACGCTGATTGGGCCGATATCCGGTCAACGATAAAAGGTCAGTATTGACGAAGTGATCTGGCGGCTTCGAGAGAGGAGTACGGAAGCCCGTTAGGGTCAAAAAGCAGGACGGAGGCGCCTGGAGAAAGACGAGTTTACAGTCAGACACAGAGACGCCGTGATAGAACAGAGACAGATAATCAATCAGTAATCTCTCGGAGCCGGGAGATAATTAGTCGACGGCGGTGATGATGAGTGTCGGCGGAGGACGGGATGAGAGGGAGTGAAATAATTATCTCATTAGTGCTCGTCCATTATTCCAGACGGCGGCGGTTTCTCCTCCCACAGCTGCGACTTTCAAGTTCAACAGGCCAGAATCCAGTTTAGGAGATGAAAGCTCCAACGCCGCGGTTTCTAATGGCAGCAGATGCTTTGTGTGTGTGTGTGTGTGTGTGTGTGTGTGTGTGTGTGTGTGTGTGTGTGGTCTGACCAGTTTAAAAAAAATGGATCAAAGCAGATGCAGATATTTTGTGCCACTATTTATTTTTTTTTTATTTTGATATGTCATGATTAAAAAAAACAAAATCAGTAGAAGTAGTTTTTCCCCCATGAATTAAAGTGGAAAAGTGGATAAACCTTTTAAACAAAGTTATTAGGACGGTTTTAAATTCTTTAATTGGTTTCTAAATTTTCTAAAGACCGACTGAAAGTTGAGCTTCATATTTTTCTGATCGCCCAATGTTTTTTTTTTTTTTTAAATTTATTTTAATTAATTAATTTATTATTTTTTTTATTATTTTTAATTATTTTTGTCTTCACTTGTTTGTATTCGCTCTTTCGTGTACATGGAGGCGGGACGGCGAGGGTGTGTTTTCATCAGAACCCACTCTGGTTGAAATGTGCCAGTTTGTCCTGATGGTGGCGCTGTGGAGTCCTTTGCAAACTCCTCTGCAGTTTCCTTCACCTGACAGCGGTGTGTGTGGAGTTTAACGGAGACCGCTAACTAACTAAAACTACATCTGTGACAAAAATACCTTTTTCTGAGAAAGAAATTATGAAATATGACATAATCGTCAACAAATAAAAACAAGACGAAAACGACAAGATGATTTGACAAGATAAACACAAATCCCTCGCCTCGGTTTGGAAGGAGCCAATCACGAGTCTGGAAAACACACACACACACACACACACACACATACACACACACACACACCTAACCAGCAGACGAGTCTCATTAAAATCAGCTGAACGTGTGGGGAAAATAAAATAAATAAAAAGCTGACTAACATCCGGACAAACCTTCACGTTGGACAGAAAAAAGGTAATGAGGGAAGTGGTGTCAGCTGTCAGTTCAGCGGCACAGGTCACGGGCAGATAATCTAATGAGGAAATTACAGAGAAAAATCATTCAGTACCATTAGACTACAACATTAGACTCAAACTAAATTCAAATGACCCAAATATGAGTAAAACCAGTCAAAAGTAGTAATAATAATGATAATAATAATTTGGTTATCTCCAGTCTCCAGTTTGTCTTCACTTCTTTACCATCAAATTTATTTGTGCTAAATAGTTTGGGTTTTTAATCCCTTACTGCCTGAATTTATTCACAATTATCTACAAAAATAAATTGTTTGTGCTTTTGCCGTGAAGCAGATGCTAAATTATTGGTGGTAGAGTGCTTCCAATACAATTCTTGGTACCGTATTTCACCAATTAATCGCCCGGCCGCCTGGTTCTTTTAAGCGCCTGGGGTCTGCACCCATTTTGCGTATTAAACGCCCACCCGAATAACCGCCGGGGCGATTATTTGCATCATAATGAGGTAACCCAAAAGAAGGCTATTCACCTTATTTTTTGCAGAAGTAAACAGTTAGCCCACAATAACTGTGTGGCGCTTCCATTTTCTGTTAAAATAAGAGAGCTAGCTAACGTTAGAAAAAAAGGGTGTACCGTAATCTTAAATCGACCGATTGTAAATATGTTGGACAGTAACTGTCATCACAATAATGGCCTGGTGCAGGTCTGTGCAAAAATAAATAAAGGCCTGCAGCGAATAGCCGCCTGGTTCTTTTAAACGCCCGGGGTCCAAGTTGATTTTGCGAATTAAACGCCCGGGCAATTAATTGGTGAAATACGGTATGTGTGAAATGTGCATCAACAGCATCAGTGGGACACACACACCACCTCGGCTGCAGACCGGAAGTGGTTTGAGGTGAATTCTTGACAATAGTCTACAAGGGGTTAAAACTCTGACTATAGCTGTGTTCTACAAAATCCATGTATTATACATTACTCACAAAAAGTTAGGGATATTCGGCTTTCGGGTGAAATTTCAGGATGAACCTAAAATGCATTCTAACCTTTACAGGTGAACTTAATGTGACCTTCTGTAAACTTTTGAATGCACATGTCCAACTGTTCAGTGTTTCAGTACTTTTTGCACAAGTTGCTGTTCTCTAACAAGGAGTTTAACGGCAAAATTCACATCAGGTGTTTGATGCTCCAGCTCATCGAGGTCGTATCATTAGGGAACGGCTGCTGGAGACTGGGGTACCTCAGATGGAGTGGCCTGCACTTTCTCAGACCTGAATCCCATAGAAAACCTATGGGATCAGCTGAGTGGCCGTGTAGAGGCTCGGAGCTCTGTACCCCAGAACCTCAATGTCCTGAGGGCCGCCCTTCAAGAAGAGTGGGATGCCATGCCTCAGCAGACAATAAGTCCACTTGTGAACAGCATGAGACGTCGTTGTCAAGCTGTAATTGATGCTCAAGGGCACATGACAAGTTATTGACACTGACATTTTTTGTTGTGGTATATCCACCACTGTTGTTGGCTTTTGTTTCAAGAAATTGTTTGAGATGAGGAAATCACCAGTGTATGCTTCTACTTAAATGCCCTACTTTCATGATATAATATCACTGCAGTGTGAACTTTTTACATTTTCCATAAATTTCACCCAAAAGCCAAATATCCCTAACTTTTTGTGAGTAGTGTATATGTTGTGTCAGTGCAGCCACTCGCTTTTATAGCAGGAAAATAACAGAGAAAAGAAAAATGGAGAACAAGCGTCAGTCCTGGTCAGACGAGGACATCAGGGCTCTGCTCGCTGTCTGGACGGAGGACAACGCCCAACGCCAAATCAACGCTGTTTGACGAAATGAGGACGTTGTGTGATCTACAGTGAGAGAGCTGGCAGCCGTGGGGATCCAACACACAACGGGACAGGCCCGCCAAAAACGGAAGAAACTGAAAAATGTCAGAACAAGACAGTTAAAGCGTCCGAAATCTTTTTATTCACTCTTTTTTTTTTTTTTTAATTAACCATATTTTATGAGTGTGCATCGGTCTCCTTGTCCTTTCACTTCTTATTGTATGCTTATTTGACAATCAAGATGTAAAGCACCTTGAATATCATGCATTTGTTGGAAAGGTGCTATGTAAATAAAATTTGATTGATTGATTGATTGAAAGGAGAAAAATCCTGTGGTTCATAGTTCTGCAGGAGTTAGTCGGTGTCAGGTCTGCAGACTTTAACCCCTCGCTTCCTGCTTCCCACTCGCTGCGTGGACGGGACCAAACTGCGGGACGAAACACAGATGGTTTTTATTCTCGTGGATTGAGGCTGCAGCACCGTCTGACAGGAAGATCACCGTCGCTCGCCGGTGGACAGACGGCCTGTCAAACCTCAAAAAAAAAAAGGCTCCTTTTTTTTCCAATAAGAGGGCAGTGCTGATACAGTACATCGCAGTCTAATCTTCTTTCAAAATTATTTTTATTGATTTAAACCAATACATCCATAAAACTGTTATTGCAAGTAGAATATAATATGAAAAATAACCATATATGAAAAGGAAAGAACAAACAAAAACAAAAACAAAGGAATGAAATGAAACTGAAATAACAAAATAAATAAATAAATAAATGAAAGAGTAATAAATCAATTAATTAAAAAAAAAAATTTAAATAAATAAAAGGGGGGGACATCGCAGTCTGATCTTCATTTGTACGTATGCCTGTGTGCGTCTTGTGTTGTTCCTTGCAAATCAATAAGCCTCATGATGTGAGCGGCTCGGAGGGCCGGAGCAGCCTCGACAGCCTCGACGGCCTCATCTGACGGAGCAAAGAGACGAGAGTTCAGAAGAACGACGAGCAGCCGAGGGAGCCGAGCGCGGCGATAAAACCGGCGTCCGCGCTCCCTCGGCTGGGCTTTCCTCTGCACACGTGCGGCGGGTGTTTCCTGTGATGTGTTTCTTCACGTTTGGATGTACATCCCCACGAGTGCGGCGCGTCGAAGTGCAGAGAGTCTCTGTTAAGCAGCTGCATTTTGATATAAGCAGGTAAATAAACAGAGAGGCATGGTGCAGCTCAAAAGCGCTCGCTCCTCCTGCCTGTATTGATCTCGGCGCGGCGTCTCCAGGGGCTTTATTACTGCCAGATGAGTGGAAGGCGCTCCTCCGCCGCCGAAGAGGAAGAAGACGAAGAGGAGCAGGAGGAAGGAGGGAGGGAGGGAGGCGGTGGAGCATCATCTCCTGAGCGAGGTGAAGGCACAGGACCCCGCCGCCTGGAAACGACGGCACTCCCAGTCTGCAAACAAGCAAAATAAGTCATATCTGTGCGGGAAGATGAAACAGGCCGTGAGTGATGTTCGGGCTCTTTGTACTCGGCGGCGCACACGACAACAGTGTCAGGTCATTTGTCAACACGTGTCAAATCCCCAACGTCAGGCGCCGCTGTGATGAGCGCGCTGCCATCTGCGCCGCCGCCGCCGCCGCACCTCCGCACCTCCACACCTCCGCTCTGAGGTGCTGCGCCGAGGAGCGAGGTGCTGTTTGATTCTGCAAGCCCTCCACATATGCTCGCTTAAAAAAAAAAAAAAAATAAATAAATAAATAAATAAAAAATGGTGTGACACAGTTAGATTTTCAGCTCCTAAGTTTGCGCTCACATCTCGCCTGAGAGCGAGCGGCGGGCCTCGCGCCTCTGCAGCGTTCGGCGTCTCTCACCAGCCGAACGTGTGACGGATCACAAGTTCGCCTGCAAAGTCTCTCCGCCACGTGTCGCCAAAATTATTAGCTGCAACCCAAGATGAGCTTATGCGGCCGCAAGAGACGAGGAAGAGAAACCTCATGACCGAACGTTTCTTTTTTTGACTCCATCGCTTCTTTAACCCAACCTCAAAGTGCTAACCTGGATTTTTTTTTGGTTTTGTTTTTAAAGATGCCAAAAAGGAAAACTTTAAGTTCAGTTCTAGGATACTTTAGAGCTGATATCTCAATATGCATTGACTGTCTTTTATTATGTATTGATTTGTAAAGTGTCCTTGGCTGACTTGAAAGGCGCATATAAATAAAATGTGATTATAAATATTCTTACTTATTTGACTGTAGCTTTTCGCAAGAGCATTTTGTTTTTCTTTTGGAGATTTTAAACTTCTTACTTACAGTTTACTGCAGATTCATTTTTTACGTTGTTGATCTGCTTTTTTAAAGGATGTTTTATGCTCTTGCCCCTGAAACGGGGAAGCATGTTTCTCTGTTTCTGCTCTTTAACTTGGACGATGCACCGTAATAACCCAATCTAACACAAATGTGACAGATTTAGACATTTTGCATCATTTGGTTTGGTGTTTTATCCCCCCTGGAATTCAAATCACGCCGCTGATACTGAGACTAAAGGCAGCCTTTGGGCGTCTGGACGAGACACATTGGGGCTTTCTCGCTTTTATCCCATGTCAGTGTCACGTGGTTAGGGTTAGGCAACAAAACCACTTGGTTAAGGTTAGAGAAAGGTTAGTGTTAGGTGACAACACAGAAACTGGACATGGGGCCGGATTCTCTAAAAGGTTCTTACTAATAATCTTAAGACGTTTCGTATATAAATATTTTCTTAAGAACTACACATTATCTTGCGAACTTCTTGATTTTTTCCACTTGCGAACTTTGCAGCTATCTACCCAGGGGGTCCATTCGGCCTCTCAGAGGTCTTTCTGGATTGCCCTCCATCTAAAATACAACAAAACAATATCAATTATAGTCTCAACTTTGATTTGCTGTTATAAAAGTGTTTTCTCAAAAATTGAGATACATACTTTGTATTGGACAGCGACGATATTACTGACCTATTAGTTAATAGATTCTAAATATAATTGACACTTGACTGGTGATTGGTGGCTAAACAAAATGTCCTCATATAGACTCAGAAACAATACATGTGCCTATATGTATCTAAATACTGGCTTAGATATTAGGCTGAATTACAGTTTAGATAACGATTATCTCTGTTAACTTATACAATGTAAAATTATTAAGGTATTACTACGTTAATCTATGTTATATAATCAAATTTGGCTCTAAATGAATCAAAGATGTTTGAAAAATAGCTTACCTTCACACAGCATGTGGTTACTTAAGACGACCTTTACCTGTCTTAAAGTTACGATACCATTCAAGAAAAATAGTAAGATCATTTATTTCAAGAATCCCATTTATTCTTAAGAAAAAGCATAAGAATAAAGTTGCGAGCATTCTTAAGATCTTTGTTTGGGTTCTTAAGATGTTTTGTTTGTGAATTCAAAAATATCTTAAGATTCTTCTTAAACCCAAATATAAGAAAAAAGTGGAACTTAAGAGGAAATTTAATCGTAAGAACCTTTAGAGAATCCGGCCCACGGTCTCGGTCACACAGGACGGGTCTCACTGGAAAATGGGACTCGCTCTCGGGTCTTGTGGGTGGAGGTCCTGTGTCTTACGCCCACCGTGCAACCCAACCACCTGAGAATATCCTTGGTGGATCTTCTCTCTCTTTACACAACATGGCCGTCCCCTGCATCTCGTACTGACACTGACAGGTGCCTTTGGCGTCGGTATCAGACTCAGAAGCTGCGATATTTGATGACCTGGGAAAGGAAACGGGCTGCTGAAGGGGCAGTAAACTTCAAAATCTTGGGTCTCTTGAGTCTTCCCTGTGTCCCCGTGGTTCTCAAACGGAGGTTCGCATACCCCTACAGGGACACGCTGGAGTACTGCAGAGCAAGGCCCAAACGCCCATATACATTGAGAGGTACAAGTCCCCCCCCAGTGTTCAGGCACTCCAAAAATGTCCCCCCCAAAATTTTGCTGGAATATATTGGCAATTCAATGTTCAGGCATTCCCAAAATGTCTGTCCCCCCCAATGCTGAAATGGTGGTTTTGGTGATGCTGCAGAGGGTGTGGGAGAATTTTTTAAAAGTTAATGTAAGACAGACAAAAATCAAGACAAGTTGTGTTTGAAATGTAGAAGCAATGCAAGAAGAAAGAAGTGATGGAGCCCCTTCATATGGGCTTTATTTTTTTTTCCTTTGGTTCCTCACAGCAGGAGACGTTTTGCTCTCATGGCTTCAGGAGACGGACGGTGTTTCCTGTCAGCGAGACGAACTGCATGTTGGTTTTCGTCCTCCGTCCCGCCAGAGGAAAAAGGCTCCGGCTCCTTTGAGATCTTCCTCCTCTCTTTCCGTGTGCTGATCTGAGCGTTTGAACGACGCGTTGCGGGGGATCGCGTCTTATCAGCTCTGCACATTAACATAAACGCTGCCACACGCCGTCCTTCAGTGAGATCCTTGATTTACCTAATGCGTTTAATTAAAAACACTTCATCTAGCGTCAGGTGAACACAGATTAGCGTGGCGTGTGCTTTGGAATGTGATTAGTATATTAAATCTTGGCCTGTTTACAACCTGCTGCTTTAGTTTTGCATTTCCGTTTCTTTGTAAGAGAAAAGCTTCTTATTTATTTATTTATTTATTTATTTATTTTTTACCCGGATTTCACTGTTTATTTTATTCATATGAAAGAGGAAAGGTCTGACAGGTTAATGGCTTTTTATTTCAGACTTTAAGGTCATAAAAGCTCAAAGGAGTGTTTGAAGTGCCTGCATCAGAAATCACTGTGTTATGGATGATATGCTGTTAAACAGTATGTGATGGAAAAATCCATGTTAACAAGACATTTAGTTTCAGATTCAGAGGTAAAATCTTTTTTCTTAAAAAAAAATAATAATACTAATAATACTACTAATAATAACAATAACAAAAATAATAAAATATTATAAATAAATACATGAAATTCATAAATCAATTAATCTTTTTTTTTTTTTTTTTTTTTGCCCAAAGAGAACAATGACCTAGATAAATGAGAATATCCATAGACATTAATCAATTAAAAAAAAAAAAAAAACGGACTCCAATGCTAATCAACTTGTTTCCCATCATTTTCTTGTGGGCTCATCTGTTTTATTCTTTATTCTACTTTATTTCAACTTATTCATACTTGTTCCCAGAATAACTAACTAACTAAATTAATAAATAAATAAAATAATATAAAATCAAATCAAATCAAACCTGCATTGGAAACACGTGGGTATTTTTTTTGTCAGCATGTTTTATCTCTGAGGTTAAGACTAAATGGCATGTTTAGATGGAGATTTCATTTTTTGCAATGCATACGATGTGATGTGATGTGATGTGATCTGATGTGATCTGATATGTTATGACATGCAGTGATGTTACAGTACGAGGCGATGAAAAGGCGCTGTAATGAGACGGGACGTGATGCGGCTGGATGTGACGTGAACTCGCCGATGACAGAACATCGTGTGACGTGCGATGAGGAGCGGCTTGATCGGGTAAACGCCGTTCGACTTGAACAGCGAGGGAAGCGTGTGATCAGCCGCCGGCTCGGCTCGGCTCGGCTCGGCTCGGCTCGATCGATGGCTGTCACATTCATCTCAGTGCCTCTGCTTCCTCTCTGCTTTTTGGACGGCTCACCAGAATATTAAATGACCTGATTTATTTAAGCAGTGGAAGCAGAAAGCAGCTCCTCCCGGTGACTTATGTTACCAAACATCTCTCTTTAATTGTAAAGCTGTTTTTTTTTTGTTTTTTTTATTGCCACAGTGGGAGAATTGTGGGAAGTAATAAAGTTTGGGAGCAGCCCCGTCCCGTGGGGAATAAGGCCTAAACAGACCCGGGGGGGAGGAGGCTTTTGTCAGACGCCGTCTCTGTGTGTGAAGTTTGCAGCCGAGCTTGTTGTGGATGCTGAGTTTACAGACGGTCACCGAGACACCGAGGAGAAAAAAAAAAACACTAGCTGCAGCTTTGTAGTTTTTTTAATCTGGCGTGGCGTCGGGGTGTGTTTGCTGCTGCTCAGACGCGACGTTCTCCGAGGCGCTCGCTCTCCGTTTGATGTCTTTTGTGTTCGACAGGCTTTGGTGGGGACAGAGGTGCTATCGAACAAGTTCCTCCGAAGAGAAAAACTTTAATTAATTCTAAGTTTACCGAAGTGGAGGTTGTGGGTAGACACGGCGCGAGACTCTCTCTCTCTGTGTGTGTGTGTGTGTGTGTGTGTGTTCCTTGCAGAGTAATATGCATAAAGAAGAACAGCGGGGCAGATGGAGATAGTGAAAGTTAATCCTCCTCCAGTGGAGAGTCCTCCAAGTCGAGTCCGGAGCCGCTGTTTATTTTGTGAAGGAGAGCTTGTCAGCGAGGAGAGAGGCAGAAGAAACTGAGTAATAACTCGCACTGTCACTCCGCTTCTCTCACCCAACTTTAACTCGCACATACAAATGGTGTGTGTGTCTGTGTGTGTGTGTGTGTGTGTGTGTGTGTGTGTGACAGGCACATAGCGAGAGACTGTCCTGCTGTTTGATTATCAGATGAGACAGAACTAAGAGAATAGCAGAGCAGCGACGCCTGTTCGGGCGCTGATGGGTGCAAGGTGACAGATGCAACACGTTGAAAGCGGCCCGGCACCGTCTGATCGGGCCGGGTGACTGACACCAGGCGCCTCAGTAGTTGGGTTTTGATGGAGGAAAGACGGTCCCGGCGAACAGCACTGGGACCCTCGCCGACTCCCTTCCCATGCTTCCGTATTCTCTTAAAGAAAACACTGAACTTCTGCCGAGTTCAAGTTCAAGTTCAAGTTTATTTAGGGCCCCGGAAATCACTGCTCAAAGTCTGAGAAGGGGCTTCAGAGGAGCTCCGGTTTACGGGACGATGGACGAGAGGAACGCCCCGGAGGGGGAACAGGGACAGATGGAAGAAGTCCAGACAGACGAGACCCGTCCTGACCACACAAACCCGTCCATACTGGTCAGGGGCGTCGTAGTGGGGGGGGGAAGCGGGACTGATTACCCAGGCCCACAATTGTTTGTTTGTTTGTTTGTTTATTTGCACAATAAAAACAACAAAACAGTTAAAAACATGTGCAGGGTGAGACATGAAACCCGAAGGGCTTATTTAGGAGCCTCACCCCAAAAACTACATAATAACAATACTATGCTATACCACAAAACTATATAATAATGACAATAACAAAATAATAATAACAGTATTGATATTACAAACAACATTTACATACACATACATACATATACCCAAATACATACATGTACACATATATATATATATACACACATATACACATTACTCAATCCATATGTATCAACATCACATAGCAATACACTATATCAATATACTACAAAATAGCATCAATATTAACAATAATGAAAACTTTTATAAAATATGCAAAAACAAAACAAAACAGCTCAATTCAATCCAGGTTAAGATACAAAGTATCAAATCAGTCATTTAATAAAAGATATTGAAGTCTACATTTCAGTACTGAAATAGACGTACAGTTTGTAATAATTGAAGGTTTTGAGTTCCAAAACAATGGGGGAGGGGGCCCTCGAAAGACCTGAAATAACACAAATATGGGAATGATAGTTTCACAGTATGTCTTTTCATGGGGCCCAGAATCCCTGGCGGCGCCCCTGATCCTGGTTGTGCTCGCTGGTTAATTGTGTGTGTTAATTCGATGGTCAGAGATTTTGAACTTGCCTCACACAGGACGTCCCATTACTGTCCAGTGGAACTCCCTCATATCTGTTTTTCATCAAAGTTCGAGGTCCACATTCATCAGGCTCATCGACACTGAAGTCATTTCCTGCTCCGTCATCTTTCAGAGCGGCGGTGCTCGACCTTTTGGGTGTCAAGGATCCCAAACTGATTCACATCGGGACTCGTGTTTGATGAGTTCCTCGACTCAGGGATCCCACCTCATCAGATTTAATTATTCCACAACTGTCTGTGTGGAGATGTGCAGATTAACAGAGAAGAGTGTGAGACCTGTGAGCAAAATATTAATTCCTACACGTTCTCTCATACGGGGAGCACCTGAATGCAGCAAAAGCAAAGTCTGGCTGGGACGGTGTGCACTTCACTGACGTCACCTCGCAGGATTTCTGACTAAATCTCGTCCGACGTGTTTTTCCAGCCGGAGGTTTGGACTCGGCGTGAAAAAGGCCGTGCAGGCGGAGGAGACGAGCGGATTTAAATCTGCCGCATTTTGAAGTGTTTCTCACCACGTGGGAGTTTGTCTTTCTTTTCTGCACCGTTTACGCTTCATGTAGAGGCCGGTCCCGCTGCAGTCGTGGTTTCTGGTGACTAAGAGTGTGTGTGTGTGTGTGTGTGTGTGTGTGTGTGATCCGTCAGTGATCACAGAAGCAGCTCCATCTGCTCTGCCTCTCACATCTTATTAGAGAACTGCTTCAGGTTGTGTCCTGTCCTGTTTTCCCGTCCGCTGTCACTCCGCTGATTTTCATTCTCTGCACAATGTTTGGCCCAAATGTCGCCGTCAAGCCGTTGCTAGGCGATGCCTGCCTCTTCCTGTGGTGGTTGTCATGGTGTTTGGTGTGGGCGGTGCCGCGGATCACAGCGATATTTGGTCATTTTGTCAGGAGCCGTGCTTTTATTTCATCAAGTCTGAACTACTGTGTGTGTGTGTGTGTGTGTGTGTGTGTGTGTGTGTGTGTGTGTCTCACCAAGGTGACTGTGGCCCAGTGATGTAGCAAGCAACAACAAAAAAAAAAATCCTGATTAAAAATGAATTTAGCACACTACAAATTATGATAATGAAAGCCACTTTATATCAAATGTGGCTGAAAAGGTTAAAGTGGCTGCACAAACACGGCGGCTGATAGAGTCAGTCGAGGCCGGCGGAGTAGATTAACCGAGACTCTACCGTGAATAGAATCTGCTCGCTGTGTAAATCCTGTCAGGCTCTGTTTACACTGCAGCTCAGCGGGCCGGCGCTCATGTTTCTCAACGGAAAAACGAATGAATGAATGGAAAAACAACAGCAAATATCAGAAAACTCACATTCAGAACATGACAGTAAAGGTTTATTTAACCGTATCCCAGAATTCTCTATTTTCTGACTTTTCTTGTTGGTATCCAAACAATGGAGATTCGTCAATATATGGTCCACTTTCTATTCATATACACTGTTTATATTATATATATACTGTTTATATTTATATAGGCTGTTTATATATTTCTTTATATTATATATATACTTTTTTTATACTATATATTTACATAGGCTGTTTATATTATTATATACATATACTGTTTATGTTTATATTTATATAGGCTGTTTATATTCATCCATATATACTGTTTATAGTAATACATACTGTTTATACTTATACATAGTGTTTATATTCATATAGACTGTTTATAATTCCTCCTAATTCGTACCACTAACATGTAAATGTGAGCTGGTATGACAATAAAGTTCCTTGAATCCTTATATATTATCCATATATATTATTATATCTATAAATTACTGGACACCAGCTAGACTTCACAAAATGGGAGTTGCTGAAAGTGTAAGACCGAGAAAAGAGAATGATGCCCAATATGACAAATAACAAATTCAGTGTTTGAAAAGTTGATATTATCTGCTGCATGACTTAAGGCTCATTTATGCTCAATGTTAAGTACGTATACAGATACAGACGGAGCCTTCTGCCTGTACTCTGAGTTCATTTTGTCCGTATTTGTGCAGGTTTTCAGGAAGCTTTCGGATATGGAAAAAGGACAACAAAAATCGGAGCAGCACCACCGGATATTGTGGCGGCAGTGCAGCCGATATTTCAAGATGCTGCCCTCTAGTGGATTACGGTCACATCGTCTGAAATGGAGCATAAAAGATCCTGATACTGGAAGAACCGTGAGAAGTCGCTGTGAAGGAGCGGCTTGAGGAAGTGATTAAGATTTTTCAGCATGAGGATGGGAAGAATGAACAGCTGGGTGGGAAAACAACGGAGGCATGGGATGATTTTTGGTTAAACTGAATTTACAACAGAATGTGGATCCATGAGTTAATTTATTAATGACTTTGATTTTATGTAAAGTGATGTCCTGTCCTGTGCTGGTTCTGCTCTTTGATCTGCTGCACTGCTCCCAAAATAAATACAAACTTCAATTTAAAAAAAAAAAAAAAGACGACATAAAACATGCATATCACTGATATTTCTCCCACCCCTCACATATGACGTTTGACAGATTTTGTTTTTTCTTATCTGTGTGACAGACAAAAAATCTCCACGGAGCCCCATTTGTTTAATTTTAATCCGGACCGAAATCATCCAAAACCGGATCCCAAGACACGCAACCTACATGTGATCTGAAGGCTCACACTGCTGCCTGTCAGCGCTGCCGTGGCAGAAAGTAAACCTGGTGTCATTCACCTGAGACAGTTGTCATAACGCTGGCAGCTCGGCTCAGCAGCGGGAGCATGAGGGACAACGAGACGCAACAAAGGAGAGAAAACACAACAAGTCGACTTGCCGCCTCGATTCAGTCAGAAACTTGAAGGAACATGCTACCCGACAACAGTGGATGACACGTCTTTTGTCACGCGCCTTTTCACGAGTACTGTCAGTTGGTGTTGGTGTGGGATGTGGGTTACATCCAAGAATAGATATGAAGGTGATTAAAAAAAAAAAGAGAGAGAGAGAGAAAGCTGCAGTGCGCGCCTGCAGGCCCACAGAGTGACGAGGCTGCGTCTGAGCTGTGAGGCTCAGCAGGCCTCGGCTTTGGGCCCGGCATCTCAATTACATCCCAGATATAATGCAATCAGCTCAGCCGTAATGGGCAATACTGCCTTGCATAACTCACTCATAACTCATTTGCAGAATTAATTGCTGCATTAGGCGCCGGGTGTCCCCAGTGGCGAGTGAGCTCCTCCGATAAGAGATTTCATTAAGTTCACTTGTTTACAACACATTCCATCAGAGGCAGTGTTGTTATTCAGACTGAAGAGGCTCAGCCACGAGCTGTCACTGCACAGCCAGCCAGCCAGCCAGCCAGCCAGCCAGCCAGCCAGACAGCCGGCCGGCCGGCCAGCCAGCCAGCCAGCCCACCAGCCAGCCAGACAGCCGGTCGGCCAGCCAGTCGAGTCCAAGACACATCCAGGACCAGGTCCAGTCCAGTCTGAGTCCAGACGAGGTCCAAAGGCGGCTGAGACCATCATGAGATTTTCTGAAGGATGTAAAAATTGTAGCTCAACCTGCAGGAGCTCCGTGTTGAAACCTCCAACATCCAGGACTGAGCTTTAAAATTGGATTGACTGACTGATTGATTGATTGATTACTAAAACTGAAGCCTCATGGCTCATGGGGGCCCGACAGCTCGCTAACACACTCTGTGTTCATGTCACTCCTCTGTGTTAAAGGCAGAATGAGTCGGATTTTCCTATAAAATAATCTATAGACTCATAAAATAATCCTCTCCATCATGACCTATTAGATTAGATTAAACTTTATTGATCCCTTTGGGCAGGTTCCCTCAGGGAAATTATGAGCCACTAGCAGTGTGTGTGTGTGTGTGTGTGTGTGTGTGTGTGTGAGCGTGTGTGTCTGCAGAGACCACAACAACAAATTCTGCTCATTCTGCTTTTAAGGTTGAAAACAAAATTAGATCAACCTGCAGGAGCTCCGTGTTGAACCCCTCAACATCCAGGACTGAGGTGTAAAATTGGATTGATTGACTGATTGATTGATTGATTGATTGATTGATTGATTGACTGATTGATTGATTGATTGATTTTATTTTTCTAAGTGGATGAGGGTCTGAAAACAATAGATTCAGTATTTCAGCATGTTACATAATCGCCACTTCATCAAGAAACCAAAATTTCATAAAACTGACCTTTTGCTCTTCCAGTAGTACCACGTGATCACCCACACACACGTATACACACACACACACACACATGCACACAGACACACAACAAACCAGCTGAAAAGCAGGGCTGCTTCAGTTTTCTGGAAGCTGTGTGACTCTTTTGGAGCTGATTGACTTTGTCTTTGTCCTTCAGCTTCGTCCTTTCAGAACTCAAGCAGTGAATATTTGCATGAATATTTTCCATTTTACAAGTGCAGGCGCTTCCTTATTTTTCCAGTTTTGAAAAATATAAATGACGAAAAAAAAAAGACTTTGCCACCCCATTGGTTTTCTAACTTTCCTGACATTTTGAAAGACACAAATCATGAGGACACTGAAAGATGGATTACAAGAACTTCTAATCCTTTTTCACCTGAAATTTTCTCATAAAACCAAAAGGAATGATAGATGTATTTTGTACATGGAGACGAGTGACAAATGAAGGAAAAAACAACGTACAGCGTCTTAGTGAGGTGTCGGGCCAAATCCCAGCTGCATTAACCCTAACCCTGTTATGTTCAAATTTATGAAGATCTTTTATGTTTGGGGTATTATAACTATGTGTCAGACTTTATGTGTCAGATACTTTATGTTTCTTTGTTGACGACCTAAATAGCCCTTTAAATAAAACATAACTCCCCCCCACCCCCACTTATACATCCAGTATTCCTATTACGCCACTATGGAAAAATATGCAAATCACCATAAAATCTCACTGATTGACCTAAAATTGGAAAGAAATATTAATTTTTGGTGTTTTAATGGCTTTATATTATTTCTAAGTACAGATTTTTGTTATTTATAACCAATGTGTTACAAAGTGTGTACAGGACATTGAAAACATATCATCATGTGAATTTCATGTTTACCCGGTTGTGCCCATTACATTAGGAACACTCATTAAATATGAAGCAAAAAAAAAAAAAAAAAAAAAAAATGATGTTATGAGAGACGTTAAACACTGAATGGGGGCAAACTGACCCCAAACACAATAGGAGGGTTAAATATTATAAGTGCATTATAATGATGTGTAATATCAGGGTGCACTGGGTTGATACAGGCCATAGATCAGGTCAGTGTGGTACGACCTGCTGTGTATTAATGTGATTAAAACATGGTTCCATCATTAATCCATTAGTATGTTTTCCATGATTAGCTGCTCAGTAAAGAGCTAGATGTATTATATCATATATAATCCCACTCATTGATTTTTATTGCAAAAGCATTAATGGGTAAATTACCCCTCTACATGTCAAATTTGCTTACATACCATACTAGTTTTTGCAGCGCAAGGTCGTCAGAAAAAATACTGTTAACTACTCCATCAACAAGAACTGAACTTGGTAAAACAGCTTTCTCATCACGTGCACCATGTGCCTGGAATGAACTCCAAAACACCTGAAATCTAAAGTCACTTCCACTTTTCAAAAAACACTTTTAAAAACCTTTTAAAATCACCTCTGACTGAACAGAGTTACTGCTTTTAATATGGTGCCTCTGAACAGCAGCCTGTGTCTGTATTAGCTTGTTATTTGTCTTACTGAGTGTAATGTCATTGACTTTGTGTTCTAGCATGTTTAGTATGGGAGATTTGTCTTTTTAGGCGCGTTTCCCCCGAATATGTTCCTGGTAGTATTTGGGGGGCAGGAGCTGCTACAGGAACGTCCTCTCGCTTGGCCCTCTGACCTGCCGTGTCTCCACTGAACCTTTACAGGGCCTTTTTTTAGCCCCTGTAAAGGTTCCTGAACTCTCTCCTTCGAGGTAGTTCCTGTGGTGGAGACACGTGACAACGGCCCCGGCCCCGTAAAATTACCCCAAAGTTCCTGCAGTGGAAACGAGCCTTATGTGGTTTAGGACGTAACCGGCGTCTTGTCCTTTGTGTGCTTGAAACTTTTCCACCAGTCTCAGCCAGGACTCCCTGGGAGAAGAGTTACTGTAACTCAGTGGGACCCTAGGTGGTGTAGGTTCATTATGTCCTAAGTAAATTACCGTAACGTTTTTCTTTTTACGGACAGTTTTAGAAAACAAATGTTTTACCTTCTTGACAGTTTCGGCGTGAATCTTCCGCCTTCATCAGAAGCGTCACCAGAATGTTAGATGGTGATGTGCCTTATCAGCTGGTGTTACGGACGGTGTTACATTCTGTTGACGCTTCTGATGAAAGCGGAAGATTCACGCCGAAACTGTCAAGAAGGTAAAACATTTGTTTTCTAAAATTGTCCGTAAAAAGAAAAACGTTACGGTCAATGTGACCCTTCCTGGTTACATAAAGGTTAAAGAAAAAAGAAGGGGAAAGTCGACATTCATACACAAACGCTATCAGACACCAGCAGTCATCAGATTGCCTCTCAGCCAATCAAAATATGATCAGATGCAATAAAAATAAGACATGAAAAATGATGATAGAAAAGAGTTTTTAGAAGCTGAAACAAAAAAATATTACTTGCTGCAAAAAAAAAAAAAAAAAAATCCTGAATCAAGGTGAAACTGCTTTGGGAACGTGGGATTATCTCATCCCGCTGGCAGATTTTTTTACCTCGTTTGAAGCAAAACAGGACGGTGAGGCTGAGGACTTGTTAGGAAAGAGATTTTTGCATTCTTAGTTTGAATATACCCTAAAAAAATACCCTTTTTTAAAAAAAAATTTTGTCTGATTTCTGCCTCATTACACAGACTGAAGAGAGACAGGATGGAGCGAGCCCTTTCACATCTGACACCGACGCCAAAGGCAGCCTTCAGCGTTAGGGTTAGGTGTTAGCGGTTAGGCTTAGGCAACAAAACCACGTGGTTAAGGTTAAGGAACGGTTAGATTTAAGTGACAAAAGGGAAACCGGATACAGTCTCCAGATACAGGGGATCGCTTTCAGGTGTCGTGCATGAAAGTCCTGTGGCTTACATGCCCGCCATCCCAGCTGTGGCCTGAGAGAAGAGAGGGGGCGACATGCACACTGCAAAAACTCAAAATCTTAGGATTATTTGTCTTATTTCAAGTCAAAAATGTCTTATTTCTAGTCAAAATATCTCATTACACTTAAAATAAGACATGATCACCTCAGAAGTAACTTGTTTTTGGACAATTGTCTCTTGTTTCAAGTGAAAATTTGCTTGAAACAAGTGAAAATTTGCTTGTTTCATTGGCAAAATTTGTTTCTTGTTTCAAGCTAATTTTTACTTATTTCAAGTGAATTTTCACTTTTTCTACTGGCAAATTTTGCCAATGAAACAAGCAAATTTTCACTTGAAACAAGTGACAATTGTCCAAAAACAAGTGTAATGAGATATTTTGACTAGAAATAAGACATTTTTGACTTGAAATAAGACAAATAATCTTGGTAAGATTGTGCGTTTTTGCAGTGCAGCAAAGGGTCAGGGGCCAGATTAAGACCTCCGGGGCGTCTTGCAGTCAGATCAAAACCGAGGTAAGACCGAGCCTCGTGACGCCGCAGCCCGAGGCGTGTCCGAGCCGTCAGAGAAGCCACGTGACGACGTGAGCGACGGGGATCTCGCCGCCGCTCACCTGAAACAGCGGCCGCCTGCCGTGCGTGCCGTCTTTTTATATATTATAGAGCAGAGAGAGCATCTGCCGCTGTGGAGAAGCTCTGGGGACGCGGCAGACACATCAAACACAAAACAAGCTCGCTGCTGCATAATACAAACACTCGCCCACATGGGTGCACGGATTCCAAAGCCTCGATATCCCAAAACATAAACGCTTCCTCCCCGGAGCCGACGGATCACGCGGCGCTCCCTCGCTCTCCGTCATCTCGTTTCTGCTCAGGTTAGCGAGAGGCAGGCCGGGTGGCGGCTCCAGCATCTGATGATTCTGGCTGGAAACAGATGACTTATGTCTGGGGGGTGTTATATTATTTATCTCTCCCCTCCTCTAAGGTAATAACTGGAAGAGCATGCATAATTAAGTGTAAATCAGGACTCAGATTACTGTCGCATAAAAGCTGTTTAATGTGTCTAATGTGTCTGCCTCATCACTTTCCTCCTCGCTCCCCGAGGACGCCGTCCCGAGCGAAATGCGGTAAACACGCCCGTACATACATGCGGCGTTAATTTTTACAAGTCCTGGTCAGATTCAGCGAGCCTCAGCTGTTCACAGAAACAGTAAATAACCAGAACCGCTCACAGGTCGCAGGAAGAAGCTTCATTTAAATGAGGAGGACGATAAGAGAGAGCGTATAGCCCCTTATGAAAAGAAGCGAGCTCAGTCCTCCGAGGGCGTTTTCACAGCTGTGGTTTGAATCAGGGGCAAAGTGGATTTTTTTTTTTTTTTTTTTTTTTTTTTTTTTTGCATTGTTAGTTTGGTTTGATTTGACACGGCAAAAAAAACAAACCAAACCAAACAAACCCAAATTCTTGTTTACACAAATATCACCATATAGGTAACTGGTTGAATGGCGAAGAATGAAATCTATTTCCTACAAGGTTTTTTATTCTCTTTATTGGGTCATGGACTTTGTATGGACTTGCTGTATTCGCTCTGTGTGTGTGTGTGTGGTTCATTATGCTCAGGTTTTTAGTTTGATATTTCCCTCCCTGTTTCGGCCAATCCTCTGTCCCCTCCCTCCCCTTCTATGTTTGTCAGTCAGTTCAATGTGAATCGGCGTTTTCCTGTCTGAGTTCCTTCTGCTTTTGTTGCGAGTTCCCGTGCTTCTGCCTCCAGTTTTCATTAAACACATGTCAATGTCAATGTCGGCTTTGCTCAAACAGCACGTTTAAAACCACCTCAGCTGACTGCAGCGCTGCACAGCCTCAACAAAACACGGCAATAACAAACAAAAACAAAATGCAAACGATAAATAAATATAGAAATAAAGCGTAGCAGCACAATAGGAGGATGTGAGTTTTCCAGCTTCAGCCTGTGTTGACAGCCAAAGAGAAGAGGTGGGTTTTTAGTGAAGATGTAAAGGTTTCCAAGGTCTGGGCAGCTCTTACCTGAAAAGGCAAGGCCGTAAAAGTTATTCCACTAAAGCTCAGTCGCCTTCAGTTTAGGACGTTCCTGGATGTTTCCTTGATCCAGGAGCTGAACTGGTTGGATGGTCGAGTCACTCTGGCAGCATGAAGATGAAACAAGTCACATAAATCAGTTGGTGCCAGCCCATTTGAAACCTTAAAAAACAAACTGAGAGGAAGTCTGTCCCAGAGATCAGAGTCACACTTCAGGTCTGCTCACCTTCATCTCCTGCAGCCGGGTCCTCTTCAGATTCTTACGCAAAACATAAATACCAAGGCTCTGTCCCAATTCAAAGGCTGTACGCTACCTAGGTCGTATTTGTAGGCTGCTTACGTCACGGCGGCGCGACAAGTGCTGTCCCAATTCAGTTTCACCGCGCGGGGTCCGACAGATGCAGCCTATTTTTGACTAATTTGCAGGAAACACCTCCACGATGCTTTGCAGCCGACATCACAGCCTACTTCCCAGGGTGCCTTTCGGTCCAGTTGAATTTCTGGATCAGCCACCATTGCTGGAATTATTACGCATGTTTTAGACCGTCTTAATGTTTATATCATGACGTTTTGATAATTTTTCATGCCTATAATTACCACCATAGATTCGGTTTAGCTGTTAATTGTATCCGAACAACGCCTGTAAATGCAAGTTTAGTTAGATGAGTTAGGTAGGCATTTTGCATGATGTTTCCATAGAAACCATCAGTGCATCAGGTACGTTACAATGTAGCCATGTGTACAATTACTTTAATTGGGATAGTCTGTTGCAATTTGTGAGGTGTAACAATTATCTTAATTTCCTGCATCTTCACGAAGACAAAATAAAATAAAATACATAAAACTACAGAATCAATGTTGTCCACCTTGAGAGCGTTGAAGCTGCTTATGGTTTTGTTTCATGCACAGGTGTTCACTTACACACCTCCCAAACCTACTTCAGCATTTTACGCTGCATCACTCGAATGCGCTAATAATGACGTAGGAATCCTCCGCAGGCTACACCGCCCCAATTCAACAAACTTTTAGTTCCGGTAAACTTGATATCGGACGCCTCCTACGTGGGCACCGTGGGCTGCGACCTAGTAATCTAGTAGTCATCTAACCCTTCGATTGAGACAGACCCCAAGAAGGCAGTTTATTTCCTGCTGGCTCAGTGTCAGCCTAGGCTTTATTTTGTTCCTGTGTTGCAAACGCTACCAAGTGTTAGTGTCTGGAGCTGGGTGGA
The DNA here is from genome assembly GCF_902150065.1 of Myripristis murdjan. Lineage (NCBI taxonomy): Eukaryota > Metazoa > Chordata > Actinopteri > Holocentriformes > Holocentridae > Myripristis > Myripristis murdjan. The sequence continues at coordinate 33,937,093 of NC_043983.1, read as the reverse complement.
GTCGGAGTTGGTCCTCTATCGTCTACACCTGAGCTTCATCGCTCACCTGCTGCTCGTCTTACAGTCAAGCCCCATGCACTTCCTTTGACTCCTGTGACCATCCTGCCTCCACCCTTACCTGTTTACCCTCGACTTCAACCTGCACACCCCCCCAGCCTGCCGGTTATCCACAGCCCTGCTCCAGCTCACCTGAACTCGGTCCTCACAGGTAACCCAGCTCTGCTCCAGACACCCTCCATGACCCAAGTCTTCATTTGTTCATTTGTTGAAATTCTGTGTCTGTCTGCACTGAGGTCCACTAACCCGTTATAACGCCAAGTTTCTTCTTTCTTCTCCCCTGAGCTACAGGAGCTGCTTCAGGCCAAAACACCCACTGCCTCCTGTAGTTCAGTTAGAGATTTATGATAGAAATGAAGAAAACGAGAAATTTGAAGTAAGATTAAATGAATTATGAAGCTGAGGACTTTGAAGTAGGTTCATTTGGAACAGAAGGAAAGGAATAGTCTTTGGTGCTGAGACCAGAGCAGGAGGTAGATCTCCACAGGAGGCGATCCCATGTGGAGGAACGTCCTGGACGCGAGAGCTGGTGAGGAGGAGTGAAGAGGAATCATGAGGAAACTTCTGATGGAAATGAGGAACGGGGAACTGTTGGGATGTCCTCTGATCGGAGGGTTTGATCAGGGAGGATCAGGCGTCAGCTGAACCGTCTGAACTTTTGAAAACGCATCTTAAGATCCATTTTTATTCCTTTGGCTTTTAACTTCTCTGAACCTGTTTTCATCTTTTAACTTGGTCCATATTTCACATTTTTATTTCACATTTCATCTTGGATCTGTCTCTGCTGCCTGTATACACCACAGTAATGTTTTGTCTGTGTATTTTCTTTGTGTTTGTGAGGCACTTGAGTGTTTTTTGCTTTTAAAGTGCTATGTAAATGAAATAAACATAGGGGGGCGCTGTGGTAGCTCACGTGGTAGAGTGCGTACCACTTACCCAGGTTGAGTCCGTATCGCAGCCATTTGCTGCAGGGCGTCCCGTCTCTCTCTGTCTCTATCAAATAAAGCAAAAACACCAACAAAAAAGAAATGAACTCGAAACTAACACTAGCGGTGAGCTCTGATTGGTTCTCAGGTCACTGCAGGTCTTATACAGAATTCAGATCCTTGTTGCTTTGCATTGTGGGTCACTTTCAGACGGAACAAGACGGCCGTACCTGCACACATCAAACACTTTGATGAAATGAGCCAACAGAAACAAATTGCTGAAATCACATCTAAACAGAAAAGGCATCTGCATAAAAACATGAATGACACCGGCTGCATGATATTCATTCATACTGTGACATGGATTATGTATCCTGGCTATTTGTATACTTCAATAAAGCACAAAGACCCTATGGGGGGAAAAAGCAAAATGTACCGTTTTGTTTTCACAATGCACCGTTCAATTCAATTCATTCATATATGCACAAAAAACTGCCGAGTCATGGTCTGGGTCCCCTTGAGAGGCTGGAGCGAGCCAAATGGGAAGAAAGCCAAGACAGAGAAAACAAAGATGCATTTTTTTCAGATTCAGCCGGCTCGGTGTGTAAAAGGTTGTGGTCCTGTCGCTCTGCAGGACGCGACCCGCTGCGTGCGGTCACTCCTCTCGCGCCGACATGGCAAACCCCAGGCAGGAGACGGGGTGACCGGCTGCCAAAAACTGTGCAGTAAGCGATTTTTCTTCTCTCAGCAGTTTTATGCTCGGTGGTGCGTGGCGAGGCCTGTGGGTTTTTGCAGCAGAGAGGCTGTGTTACAGCTCTGCGTGCTCGCGGCCGCTAAGTGAGCTGAACATGTCGGCTTCGACCGGCGGACCCCCCGCTGTTTCCAGCCCTGTGATGTGAGAACAGGGGATTTGGATCGAAGGCAGATTTACAGTTTGAAAGCCACAAGTGATGTGCTAATGACACTGTGATGCTGCTGAGGCGGCACATCCACGAGGCCCGGGAGTCTTTACAGCGGCACAGAGAAAAAAAAAAAAAAAAAAAATACAGTTTCTGCTCCTGATCTGGTCTTTATGTCTGGAACAGACCCAGGATCCTCTGCTGTGCTCTGTGCTGTCACATGTCTGACTCTGTTTACAGATTAATGTATTTAAAGGTTTGGAGATGAAACTTGAAACACTGCCCAAACATTCATTTTGTAATTCCAGTTTTAAAATAATGGCAACTAAAATATTTTATAATTTATATGAATGACATGTGTTAACTATATTATTCCTTTTTTTTTTTATTTTATTTTTTTATTTATTTGTTCATTTAATATATTTAGTTTATATTTGTTACTGGTGGAAAATTCCACTGGCACACTGGCTTTAGAGAGAGAGAGAAAAAACAAACAAACAATTATAGTATTGTCCATTTCCATTATCCACTGGAAATTGGATCCACTGGTTGTTCTTGCAGTTACTGAGATCTTGTCTCTCTCTCTTACTGGAAATCCTCTTATTAGCAATCTGGCACAGAAATTCCAAGGATCCAGGTCACTATAAACTAAATATGGAGAACCTGAGACACACCAAGTCCCAGTCATTTTTCACTCTTTTTTTTTTTTTTTGGACAATTTACCTCTGGGTTGTAATTATTTTGTGCCTAAAAATGTACACATGGCCTAAAGTAACCTTTTATTGCAGTAGTTCAGCTTCCTGACTGAAGTGAGCAACTGAAACAAAAATGTGAGGGAGGACAGACGATTAACACGTTAATTATCATTGCAGTTGAGAGACAGCTCACGCAAAAATGAGGTATAATATTAAATATCATGTGAGATATTTATAACAAATATCAATACCAGATATAGAGGAGTGTGACAAAGTGTCGGTATTTGACACCATGGGAATCTGCTCTCTGGACTCTGCATGTGGTGTTTTTATAATTTGAAAATATACTGTAATTTACTGTGATGTGTTTTAACCAGCTTATGAAGGCGAACCACGTCATGGACAATGAAGATTAAGATTATCTGTCGGTGTGTATGTAGCGAGCCCAGATTTGGGATTTGTTCAGCCGCTCTCACAACAAAGCCCCATGCATCTGTCCTCACTTTGATAAAAAACAAAAGTCAGACAAACTAGAGGATATCCAGCAAACTAATGTGACCTCTGCTAAGCCAATCACAGTTTTCAAAACTGACATTGGATCAGAAACAGGGATCCTGAACTCCACGTCCAAACTGATAAAAATCAAACACCGAACATTTACTACAGCTTATTTAGGAAATGAGAAAGCGCACCTGCACCCTTTTGGCCAGGGGTGGCAGCACTGAGCAGCTTGTCAGGTTGCAGGCTCCTCAGTCAGAGCAGTGAAGACGCCTCACCTCGGGGGAACTGAGCCACAAGACGCCACGTTACCCGCCTCCGTTCAGCGCCTCTGTGCTGGAGTCGACCTCAGTGCCAGAGTAACAGGCTCTGAAATTAAAGGGATAATCTGCACACTTTTCATATGAGCAAATTGATATTTCATGTTTATGGAAACAACAACAGTAGTTTGTTGGTTTGTAATGTAAACATGTCATTATGTGTCACCAAAGCCAAAACATAAATCAGGTGGATTGTCCCTTTACCTGTTGTTAAACTTAATTAAGGATGCCACAGTCTTGAAGTTAAGCTGTGTTGCAGAAAAAAAAACAAAACAAAACAAAAAAAACACTTAAAAAAAAGAGTAAATATTCTGAATTAAGGCCTAATCTGGCTTAATCTCAACCCAGTCCAATAGTCCTGGATACATCAACAAACCTGAGTGAAGTAAGTTTGGTGCTGATGGGCTGCTTTGACTCGCTGTCCTACTTACGGCGAGCAGCAGCCGCGCTCCGCTCCTCGTTTGTGCAGCGTTATATTCAGGGACGGAGGCAGAAGCAAAACAATCCCCGTCAAGAGGAAGCTCTGTTAGCGGCGGGTAATTCTCGCTCGAGTCGAAAGTACAAGCAGCACTACTTAGAAGAAGTAAGAAAGCAGCTCATTAAAAGTAGAAGTTCAAGCCGGGGACAGAGGACAGAGTTCAAACCGGGTTCCCGTGACAGAAAAGGAATTATGAAGTAAAGTGCATAAACAAAGCGAAGCAGCGTCCCTCTCCTGCTCGGCGCCAAACGCCCGCGCCGTGTCCGTGGAAATGGGTCAAGCGCACGTGTTCGGATCTGATGACACTCACCGGCTTGCTTGCGTCTCCACCTCCGCCTCAGCAGCACAGCCGAGACGTGAGCAGGCCTCTCTCGCTGTAAATAATTTAGCCGTCGAGAGGAGCGGAGAATTCTCCAGACTTGCAAACGTTTGTGCATAAATTTTAGTCGTTCCTCTGGAAGAAGAATTCAAGTTGTGTCACTTTCATGGTTTTGTTGCAGTTAGGACCTAATTCTTCACTTTTTTTTTTTTTTTTTTTTTTTTTTCAGATAAGCAGGCCAGATTTGTTGCACAGATCTCAAAACTAATTCTGGTTTCTCTTTTTTTTAAGACACTGATCTAACTGCTTGCACCTCAAAGTGGACACTCACTGATACCTCGGAAAGCCCATTTTCCACCTTTGGGACGTTTTTATGAATGGCTTGCCTTTTGCCTGATTTGTTTTCTGTTTTGCTGAGTGTCTTAGTTTTGTGAGTGAGAGAGCTTTTAGATGAGCTAAATGTAAATGGAGGAGTCTTGACCTGCAGCAGGGGGTTATATGATCGTCCCTGTCCACCTGTCCACCTGTCATCAAAATAGCCCCAAAACAACGTGACAGATTTGCATGAATCTTGGTGGGATGCTCGGTCATGGGCCAGCAAAGAACTCATTAAATTTTTGGGCCAAGCAGCCTCCAGGGGCTGCGGCGGCGAGCGGGACGCGGAACAACCAGGTCAGTTTCCACCTGCAGCCGTGTAACATCACACAACCTGCGGGGGAGGGGGGTGGAGGGAGGGGCTGACAGGAGCGCGTCCCGTGACAGTAACACTGCCTACAGCACAAACGGGACCGCGGCGTCCCAACCTGGACAGGAGGACTGGGCCAACAAAGAGACGAACACCTTTTCAGGTCAGTCTGCCTCCAGGGGGTGAGGCGGGGAGGTTGCCACGGCGACGCTGAAGAGCTTTCCCTGTCACCGATTGGTCGGAGGGGCCGTGTTCTGCGACACCAGCGCTGATGGGGTTCTCGTCGTGGAAATGCCCAGATAAAACGTTTCTGTCCGGCTGGTGCTGCAGCAGTGCTCACTTTAGGAAGCACTCCCTCTTGTGGCAAAAAGGGCAACAACACCTATATTTGTAGTGCAGGAACTGGAAGTGCACACACACTATTTTGTTAGGTAGGACAGTTAACATTTCAGCATTCATTTTATGTTTTGTGCTGCTATAATTAAATGAAATTAAATCATCATGAAATTAAAAGAAATAAAAATTGGCTGGCTTTTCTATTAACCTTTTTTGTGTTTTTGAACTTTTTGTCCTATGAGCTCATCCTCACCTTTGGACAATGATGCGATATTTTCCGATATCACAAAGTCAGCCAGGATATGATTTTGAGTCGATTCAGTTCATATGAGTCTTCATCACAGCGCTGTGTTTGTGTTTTAGCTGCTCGGCCATTTTATCTCGACTGGCATCGTTTGCATGTGCCGTGTGATTCGTCAGATTCGTCAGATTCACTATCTGAACATTTGCGAAGGTTCGATCGGAAATGGCGACACAGATCTGCCACGGGAATTTCAAAATAAAGGTGGATGGATGGCTTGGTGATGATTTGGATTGATACCTTCACTCAGTATCAATAATATTGGATCACTGATTAATCGACTGATATATTGATCCAGGTGGCTCAGCATAAACCAGGCTGTAAGCTCCAGAGGACGGTGTTTTACCGAGCGGCTGTTTTCTGCTTCCTCGGCTGATTTAGAGACATGAGCGAGAGAGATCTGAAATGTCAGCTGAGAAATCTTATCCTTGGTCTTTTTTTTTTTTTTTTTTTTCTTTTGTTTTGTTTTTCCCAGCCAAGAAAATAATGCAAACTCAACTCAGCAAAGTGACACAGCCGTTCAGACCGGCCTTGGAAAACATGCCCTGCTCTCACTTCCACTGTGACACCACATAATGGGATTAAAATTTCACTCGGCTGAACCGTGTTCCTCTGCCTGTGTGGCCTTGAGCAAGGCAGCAAACTTTTACGCCGCTGCCGGCCTCAGGTGCTTGCATGCTCGGGGTTGGGGGGGGCTAATAGATAACATGTAATGGGATTAGGTTCACCTGATTTAAATAAATTGTAACTGTAACGCTCCAGTTACTGCTAAAACTGTAATCACATTACAGTCACCTTTCAAAAGAGTGTGAATGAGGCTTTTAACATGTGAGACGTGAGTGTGTGTCTTCAAACAGCTGGACGACCAGTTTCCAGGGTCAAAATACAACAAAACTGAGTATCGTTTTAAAACCAGATGAGCGTCTAAAAGATTTCGTTTTGATTCATGACAACTCGTCCGGCGCAGAGCAGATCGCTTCCTTTACGAGTTATGATGATAATCCAACTCGGCTGCTGGGAATCAGGAAAAACAGGCTCTGCTTTGGTGTATATTTTACATCTGTTATTATAGCACAGCCCATTAGGAGTGTTCAGAATCACAATCAGAAATACTTTATTGATCCCAGAGGGAAAATTGGGTCATTTGCAGCTGCTCAGATTCTCATGAGATTATATTTATTATAGGCATGAGTGAAATTATAAGAAATAGAAAAAGGAATAAGAAATTTATATTCTTATGGAATTTGTAAGAAAAAAAAAAGTGTGTATTATGTAGAAATGTGGTACATATTTTCAAATAAACCATGATGATCGAATCCATTCTGCTGTGCGCTCTCTGTCCGTATTTAAACTTCCTAAACTTCCTAAGTCATCAAACTTTTATCTCACAAGCTGCACCTCCACAACAGTTTCTGCTGTAATCAGCTAAAACCACAAAACGTACAGACATTCCCACATGGATGCTGCTCCTGAACGCTCTCTGTATGTGGAACAAAGGTCCAATGCCAAAATGTGTTATAATTATCCTTAATCTGTCTCTGCTCTCCAGCTGAAGACATCTGACATTTTCAGAATGAAACCTGCATTTCCATCATTTCCCGTCGCGGCGATAAAACCTTTCTGTTCGCTCTCCTCGGCTGAGTGCAGGAAGCTGGTGTCTCCGGGCGGATCAGGACTATTCTGGGAATCCTGTGGCCTCAATGTGTGTGATGAATCACAGCCTATCAAACATGATTATTGGCCCTCTATTCAGACGAGCATCCAGAGGAGGCAGTGGCCGTGGCTCCAGGCCTGTCTAATGGATCTGCAGCCGACTGGGGGCAGTGAGGCTGTCATTTATAAAAACGCTCTTTGATTTTACTCTATATTTAACTACAATTATTTCAGAAAGTGTGATAAAAATATATATATATATATAAGTAAAGCTCTGAATTTGACACGTGGTGATTTCATAAATCATGGCTTCGTTATGAATTTGTTTGCTCGCAAAAGGCGCCTAGGAGGGAGGAAGACAAACTTTTGGCAAACTGACAGAGATAAGAAAGGCGTACTAACTGAATCTTAAATAGAACAAGATTTCACACACACACACACACACACACACACACACACACGAGAAAGCAGAAGAGAGGAGTCAGCTCACGGAGGAGACCCACAGGTAAGATCATCTGCATGTTCACAGATTCATACAGATTAATATGTGACATGAGCTTAACCCTGATTGGCCAGAAGCAGAGGCAGATCTAGAGAAATTATAAATATATATATATTATATATCATAATATATAGAGAAATATTCATGGGGGGGAAAAGGGTGGCCTGGAAATTTTATGGCATCGCAGAGTGATGGATAGAAGGACGCACCTGAATCTGAATCCATGTTCTGCAAGTAAGGAATAATGGCTCTGTGATGGAGAAATTGCCCTTCCAGCTTTAGATAATACTCATAATAATATCTGTGCAAACTGGGCTCACCTGTGAGGGATGACACTGCCTTGGCTGTCTTCAACATCTAATCTCTTACATGCAGCAGCATAAATCCAGGTATCATAATCCAGGTATCAAAATACAAAACAAACAGCAGCTGGAGCTTCACCACAAGAACAGACAAGAACAGCCACAAGTCATGTAAAACCATCCTGAACCTTCACAACACAACACAACACAGCACAACACAACACAACACAGCACAACACAACACAACACAACACAAAACAACACAACACAACACAACACAACACAACACAACACAACACAACACCACACAACACAACACAACACAAAGCGCACATCATAAACAACACACACACACACACTAAAGAACTAAAACAGGGAACAGGAGCCAGAAAACAATGAACTGGGAAATGCCCGCTGCCCAAAAGCATGCTGGGAAACTCCAGACTGGCGTTCACTCAGACGTCGGTGCAACATGTTTTTTCACGGTGAGATTTCTTTTGATTTGCAGAACGCAGTCGTTAGAGTGGGTTTCTTAAACCTGCAGAGTTTTAACAAACAGGAAATTCAGTCACTTTATATTTCCTTGTGCTTAAAAATCCAACCATTAAAAAACACCACCAATTCGAGCCACACCCACTTTTTTCCCAAATCCAAATCTGAATTATTGTGCCCCAAAACAGATGCAATAGTGGCAAAAGTTATGCATATGTGTATATGACTTTTCCCTTCTAATTTTCTCCATTTACAGATTCTTTTTATTTTATTTTGACCACTTGATGAGCCCTTATGGCTCCTCCCAGTCATGTTACTATTGCTGTCCTGTTCCTCTCATTGTTTTATGTTTAAATAAATGAATAAATAATAAATAAACACATTTATGTATGGTAACAACTCATTTATATGGAAAAAATAAAAAAACAGGATTGTTGTAGGCTGCTGTAAACTGGGCAAGCCATTTTTATATGGTACTTATATATGGTATTTATATATCTTTGGGTCTTTATGTCGACATGTTTTCTATGCATTCTTTGTTTACACTGAAATGAATGAAATAAATAATAATGAGATGAAAAATAACAAATGAATGTCCACACAATGAAAGATCAAATTGTTCTTCATTCTGTTTATAGATGCTGATATCAGCACATCACAGACACATGATCCAAAAGCTAATGTGATTGGTTGGTGAGTTTTCTTTGAGCCCCTGACAGAAAAAAAATAAATAATAAAAAAAAAATAATAATAATAATCAACCAGGCCTCTGAAAACAAACTGTTTGGTTTTAAAATGTTGTCGGGTGTGTTTCTCCATGCTTTGATTTGGCCTTAATATATTAGTCTATTCTTTCTCAATAGTAATAACCCACAAACTAATGATATTTAGATAGAAAATTATGTTTTACACAGCAGCTACACATTGTCAGGAGCTGTAAAACAGATCAATTCAGAAGTAAACATCATTATCAGGAAAATGCACATTAACAAGCATCGTTATTGATTGGGTCTAATAACATTTGAAACTCTGTGTGTGTGTGTGTGTGTGTGTGTGTGTGTGTGTGTGTGTGTGTGTGTGTGTGTGTGTTAGCACAGGCTGCAGAGAGGTTGACATGTGTCAGCAGAGATTAGCATAATGATGCTCCATTAGTGCTTTAACCCAATCAATGTTTTTATTGCTCAGTTGAAAACAAGATCCTGTCAGCTCATTGTAAATAATGATGTGTGTGATCTTTCGGGTGTGAGTGTGTGTGTGTATGTGTGTGTGTGTGTGTGTGTGTGTGTGTGTGTGTGTGTGTGTTAGTTGGGAGCAGTGGATGTCAATGGGTGTTAATAGCCAAGAGGTTATTTTGCTGTCAGCTCTTGACAAAATCACACACACCCAGTCGGCAGGCCTGTGTCACGGCCCCAGCCCAGTGTTCCCAGTGTTCCCAGTGTTCCCAGTGTTCCCAGTGTTCCCAGTGTTCTCCCAGTTTCCTGCCTCCCTCATCTTTTCCTGTCCGTCTGTCTGGACTCTGTTTTAAGCATCTGTGTTTTGGGCGTAACATGCAGTGAACCAATCAGAGGCCGTCTCCCGTCCCCTCTAACAGCCAGGTGTGTCACACCTTGGTGGGCTGCTGTTCTAATGGAGGATTCTCCAGGTAAGAAGGAAGGAGACGGAGTGAAAGCTCCCGCACTGCAAAAACGCACAATCTTACCAAAATTATTTGTCTGATTTCAAGTCAAAAATGTCTTATTTCTAGTCAAAATATCTCATTACACTTAAAACATGACATGATCACCTCAGAAGAAACTTGTTTTTAGACAATTTTCACTTGTTTCAAGTGAAAATTTGCTTGAAACAAGTGAAAATTTGCTTGTTTCATTGGCAAAATTTGCCAGTAGAAAAAGTGAAAATTCACTTGAAATAAGTAAAAATTAGCTTGAAACAAGAAACAAATTTTGCCAATGAAACAAGCAAATTTTCACTTGTTTCAAGCAAATTTTCACTTGTTTCAAGCAAATTTTCACTTGAAACAAGTTACTTCTGAGGTGATCATGTCTTATTTTAAGTGTAATGAGATATTTTGACTAGGAATAAGACATTTTTGACTTGAAATAAGACAAATAATCTTGGTAAGATTTTGAGTTTTTGCAGTGCAAGCAGATCATCTACGGCGACAGCAGGACTCCATCTGAGCTCCCTGAGGTGAAGCAGCGTCCCTGCCCTGTGTGTGGGACAAGCAGAGCGGACGCTCGCCGGCGCCCCCTATGGAGGCCACCATCACTGTCTGATGATGAGCTTCAGACAGCAGAGAGACCTGCAGCACTGACCTCAGAGCTGTTGTTTGTTGCTCAGTCACTTTCAGCAGCGCAGCAACACTGCAGCTGAGCTCAGCTCATTTTCAGAGCAACACGCTCATGGAGCTCAGAGGGACACAAGACACTTTGCTGTTTCTACAAGGGGGCGCTGGACGGGGAAATGACAACTGAGCTGCTTAGAAACTAGAAAAGAAACTTGAGTCATGCTTAAATGTGTGTCTTAAATGTGTGATTTTGGGTGATTTTCCCAGACAAAAGACGTGGAAGAAACAGGGCGATATCTTTGCCCACGGCTCCAAAATGGTGGTCCTGCGTCACACTGTGAGAGAGGCTCAAAGATGGTCGTCTTGTGACCAAAGCTATCCTGAGACAAGATTCTGACAGGATATCACAAATTTCAGATAACCATCTCACTGACCATCTGACTGCTGCTATGACCTCCATCTACTGACCAGTCAATAGGATCACTGGCACTAAACCCGATGATGACGGTAACACGAGCAAAATGAAATATTTGCGATTCCAACAAAGAAGAAAACAACAGAGTCAACATTCCCCTCCTCTTCTTCTATGGATTTTTGTCCCAACACATTAATGCCACTATTGCAAGGCTCCATTCTTGCTGAGCTTTGTTTTTTTGCCACTACAGGAATGCAGATGGATCACGTACGCCGATGATGTTGTCTTGTATATTGATGTGGGTCCCAGCTAATAAGATTCAGTCCATGTGATTATTGTACAGTCGACATACATCAAACTTGATGTTGTGCCCAAGTTTATGAGATATAAACTAAAATATCTTCCCTGTCGGCCGTCTCCCTCGCCTGTGCCAACACAAAACAGCCTCAGGTTTCTGTTGCAGACATATCAGCTTGTTGATATACATGACCCATTTTTAAATCCCAGAAACAGACTCAGAAACAGAAAATTGCCGTCACACAGAAAAACAGAAACTCAGCCGAGTTGTAGAGCTGACTTAGAGGGTTAAAAAAAAAAGGAAGAAAAATTATTGTGTTTATCAGCCTGTTTTTTTGCTGTAGTTGTTTCCATCAGTCTGAAGGCAGGGTATCATTATCTCATTTTCATTTTTGGACAGACCCTAAATTCACCCCTGCAAAGATTAGGCCAGGAAACGGGAATTTGGCAGAGGAGGGACCAACCTTGATGTTTTTCCAGCAGAACAGATCATAAATAACAAGAATATTACAAAAAAAAAAAAAAAAAGTATGAAAACAGAGAGAAATTCTTGATGCCAGAGCTCCCCGCTGTGACCGGGTGGCTGGCGTGTCTGCGGAGGGCAGAGATGTCAGCGTGATGCTGTTAGCGAGGAATAATGACAAGAAAAATGATCTGTGATCTCAGTTAAGGAGAAGTTATGAAGCAAAATAAACGGTCTTACAATCCATTTTGAACTGTTGTGGCATCAAACAGATATGGAATTTCAGAGAACTAAAATTGATTATTTGCAGTTTAATGGTGTATAAAATGGCTAAAATGTTTTACAGTGCTGTTTTTTTTTGCATTTACATTTAAATCAAATCCAGCACTCAGCAGGATGGTTTTGGGGCATGGAAGCTGTAGAGAGCAATGTATCATAATTTACATACACGCTCTATACGTGCCAAATGAAAAGCGCCTTGTAAAGCCATTGTGTATGCACATGGAGTACGGCAAACCATCTGCGTGCCTGTAAGATATGTAAAAGACTGTTTATCACATAAAACGGTGAAAGAAATTATTTTGTTGAATTTAACTTTTAACACAGAGAGAAACATCTCAATACAGCGGATTTCTGTAGTGATAATAATATCAACAGATAAATTCATTAGAAAAATGAAAACCTGTTGTATGGGATTTAAAAGCAGATACTTTTGCTTTCAGAAGATTTTTTTTTTCTTTTGCGTCGCTCTTTAGACAGAAGACAAAATGCAAATAAATGGAAAAATGAAGCTGCAGCTTTAAAGGTTTGGGGATTACTGAGCATTGGCAGAGTTTTGCACCCGATTATTATTAATCAGAACATGAGGGAGCATGTTGCACACAGGGAGGGGGGTGGGGGTGGGGTTCAGTGTGTTGTCAGATTACACAGGAATAAATAAAGGGAGAGAACAAAACAAAAATCTTCAATGAAAAGAAGAAGATATATATAAACCTATCAAACTTATGGAAAAAAATTAAACACTGTACATAGGCATTGCATTGCGTTACTGCATATCTATCTATCTATCTATCTATCTATCTATCTATCATAAGCTGCATTTACATGGAGCCTCATATTCCACTAATAATCAGAATAAAAATGCCTCATGTAACCTCAATCAGCAGAGACTGACCCAATCAGAAGGACTTTTCAATCGAGTTGAGAGAGCTGCTATAAACCTTTGATAATCCTTTTAATAGGAAAATATCAGCACCTAATAACCATGGAAACTCTTAATCTGATGGCTTCTCTCTGTTTGGAATAAATCTGTTCTTTCTTCCAAATTTCAAGGAGGGACAGAAACACGGCGACGCCAAAACAAAACCGGACTGCGGCTGATGACAACTTTTTTTGTTGTTGTTGTAAAGATTGAAATCTGTAAAGGATTGTTGAAAGGCTGGAAACCACGAGACGAACGAAGACAGAACTGCCAGCAAACCATCGAGCTAATCAAAAAGCTGCTGGAGAAGTCTGAAGGCTTCCTGTTACAAGAATAAAAGCCCAAACCAGCCGATCAGGTTGATGGGGGCGCCACCGCTGGCCCACATCACTCCGCCTGGATTATATTCACATTTCCAGTCTAGAGCTTTGCATGTAAACTCGCATCTGATCGGGTCGGTTTATTCAGCCTCCATGGAAACAGTGAAGCTGGAGGCTCCGATCAGAGAGATTCAGTCGATATGAGGAAACATCATCCATGAACAGATAACAATGTCAGGGTCAACAGTAAGAGATCCTCAACATATAAATGATATAATATACAGATAATATCATTATACTGGGCTTCAGTGGAGAGGGTTTAGTGTGATGATGATGATGGTGATGATGATGATGATGATGATGATGATGATGATGACGGTCTAAATGATGGTATTTTCCACCCTGAAAAATAAAACTCTGAGGAAAACTGGATTTTTTTTCCTCACCTCTGATACTGAGCACTGAGGTTTTTTTTTTTTTTTTTTTTTTTTTTTTTGTCTTGTGATGCCAATTATTTAAAAATATGTTTTAGTCCAATTTTCCTCTCTGGTCTCGATAATCCTCTTCTCTTTTCTTAGCCCACTTTCTCTGTCTTTCTATCTCCCTGTCTCATTCACTTTACCTCTCTCTCTCTCTCTCTCTCTCTCTCTCTCGCTCGCTCTCTGTCCGCTTGGTATGATGATGATGATGGGTGAGAAGGCGGATGCCGAGGAAACATTCCTGGTTTTCCAGCTGGGATCAGAGGCCGGGAACGTCGGGAGACAGCGGTTTTCCTGTTAATGTAAATGGAAGTCCACGAGTCCTGCGGATTTTAATTAGAGAGCAAATCTGGAGCACCGAGAAGAGAATGTATCATCAATAATTCATAAAAGCTCTTTATCCAACAAAACATGAACTCACACATGCCACTTGCCGACACACACACACACACACACATATACACACACGCATGCAGTGTTTCTCAAAGGCAATCAGCAAATTCACTGAAACATGTATAAGTGTGCTCAAGCTCACAATAACTTGCTCATACATACTCACATACTCATGGACGCACACACACACACACACACACACTCAGCACAACACTCAGACTGTCAAGCAGGCTGCTCCTCTCAGAGCTTTCTGTGACAGAGGAAACACAATCTTGGCAGGGCGCTGAATCAATTAGCTGTTATGCTGTGATTTTCATATCTGAATAAATCAGCAGGCGAGAGGCAGCAGCTCTGCATTTTCTCCTCCCCGCTACGGTGGATTTCCAGTCGGGGTGTGAGTGTGTGTGTGTGTGTGTGTGTGTGTTTGCTATACCTGCTGCTTCCTCAGACTCACACACTCAGGTACACTTTCGCTAAAGTTGCCATGTGACGGCAGTCTGCACATTTTCTGCTTGAGCAAAGAGTTTTCGTCTCGCTAAGGCTTTGTTTGCACCCGGCCCTCCTCGCTGCCACGGCGTCCAGCACCGCAGCGTGGCGTAAGATGGTGACGTAGAATAAAGAGTGAGAAAGGTGCGCAGAGGGAAGTGGTTGGGGTCGATGGTGGGCGTGTAAGAAACAGGACCTTCATTCAAGAAACTCAAATTCAAGTCCTGCTTCCAGCAAGACCGAGACTGTGCTCATTTCTGTTTTGCTGCCTAAACTGAACCGTTGACAAAGGATTAAAATACCTGGTGCTCACAGTTGTTGGGTGATAAACTCCAGGTGAGTGCAAGCTGCTCTGGAAGTCAAACAGGTGATCAGCTAGAGAGGAGGAGCCCCATGGCCTTCAGACACATCAAGCCAAGGATGTAAGTTAAAAAGCCTTTACTGGTTTGGGCCTGTCCTAGTTAAAATCACACAATGAAGATAAGGAGGACTGGGTTTTCCCCAGAGGAACATCTGGTCAGGCCCGGCCTTATATGGCCTGTATAAGGAATCACAGCGTCCCAGTCTGACTGACTCCCCTCTCCAGCCTCGTCCTGAGGAAGACGGAGCGCAGGTCTCAGTGCGAGTGTGCCCATGGAGCTCCTCTTCTCTAAACATAACCCTTCCCTAACCTTAACCAAGTGGTTTTGTTGCCTAAGCCTAACCATGTGACACTGTCATATAAGCGAGAAGGCCCACCTGGGACCTGGTGGACGACCTGGGAGTGTGAATGTGTTGGTTCACCGGACCTGTTAGGGGAGACCGGGGTAAGTTGAGCCAAAGGGTAAGTTGAGCCATCCCCTGTTGCTAGGAAACGATAAAAAACATTGATCATTTGACCAAATATTTAAGAGGAAGGCATCATTTCATGGAGTCTGTGAAGGTAAGAACCACATGGGTAAAGTGGTTAGACATTTATTTCATTTCATTTCCATTTTAGCTGTGGGGACTAAAAAAGCCAAAATGGTAGCTCTGGGGTAAGCTGAGCCATTTGGCCAGGGGTAAGTTGAGCCGGAGCCCCATACACTTAATAAGTGTATTTTGGCTGTAGCCTAAATGTCTTAAATATTAAGTAAATATGAAATATTAATTAAATAAATAAATAAATAAAATAATAAATATTAATTACTTATTAAGTGTATGGGGTAAGTGTATTTAGGTTCAGTGTTCATATGTTCATAACTGACCTTACTGTCAGCAAGGACACCAAGAAACTAGTTTTCTAGTGTTTTCTTTCCAAAAACACGGCTGTTAATGTTCCCTTCCCAAGCGCACTTTAAGGCATGTTAAAACAGCTGTTTATTGTACCTGTTGAAATGTGTTAAATAAATAAAAATACACATGAATGTGAAGAATGACTGTTATTAGGGAGGAAGAAGGTGGGGGGTGGGTGGGGGTGGGTATGGCTCAACTTACCCCGCTCCTATGCTCAACTTACCCCATACACAGAGTAAGTTGTGCCATGAGACCACTTTTTTTGGACATGCTATATTATGGAAACAGTTATGTTTACACTCGTTCTGTTTGTTTGAAGAGATGCACAACATCCTGAAATATATGCAGATATATTAGTTAGCGACAAAACTATGATTGCCTTGATGTTGTACCTAGATCTCTAGTGTGTTGTACTTAGATCTTATTCTTTATTTTTTATTTATTTAATCTGTAATCTGTGGATACTGCTGAAAAACTGCAAATTTCCTTTGGGATGAATAAAGTATCTATCTATCTAGTGATCCTAAATATGAAAAATGGCTCATCTTACCCCAGTCTCCCCTAGCACTGAGATTTTCTTGAGCATTAACAAATTTCAATTTCCCAAAAAATGACCCCATAAGACATACAAGCAGCTCACTGTGACCTCTAGTTACATTTTACAGTTAAGCGTTCTCATGTAAATAACAAGAACGTCGCCTGTCAGGAAGTGAGGCGACGTGTCGAAGTTTAACAAGCCAGAAAAAAATGTAGTGAGGCGGCCGGGTCTCAGTGCAGAGACCGGAGACCGAGTCCTGTGTGACCTGAGTCCCAGAGGTGGAAGTAACTAATTACATTTATTCATGACACTGTAACTGAGTAGCCTTTTTGTGGATTTATACTTTTTTGAGTATTTTTCAAAGTCAATAATTTAACTTTTACTTAAAGGCAGAATGAGTGGGATTTGTCGGCTGCAGTGTGGAAACACAACGTACAAAGTCGGACCCAGTTTTCGTCGCCATCCTAGGACAAATTTGGCCCCACCGGCACCAACCGGTCCAACAGGCCCACGGGGCATCGCTCTTCATCCTCCTCCTCTCCCTCAGTGCTCAGCAGATGAAAGCCAAACCCAGATTCCCTCTCGCTGTGGAACGAACTTTATCCACTCGCTTTTTCCCCGCGGTTCATGTCTGAGATTTTTGTCGCTTCCTATTGGTTGCGGTGCTGTCGATGTGACACCACGCTGCGCTGTGATTGGTCGAAGTCCCGGTCTCAGCACACATCGGCACCAACGCCTCCTCGTGCTGCTTGTGTTGACAGGAAACACAAGGAAATTAAATTAATACAGGAAAACTCAAAAAAAAAAAAAAAAAAGCTGAATGATAAGAATGCCACATGCAGGTGTGTTTAACTCGTCTGTGTGTGTGTGTGTGTGTGTGTGTGTGTGTTTAGCCTGATCCCAGTGAACTCTCCTCAACCCCGCGCCAGCCACCAGGATAATCCAGCATGACTGAATTATGCACCAGGCCATGTGCTGTTTACTGTAGCTAGTGTGTGTGTGTGTGTGTGTGTGTGTGTGTGTGCGTGTGTGTGTGTGTGTGCTCCTGTATCATTATCCCTGTGAGAACCAGTTTGAGTTTCAGACCTTCAGGATGTTTTGGTCGGCTCTCAGGTCTTCAAGCGATTAGCTGAGGAGGATTAGGACTTGGGTTTAGGGTTAACATCGGAATTAGGATTAGGATTAAGTTTAGGTTTGGGTTAAAAGAATATGGAAGTTTGTTAAAGCACTGCACATGTGTGGTTTTCTCAGCATAAACACAGAAAGTCATTCACATCAGTCACTTCTGTGGTCGCATTTTGATTTTTTTTTTTTTTTTTTTTTTAATTTCAGTTTCAGTTTCCCTCCGTTCAAACTGAGACTCAGAAACAAAAATTAAACCTGAAAATGCACTGCAAATGGTTTGCATAATAAAGTTGCAACTTTGTCTTTTTTTTTTTTTTTTAATTGTCATAAAAGTTGTATTTTTCCTTATTTCCTCATGCCTCTTCAAAATCTGTTGCTGCCATGTTTGATGCTGCAGTTTCCCAATTTGGGATCAATAAAATTCATCTATCTATCTATCTATCTATCTATCTTGTGCTAAACAAGGATGTAAAGTTGAACTCCAAGAGATTTTATTCTTGATTCCACTTTGATTCTTATTTTCTAAAAATAAACTGAACTGGATTCGGCTCCAACGACATCCTTGACTGCAAACCGGAAAACAGGAAAACAGTTTCACTAAAATGAGTTTATTTAAAAAACAAAACAAAACAAAAAAACCCACACATACTCACATTTACAACACGATATGAATATTTTTGCCTCGACGCTGAACTTTGAGTTGATTTCGATTTGACTCCCCTGCGAGGAGTCAGGAGCAGGTTTTGCTCCTCGTGTTCTGTTTGGTTCATTTTCTTATTCACGGCTTTGGATTATAGTCAAGGTTCATGGTTTTTTTTGCTTTCAGACATTTTGGCCCCGTATCGCCCTCACACCTCACTGCAAGGTGTCTACATTGCCTGAACAAATTCAGATTAGGACTAAAATTATAATTTCAAACAAACCCAGGCAGGTGAGCTCGCTGTTGATCACCTCAAACCCTCAGTGTGAGAAACACACCGCAGAGAACGAGGACAAACTGGAGGTGAGCGACAGAGACTTCCCGTGGCTTCACGACGTCCCGGCCGACGTGTCAGCAACATCCCTGGAGATTATATGCCCGCGGTGTGAGGGATTATGGTGAAGTCAGTCAGCTGCAGGTCCTCACACGGACGGCGATACAGAGGCTGGTGTTAATGTGGCCGCTCACATACTGTACATCACACAGCCAGCACGCCTGCTCTGATGTGTGTGTGTGTGTGTGTGTGTGTGTGTGTGTGTGCGTGTGTGTGTGTGTGTGTCAGGATGAAAGGATCCCAGGACACTGGGTGACATTAAGGCAGTGCAGCGATGCAGCTGCTGCATGCAAAATGAACGACGGTGTCGAAAGCAATCAGGCGTCCTCTCAGGTGGAGCGGCGGCACGAATACTGATGAGGCGCCGCCGATCGCTCCGCCGCCGAGCGTGTGAGCGCGCCGGCAGCCAACACATATTTACTCACACACACACACACACACACACACACACACACACACACACACGCAGAACCAGCCTCTCAGTGACAGGGGATGCATCGCCTGTCAACTGCATTTTATTAAAAAAAAAAAAAAAAAAAAAAGTTGAAAATACTGAAAAGTGGATTAGTGATATTTGCTGGGTTGAAGTGAAAAAACAAAACAAAACAAAAAACAATCAACCAAAAACTGGAGAGAGCCAAGAAGTGACTGGTATGGATCAGCGCTGCACACCGCCAAAGGAACGGTGAAATATTTAGTTTCTTATTTAGCATTTCTGCGGAGTTCAGTCTGCGTCGCCTGAAACATGTGAGAGCTGCTCAGAGTCACTTCCTGTGGTAAAACAGAGTTTAACTTCAGCTCCCCCTGCAGGCGTAAAGGTGCATTCACATCAAACACAACGTGAACTGTTGCATCGAGGACTTATGTGGCAAATACGGCCACAAATTATTCACTTGAGTTGAAAAATTTCGACTGATTCTATAACTAATAACATGTGAGCTAACAGCTAACATGTTAACCACTGGTTTCCTATAGCTAACAGCGTGTTAGCTACATACCTGTCAAGTATCCCGTTTTGGCCGGGATTTTCCAGTATTTTACCCTCCTTTCCCGGCCCCCTCCCGTATTAGTAATTTCCCGTAAATTTCCCATATTTAACCTGCATTCATTAAAAATAATAATAATACCCCGAGGCGAGCGGCCCATTCCCAGTCTGACCTCTGCCACCCGCTACAGTAACCTACTGCATGTACTGTACATGTCAGCTCATGTCTTCCTGGCTGCAGACTCGCTCGTTAAAACTCGAGGCGTTTCTCAATACCAAGTTCACCAAGTTCAGACTTGTGGACTTTTGAAGTTGGGACTTGTCGAGGTTGACTTGGAAGAACAGACTTGGAGGACGGACGGTCGCTTTGCAGCGACTCGATGACTTCTCCATCTCAACTGTCTTTTATATCTTTAATATGTCCTGCAGTGTTTATAATAAAAAAAGATTATAAACACTAGTCTGCCCGTTTTTTTTTTTTTAATAAATAAATTCCATTTAATTTAGCTAATTTAATTTAAATAAATTACAGCCTACAGCTCAGAGAGCTACTATTGATATATATTTGATTTCCCCGATTTGATTTGAACACTGAGCCGTGTTCTGTTTGGATGACTTCACTCACATGTGAAAATAAGTTTTGAATCCCCAGGTGAACAGCTGGTTTGACTCAGGAGGAATCAGCTGATGGAAAGGGACCTGAGGATGTTTTCTGCACTCACTGATACAAAAAAACAACATTTTAATGAAAAGGCACGTATTTGACTTTGCTGTCCCTTTAACTTTGACTTTGTTGTCCCTTTAAATTTAACTGTTGTCCTGTTTGTGGACGGTGATGAGGACCGAGGACAGCCGTGGATGCTGAGAAATGTGTGTGTGTGTGTGTGTGTGTGTGTGTTTGTGTGAGCGGGTGTAACAGAAACAGTGGCTGTGCGTGGCTGAGTGGCTGTGAGGAGGCAGCGATATTAGACGCAGATATCTCTATCTGTTTGTTTGTTCCGTCTGTTTCCTCCTCTGACAATACAAACTTTTCCCTGGGATGTAATTAATTAGGAGCGCGTGTTGTAATAATGTCGACGTCTAAATGTTTTATTCCGTGCATTATAATCAGCTTTATTATCCCGGCCCCTCATCACGGCTCCCCAATTCAATTTTACCCCTCGCTTCCCCCACCGCCAGCCCAAGGCCCCGAACAACGGCAGGATGAACGATTCCGCTTTGTGCGCCACGACTTCCTCATCAGGCGATAAGATTGCGCTGATTAAAGCGATTACTTCTGCCTGACGTGTCAGTAAATCTGCTTTATGGTTTGTGTTGTTGGAGACCGCGGAGCCGCACAAAGATTCTCTGAGCGATGGCCTTGTTTTGCTGTTGCTGTTTTTAGGCTGGCGGTGCGTACGTCATGAGGCCGGGGCCCGCCGCCGCGCCGCTGTCAGGCCTCAGGAGTTGTGGTTGGCCTCTCTCTCTCTCTCTCTCTGTCTCAGCCTGCCTCGCTCGCCCCTCTCTCCCCACTCTGTCTCGGTATATCTTTCTTTTTCTCCGGTGCTTTCCGAGGGCAGGAGCGACTTCCGAAGGCGAAAGCTCCTGGAGGAAACCGTCTGAGGCTGGAGAACTATGAGATGATCAGATCAGGTGACATCAGGCTGATCTGACCAATCAGAGGCGAGGGGCTGGGACCGATGGACATCAGGGATTTCATCTGAAAAAATAAGCAAAAGAAAAAAGAAACAGCCTCTACTAATTGTTACTGAAGAAAGCAAAATGACAGCATCAGCCTTTTTAATTATTTGTTTTATGATTTTTTTTTTTTTTTTTTTATCGATTTGCCAAAGATTCTCGTAGTCCAGTAATTTTAGCCCAAAATTGGGGTCAACCTAGGACAAATTGCAAGAGAAGCAAACTCAACTGATTTTGTATCCAAACCTTGAATTAAAAGGTTACTATATAACAGTGAATTAAAAGGTTACTATATATATAGTAACCTTTTAATTCACTGTTTAAATATCTGCTCTGGCATTTATTCCTTATATTCCTTATTAGCGCATATCAAATCAGATAATGTGTGATATGCATGTGTAAACAGAATAATTCAAAGAACTTGTAATTGACTTTTTTTTCTTGTCTTTGTGTGTGTAATCAACTTGTGAATTTTTATAGTGATATCTGAAAGTAAAATGTTGAACCCCTTTCCCCTGTGTGTTAAAAACAGTGTTTTTTGGTAATATGTGGTCATAAATAGGTGATTTTCAAAACTTTCCACCAATGGGATTTCTTGGGACTTTTTTTTTCCCCTCACTCAGGACAAACTGAGGATACAAAATCAGTTGAGTTTGCTTCTCTTGCAATTTGTCCTAGGTTTTTTCATAAAATGACTGGACTATGGCCACAAGATCCCCTCTAACCAGGGCCGCAAACCCAACTCCGCCTCTGGGGGGGTCAAGTCCTCAACTTTCAACTGAGAAATCAAAGCAGATGTGCAGAAAAACTTCTTTTTTTTTTTTTTTTACAGTGAACATGTGATTCATGGATCCTTTGTGTGTCATTCACTGATGACTGGCTGTTGTTTGATTCCTGGAGGCCACACATTCAGCAAATAAAAAACGGGTTCAAGCTCTGTTTTTCTATTGAATCTGGGGGGGGACATTATTTCCGGCATCTGTAGGTGCTTTATTATGTTTTCCATGGCCTCAGATACTGTGCAGCGCGGTGCATTCAAGTCTATCAGACAGCAGAGCTCCTCCTCATCAGAGCACCTTGAATACGCTCCAGTCACTTTGCACTGCAACAGTTTTATCTATCAGCCCAATACGGCTCTCGTCTTTTTCTTGATATAGCTCTTTAATAAAAAAAAAAAAAAAAAAAAAGTCGGAGTCCCTGAGGTCTGAACTGAATTTTTGCAGTTTATTCCGCTCATTCAACACGGAGTAAACTGCAGAATGAGTTGAGGCCGAGCGAGCCGCCGCGTTTCTACCGAGTTTATTCTGATAATGAAGCGTCGACGAGGAGCTGCCATGACTTTTTTATTTTTTATTTAAGCTGAAAAGGAAAAACAGCCTGCGACCCGGAGAAACTGCTGATTAGATGCTGGATTAGCAGACCGAGCAGAATTTTTAAGATTTTAATTTCTATAGGGAGCCTGGACAGGGTTTTACTTGCTTCTTTTTTCACATATATATTTAAATATTCTGCTGATTGTGTTTTAATCGTACGTGACTGACTGATTTTGAGTTTACTTTGACATTGGACATTTTTTTTTTTTTTTTTACACATCCTCGGTTTAAAACTTTCAACACGCTGCCTGCTTTCGCGGTGGTAATCTCAGTGGAATTAACCAGATTAAGTAAAGGTTAAATCAAAAATAATGCACACACACACACACTTCATATGCGTTCCCTGCCACACACTTACACATGCAAAATGCACAGCGCCGTGATGAAGAAAGGAAGGAGGGCGCCTTACTGATGAGTGTGATTGATCATGTGATTGATCATGTGACTGAGCGCGGTGAGGGATTACAGTCAGATTGTGCTATCAGCGATTTACGTGACCGGTTCCACGTCCAGTTCATCAAAGCTGCTTCCACCCGCCGCCCCCGACACCTGCTGTCAGTTTACGTTAGAGGGATGCTGAACCAAGATACGTGCTCTTTCATTAAAATGTTAAATGTCATGACCCGGTGGAGAGCAGATCATACAGCTGAGATAATCTGAAGCCCCTCTGTATGCAGAGAGAGGCCTGTCAGTCAGACCGGTGGGTTTGGAGGCAGCACAAAACCCGATCCGGTCAGGAGCCGTCGGGTCAAGCTCGGACAAAGATTTAGGGATTATGTTCAGCTTCAGGTCGGCGTGAAAAATCATAAATCTACTGTGTGTTTTGGGTAACGTCCTGTGTAAATGCTGGAGTTTATGTGATGACACTGAAGGCAACACGTCGGCTGTTTCCGGCGGTAAATTTATCCTAATGATGGAGGACGAGCAAAATGTGAGGCTCGGACACGAAAACAAAGAACGCCCGTCGGGTTCGGGTCGGGGCTCGGTCGAGTTCAGACAAAATGATGCGTCCCGATCTGCACTCCACAGCACAAGAGCTCATTTTTGTGCTGTTAATTATCTCTTTGCCTCCCTCGTTGCTTATAGCTAACCCCCGTTTCCTTGCGTCAGCACAGCCTGTCTCGAGCCTCTCTTCCTTCCTCAGCAGCAACAACTATTCTAGCCTTGGATTAAACTCCTTACATTCACCTGAGTCTCCGTTTGTCTGCATTTGGGTCCTCCAGTGAGCTCACCTGACAAGGCGAGGGCGAGCAAAGCGCTTCAGTCCTCTCTCTTCGCTCTTTCAGCTCTTAGGACCGAGACATTTTCTCTTTGGCCATAAGGACGTAAGGAAATTAGTGTCACTGTAATTTCTACAACAAAATTGAGTTTGGCGCTCTCATAAAAGCAGCAAGGCACAAGATTAAAAGATTACACACAACATAAGACAACTGGTAAAAGCGAAAGCAATAAATAAAATGCTATATATATGTGAAAAAAGTAAGTATAAGGCAGCATACAGTGCAGATTAAATAATTTCTCTTTGCTGGCCAGCTGGTTGGTCTCCTCGGTCCAGACGAGACTGCGAGGGGAACTCGTCCTGCTGGATGGGATTACTGCAGACTACACAGCCCCAAAACTTCATTTTCTTACAGCTGTTGACTTTTAAAATATCTCCAAACGTGCATGATGAGGATGAAATATTAAAAAAAGAAAATCACTTTGAACAGGGGATTACCATCCCTTCAGTGTTTTGTTTGGAATAAACAGAGTGCAGACCTGCATTTTTTCACTCTTCTGAGCTATGTGGGAAAAAAAAAAAAAAATCAAAGAGTTTAATTCATTATAACAAATGTTTTGCCCTCGTGGGTTTCATCAGTGTCAATGTAAAACAGAACGAAAGAGAAAAAAACAGAAGCTCTAAGTGGCCACAGGAGGCTCGCAGCTCGATCGCCAGCATCTGTGAGAGGAGGTTTCTATTCCTGAAACAAAACAGCAGATTTATATCTCAATTAAAACATGTCAAGAACATGAGAGGTAGAACATCATGTATAACACTGCAGATACACAAACACATGATCTGCAGGCTGAAGTGTTAAAGACGAACACATGTCAAGACAAAGTGTGTTACAGGTCTGATCAATGTGTGTGTTAGGAGTCGATCCTGTGGGAAACTCTTTTAGTCTCTTTTAAACTCTTTTTAATTTCCTAACCTCAACCATAACCTTTTCCTAACCTTAACCAAGTAGTGTTGGTGGCTAATGTTAGCTAACGATTAGTTAACAAGCTAAAGAGTGTAACATTCACACACGAAGCATCCTTCAAAAAGGAGATTTTGACAACTGAATTGAATTGAATGCCTTTATTGTCATTGTACATTACAATACAACAAGATTAAGAGTGCTACTCCACCATGGTACTCACCTACAATAAAAAAAGAAATAAATACAACAGTATGCAATAAATACAACACATGTACAATAAATAAAACAACTTAAAATGCAGAACAGGTGTTCATGTGCAAGAGGGCAACAGGTGGGGAGGGTTTATTATCTGTGTTCATTTAATGAGGTTATAGCGTATGGATAGAAACTGTTTGTGAATCTGGTGGTTTCTGTCTGGGCTCGAGGTTTTTTCAACAACAAGCCAGGTAGTTAGAAACAAATAAGACCAAATAGTAAAAAAAATAAAAAAAATCTCCATCTTCCATCAGGATGTCATACGGTCATGAAACACCTTAACCGTCAGTTTCAAGCAGGAACTTTATGGAAAATTATAATTTTGTAAAAGTTTCGCCAAACAAAATCAGACCAAATCAACTCTGGTAAAGATTTATCAATGAATCAACAAAAGTACATAAATAAATAAACAGATAACAGTGGGTGGAGCCCTTCAAGTCCCCATGAAATGACGTCACATGACCTCAAACAGAGCGTCTTAAACAGTGACATCATCATCCTGTTCTAGTGGCTGGACATTAAAATTTCAACCCATAAAACCTTCACAAATCTTTAAACATCCTCTCTCATCCACCTCATCCCTTCAAAATAAAATCAGGTTTCTCTCTCAAACTGAGATCCTGTTGATTTGCACTTGTGACTGAGGCTTCCCCAACCCTAACGTCCTGTTTCAAAGTAAGAGTCCCTTTCACGGGGTCTTCAAAGACTTTGCGTGCTTTCCAGTCCATGAGCCAGTTTGTCTCACTTTGGTTGAAAAAAAGTCAAAAATAGCTCATTTTACTTCTTTGAGTCCACGTTTTTGGTCAAACCGAATTCAGAAGGTGCTGGTTTATCAATAAAAAAAATGAATAAATACATAAATAAATCTGTTAGTCATTTGTCCTGGAGCATATATTGTATGCAGACTAACTTTGACAACACAGAATATTAAATACCTCTCCAGTTGCTTCTCTAAAAGTCGTTTGCTGTGGTTATGTAAATTCGGCTTATGAGAGAAGTCTTTGAGAGGCTTTACTAAAATAAATGCATGTACCCTGGTCTTTTGTTGCTCAGTGCTTCTCTTTATGACGAGAATTGACAGGAGGTCTCCAAAAACTGCTAATTGGACCGTCACGAATGTGTTTGACGACAGTGAAGCAGGTTGGGGGTCACGAACAACAACGCTCTCCAGAATTAAGTGGACAGGTTTGAATAGACATGAAACGAGTGTGAAGTCATCAAATTACCGCTTTGGCTGAGCTTTGTGTTGGTGAGAGGAAGGCGGAAAAAAAAAAAAAAGCTGTTGTGCAGCCTGCGAGGAAAACGCCAAAGTAAAAAAGGCTCAAAAGAGAGCAAGAACACCTCCTGTCACCCCGAGTTAACCTCGTCTGTCTGAAGAACGTTTTCGCCTAAAACAGAAGAGCAGCGCCGTTCTGGAGGCAAATCACAATCAATTAAACAAAACGTGACATTTTTGCCTCAGCCGCTCGTTCTCGGTGCTATAAAATAGACTTATGTTACAGCGAATGTCAAAAACTGACTGTCAGTTTGTTCATTTGGAAGAATCAGAATTTGCAGCAGCTGAAGATGGAGGAGGTGACTCGTCCTCTGCAGTCGGATGAAGGTAAGCGTCCTTTGGCTTTTGGCTTTTGGACGTCCCTCCCTGCCTCATGTCCCGTCCCAGCGTCCTGCTAGAAATTACAAAGTTTAATTATAGGAGGAAAGACTTTTACTATGTTCATTTCCACTTGGAATTTCTGATTTGTGAATTTCCAACTTGTGAAAACATCATGTTCATGATTTCAGCCACAAGAAGAAGAAACTCTGCATTTCCGTCATGGGGGAAACCAAAAGTGCACGTCGCAAATTTTGCTTAAGAAGTAAAAAAAAACATTCTTAAATGATGATGATGATGATGATGTCTGATGTCCCTTGAACTTATATATATCAGAGAACTTGTGATTTTTTTTTTTTTTCATAAGTCAGTGCTCATTTTTGATGACTTTTCTGTTTAAATGGACTTAGCATTTAGGTGTGACTCTGTTGGTGATATGGATACCATTCAGAACATGTGCATGCTTTCATTATATTTCTTAAAGGAATACTCCAACATTTTGGGCAAAATACCCTTTTTACAGCTTCCCCAGACTGAGACCAGATGTTGGACACCATTTTCTCCTCTGTACGTCCAGTGGTTCAGTTCCTGTGGTAGCATTTCCTGTTAGCTTAGCATAAAGACTTGAAGTCTTTGGGAGTCGTTAGCCTGGCTCTCTTAAAGTAAGAAAATAAACCTTACAGCAGCTCTGATTCTGTTTTATTTACACAGTGGATTGTGTGTATCTGAAATACAGTGTGTATCTGTACACCAACATCTGGCCTCAGTCTGGGGAAGATGGAAAAAGGGCATTTCACCCAAAACACGGGAGTATTCCTTTATAAGATACCAACTTCATCGAAACACACATAGTCCAGAATGCAGTCTACGTCCTGTCTGTCTAAAGTTTGTGCCACACTTTCAAACATGAGTCTGCTTATGATGTGTTATTTTGCATTTCAAATATTGTATTGTTTACATTCCAAATATAAATTTTTCTCAAATGAGTATACTTTACAAAATATTCCAGCAGATTATTTGAACCCAACCCCCCAACACACACACACACACACACACACACACACACTCAGCTAATTGTATTAAGTTGCATCGTGGAAACTGTGAAAGCTTACCGTACAAACGCCAGCTGCCTTGGCATCGAGGTCATGCCTCTTGCTGTTCTGAGGGCCTGGCTGCTCCGCCGTCACAGGCACATTAAAAAAACACTAAAATGATCAGAGGAAGCAGCATTAAGGTTAATGTTAAGGCCTTTATAAATAACCTTGTCGAAAGTGTGTGACTGTGCACGGATAATCCCGGTGGCATGTTATGAGAGATAGTGTCCGGCAGCCACAGAAATTGTTTTGCGTCTGGATTAACGGAGCAGTCAATATGAACACTGAAGCCGCCATATCATAATACACAAATCATAATACAGTCAGAGTGCAGGGAGATTATAGATAGCAGCTCAGCAAATTCATCCTGGAGGGCAATTTTATGTTTTGAGTGTGTGTGTGTGTGTGTGTGTGTGTGTGTGTGTGTGTGTGTGTGTGTGTGTGTGTGTGAGTGTGTGTGTGTGTGTGTGTGTGTGTGTGGTTAATGGAGAGAAGTAGGACAGAAGATTTATATTTCTGAACAACTGCACGGTGCTCAAAAGTTGCAAAATCTCCAAGAGAAATCATCTTACAGACAAAGTTATCAGCACAGAGCAGCCACTTCGCCTGTTTTCCAGTGTGTAGACAAAAAATAAAAAAACAAGTTTGCAAATGGGTATACAAGAATGGAAGAGACAGACTAAACAATTAATTTCACCTGGCTTGACTCTTGACCCTCTCACTCATGTTCTGCCAATCTTTTGGAAAGCTCAGATGTGATGAAGTTTGTCTGTTCTCTACTCTTTATGTGAAGATGGATTACCACATACAGATGAGACAAATTAAAGGAAAATTCAACCTAAAGTGTCTCAGTGAGGTGTTTGGCCACCAGAACAGCTTCAGTTCTCCAAGTCTCTGGAAGTCTCCTGGAGGGATGGAGCTCCATTCCTGCAGAGGATCCTGTAAACAAAGAGGGATGTTATAGCAGGGCTGCAGGGCATAAAGCCTCATTACAAAGACACAAATGCACGTTTGCAAGTTGAACGGCACTGGACTGCAGAGATGTGGAAAAAAAGTGATGAGTCACCAAGAGAGAGCTACAGGCCTGAGTGCTGGACACTGACACCGAGGGGTCCACTGGTTACGCTGTTGGGGGGCATTTTCCTTTTGTCTCGCTATGGCAACTACAGACTGTACACACTGTGCGACAGGGACCTAATAAACTTGATGTCAGGATACACTGAAATAGGGCGTAAATATGTTAGTGGGAGGTACAGTGTTAGAGGTGGAGCTAGGAGAAAAGGTGAGGCTGACATTCATTCATTCATTGCAGGTGCACCTCTGGTGCACACCTGGAAGATGCATGTTTTTGTTCTAGTTGCGCTCGGAGCCCGATGTGAGGCAGCAAGGTGATGCCCAGAAGCCTGAACCAGAGCCCGAGGTAGCTGGTGAAGATGTCACTAAATCCCCCACCCACCCCCACCCACCGTTTTTCAGTTTACAGTTTTCACACACATGCAAGTAAGCGAGGCTGACTTCTGACATGTAGCTCTGGTCACAGTGTAACACTTGGATACGACAGCAAGTTTGTATGTAGACTATGTGATTATCACACCGACCGAATCTGATTGGCTGCGACACACATCAATATACAGGACAACATCATCAGCGTACGTGATTCATCTGTGCTGCTGCAGTGGTAAACAGTGAAGCTAAACAAGAACCAAGCCTTGCAATAGTGCTGTTAGTGTTTTTGGACAAAAATCCAAAGGAGAAGAAGAGGAGGAGAATGTTGATCAGGTCATTTTTCTTCTTTGTTGGAATCCCAAACATTTCGTTTTACTTGTTTTACCTCCCACACCCACTGTGTTTAGTGCCAGTGTTGTGTGGGTCAGAGCGTCATTTCATGCTGTGTACCTGCTGGTTGGTTAGCAGACGTAGGCCAGAGCAGCGGTCACACTGTGAGATGGTTTTCCTAAATTTGTGACACAATTTATCACAGAATTTTGCCCTCAGATATCGTTGGTCACAAGACAGCCATCTTTGAACCTCTCTCACAGTGTGTCGTAGGACCGCCGTTTTGGAGCTGTGACCAAAGATATCACCACGTTTCTTCCACGTCGGTCATCTTTCATCTGGGACGCCCCAAAATCACTCGGTGTATAAAGTTATTCTGACTGAACACCTTTATCCTGTGATGAAACATTTCTATCCTGATGGGGGGCGTGGCATCTTCCAGGATGACCACGCCCCCCATCCACAGGGGCGTATGTAAATCACGATGCTGTGGCCTTCACATTCACCACATCTCAACCCAGCTAAATACCTCTGGGAGATTTTGTACTGTCCACCACCATCATCAAAACACCAAATGAGGAAAATCCTTTGGAGGAACGGAGCTCTGTTTCTCCGGGAGACTTCCAGAGACTCTGAGGTTCTCTGCCAGGGAGAACTGAAGGTGTTCTGTTGACCCAAAACCTCACTGAGGTTCATATTTGATTTGTCATCTGTCTGTAGATATTTAGAATGAAAATCAAGACCACTCACCTAAATTAGATATCTAGATAGACAGACAGATAGATGTACTTAATTGATTCCAAATTGGGATATTGTTGTGTTACAGCAACAGACATTTCAAAGGAACAATAGTAGACTACACAAAGTACATCTCGCAACACTAAAAAAGAAAAAAAAACTCTATATCTATCTATTTAGAAAAATAAAGACACCAAAAACAACATAAAGTAGTTCAATACCAAGAATCTAGGAAAAGAAACTATAACCCTATAACCCTATAAAAATAATAATAAAGAATAGAGAAAATCTATCTATTGAATATCTATAAACCTTTCACCTCTAAACATTATTTGCATAGACTATATATATACTATATAATGAAAAATGTCTGCAGATAAGGTCCAGGTAAATCGGTCGCTCTCACCGCCTGCTGTGTTCGGTCTGGTTCAACTGAATCCTGAAGCGTTTCGCCTTTTCTTTTCAGCGCAACATTTTCTCTCAACACATTTTCTCTTTCTTCTGTGTCCAGTAATAACCAAGCACATCCCTTTTGGTTCACATGTGAAGCTTTACTTTCATCTGAGCCCTGTGAAAGCCAACCGAGCCGAATGAAAAAAAAAGCGAGGACGCATCAAACGGCGGTCCAGACGAGGCGAACGGTCTGTTAGGTGTGAAAGTGACCTTTATTGTGGCAAATCTGTCCCGGCCGCCAGAAAAAAAAAATGTCAGAGTCACGCAAATTTGGCCTTGCTTGTCGGCGTGGAGGTAAGAGCATGTCATCAGCTTTTCTCCGGCTTACAGTAGAAGCAGCAGAGTGAATAAAGAAGAGGTAAAGAGGTGTCGACACATGTTAGGGGAAGATCACGCAGGCACATTTTAGGGGAGGAGGGATGTTTTGCAGTCGTTTGATGATGCCACTTGAAATCAAACGGCAGCGGTGATGCAGGGATGGTATAATTTATGTGGCAGACCTCGTGTGTGATGCCGTCTCTCCATCTCATCCCCATCAGCAGAGATGAAAGTAATCACTGCTTTATGTTTCTTGGCAACAGGGGAAAAAAAACACAGTTGTGTGACAGCGATGATTTGGGTGAATCACAGCCCACGAGCAGCAGAGCGACCGGTCAGACCCTGCGGCCGCGTACGGGCACCGCATAACGTTTTCCCACCAATCAGTGCCAAGTTTTTTCCATAAAACAAGCTGCTTTCATGCAGCTCGCTGGTATTTCTGGGAGTTGCACCCACATCCAAATTGCGGCCGCACACCTGAGAATGCATGCGTCTGTTCTTTTAAAGGGGCATTACAGTCAACTGAAAGTGAGGACCCTGTAGACTCAACTGGAAAATTGTGGAACAAGCATGTAATATGATGGTTGAGTCAACATGGTTCTCATTTCCAGGCAAGTTCAATGATTTTTTTCCACCTTTATTTTTTCTCCACACACACATTTTCCACCTTTTTTTTTTTTTTTTTTTTTTTTTTTTTTTGCTGGTTGAGTCTAAATGGTTCTTGCCTCCATTGACCATCAGCAGTTTTGCATCATGCAGCTTTTATTGTGAAATCTGGCAATGACAAACAATAGAACCGACAAAGTAAAAGCAGGTTGCTCTTCTCATCCTCTTGGCGTTAAATCATGGAACAATGCTGATGTGAACTTAAGAATGTGTAACTATTGTGCTTTTCAAAAGAATGGCTTGTAAAGCTGTTTTTAAACTTTTTTTTTTTTTTTTCTGGAAGGTTGCCTAAACAGTTAAGGATGTAGGACCACCACCACCATAATGCTTCTGCCTGAGCCTTTTCAGTCATTACTTAACTCTCACTTGGACATTTATGTATATACTAACATGTTTATACTGATGGTATTGTTTGTTGACTGAGTAATAATAGCACTGCTACTACAACTAAATACCAGTGTCCACCTGGTAATCAAAAAATCAGCAGTTTTCATGAACACTATGTGGACAAAAGTATTGTCCATTGTTGTGTGATTGGTCGCTCCACAGAACATGTTCCCACCGCTCCAGAGTCCGGCGGCGGTGTGCTTTACACCGCTCCGTCCGCCGCTCGGTGTCGTGCTCGGTGATGTGAGGCTGGCGTGCGGCCGCTCGGCGTCGTGCTCGGTGATGTGAGGCTGGCGTGCGGCCGCTCGGCGTCGTGCTCGGTGATGTGAGGCTGGCGTGCGGCCGCTCGGCCATGAAGCTCCCGGCGCTCAGTTTCTGTGCTGATGTTGATGCCAGAGGAGGTTTGGAGCTCTGCAGGTACTGAGGCGGCAGAGCGTCGGACACTTTTACGCACTATGAGCCTCGGCGCTCGGCGACCCCGCTCTGTAACTTTACGTGGTGCCGCCCCCTGGTGGCCGAGTCGCTGTGGTTCCTAAACGCTTCCACTTTGCAATAATCCCACTTCCAGCTGATGGTGGAATATCTAGGAGGGAAGAAGCTTCAGCAGCTGACTTGTTGCAGCGGTGGCTTCCTGTTCCATCACTATTCCAGCAGCACCTGGAACTCAGTGAGCTCTTTAGAACCAGACGCTCTGTCACTGATGTTGGTAAAGGCAGACTGCATGGCTGCTGCTGGAGGTTACACACCTGTGGGGACGGGACTGAGCCAAACACCTGAACTCACTGGCCCAGTACTTTTGTCCATATCGTGAATGTCAAAACAGGACCGGCTTGAATCTGAACAAGGCATGAATACTGGATTTCTACATAAAATATGATCTAGCATGGCTCTACGTTTCCCATCTTTGCATATCTCATCTTTATTTTCTTTGTGGAAATGAACAAAAATGGCCATAAAATCTCAGTTTTTATTTATTTATTTTTTCTAAATCATGACCCACATTCTACATTTGTAAAATAAGTTAAATTTGATTGATTTGTGGCCTCATAGTGCAGTGCTCTGGGTCTGTTAGGAGAAGAGCAGCTGTGAACTTTGACCTCAGCGCTGACCTCGTGGGTTAAGATTTGCACTCTGTTTATGGGTCTTAATATGGACACCTATTGTGTGTGTGGGTGTGTGTGTAGCTGGTAGATGGTTGTGTCTTTTAATTTTATCTAATACATGTGAGGACTTTGCCGTGGTTTAAAGTTTGGTGAAGGAGCAGTACCTAAGTTCATATTGAATCTAAAACAAAACAAAAACAAAACAAACAAACAAAAACACACCCACACACACACGCACACACACACTCTTGGCATCACATTAACCCTGCCACTGAGTTTTATGCATAACTCCCCATGTCTTTGCTTTATATGCCATTAGCTCTTCTCTTATAATAATCCTAAAAAGACTTGTGCTCTCTTGATGTTCCTAAATCCACTATTTGGTCAATTGAACTTGAACACAGGCTCGATAATCCGGGCGGCCATTAAATATTCAAGGTTTAATTAACATGTTGATATTCATTAGCCGTTACCTCGCTTATCGCTAAGAATAAAGCGGCAGTAATGTAGTTCCATTACAGTAATGACAGTGCCACTGAACTTATGAATAAATGGAAATTACAAGGTCATAGATTTTGAGCACTGCCATGCTGTTATCATTACATTTAATAAAAAATAGCTTTGGTCTGCTAAAGTTACCAGTTTCTATCACCACAACTATCAAAGTAATTTAATAAAATATTTTTTCCTGTAATTATATTTTAATAGTTTCGTGAAGATTAGCTAATGCTATGGATCATACTCCAACGTTAATTAATGAAATAACAGTTATATTTTTAAATTATATCATTGCCTGCCAAGAGCTTCATGGTTTTCACTCGGAAACAGGATCCTTTCATCTCAACACCTTTAAAATATTTTTAATTGGACCCGGAAAAAATGAAGGAGTTTGTGTTTGGATTACGTTACGCAATAAAATCCACCTTAAAAGTTCCATTTCTGTCATTTTAACGGGTCCCTCACTTAACTCCTGAAACAAATAATCAAGACTTCATGGTTTACCTTAATTTGTTAAATTTTGCTATATTATTCCTGAATTATATGCCTCAAAAAAAACATAAAAACCTGAATTTAGATCTTTAATGGAAGACATTTTAGTAAACGATTACTGTTTTAAACCGTTTTGAATATCCTTGAAAAGCTGTGTTGTCATGAAAACCGAGAGAGAGAGAGAGAGAGAGAGAGAGAGAGAGAGAGAAAGAGAGTCCCCTTCACAGCCAGACAGGTGGGCAACAGGTGAAGAGGACAGGAGGGATGAAGAGGACGAGGCAGATGAGCGTTATGAAGGCAGTAAGGAGAATGAAGAGGACCAAGAGGACAAAGAAGATGATGAGAACAAGCAGGATGAAGAGGATAAGAGGGATGAAGAAGATGAGGGGCATGAAGAGGAAATGATGAAGAGGATGAGGGGGAAGAGTGGAACGATGAAGATGAAGAGGATGAGGAAGATAAGGATGAGGAGGATTAACAGGATGAGGGGTTAGAGGACAATGAGGAGGATGAAGAGACAAAGAGGATGATGAGGAGGAGCAGGATGAAGAGGAGGACGAGGAGGATGAAGAGGACAGGAGGAATGACGAGGTTGAGCAGGATGAGGATGATGATGAGGAGGAGGACGAGGAAGGTGAAGAGGACAGGAGGAAAGAGGACGAGTGTGATAATGAGAACGTGGAGGATGAAGAGGACAAGGAGGATGAAGAGGAGGAGGAGGACACTGCTGAGAAATACTTTTATTTTGAAACGCAATTTATCTTCATTGACATGAAAAATCAAAAAAGCTGCTGTGGCGTGCGGCGTGTTGTCAGGGAAACGTTCAGATCAATGAGATCATTCAGGGTCTGGGGTTTGCAGCGTCATACAGAGGAAGAGGACGGACAGAAAACAAGGAGAGATGGAGGGGATTTTCTTTTTTTTGTCTTATTTATTTTGGAGTGAGCGATCAGAGGAAGTGCCTCAGCGGGAGGAGGAGGAGGAGGGCGGCGGCGTGCGCTCGCGGTGTAAACCTCGGCGAAGCGTCCTCCAGCTGCTTACTTAGCGATTAAGTCACATCTACAAGCACATCAGCGGCGGGTCCTCGGCTCTTAGCGTCGGCTTTAATTTAATTGGCGGCGTTGGCCCCAGGCAGCGCCGCCGCTCTTAAAACCCGTTTACGGTGTCGCCACCCCGGCTTGACCCCACCGCCGCGTTTCTCAGGATACGAGTCAACACATGCGAGCTGGATACTGACCAGGCATGTTTATGGATGCTGGAAAGAGGTGGAGAGAGAGAGGAAGAGGAATAATAATAATACTAATAAAAAAAACAACATTTACTGGGTGCTGGCTCAAAGCAGCGCTGATTACATAAGGCGGCGGCAGCGGCGGCGTGGCAGCCGGCCAGCGGTCCGGTTGGCCTGCGGCTCGCGGCGGTAAATTCAGCCCACAGAGCTCTGGGAGCGGGTGCACGAGGTTTATGTGGAGAAAACAGCAAGCAGAGAAATGTAAAGCGCCTTCCTGAGCGGCCGAGTCCAAACACAGAGCTGCTCACATTCACAACCATTTTCCTCAAGGACTAAAAAAGGACCCCTGGCCTGTTTACTGCAATGACCCCACATTTTAAGATTCAAGATTCAAGATTCAAGATTTATTCGTCACATGCATGAATGTACAGGTACAGCAGCAGTGAAATGTAATTGCAACAACTCCAGCACTGTGCAAGTAAAAAATAAAAATAAAAAATAAAATAATAATAAATAAATAAATAAATAAATAAATAAATAAAATAAAAATAAAGATAAAATTGAAAGAATATATGACATTCCTATATACAATGAACAACCTGTATACAATATACAACAATATACAAAAAGTACAAATAAGTAGGGGGGTAAGTACAAATGAGTAGAAGAACTGAGTTACACTGCAACAAACCATTTTGCAAATCATGCGTGGGTACAAAAAGAATGAGCTTGACTTCCTGTGCAACAGAGCAGCTTAAACAGTGACATCATCCTGCACCGGTGGCTGTGAATTAAAATTTGAACCCATAAAACGAGCTTCAACATCCTCTCTCATCCGCCTGGTCCCTCAAATAAAATCATGTTTCTCTCCCAAACTTTCCAGAATTTCCCTGGTTGGGATCAATAAAGTATATCTATCTATCTATCTATCTATCTAGATCCTGTTGGTTTGCGCTTGGAGAATGATCCTTCCCTGCACCGTGTCCCGCCCAAAGCAGCAAATAAAGAAAGTACGAGTCCATTTCATGGGATCTTAATTTACAACATGGCCCTTCAATCGTCAAATGCCAGTTTTTTGGTTGAAATGTTCTGCTTCTGTCAGTGTTTGTCTGTCTGCCCTGCGATGGACTGGCGACCTGTCCAGGGTGTTTCACTGCCTTCCGCCCTATGTGCGCTGGGATTGGCTCCAGCAACCCCCCGTGACCCTTGTGAGGATAAGCGATTTAGAAGATGAATGTTCTGCTTCTGTGGCAAACAAAGTCCTCAACATTCAGAAACCACACAGCTGATGACTGTGGAAAACAAAACGTTTCCACCGGGGACTATTTTCCCTGGCGGAGGAGGAGGAGGGAGTGTTAGAAAAATGTGCTGCCTATCTTATACTGAGTAAGAAAGAACGGAGTGCCAGTGCACAATGTCCGAACACAGCGTTCTCATGTATCTTCTTGTTGTTCATGGTCACTCTCACCATGGAATGTAGCATCTTGCACCGTGGCATCTTGTTTCCAACTTATTTCACTTCCTAGATGAGTCTCCATGGCAACAATGACGTGTATGACTGGCAACAATGTATGACTGGACAACAATCATGCACATAAAGGGACAATCCCATTTCTTATTTTCACCCCTACCCCTCTTTTTCGAGTGCCACTTGCCCCTTGCAACAAAGTTACAAGGGGTAGGGGTTGAAATACTCCCCTATGAAATGGGACAACCCTTCATCCCCGGATCATCATAATCAGTGACGTTGTAAACAGACACGACGATTTTTTTTTTGCCGGTAAATCTCAATCTCAAAATGACGTCTTCAGCGGTGGTAATCTCTCTTGCGTGGGCATCTTTTTGCGGTTGTCAATAGCGAATCGGAAGAATGTAAGGAGATGTCTCCGCTGCGCGTCGTGCCGCCAATAAGAACGCCCCTCAGCCGCTGTAAAATCACTGTAACCCACGTAGGCGGTGGGCCGACAGGAGTTTTCAATGATCCCCATCGCGGGAGGACCCACGTAACGGCTTCTCGGGGCTCATTGTTTAATTCGACGCCTGGGAGCGCCGGTGAATCAGCTTGAGGTGTGAATGATAGACCGTAAACAGGTTTTGTTGTAGTTAGCCCGACGTTAGCCACACAACATGCTAGCCAGCTGGTGTAGTGGTGTAATGTCAAACAAATAATCGTTGACTTTATTGATTTTTGTGTTAATTGTGTGAGAAGTGTGGGAGATTTCTCATAGCACTCGCTTTGGAGTGCGCCTCTGAATAAACTCCGTTTGGAGGGCTATACAGCCCTAGCACTCCACCCTCCCCCTCCGCCTCATCAAGAATTGGGACATCCCTACCCCTATGCGTGAACGCGCAAAACGGAGGGGTAGGGGCAAGTGGTAGGGTTAAGGGGTGAATTGGGATTGGCCCAAAGACTCACATGCTCAACTTTTTCTTCAGATAACTCTGTACTATTGTACTGACTTGCCTCCTTGCTGCAAGAGAAATAAACGCAACTGCTTTGACTTCGGCGACTCCGTGTTCATTTAAGAATTCTCCCAACAGGGAGCGCTTCGGTTTGAAAAAGAAAGTCCTGAAAACACAACAGTGCTGCTGCTTTTAGGAAAACTCATGTGGAGGACTTTATTGGGCTGATGGAAAACTGGAGTGAAGAAAGTGTGAAGGCTCTGAAAGTTCATGTTCATATCGTAGTGGAATGAATGGAAACCAGCGGCTGGAGGAAAGGGAGGAGGAGTGATGTGGCAGCTCTGAAACCCCACTGCTCGCTCTGGGAGGAGACTCTGGAGATACTGAACTCTGAACATGCAGAAAATCACTGGCACGGTCCTTTAAGTCGTACATTAGACATGTGACGCCGCATAATTAAACCTTGATGAGCTGACCGACAGATTTCATATGAACTCATATTAACTTAAAACCTAAAAACTCACTTGCTGTCATGCGTTTTGGGCCAGAGCTCTGATCTTTCAGGTGACATCATGTGAAAGGCGTGTTGTGGTTTTCATGGCTCTGACTCTGAGCACAGCCAAGTTGGTGTTACTCGAAAACGACTTACTGAAGATTAGGAGCAGGAACAGGCTGCATCTTTATTGTGTCGTTGCAGTCCAAACGTTTCTCGGTGCACGTGGTGAGACCAAGACGACGTGAACATGCAGAGTGTGTGTGTGTGTGTGTGTGTGCAGGAGTGTTTTCACTCTTCCTGAACACTGAAGCTATCTGAGCGGCCGACACCGAGCACCACAGCATGACAGGCTTCAGCAGAGCGCTTTGTTTGTGCTGCTCTCACTGAAGAGGAGAAGCTAAAAAAAAAAAAAAAAAAAAGTCCTTCATGGAGTGTAGCCTTTTTTTTCCCGCTTCTTAATAAATGAACACATTTTCAGAAACTAGACGATGTTGTCTTTTGTGCATTTTGGCATCACACTTTTTAATTTGGGTATGACGAAATAGGCAAAAAAAGGTTCAAGGGGTTAAATTTATGCTGGTGAAAACACTCAGAACTGCAATATTCTCTAAATCTCTAGTATATATTTAATTTTTTTGGACTATTGATGTCCATAACTTAAAGAATGTGTCTTGAAGTGCTTATTTCTGAGATATCTATTTTATTTTATTTATTTTATTTTTTGTATTACTTCTAAATTGCTCTGCAAAAGATATATTCCCTGGATTTCTGCATTTGAATCCTTAAACACGCTGCTTATAGTTTTGGTGTTGCGCTGCATTTTCTGTGAGCTGTGGGAGGAAGCCATGAAACTGAGTCCCTTGTTTGTGTAAATTTATGATAAAATGAATTCTGATTTTGATGATGGGACTGACACGGTGCGAAGGTTCCCACTGGAGCCACCCACCCACTACTGTAAATATGCATGTATTCATACTCAGATGTGATAATTATATTCAAGTCATAACTGAGTCAAACGCTAATCAGCGTTTTGTAGGCAGAGCGGCAGGTGATGCGTTGAAGAAACGTGTCTTGTCATGTGTATTTTTTTTCATGATGCAGCCGTATCCCGTGTCAGTGTCACGTGGTTAGGGTTGGACAACAAAACCACTCGGTTAAGGTTAGGGACAGATCAGGGTTAGGGAAATAAAAACAGAAAGGGAAAGGTTACAGACATTAAAATGGATATGAAGCCACTTTATGTCGCAGTTAAACAGAGAATTATTGACTACTGGAAGAGGCTGATAGAAGGGAAAGAAAGTAAATTCATTTGAAGGGGGGTGGTGGGTGTCCCGTCCCGTCCCGGTACCTCACCTGGTAGAGCGCGTACCACTTATCAAGGCCAAGTCCTAGTCCAGGACATTTGCTGCGTGTCTTTACTGTCTCTCTCTACTGTCACTACCAAATAAAGCAGAAATGCCAAAAAAAAAGTCTTTAAAATCAGTTGTATAATGTTCAGCGACTGGCTCAGACTTTATCAGAATCAGAATGCCTTTATTGTCTTTGCAAAAATAAAAAAATAAAATAAAATAAATAAATAAATAAAGCAGCGAAATTTGCAGTGCTGCAGCTATTTCAGTGCCCGGTTAAAAAGACAACGTTAAAAAGAAACATCACAGAAACATCAACAACATTCATGCTACTGAAGGTAAAGAAAGTAAATGGGGTGAGGTAGTTGTAGTTGTAGTTGTTTATGATTGAGGTGTGTGTGTGTGCGTCGACGTGGGTTTTGAAACAGAAGCAGATAGTGGACGGGTTTGGTTTGTCTTACATCATCAGCATGTGACGTATATTTAGAATTTAAACAAGTGAAGGGCTTAAACTGGGAAAAAGCGTCTGTTGCATGAAAAGCAGAAGTGCCGTCCGGTTATTTATAACTTTAGACTGAAAAACTCCAGAATTCCCAAGATCTCTGGGAGATAGAGAGGACGAGCACCACGTCTCGTTTGAATGTATGAAGCAGAATAAATTACAAAGGGATTTTTCCAAAGTGTTATTTAAACCGTCCATCTATGTTCAAATTAATTTTATTATTATAATCAGATGAGCTAAATGTGATTTGTAAACTAGGTGCCTGTTTGCAGAATATCTTATCATTTCGTTACTATTGTCTGTCTGGTTTTCTACTTTCCCCTCTGAGTTTATTGTTTCTATCTCCGCTCAGCGGCTCCCAGCACGAAGGTCCTGGTTCTCTTCCACTTTTCTTGTCCAACAGCGTTTATGAAATAACTCAAATGACCTCGCAGTCTGATGCAGTGAGTGAGTTTATTACATTAATCTGAATACAATAAACCAAGTTTGTAGTGTGTTCTCCTCCTGTTGTGGACGATGATCCCTCCTGCCTTTTTATTATTTTACAGCCAATATGAGCTTTTTATACCATTAAACTACCTGATCGACATTTGACTAAATTCTGATTCACATTAAAGCATCTGAGTCTCAGATTAACACTCTTCAGTAAAAAATAATAATGTTTGATAAAATGATCACACCTTGAGATTACATGTTGAGTATTCTGTCCCTGATACGCGTGTCAACAGACAGGATTCAGAGAAAGTCGAACACAGTTTCTCTTCTTTCCATTCTTTATGTAAAACTGAAATAAACACAAAGTTGCATCGCTTTAGTTACAAACATATGCAGCACAAATGGATTTACATTGCTTATGTGCACCTGCTACAACAAGAAGCTACATTCAGCTTGGCTTACATTTTTAACTTTAGCAAGCTTAGCAAATTAAATAATCACAGTGTAGTTCATTTTTGACTCAAACACAGAGGCGGTCCTGGTTAGTTTTGCGCCCTGGGCGAACCGTCCCGCACCCCCCACCCACACCACATCAGGCCTATCATTTGTTAACATCCTATTAACTAAGAATAACACACTAGAAATTACTCATAAAGCTATATCACATATAGCTTACAAAATGTCATGTCAGTGTATAGGAAGTTATTTAGGTTACCATAGACCGACGTATAGCAAAAAAAATTAAAAATTCCACAGTCAGGACGTATTGTTTACCAAATCCACAGA
Source organism: Myripristis murdjan (assembly GCF_902150065.1). Lineage (NCBI taxonomy): Eukaryota > Metazoa > Chordata > Actinopteri > Holocentriformes > Holocentridae > Myripristis > Myripristis murdjan. Next base: position 33,895,547 of record NC_043983.1, on the reverse strand, counting down.
CTAACAGGCCAATGTGAACTTGCACTTGTTGTGTTGCAAACACAAACTAGCCTATGGGTGAAATTAATTCCATGACATGATGCCTAAAAGTCTAATAGTTGCTAGTTCAGCAAAACTAAAAAAAAAAAAAAAAAAAAAAAAAAACACTTGTGGCTAAGCGGCAACATATTAGCAAGAGGCTAATAAATAGGGTATAGGCTACTGTTTCATTACATGCACAATTAACGTCACGCATAGAGACTTGCATACCTTTATCTTTTGAACGTTTCTCCTCTTCTTCTTTCCTTATCTTTCTGAACTGGGCACCTGATGTTTTTTTTTGGCCTTTTGTCCATGATACTCCATTGACTTTTTGTTGTTGTTGTTTGGCATTTTCACATAACCCAATAAATTACATGTAGCTATAAGGGGTCTATATTAATTTTATGAATGAAATACAATTTATTTGGAAGCAGCAGTTTGTGTTGTTTGGCCTGGGATCTTTCATATCAGAGGTTAGTCTATCCCCCGCCCCCCTCCCCTTTGCTTTTCCTGAGACTCACAACCTGCGCACAGCCTCTGCAGTCGCAAGTTGATCCCCCGCGCCCCCCTCCCCCTTGCCTTTTCTTCTGACACACACGACCTGTATACATGACTCTCAGCAGCAAGTTGACGTGATAGTAGGGGCGCCTTAGCGCCCACTGCACCAACTTGACATGGAAATGAGCGATATTAGTCTAGAAACGATTTTTTTTTTTTTTTTTTTTTCGGACGCACTTTTTTTTTTTGGACGGCGCTTGTGCACCCCCAAGTAGATTGCGCCCTGGGCGGTTGCCCACATTGCCCATAGCAAAAACCGTCCCTGCTCAAACACATGAATTTCAAATTGTGTGTATGCACATTTGCACAAAACTCTGAAAAAGTATGAACTTACAAGCAAAGAGTCTCCAAGGCACAAACGAGAAGGAAAAGAAGAGAGGAGCTCTCTGTCTGGCCGCATGGAAGGATTTTCACCTGAAGTTTCACTTTTCCTGGCTGACTTCTAACTTCTAGCCTATGAGTCATGTGATCTGAACTGACCACTCAGAAAACACTTAAAAGTCAATACTAAATATACCACAAACCGCCACCAGGTGGTGCAAGAAAGAATGAATTTGAGGCCACAGAATGTGTGCCATGACATTGAGTATTGTCTAAATAAGTACATACTTAAGTAAAAATATTTCCCACAGTCTCTTGATTTGAGAAGGCGTTCAAGTTTACTTTCACTGATCACATGACCGTGCTTACTGAGCAAATCAGCTGATCCACACCGGGACGCTGCGCTGGGAGCAGCTGAAAAACTACGATGACAGAATGTAAAATTTATTGCGAGAGAATCCAAAACACACTGCGAGGCCATGCGAAAGTTATTGTGAAGGAATGCACACACAAAAAAAAAAAAAAAACATCTCGCCATGACCCTTCAGGGGCTCCGTAGAATGGGTTGTACAAGCAGCCAATAGCAGCCCTGCTGGCGGTGTCAACACGTGAGAAAATCCAAGATGGAGGAGGTGATACTTCCTGCTGCGTCATCCAGGTGAACATCGACACAAATCAGCAGAGAGGAGCGGCTCGGCGTGTCGCCCCCAGACGGATGTAGACTGTAAATAATAATAATAATAATGATAAAGACTTAAATGTAATATTAATGACCCGTCACATCCTATTTTCACACCATAAACTGAGGAGAATTTGTTGGCTCCAAACAGATCTGACCGCCGCATGAACCTCTGAAAAAAAAAAAAAAAAAAAAAAAAAAAAAAAACAGCTGATTTTTGCAAAATGCAATGCAATGGTCAAAATACAATAATAAATAATAAATGAGTGATTCATCTAAGAATTTTGCCAATTAAAATCTCATTTAGGGATGTCTCCATTACACATCTTTGATCATGTACGTGCAGCATCTTCACTCCTATGACCTTTATTTGGCTTATGATTAAGGCGTTTATTTATTTCCATGCTGTGACCTCGCATGAGGATCGCCGCAATGATGAGCTGCTTTAGGCCGCTCTGATGTCGAGCAGCTTTCTGCAGGAGGGTCGACACGAGGCAACACACACACACACACACACACACACACATCCATAAAAGCTTCATTGATATGGTGACAGCGGCGGGGAGCTGCAGGGCAGAGCGGCTGTCGGTATTCCTGAGCGGGCCGAGCGCCGAGGTGATGAAACTCATCTATTCCACCTGAGAGCGACTTAAAGGTCCGTGGTCATCTACACATTGAGATGTGAAGGAATTTAAGGTGTGCATTATTAATTCATAGCAGCTGATGGCCATCTGCAATAAAATATTAACATGCTCTGTGTGTGATGTGCTGTGTGTGAGTGTGTGTGTGTGTGTGAGTGTGATGTTTTCGGCGGCGTGAGCCTGAGTTTAATCACAGTGTTTTTTGTGGCCGAGGCTCATGAATGTTTTAGGTGTGTTTTGATTGCAGCCGAGCAGTTTAATGGGCTTAACCAGAGAGGTGGCCCGCTCTGCCTTTTGTCTCCTTCTCACTCGGTAACGTCTGGCTCTCTCTCACATTTTCACGGCCATTTTTCTTCCTTTTCATGGAGAAAATAAAGACAAGATATTCAAAGATGAGAAATGTAGAGCCATGCTAGATCATATTTTATGTAGAAATCCAGTATTCATGCCTTGTTCAGATTCAAGCCTGTCCTGTTTAGACATACACGATATGGACAAAAGTATCAGGCCACAGCTCTTAATCAGTGAGTTCAGGTGTTTCCTTCAGTCCCGTCCCCACAGGTGTGTAACCTCCAGCAGCAGCCATGCAGTCTGCCTTTCCCAACATCAGTGACAGAGCGTCTGGTTCTAAAGAGCTCACTGAGTTCCAGGTGCTGCTGGAATAGTGATGGAACAGGAAGCCACCGCTGCAACAAGTCAGCTGCTCAACTTTCTTCCCTCCTAGATATTCCACCATCAGCTGGAAGTGGGATTACTGCAAAGTGGAAGTGTTTAGGAACCACAGCGACTCGGCCACCAGGGGGCGGCACCACGTAAAGTTACAGAGCGGGGTCGCCGAGCGCCGAGGCTCATAGTGCGTAAAAGAGTCTGACACTCTGCCGCCTCAGGACCTGCAGAGCTCCAAACCTCCTCTGGCATCAACATCAGCACAGAAACTGAGCGCCGGGAGCTTCATGGCCGAGCGGCCGCACGCCAGCCTCACATCACCGAGCATGACGCTGAGCGGCAGACGGAGCCGTGGAAAGCCACGCTGCCGCCGGACTCTGGAGCGGTGGAAACGTGTTCTGTGGAGCGACCAATCAGGCTCCTCTATGTGGCGGTCTGATGGACGAGTCTGGGTTTGGGGAACGCCAGGAGAACGTTCCCTGCCTCCAGGAGAACGTTCCCTGCCTGAGCGCATTGTGCCGACTGTGCAGTTTGCTGGAGGAGGGATCACGCTGTGGGCTGGTGTTTCTGGGCTCGGCCTCTTGCAGCTCCTGCAGGTGTGACGTGGAGGTGGACCAACACTTTAGTCCACACAGTGTAGCGTCACACAGCCAGACATGCGTATCTCCACACTTTGCTTTGTGCCAGCATCAGAGAAAGGTCAAGCTGGTCTTCAATCTGCTATAGGGGAAAATAATGCTGCAGCTTGTTTGTATTTCTTTAAATATGGATGGTCTGGATGGATCATGCAGATAATCCACATAAATTATTCATCCAGACAGATGATCTGGATGATGTTTCTAAAAAGTTAAGAGTGTTAGACTGGATGTATGGTGGTGTTAGGCTTATTAACCCTCTGATGCTGTTGTTCTGTCTCCTTGTTCTGCCGTCTTGCAGAATCTGCTCAGCTGCAGCCTGAGACCCACAGTCCTGTGAGTCAGACTGGCTCAGGTCATAAGTCGGTTTATTTATAAAGCACATTTCAGTACAATAAAGTGTTGCCCAAAGTGCCGCACGACGTCAGACAGACAAAACAGCAGAGCAAAAGTTCAGGCATTAAAATTAAAACAAGTTGCACAACATCAAATTAAAATAAAGACACTGGAGCCAAATAAAACAAGTTAAACACAAATTCAGCCATTAAAACGAGGTTAAACACAAATTCAGCCATGACATCAAATCAGGCCATCGGAGCAGATCAAGGCATTAAAACTGAATGTGATGTTAAAAATTGAAACCATCTCTAAAGCAGTGAGGAAAGGTCGGTTTGAAGACTTGGAGTGAATTTTCTCAAGAGGAGAGGCTGTGGTGAAGTTTAGGAGGTGACGGTGAGCAGGTCCTGCCTGCCACGCCGCCTCCAGGAGCTGCTAAACGCTGCTGCTCCAGTCACCTAAACTGTGTTTTATTGATGATTTTAACTTTGGAAAGGTGCGTCCCTCTACAGGGGCGTCCATCCCCAGTGCCTTAGCTGCATTTTAACAGACGATATGTTTTATAAAGTTTTTAAAACTTCCATAAACTGACTGTCTTCTGCTCCACGGCTAAACACTGAGACGTCCACCTCCAGCCACAACCTGACTCTGTCGTCATCTGTCTCTGTGGTCGCAGGTAGGAATCTCTCTGCACCTTCTCTCTGAGTTTCTGCTGCTCACCTGACAAGAGAGTCTTCTTACCGTTGAGAAAAATATGCTAGGATGCTCTCATATAGTACAGCGGCGTACTAAAGCCACTGTAAGGAGAAAAAAAAAAACCCCACTAATTTATGAGAACAAAACTTGGAAAAATACTAATAAAGAATATTTTTTGTCCTAAATTTGCGACTTTATAATTTACAAATTTTCAAGTTTTTTTCCAATGAATTTTTGAGTTTTTTTCTTGGAAATTTACCACTATAATCTCAGAGAATATTTAAGTTCTTTTCTCGTAAATTTACCACTTTAATATTGAAAATTCTGAGATTCCACCCTAGTACGCTGTTGTAGATATACAGACAATGCATTTCTTGATCAAGATACATATATTATGTGTGACATAACATATGAACTGAGACTGAATGAACCTCTTTGGATCATTCAGAAAAGGGACGGCAGCAATGGGAATTTACAAAAAATGCGTAGCAGCTGATTGGATCATCTGTCCATCATCAGCAAACTCATCCAGTCGAACAAATGAAGCATATCTGTTGCATGAAAGGTAAATAAACAGCAGCAGCTCCTGTGGTGAAAGTGAGTGAACGTATTAGTAAGCATATTCTTAGCTCAGTGGCATGTTTGGTACGTGATTGTCACCGGTGTTTAAAAATGAGAATGAGAAACGTTGAGGAACGCGTGTGGTGGAACCAGACGATGGAGACATTAATTTCCTTTTACCAAATTTATTTTGATTGTTAACTTGTAAGTGAGGAATTAACCAGTTGTTATAAACAAAGAGACTTGATGTGGGTGACCCCTGGTACCAGAAAAACAAGAATGGGCACGTACACATTTATACCTGAAAAGATGAAACCAGGGGAAAACGAATGAATGATCCCCGGGGGTTCTTCGAGGGAAACTCAAATGATAACACTGGAAGCTGGAGGAGATAAAGAAGGGAGAAAGGAGGTGAAGAATGCGTTCTTCCTCCACAGCTGTAGCTGCTGGACCAAGGCCAAAGCAAGCAAAAGACACAGGGCCGACTGCTTGATGCCCGGATGCAAAAAGGCACATCTGAACAATGTGCAAAGCTACAGTTATGCTCGTCTGCTTGTTTCTTCTGGAATCGGAAAAAAGAGTTGCAGCTTCATAATATCATGAAAACGAGCAGATAAAGTTACAAAAAAATAATCTCAAAAAACGTTAAAAAATGTCTGTGAGTGTGTTTCCTCCCCGCAGCCGTGGAGGCGTGTGGCCGACATGAACTCCTGTGTGCAACATCTGGTTTGTTGGACAGGAGAACGCTGGAACCAGGTTCTGCATAATGTCATGGCTGCCGACCAGGATCCAAATGAGGTGGCGCTCCCTCGACCGCAACGGCGCCCCCCGTCTGCCAGCCTCTACCTGCCTCCACGCCCCGAGATCTGAGGGGAAACGAGCGGCTGGTTCACTGCGGTGGTTTGTCACTGGATCCCGTTTCTCTCATAAATTAATTTTATTCAAAAGCTTTTTGAATGTCAGGCGGTGTCCAGAGCACAAGCAGTTCCAGCCTCGGTGAGAGCTCGGCCGCCTCGACAGGTGGGTCAGCAGATCCAAAACAGAAGCGAGTAACATTCAACTTGTGCACATCCAGACGTATGTGATGAGAGTTCACATTTAAAAACACCTGAACGTGGCCAAAATCAGGAAGAGGGACTGGAAACTGGTAGAAAAATCTTCCTCTTCGGGTCTGTGGCGCTGTGTGACTGCAGCGACCGGGATCAGATCCAACCCAGGGCCGTTAAATCAGTCAGCTGCACTTCATTAAGTCAGCACATTTTGTACAATCAAACATGTTTTACAGTAAAATGGAACAAACGAGCGGGAAAAATAATAAAACATAAGCGCAGCATAGCAACAAATTCCCTTAAACAGCAACCTACATTATGCTGAAATGAAAAATCAGTTCAGTTTGGTCCATCAAAGGAACAGACTTCTAAGTATTCAGTGTTCAAAAATGTATATAATTTAAAATAAATAAATAAATAAATACATACATACATTCATAATTTCCATAAAAACTAAAGAAAGAGCTAAGCTGAATTAAAAAGTAATAAAAAAAAATTAGACAATAAATGAAGTAAAGATTAAAATGAAAAAAAGAATAAAAAACTGAATAAAAATTAAAAAAAAAAAGCTGAATTAAAATACGATTATAATAAAGTGATAAAAATTAAAATGTTCATAAAAATAAGCAGAACGCTGCAGTATATAATGATAATTATCACTGCATCGCTCACGGGCCGTCACATGTTCACTGGTACCTCATGCGGGCTGGTAGCAGCTGCTGCGCTGCACTAATGCAGACTGGATGAGGTTTAAAGGAGCATTACGTAAGGTTTTTACTGGCCCGCAGCTCACCTCGCAGGCTCTACACGGTGACTCGGCGTTTTCTTTACAAGCTGCACCGACTCCCGGCTTTCAAAATTAACTTTACGGCCTGAGCTGTTTTGGACAGCTACAGAGCCGCAAAGGTTAAAAAGCCTCCCGGTCGAGCCAAAACTGTAAATGACAAACAGGGTTTATGATTCTGAGCGTTCTGCACGGTGATGTGCGAGGAGATCGATGATTTCTGCAGGGAAGTCCAGCTGGCAGGATCCTGCTCTCACACGACAGCAAAAACAAAAATAAAGGGAACGCTGTCCTATAGAAAACACTGTCGCAGTATTTACATCAGCTTTAAAGGGATAAGACGGTAAAACAGATCAGTGTTTACTGCTCCCGCCCCCGTTTGATTGATAGCCTCCTGCTGCAGCCGTCTTCCTCTCCTCTCAGGACAAAAATCCACCGTTTCTCCCAGATTATTTCACCGAGCTATCGTCCTGTCAGAGGAGGTGTGGGCCGTCCAAGGGGGTTAGAAAGAGAGAGGAAAAAAGAGAGAAAAAAAGGACATAATTATAATTATAATTAAGGGAAAAGGTAAAATAAAGTTGTAGTTTTTTTTTTTACCTCTTCTTCCACCTTATTCCTTTTTTCCCTTTCTGCTCCCATTTTTTACCCCCCATAGATTTGACTTGTCCTAAGGTTATTTCTTTATTTTACTCCACCATAGCTCTCTCTCTCTCTCTCTCTCTCTCTCTCACACACACACACACACACAAATTCCTTAACAGACTGTCCCTCCCCTTTCCGAATCCATAAAATATTTTACCTGTCCAGTCGTCCACATACACGATGCTTGTCTGTGTCGTGTTTCAGTCTGTCTGCTTGTCTCACCTGTTCTGTATTCCTTCACTAAATACAAAAAAAAACAAAAAAAAAAACCAAAGAAAATCTGAATTTAGAAAAGAAGAGGAAGAATCCAGATTAATTCAGATCAGAGCGACTGAAATGTTCAGGATAATCTGATGGCTGGAAAAGACTAAAATGTCAACAAATTTCTTTGACTAAAACTGTATGAAAATACTTAGTAAAAATAAGAACATCCAGATTTTAGTCAACTAAAACGTGACTTAAAAAAAAAAAAAAAAAAAAAAAAAAAAAACGAAGTTGACTAACAAACAGCGATGTTTGACAGGACTAAGACTAAATAAAACATAAATTAACAAAAAGAACACCACGTAAACAGCCCGTGAACAGCTGATTAGTTTCAGTGTTAGGGGACGTAAGAGCACAGGAAGTGCACGTCCAGTTTTGCAGCAGCAGCCACAGCCTGTGGATGTTTGTGGCTGCAAACAGAGGCGACAAAAATCAATATTTAAGGTCGGAACAACTTGTCTCTCAGTGTTTTCTGTCAGTGAAAAGAGCTTCTCTGAAACTGCCGGCTGTTAAACTTGAACTCACTCACAAATTCAATCAGGACGACAAAACAAAGCCTAAAAACATCTATCTACTCAGTATGACGACGCCAGAACTTCCTTATTTATTTAGTTTATATTAACATTTTCAAGTGGAACCCTTGAGTTACAAGTGGGCTCCAATTTAGAGATTTCATTGCGATGCAGATTGCAGTTTACCTGTATCAACAAACAGTGGTTTTCTGAAAGCAGCATAAGTGCACTTATCAGCTGCTGAAATAAAGCAAGTTAAATTTCAGCTAAAACGATTCAGTCAGAGTCAGCAGCTCACCGAGGAAATCACTGCTGTGAGGTTAAAAAACCTGTTAACTCCAACATTTTATTTATTTCCTTTCTGTCTTTCTTTTGCAAAACACACTTTTACACACCGAGTACACTCCAGGCAAGCAGGGGACAACACACATTCGGGTGTCGGTTACAAAAAGAAAAAGAAAAACTGCCATTTTGGGAATGAGGTGCCGTCATGTGGTGGTAAGAGAATCTGGCTTTGGATACGTGTGGGAAAAACCTTGTGATGGTGTTGGAAGGTGTCCGTCTGCCGCTCTAACAGGCCTGTAATCCAACTACCTGCAGACCGAGGCGGCGGCGGCGTCTGTCCATCGATCTGAGCACAAATTCAATCTGTGTGATCGAGTGCTGCGCTGGAAAAGCTGCTCTACTGTACAAGCAGGGAGCATCACGGCCTGTCTGCTGAAATCAGTGGTTTTATATGACAGCTGCTACACAGCGCCCCCTGGTGGAGCACGACGCAGGTACCAGGCCCTGCTCTCTCTCTCCTGCCCTTTCTGTCTCTCTCTGGAGACTGATGGACGGATGGTCAGGGTGGAACGGTTCACAGAATTCACAGTTCAGTTTGATACGACACACAGATATCATGGTTTGGTGCGTTTTCGATACAGCAAAGAAGTATAAATGCCAGAGAAATTTCCTCGATTTTTTATAAATTTAATTCATTAAAACATAATTAAGCATGATCTTTTTTGTTTGTTTGTTTGGACAGTGATGGAGCTACACCTGACCCATCCTCTGAGCAGCATCATCATCATAAAGTCGGATCTATTTGATGATGATGATGATGAAGAAGACTCTGTCAGTGACGTCCCAGTTTTTTAGGCTGATGGGGTCGGTCAAAGCTGCGTTTCCCACCACAGAGTCGCCTCTCATGTCCACCGCTGTAAACATCCCGGTTGCCGCGGTGATTTCTTTTGCCCTGTTTTCAGTTCCACCTGTTGGCACAGCGGGGTGTCGTCGGCGTAAATGATTCGTCATATTTGAAGTTTTCCTGCTCTTGTGCAGCAGATGACACATGGCATTGTTTTTTTTTTTATTATTATTTTTGATCCACCGCTCTCTCACCATCGCCTCATATTTGGGTGTTCCTGTTGAAGCAGCCATGCTCCAAATCCTCAACCCTCTTCTTACTTGGTTCTTAGTCTCCTGGTTTCATACTAACTCTCCTTATCTATACAATCTATACAATCATGCATATACTTCAGCGCCATCTGTATATTGTCATACTCATTCCATATGTATATTTTCACATCTCGTATCTCCTTTCCTTAGGTTAGCCCTTATTGTATTTTTTGAGTCTTTAGTCTTTATAGTCTCTATTGTATATTTTTAGCCTTTATTCTTTTTTTAGTTAACTTTATTGTATGTTTCTACTGTTGCTGCTGGAACACCAGAATTTCCCTGGTTGGGATCAATAAAGTATATCTATCTATCTATCTATCTATCTATTATTTATTTATTTATTCATTTACTTACTTACTTTCTTACTTGGCCGTTTCATTAATACTACAACTCTAACTGTAGTAAGTGACTCACAATCAGTTGCAAAAAAAAAAAAAAAAAAAAAAGCCTGAGAACCCTGCAGTCAAAACAGCAAGTACAGGAGAGTTGTTGCTATGGAAACGATACACACCAAAGGCAAACTTAACCTGACCTACACATGTTCGCACCGCGGAGACAAACTGACACGGCCTCGGTGAAAACATGAAAACTCTACGCAGAGACGACCAGATCGGAGATTTACATCCAGAAAGTTCCTGCTCTGAGGTGACGGTGTGAGCCGCTGATCAGCCGCCAGCCGGTTAAAACCTTGTTAAAGTGACGGCACTCGAGGCCTCAGGTTTATCTGGCGAGTGGCGGTTTCCTCTTCCAGCTCCACAAAGACAAGACACACTTTTATTGGGCTTGGAACCGCCGCCACATTTTCTTCCCACGGAGTCTGTAAAACCCAGCAATTAAATCAGGAAGGCTGTCTTTATCTACTTTACCTGTCTGTCTCGTCTGGATACTGTTTGTTAGCCTGTTTTTTTTTTTCATAAGACTAAAATAGTTTCCTCTTCCCTCCTCCTACATGCACGCAGCCTCGCTGTCGCCTCAAAGCAACAATGAGCCTGTTTTCATTATTTTCTCTTTTTTCTTTTACATCAGAGCAGCAGAGCTATACTTTCAAATTCCAGTGAAATGTCCATAATTCAGGCTTCGTGCCGGGTTTTGAATCCTCATCGTTTGATCCAAAATTGGTTGCAAGTTACATTTATTGAATGAATGGAGCAATCGCATGATGATGCATGACTTAAACAAACTCAAGATACTGTCAGAGCAAGCTGTGTGTTTGTGGACAGTCTGTCTTAAAGATCTGATCTGAGAAACAAATCTGATTTGCCTGCAGTCTCTCTCTGTGTGTGTGCACGTTGGATAGAAAGATCTACCTGAACAACCAACTTGACATCAGTTTGATAAAAATGCATTTGGAAGCGATGACCTTAAGGCTAAACTCCCCCCAAAAATCGATGTAGTTCTTTATATTTTATAGTTGTTTGGGATTCATTATCGGTGCTGTTTTCCAGCCGACTGGAGGAACTACTTTCTTTGAGTAAACAGACGGACAACGCCGAGGGGAACTGAGGCGTAGCGACACAGAAACATTGTTGTTCCAGCTACGGCTGCAAAACAGCGACAGTACTGAATCCCAAACAAACGTTTTTTTTTTTTGTCCTGTTGTTTGCTGTTCCGGATCGTCTTCATTCATGTTGGAGAGAAACCGTCCCGGTGCAGCGCTCACTCTAGCTGCAGGGAAAAAGCTGACCGGTCAAACTTGTAGAATCGATTACAAGAAATACCACTATGAGGGGAAAACTAAAATTATTAACTCCAACAAAGACTGAAAAAGTACAGCCTGCAAAAAGCCACACAGCTGCACTAATGAGAGTAAATTGATTCATTTTTCCTCCCTTGGAAGGGAGGAAAAATGAATCAGGAAGTCCTGGTGAACGTGATTTGACCCGCCTGGCCTCGCTCCACATCCAGCCTCCGCTCCTGATGAATAATTAGCCCGGCCGCTCCTCTCCGCCTCGCCGGGAAGGCGGCCTCCCCTCGGCACCGCAGCACCTCCTCAGCGGCGAGGAGGGATGTCTTCTCCGTCCTCTGCCGGAGATGAAAGCGGCTGTGGGCTAACAGGAGCCCTGCAGGAGCCCGAGACCCACCACAAGAAACCCAGACTGAACAAACACAAGACAACAAACCACAGGAGCAGAAAAAACACCGGCACCAGCTGAGGCAGCATCACCTTTCTTAGCCCTCTTCTGTCGTCCTCCCTCCCTGCATCCATCCCTCTCTCCGTCTCTTTCTCATCTCTCCATCCCTCTCTCCGTCTCTTTCTCATCTCAGACACTCTCAAGGCTTTGAAGGCCAGGACTTATGACAGAATTCACACTGAATGTTTTTTTTTCTCCAAAACTGTTCACATGGTTACCCTTTCTATTTGTTTGTTTCTGTGCCCACTCCATTTTGTGGCATGTTTAATATTATAAGTATAATAGTATGGAATATTATTGTGATGATTACTATTATTACACTGGCTGCTACTACTACTACTACTACTACTACTATTATTATCATCATTATTATTATTATTAGGTCTGTACTATTACTGTTGTCACTATCAGTATTATTATTATTATTATTATTTGTTTTTTGTTATGTTTACCCTCCTCCACCAGGTCCTGTTTCCCGATATCACACAGCAATGTAACGTCTTCATGTCTTTACGTCTGTAAAAAGTAATTAAAAAAAAAAAAAGATATTCAGACTGAAGCTGCTGATATTTTGCGGCAGTATTCGATATCTTTATGGTTGACCCGTACAAACATTGAACTGTTTGCCGTGGTCGTCTGACGAGGTCAAATGGAAATGGCGACTGTTGTTGGTTGCCATAGTGACAACACAAGGCAGTGCGGCCAGTAAAGTGTCACATTCACTCATTTGAGCACGCTGTCCACAGTAAAGGCCTTTGCAAACCAAGCACTTATTTTTCGTACGCGTCTTTTTAATCTATGATCTAATCGAAATCGTTATGCACAGAAACCTTGCACACTGAGGCCAATACCTTTAATATGCTACTACCAAAATTTGCAATACGAGACAAAACAATGAATAAATTAATAAAACACTGGTTCCATCTCATGCTGAGAATGCGTCGAGCACCCTGAGGAGGTTGAGAGGCGATCCGGACCGAGCCATGGGAAAACCAGCTGATCAGTTTCCGTGGTGATCACAGGTCATCACAGCTCAGCCTCCAGACCCTGCAGCCCCGTGCAGAGCAGATCCTGCGTCTCACTGTTTTAACGCTGCATCCCAGCAGGTCCAGTCGTGTGTCGTGGCTGAGCTGCCAGTGGTGTGTGTGTGTTCACACCTTCTGGAGAGTTCACAACATTGTTTCATCAGTTTATTAGCTTGCAGCCCAAAAAATGTGAAAATCAAACCTGTTCTGAAAACTTTGATGATGGACAAAGCATCCCAGTCGGTGTGTGAACTTGGTTGACAGCATGAGGTCATAATTATTTTAAACATGAAACCAGTTTGGATCAAAAATAGAGACTTTAAAAGGCCTTCAGCCGGCGTTTTCCTTTTGTCTGTCTCTTGTTAGTCTTCATCATGTAGCCTGGGCCTTTCATCACAAACTTATCACTGAGTTTACTTCTGAGAAACCATAAAACCAGCAACACTCGCCCACCTCCTTTATAAATGTCCTTTTTGAAAACAGGAACCTCACAGCACAGTCGAGTCACAGCTGAGGCTGCTGCTTTCACTGACCTTCCTCAAGAGTCAGACCTTAAAAACTGCGTCTTCCACATCTGCGACTTGTGATCTGATGCGGTTCACAGAGTGAAATCTGAAAAATGTGATGCTCTCAAGAGGAAAGCACCCTGAATTTTCCTCTCTGCAGCGTACCAAGGAAGAGAGCGTCCATGTCTTTAGCTGGCAACACAAATGCCATCTTGCTGAGATTTTTGTAACTGATACTTTGATTTCTGCTTTCCAGTGAACGCACCACAGGCAGAGTTTTGTTTTCACCGATTATTAACCAAATGAAAAACTATTCTTTTATGTAACAGTCACTCAAATTCTGTCTCTCCATGCTCCATATAACTCCACTGCTTGTTTGGTCGTTACTCCAAAATATACACAGGTTTTATACACAGTTTATACACAGGTTAATATGGAAGTTAGATTAGATTAGATTAGATTCAACTTTATTGTCATACTTTAACAATGAAATGAAGTGTAGCATCCAATCCAAAGTGCAAAACAGCCACATACAGTAAGTGCAGGATGTGTGTATACAGCATACGCATACTCATATATGTTATTAAACTATACAGAATATATTATATGAAAAATAGAATAACCCAGAATGAGGAATTACAAAAGTTAGCCCGTTAGAGCGCTCACAGCTCTTTGAAATGTCAGCAGTTCAGATAAAAACGGCCCAGTCTGTGTCTATGGGTCGACCACTTGCATGCCTAAAAAGGTGCAAGCACACAATTTTATGCTTTTCAGGCTGGAAAACAGAATGCAGACCTGAACCTGATCATTTCCACAGCACAGACAGAAGATAGCAACGCTGTCTTCTCACTCAGCGAGGTCTGGACATTTGCAAATTTGAAAGGATTCAAATAGAAACTGCTGGAGTTTTGCATTCACAAATTGAAAGTTTAGGTCTGATGGTGGCGCTAGAGGACAGGTCATGCCGTCACTGAACTCAGTCTTCCTCTAGGGGTCATGAATGTGCACAATAAATTAGAAAAGACTCAAATAAAGGATATTTGAGTCCTCGTTTGGGTCCTTGTTGTTCGATTCAATGAGAGCCATATAGACTCAACCTTAAAATTCTGTGCTTATTTCACTTTTTTTTGTCAGTTGAGTCTAAAGGGTCCTCACTCTGATACAATTTAAAGGGATAGTTCACATTTTTGGACAGGAAGTTGTATGAAATCCTCCCCGGCAGTGTGGTGCATGAAAAGGTTTTTTTGTTTGTTTTTAATTTATGCAAGGTGTCCCCTGGGCAAAGTTGTGGCCTCCTGAAGTATTGAGACAGGTGCTTGTGGCTAGTTTGCTGGGGTTACAAAGATAAAAAGTTTTGCTTCTCAAAACAGCATGCTTTCCAGAGAGTAATAAATTTCCATCACAAAACCAACTCCAGGAAAAAAAACTCCATTTTTGCTCCATCAGTATCAGCACATACGAGCAGGCTAGCACCTTAACTAACAAAAAAAAAAAAAAAAAAAAAAAAAAAAACTTGACATGCACCACATTGCCGGGGAGGATTTCATACAACTTCATGTCCAAACATGCGAACTATCCCTTTAATTCAGCACAGCTCAGAATCAGCTGAGTCTAAAGGGTCCCAGCTAAATGGACATTTGGCAATTGTGCGGAGTGTACCTTTAACTGAATGACACTATCAGCATGAGTTATCAGTCCCCTCACACACACACACACACACACACACACACACACACACACACACACACTTAACACACACTTGAACACATCCTTGATAAGTGTGCATGTGTTTAACCAACAGATAAGTAGGCCATGTCCTTGGATGAATGTGAGCGTGTGAATGAGCGTGTGAGTGCTCGCACACACACACACACACACACACACACACACACACACACAGTCTCTTATCCGTGTGTGTGTGTGTTCTTAAGTGCACACGCCAGTCTCCAGCTGTAAACACACAGGCTGTCTCAGTCTATAGAAACTGTATTACAGGTGCGTTCCAGCAGCTCAAGTCGAGGTTTTAGCGAAGCCGTCTGTCAGCTATAAGCTTGAAAATGTAATACACCCCCCCCCCCACCACACACACACACACACACACACACAAACACACACACCACCCCCCCGCTGCAAGTCCATCCCCATATAATGGAGCACTTACACACCCCTGCTGCAAAGCAAAATCTCCAGTTACCACCAGCAGACAGCCAAAGCACATTACCATACATCATAAAGCTCACACACACACACACACACACACACACCACAAAGTACAGAACATAAGCAGCCCGCAGCGCTGTGAGTGAGCCGTCTGCTCTCAAGAAAAAAGTGTTGGGTGTGTTTGGAGGCGATAGAGGAGCTGTTAGGAACCCGGGCATCTCAGCCGGGTATCTGAAAGGCGCTCTGATCCGCTTCAGATCAGCGAGTTTACAGACCGATAAGGACTGCAGGAGAGGCTCGGCGCTCAGAGAGAGGTGGGAAAGAAAAAGAAAAAAAAGTTTCTAGTGTCTGCACTGACAGGAGGATCCTGCAGAGTGAGAGCTGCTGTCTCTGGGTCTGATGCCTTGTTTAGGGCGGGGGGGTGGGGGGCGGGGGGGGCCCCCTTCAGCGGTTCTTGGCGGAGGGACACCAAAAGTGATGTCGGCCTGTCGGCGTTTGGCTCATCACCGAAATCACTGACCTCACAGCCCAAGAGGAGCAAGAACGAGAAGAACTCTGACTTATTCCACCAGAACCACAAATAAATCATGACTATTTAAGTGAAGTGACTGATTTTGGTATTAAAAAATCTTTTATACCAAATGCCATCAGCATTCTTAATTCAACAAAGTGACCAATCCACAGACACTGATATGAACTGCTACATGTCTATTTTCATTTTTCTTTTTGTTTATTTCACCAAGTGTGTTTATGCAATCTTTGTATGTTGTTGTTGTGTTTTATAGAGCGGTCTGTCTTACATGGCAAGGCAAGGCAAGGCAAGTTTATTTGGAGAGCACATTTCAGCGATAAGGCAATTCAAAGTGCTTTACATAGAGCATAAAGGCATTAAAACAACATAAAAGCAACACAAGAAAACATACATAAAAACAATTAATAAAAAGAAGCTAAAAGGAGAATAAGATCGAACAGGAAGTTAAAAGTTACATGTTGGTGAGCCAAAGACAATTTTCCACCTTGGTGGACAATAAAGATTTATTCTATTCTATTCTATTCTATCTTTATCATTAAACAGTGTATTTATTATCTGAAAACAGGTGAAGAAGTGAGGGTGGTTTGAACTGCGGTCTCCATAAACATCAGGGGGGCGGAGCTTCAGCGGCAGGCGGGAAAGCAGGTTTCCAGTTAACGAAGTGACAAACTGCAGCCGGTAAACGAGTTTTTTTATTCGACAGAAGAAACACATCTGACACCTCGTTTTTTTTTTGTTTTTTTTTTTTTAAAGTTCTGTCTCTGAAGAGGGAAACTATAAAAAAAAAAATGTAACTACAGGTTGTAATTAGCCTCTTGCTCTTTCAACCCCACCACCACCTCCCAGCATGCACCTGTAGGCTCTGGCTGTGCGTGCGTGTGTGTGTGTGTGTGTGTGTGTGTGTGTGTTACTCATCGCTCATCCCCAGTATCTCTCAGTAAACACATCTGCGGGGAGCGATGAGGTCGGAGCCTCGACGCCAAACTGTGTTCTGCTGCTGTAATAAACGTTTTAAACACGAGCCTGTCTGAGTGAACCGCATTAGAACAATCTAATAAAACGGTAATCCACGACAGAGACTGCAGAGAGAGAGAGGGAGAGAGAGAGAGAGAGAGAGAGAGAGAGAGAGAGAGGCTTTCTCAGGAGCACAGTTAATTAGATCAGATGCCAGTGCTCGTTTCCAGAACTTTCCTGAATCATTCAAATGTCGTTTCCTCGACTCCGGTGGGCTAATCTGCCTCTTTCTGCCTTGTTTCAACAAATCTACACTTCATATACTTACATATTTACCCAGAAACAAGTCAAACTGCTTTGGAGACGAGTGGGATTATCTCCCCGGTTTGAAGAAAAACAACACTGCAACACTGACGATGACGCCGTGTTAAAATGCAGATTATTTTCACTTTGCAGTCAATCTACTGAAATGTGTACTTGGATTTGGGAGTAAAAATACACTCCTTGTAACTCCTTGAGTGTATTCAGATTATACTCTGACTTCTTTAGTGTGTGACTAATTAGAGTTCACATCAGCAGATTGGACGGGATTACGGTGTGTGAGCGCCGCAGCACACCGGGCTCGCTTTGACTGACAGCATGTGTGTGTGTGAGGGATTACCGGCGGGTTACCGGGCCGACAGCCGCCGGTTTCAACGCC
This sequence comes from Myripristis murdjan, assembly GCF_902150065.1. Taxonomy (NCBI): domain Eukaryota; kingdom Metazoa; phylum Chordata; class Actinopteri; order Holocentriformes; family Holocentridae; genus Myripristis; species Myripristis murdjan. The sequence goes on along the minus strand of NC_043983.1, from coordinate 33,877,733 downwards.
GGCACACCGCGGCACCATCGCAGGCGTGCGCTCGGACGCACACACACACGTGGCGTGTTGCAGCGGTGGGCGGTGTGTGTGTGTGTGTGTAATGAGTCCTGACAGGCGGCATGTGTGGGAGGCAGAGATGCTAATTGAGGTGGAGCTGCTGATTGCCGCCTGTGCACAGAGAGAGAGACGGAGAGCGCGTGATGATCGACAACTCTGAGCGCCGCACGCCAACAACACCGAAAGGTTACACCCGCCGCTTTGGCAGCCTCGCTTCCCGTTTGATAGCTGACAGCGGAGGGAGAGGAATGACGGCAAAGACAGACAGGGAGAGAGAGAGAGAGAGAGAGAGAGAGAGAGAGAGAGGGAAAGAGATGATATGTGACATAATTTTCAAGGCTGGATCTACGGAAAGCCAGGAGGGTCAAACCGGCTGTATCACTGGTTAATTATCCAGTAAAAGTTGGACTGTCACTTTGAGGGACATTTTTCACAGGAGCTCCTTTAACAGCCACTGCAGTGTCTTCAGTGTCAGGGAGCAGTGCACTCTGGGTAGATATGACCCCCCCATTTACACCTGGCATTAAAATATTTCATGAGAAGGCGTATCATAAAATATACTCATAATGAATAATAATAAGCACTTCAAGATTTTTATTTGTCACATGCATGAATGTACAAGTACAGCAGTAGTGAAATGTGATGGCAACAACTCCAGCACTGTGCAAGTGAAATAAGATAAAAATAAAAATAAAACAGAAAAGTATATATACACTCCTATGTACAATTATGAACATTAAGTGTGCTGTAATATAATAAATAGGAAATAAGAACATGGAAATAAGAAAATGAATGGATGAATAGGAAATGAATGGGATGTGGGACTTTTTTTGGACTATAAGCTCCCCGATGTGCTGCCCACAACTCAGCATCTTATTGAAAAGACTTTTCAAATTAGAAATTAAATGACTATATGATTCAAATACAATACAGTTTAGAAAATATACCTCAAAACTCCCAACGCCTCTCGAGTTTAGCTGCATGTGTTTTTTTATACACACACACTAAAGACCCACAAAGACTGGGCAGATGTCCGCTGATGTATGAAACAGTGACTTCTGTTTTGCACGTCATTTTTTACAGTCGTAAAGCCTCAGGCTGTCTGAGCTATTTTAACCCCACCAGCTTCAGCGTCGTGTGCAGAGGACCGCAGATTTGGAATGAGCTTGATGCCACATTAAAAATGCCACATCATGTCTCCACCTTTAAGGAAAAAAAAAAAAAAAAAAAAAAAAAACAACTGTCTACATTTGATTAATTACATGTTTGTGTGAAGATTATTGTTTACAGATGAGATGGTTGATCATCCGATGTTATTTTCCTGGGATCGTCTGTTGTGTGTCTGCCTGTACTTTACTACAACCATGGATGTTGGCCAGTATCCTGTTTGTCATTGCTCTGATTATATGAAATTAGGGCCCCTCTTAAAGGCTTTAAATAGCTTCCTTGGGGTGACCCTTTCACACATCAGGCTGTTGTGTGTCCTATTCATACATCGTATCCATAATGGTGAGATAGAAGAGGAATATATGAGCTTCTTAAGGTTTTTTTTTTTTTTTTTTTTTTTTTTTTTTTTAATGTTATAGGGGAGAGTGGGGTAAATAGTGCCAATTTTTACTTAAAGTGCCTTTAAAGCGAGGGGATTACAGTAATGCCTCCAACTAAAATATGCACATATAGTTTGATGTTGAGCATCCCTGGGAACAATCGCTTTGGATCTTATACAAACTGTTTGAGAAATATAGCTTTAAAAAAAAAAAAAAAGTGGTTTTGTGGCACAACTTGCCCCCGGTGCCTGGTAAATTGTGCCATTAGAGAGAATAGACTGGGGTAAATTGTGCCATTGATAATTGAAGTAAAACAGATCATTTTAATCTCACAAATGATAATGCTATATAAAAGCAAAACAAATTCAATACAAAATTATTTATTTAACATTGATTTATTATTTTAACAAGATCACAGGCCACTTTTCTATAACAAGGCCTAGCGCCACATGAACACATACCCAGAACAAAATAAAAATTCCAAAATGAACACCTGCAAATCATCTTCATCTGAATCTGAATAGTTTTAGTGATCAAAGGTAAGAAACTAATGTACAATAACAATAAAATACAATAAAGTAATATATAGTATATAATCACAAGCTGTGCCACTGGCACAACTTACCCCAAGGCCCTTTGGCACAAATTACCCCAAGCCCACCATTTTGAAAAAAATGCATCCCCCAGCTGTTTTGAGCTAACATCATGCTAACTGTATAGACTCATGGTGTAGCTTACTAAAGTACTAAAACCTGTGTGAACTGTTTTCAAAGTTTTCTATAATTGTTCAAACACAGCAATCAAAAAACCTTGATCATGGAAATTTTACTTTGGAGGGCAAAAAAATGTTTTTTGAACTTAAATGTGCTTACCTCTCAAGCCATGTGTCTCCCTTCTTTGCAGGATGAGTGAAATGGATGCCTCTTCAAAAATATGTGGTCACATGACCAACTTCTTCTATGGTTTTCTAGGGGTGGCACTACTTGCCCCTTGGCACAAATTACCCCACTCTCCCCTATATCCTGTATATAGAGAATGCTTTCACATGTCAGAATATAATCATTAACTTACAGACAACAACTATATAGGCCAATGTGTATATGTTCCATTTTAGCCATTTAGTTTACACTCTTATTCAAACATCAACAGAGTGAGGCTTGCCCCTTGGCACAAATTACCCCACTCTCCCCTACTTGTGAATATGTTGCCTTGTTTTGTTATGGATCCTTGACGCCTGTCTGTACACTACAGCAAATGGTAAACACTTTAAAAAAAAAAAAAAACTTTTTACAGTGTTGTTTTCCTGGACGTCTGCTCTGTGTTCGGTTGTTTTTCTTGTCTTCGGTGTGTAACCTCGACCAAAGAAGTGCAATTCGTCCTGGATAGGATGAAAAAACGAGCGAGCGACACGGTGAACGAGGTGAGAGAGCAGTGTAGCACAAATATGATGAGAGAGAGGTGAGAGAGCAGCGGTGGTCGAGCAAAGTAGCTAGATACATATCAGTTAGCATCGTTAAAAGTGACCGATATATTTGCACATGAAGGGCTCTAGTTTCCCGGCGCAGCGCAGGGTGGCGCAGTGAGGCGAACCCCGCGCAGAGCTAGTTTCGACCGGCGAAACGGCAGAGGCGGACAGTGTCCAAGTTTCGCAGGCGGAGGTTCGCCGAGATGGGAGTGGCGGCGCAGCGGGGGGAGGTGCCGACAGATTCGGCTTGGCGCAGTGACAGTTTCGTGCCAAAAGGCTTCGCCGAGGTGCGCCAAAAGCTCGCCATCTGAAACCACGTCTACTTTCCGCGCAAGGCGGAGCGGAGCTGGCGCAGTGGAAGTTTGGCTGCCTGGCGCACATCACCAAAACCTCACAATCAGCACAAACAGTGCCAATCTCCTTTGATCTGACATCAGCTGTGACGGGACAGTTGATATGGAGATATATGTATGTGCTGATTGTGATCGTAGCATTGAATAGTGTTTTTTTCGGTATTTATTGCATCGTTCATGTGTCTGACATCCCGGAAGCCTGCCTGTGAGGTTTTGGTGACGTGTCCGCACTGCTCGCCGGTCTCCGCTCCGCGCCTGTCTCCTGGGCTCTGCTCCGCCTGCGGCAATAGACCTCCATATCAGCTGTGTAAACTTTCATTACGCCTTCACGCAGCGCATTTTAAAGGCAAGGGCAGGGGTTCATTTGATTGGTTACATGTGAATCGGCTGTGTCAAACCCACTCCACACCTTCTCTCCTCCCTTGCGCCGGTAGGAGGGACGGCGGAGTACTTGCGCCACCGAGAACGGCGTGCCAAACTTGGAAAATCCGCCTGGCCACACCCAGTTGGCGAAGCGCATCTGCGCTACGCCCCCGCCTTGCCTGGTCTGCGAAACTAGAGCCCGAAGAGTCATTAGTAATATGGCTAATTTTACCACGTTCACACTTTCACCACGTTATTCTGTTCCACCCAAATGACAACAGCAAACAGTGGAGTGACGGTTGGGCTCCGTTCAGGTTCTCCAAGCCGCACACAGGAAGGATGCTAAAAAATTTGGATCCCATTCAGAGAAAGAACGAGCACATGCACCTTGGGAATCAACATCATGGAGCGGTGGAAACGTGTTCTGTGGAGCGACCAATCAGGCTCCTCTATGTGGCGTCTGATGGACGAGTCTGGGTTTGGGGAACGCCAGGAGAACGTTCCCTGCCTGAGCGCATTGTGCCGACTGTGCAGTTTGCTGGAGGAGGGGTCACGCTGTGGGCTGGTGTTTCTGGGCTCGGCCTCGGCCCCTCAGCTCCACTGAAGGGAAATCTGAACGCTTCAGTTCACCGACACATTTTGGACAATTCTCTGCTTCCAGCTTTGTGGGACCAGTTTGGGGAAGGAAGGCCCTTTCCTGTCCCAGCATGACTGAGCCCCAGTGCACAGAGCAGCTCCATAAAGGCGTGGCCGGCTGAGTTTGGGGTGGAAGAAGTTGAGCGGCCCGCACAGAGCCCCGACCTCAACCCCATCCAACACCTTTGGGATCAACTAGAACGCAGACTGGGAGCCGGGCCCTCTGGTCCAACATCAGAGTCTGAGCTCACAAAGGCTCTTCTGGATGAACGGGCACAAACTCCCACAGACACTCCAACATCTGGGAGAAACTCCCACAGACACTCCAACATTTGGCAGAAAGCGTCCCAGAGGAGTGGAAGCTGTGGATCCATATGAGCTACCAAACAAAGAGTGACCTGCTACATGTTTGGTGTGAGTGTGCACACTTGGCAACCGTTTAAACATGTCAACTCACATGCAGTTTACAGACAGATGGATGCACAACCTGTGAGTCAGCTCTGTCCACCATCGACTGACGGCAGAATTCAAACCGCGGTGCGACACGCGGTGAAGACGTGTTCCCAAACTCCACTGCAACAGAAAGTGCAGTCCGGCTACTGAGGACACATTTAATTAAAAAATACAAAATATAAAGGGGATGAATCACATCTGGAGGTCACATGGACTGAACATGAGGGGTTTTTTGTACTACAAATACATATTGAGTGATTTATTGAATGAATAAACTCAGAGGATCAGAATAATGAAGTTGGATTTTACATGTTTTTATATTTCACTGCTTTGCATGACGTAGTTCATGATTAGCAAAACTTTGAGGGTCACAAATGACCCTTTTGCATAATAAAATACCTAATACATAAATCTCATTGTGACCCTGAAAAAAAAGAAAAAAGAAAAAAAAAGAAACCTCTGTGAAGGTTATTTTAAGAATATAATGAGACACTCATTGCCGGGTTGGTAGGAACAGCGAATATAAAAGGTTTCATGAATCGCTGCCATGTGCCTGTAATGCAGGGCAGTATAATAGGCAATTATTCAAATAAAATTATCACAAATTATGACTAAAATTGTCAGAATTGTCAGGAATCAGTAACAATCCACAGGAATACTCAAACTAAAAGTGGCGTAATTAGATTACTTTTCATTGTTTTTGAGATACTTAATTTATTAATTATTAGTGTTATCACCTATTGTTATTTATTCTTTACGGTCTGTGTGTGTGTGTATGTGTGTGTGTGTGTGTGTGTGTGTGTGAATTACAGACTGCAAGGTGAAACGTTTATTCATTAGCTACACAGCTACACAGTATTATTTTAATCTGCATATTTCACAGTAATTAATTATTACTGATTTAAAGTTACCAGTTTCTGTTTCCAGATCACAGCATAACGCGTTCTCCTCATGACGGGTGTGAAGTAGAACATACTGTGGTGAGACTGAGAGGAAAAGAAAAAAAAAAAAACAGAATAAGTAGAGTACATCAAAAAAGAAAGAAGAGAAAAAGAAATGTATGCAGTGTGGGGGAGAAAAATATAGGATGTGGATTTCCTGCATACATGCATGAAAATGTGCAGTATGCTCTCATCGGCAGCTCTGCAGAAGACTATATGGCACACACACACACGCACACACACACACACACACACACACACACAGACACACACACACACACACAAGACTGAATTCAGATTTCAGAATAAATTGAGGGATGCGGCGAGCGGAGCTGCTGGCACGCAGGCGGACGTGTTGGCAGGCTAATGCGATGCTCTTCCTCCTGACCCGGGCCCTCAGCACCGCTGACCCCCTACGCCTTGATGTCTGAATCCCTTAGCCGAGGAAGAGGCAGGATGGAAACTCCTTAACCTCACTCACCCCCGACGCCGCCGCGTGATGTGCCGACTCAGCAGAATGCCCAACACGCCGGTGTGAGACAGGGGAGAGGGACAGCATGTCGACGGCGAGTCACACACTGAGCCTCATGCAAAGATCGGCGCTTGAACAGCTGATAAATATGCGCATATTTTTGTCCGAGCCCGACCTGAACCCGACAGGCGCTCTTGTGTTTGCGCCTGAACCTGAGCCTGAGATTTTGCTCATCTTCGATCTCTAGGTTACATTCACCGCCTGAAACAGCCTCCGTGTGGCCTTCAGTGTCGTCATGGCGACACGGCCGAACCCGACCCAAACCCAAACCCTAAGTTTTTGTCTGAAGCTGGTCGGATCCCTTGGGTCTCCACACTCTAACGTGGGAGCTGTCAGCCTCCTGATTGGTCAGGATCAGGGAAGATGTGGCTAAGTAACAGTTTTTTTCTTTCTTACTTTATTGTACTTGTACTACTATTTTGTACTTTTGTACTATTTTCTTGGTAATTTGTGTCTCGCTCATAGAGGAAATGAACGCAGAGATTAAATAGACTGAGGAACTCCTTTATTCCTCAATCGTTTAAAATGTTGAATCAGTTGGGCCAGTCAGGGCACTGAATTATTGTTATTATTATTGTTGTGTAAGGATATGGAGGCACATTATGGAGCCTATAGCACATTATTATATGTCTGATGGATGTCTTATGTTATATGTTATATGTGTGTGTGTATTTTATTTGGTATTTGTTGTTTTGCCATGAAGAACAAGTGTCTCGGACGCAAGAAAAATTTCAGAAGAGATTCTGACAATAAAAAAGTACCCAACTCAGTTACTCAACTCAGAACGTACAGAAGGCTGCCTCTGTATCCGTATCCATATTATATATGTGTATATATATATGTCGAGCATAAATGAGCCTAAAGTCAGAAATAAAGCTTACACTGAATAAATTGTGGCTAGGATTATCTCATGACTTGTGGCTGAAATTTTAAAGACATCACTGTATCTTCTAGTATTCCGCTTTTTTTTTTGCACGTGTGTGTTTTGGTATAGTTATGACTGTAGATAGATAGATTCTTTATTTCTGTGTCATGCACCAGGAGGTGCCCGGCCCACATGGACTTATAGGACACAACATGTGAATCATTCCATCGTTGCATAAATTTACAGTATAAAAATAAAAGCAGGAAATAAAAGCAAGAACTCTGTTTTCCAAACTCCACTTCAAACATATAGAGCATTCTGTCTCTTTTCCCAAGCTTTATTCACAAAATCTGCCAACCAGAAAATACATTTACTGAAACACAATTCAAGGCTGACATAATCATTTAACCGAAAAGAGTTAACACAAATAGACGGCATTTTACAAAATAACTGGTGTCTTAATTCATCATATAATGGGCAGTAAAACAAAAAATGAAGCTCACTTTCAATTTCCTCCAAATCACACAATAAACAAATTCTGTCCTCCTCAGGAGTACCAATGAATCAACCTGTTTCTAAAGCTAATGGTAAGGTCCCAGAATGTAACTGTATATTCACCAGTATCCTGTATCCCGTCATATGATTTCTATAGAGCCCTTGGCAACTTCATGTTTTGCTATCACGACGTGCACAGCACTTTGTAATTCTGTTTTAAAAAAGTGCCGTACAAACAAAGTTTATTAGTATTAGTATTACATCAGCGTCGGTGGGTGCTGGGAGTGTGTGTATGTGTAATTAATTGCCTCAATGAATAATGTGGCTAGGCGCTCTTCCTCCGTGTTTATGAAATGTGAATCCGCAGCTTCATTAGGACGAGACTCCTCGGCCTCGTTAGGAGAGCCTGGACGCCGAGACCCTGACCTCTGGAAACGCTCTCATCAGCCACGTTTTATTGGATCTTCAACTCTGCTATTAAATACACAGTTTTTCAATATTGCCAACCAACTTTCCAGAGGTTTTAACAGAATGATCTGAGTAAGTCTGCTGCTGAATGTGGCTGTTGACATTGCGCTCCAACAGCAATTATCTTTGCATTGAAATCAGTTTGACTTAGACTTTAGTGTGGCTGCTGTGAGGAGAGTTCAGCAAAAACCTCACAGCGTCAATACCGGCGAGTCATTTCCAACGCGAGAACATTACTGATGACTCTGCGCCACAGCAGCCGTTTGTCCCCGTGTCAGAAAACTGTGGAAGTCGTAGGAACAATTTGTTCCTTCACACAATTTACAGTTGACAACAATGTTCTCGTCATCGTCTGGCTCGGAGGAGGGCGGCTTTTCTGCAATTTCTCACTGACGCCGTGGGAATACTTTGATCCAGAGAAAGTCAACTTTTCTAGCATTTCACAGAGGACGACGACTGAATACCAAAGAGTGGAGTGAAATATGAAGAAAATGAATCAGTGGACGACAGTTTTTGATGGCCTAAACGTAAACATGATAGTAAGTAGACAGGATGATTACACAATAACTTTAGGCGGAGGTGTAACGAAACCCTAATCCATAATTCGTTAATCTGTTACCTGTTAACTTTCTAAAGTTAATGGGTAATATATTACTGTCTACTCAACATGGCCATATCAGGCTGTTTGGTCCATTAACGAGCCATTAGAGGCGCCCGGTGGTGGTGACAGTGGAGGTTTGTGCTCGAGGCCCAGGCGGCTCTGGGTAATTGGCTCGATTAGCCAGGCAGCCAGTCAATGCAGCAACACTCAGCATGGCACAATAATAGATCAATAACAGAGTGTGAGGCTGGTGGGAGGCTGGGGGAGGCTGCCTGTCTGCCTGCCTTGCTGACTGACTGACTGACTGGGTGGGTGGCTAAAGCTCGGTTCATGCTTCCAGCCGATGTGGACGTGACCGTGGGCGCATGCCACGCTTCTGCAAACGTCAAAGAGCCAGAGCCACGATCCCTCTGTCCCTTACAAACTGATTCAGCTCATCACACCGTGTTATTCTCCACTGTGTTCCTTTTGCTCTAACCTAAGGCATTGGAGTAAAGGCCCATTTATGCTCCGTTTACGTACGAAAATGTATACGTCCGTTTCAAACGATGTTACCGTCACTGCCCACGTACTTCCATGCGTCCTTTACGTTGGCATGGATGTTAACCAATACATCCACCAGGGTGCAGCGCAGAATCAAAAGTTTTTTAACAACAAATTCATGAACAAACATGGCGACTGTGGAGGAGATATTGATAACGTACCTCTTGCGTTAAAGACAAAAACCGAGGCGACGTTGTAGGAGGCGGTGGTCGGTGAGGCCGGTAAAGACATCGCGACTAGAGGACGGAGAATTCTTTTCTCTGGTGCTGCCGATGAGAGGAACTGACGTAACATCATAGAGATGTTTATAAAATCTAATTTCTAACCAACTCACAGCCTTTCCTCAAAAAGTTCTGCCAGTTCTTATTTCTTCTTTGTGTCTCACTAGAGCTACATATCGGGTAGCTGCCCCCACGGTTTCCGGTGGTACTGCTCCGTTTGGGCCGTATCCGTAAGCTTTATGGAAACGTGCGGAAATCGGACGAAATGAACGCGGAGCACGGACAGAAGGGCTCCGTCCGGATCCGGATCCGTATTTAACGTTGAGCATAAATGGGCCTTAAGAGTAAGAGCCCAGGAGGTCAACAGCTTGGCGGTAATTTAGTTTTGGCTGTCGTATCCAATGTATCTCGCTTACTGTAGTACAGGTAGGTAGATGGTGTTCCTCTGCCTGCTGCACTTCCTCCACTGCCCACTGGGTCAGCTGCAGGGTCATCAGCTGGTGCCGCCGTTCACGGATGTCTCGCCACCTTACCAGTACATCTCCCGGTGGGGGGTTGGGCCGTGGCAGCATGGGGACGTCTCCCCTGCCCTCATTGGGGTGTCGGACCCCATGAACCGTCCCTCCTCCGTAGCCACAACCAACAGCTGGCTTTCTCCGCCTCCTCTGCTAACTCCTCGACAGCCTTCTGCAGGTTTTTGCCAGCCGGTCCGGCCGCATGGAGAAGCTGGACTGCAGATCTGCCCGCGAAGCCGCTGCACCCGATCTGCATGGTTCCTTTGGCGAATCGCTAATCAGACCCCTGTTGGCGGCTTTTTGACCCACCTGGGCATTCTGAGTCGATCAAAAAGCCCCGTGACCGACGACACCAGCTCCATCCGCAACGCCTCATCTGCCATATTCTGGATTAGGAGGAGCTGGATTACCAAACCATCTGTGGTGAGCGAGAGTCGTGTGCAAACGGTCCGTCCCTGTCTCCTCTAGTTTCCCTTTTCTGAATGACTAATACAGACCACCGCCACCTGCTGGTGTGGAGAGTTGTTTCCTCTCAGGCAGGTGCAGAGTTGGCTGCTGGCCAGTGTTGCCAGGTGGGAAATGTAGGATTATCGTACCAGAGTCTCAAAATTATCATATTTTGGGGGAAATTATCGTACACCTGTGATCACCAAAATAAGACGCCCAGTGATACGCTATCGTCAAATATAGTCACGTCCTGCAGGCACTCACGACTTTGTGGCGTCAGTACGGAATGGATTAAGGGCACCACATCAGCAGCCCCAATTCACAGTTGCGTTAGACTAATGTGTCCCCCACAAACAAATGACAGGTGGGAACTAATGAGCAAAGTCATGAGGCCTGGAAGCCACCTACTGTTGGGGAACAGACACAGCAAGTTTACTTTTTTTGTCATAGAGAAACAGTATTCATAATAACTGACAAGAAAATAAAGAGTAATCTGGCTTCACTTAGTGCAATTTATTTTGCAGAACAATGCTATCTCACCTCATTTAGTGCCTTTGTGCGGCCAAGAGACATGTTCTGTGCCGTTTTTGAATCCTTAAATGTGTCCTTGATAACATCCACCATATGGTCTGTGGCCCTCATTGCGATGTTGTGCTCTGCTAAAAACCCTGCCAGCTCGACCTCTGCTGTTTTCACTGCTGTTTCTAGCTTTTCCCTTTCCGACGTTTTCTACAGGCACTGTGTTATTGACCTTTGTGTTGGCGCTAGATTTTTTTTCTTTTTCATTGTGTCTTTTAGACTTGCTGTGGTTTTTTAAAACTGTTATTTCGGCTACCAGCTCTATGTTGCAACAACGACAGAAGGCTTTACCGTCAGCGCCTGCAACAGGTTTCAGCCGTCCGGCAAAAATGTGCTGGCTTTCCCCCTCTTTGCGATATGTTTGTGGGCGATGATGTGGACGTTTCCTCTGCTCCAAAGCCGTCCTCCTCGCCGCTCGTCCCTCCTCACCGTCCCCTTCAGCGGCACTCATTTTCCTCGCTTGCTTCTTCTACACTCTTTCCTCTGCTCTGCTTCTGTTTTGAATCGCGCCCGCTCACGTGGGGCGGGCGCAGCTGACCATTCAGCCAATCATGCTCGTTGTTCTGAGACAAACGCAAAGACGTCACTCGTGTCTCACGCTCAGCAAAGCCTGACTGGCTGGAAACATGTCACATGGGCATAGATGCCTTCAGGGTATAAAAAAAAAACTCTCCGGCATACAGTTGCGGCAGGCAATAATTTGAAATGGTCAAATTATGGTAGATTTGGCCTTTTGGGGGATTATTGATCGTACATCATACAGAGGGCCAAATTATCGTACACCTGGCATAACTGCTGCTGGCTGTAGTCTTTGCGGTGAGTTCAGGTGCCACTTTTTGGCTCCGACACAGGCGACACAAGGCGATGCTGCTTTTGTCGCCGCTGGTTCTTGGTGTCTGGGCCTTAATGGTCGGTTATTCATAAATGATGGATTGCAGAATACTTTAAATGACAAACAATCAAGTAATTAACAAACCCCCTGTAAGAAATGGTTTTAATGCGTACCTCAACAGTCAGTGTTCACACAGAGCACGGTGTGAAGGGCCTGTCAATGCCCATCCCTTTGACTTCAATAGTAGAGACGCTGCAGAGGAAAGATGCCACTGTGACTCACTGTGCCTCGTTCCTTACAGCCTGGCTATCTGATGGCCAGCTAACCGCTTTCTTACCGACCAGGCAAAAATCTGACTGACTGGCTGGCTGTTTGTTTGGCTGACTGGCTGGCTGGCTGACTGACTGACTGACTGACTGACTGACTGACTGACTGACTGCTTGGTGCGCTGACTGGGCAGTTTATGATTTATTGAGTGACTGGTCAGCAGACAGGCTGACTGACTGGTTAACTGGCTGGAACCTGAGCGGGACAGGCACAAATAGCAGGAGACTGATGGATTTTGTGTGTGTGTGTGTATGTGTGTGTGTGTGTGTGTGTGTGTGTCTGCGTGTGTGTGTGTGTGTGTGTGTGTGTGTGTGTGTGTGTGTGTGTGCGCGCAATTGTGGTCAGTCTACCTTAACTGTCCACAGGGAGAATGCATATATTTTAGCCTAAAATAGGTTATCAGAGTCTAGCTTCATACTGACCTCTCTCTCTCTCTCTCTCTCTCTCTCTCTCTCTCTCTCTCTCTCTCTCTCTCTCTCTCCCTCTCCTCTCTCTCTCTCTCTCTCTCTCTCTCTCTCTCTCTCTCTCTGTATTGAGTGAGATTGATGAACAGCTTGTCTTTGTCTGGCCTGTTGGCTCCAGACAGACTCTGGCTGGGAACATTGTTGTGTGTGCTAGAGAGTGTGTGTGTGTGTAGGTGTGTGTGTTTATGTGTGTGATTCCAACGTGTGTGTGTGTGTGTGTGTGTGTGTGTGTGGTCAGACTCGATGTGTTTCTATAGCCATTACTCATCATGTCCATGCCTCAGTGGGGATGACTGCTGCATAAGCAGGGCTGAGGGAGGGTGTTCTGCTATCTGTCTGCCACTGACTGATGGTTGGCCTTTGTCAAACACACTCTCTCTCTCTCTCACTCACACACACACACACACACACACACACACTCTCTCTCTCTCTCTCTCTCTCTTTCTCTCTCTTTCTTTTGCCAGGGCTGAACAACAATATAAAAAAGAAATTGTGGACTTACTAGACTTCTTTCAGGCTGTTGGCTGGCACCCATACCTCAAATGTCTTTAGGCCACCTGTTGGACGAGCAGCAGCAGCAGCAGCCAATCAGGAGCGAGCGTGTGCTTTAAAGGCGTAAAAGGTCAAATCGGGCAGCTGGGGCTCGGCAAATAACAATGTAACAGCTAAAATCATCAGAGCGAACACGTAACAAAGACGTGTTAATGATGCAGGTTCATGGAGATGAAGCCAAACTTAAAGAGCCACAAGTCGACTACAAATCCCACAGTGCATCGCTTCAAGAAACAGCCAATCACAGAGCTTCAAACTCTGCCGCCGCCGGAGAAGTGGAGTCGACTTCATGCACACATTCTTCCATCATTTCTCCAACGGTTTAATATCGACACCTGTTGTGATATTGAATGTGCTGGAACAATTTCACAGCCTTAGCAGGCGTCGTCGCTATAGTAACAGCCGAAAAGGCTCATGGGTAGTGTAGTATTTAGTTCCAAGTGACATATGGAGCTGACGGAAAAATGCTGTGTCTCATTTCAAACTGAGGAGCCGTATCATAACTCTGGGAGACGTGGACAGTGGATGAGTGACTTTCAATTAAACAACTTTAATCTTGAGCCTGTTTTTATTTTATGTTATTGTATTTTAAGATAAGATAAGATAAGATATTCCTTTATTAGTCCCACGGTGGGGAAATTTCAAGCATTACAGCAGCAAAGTGGATAGCAAAATATGAAGCATAATTTACATTATAAACAGTATAAACAGATAATAAATAGCAATATAAACATTATAAACAAGGAATATAGAAAAAAATAGAAATATGAACAATATATGTATCATCACTATCATTCTCAATTTCTATTTCCCTTTTTAACTAACTGTTTTTATTGTTTTAAATTGTGTCTTGTTGCTTTTAATGTCTCTGTAAAGCACTTTCAATTACCTTGTGTTGAACTGTGCTGTACAAATAAACTTACCTCGCCTTAATCAGCAACTGTTTGTGTTTGGGGCTAAAAATAAACTGATGTCCAGGGTATATCTTTGGATTCGCAATACATTTTTTACACAGTGACGAATAAACATGCTCCCCTTAGCAGAGGTATAATGTAACTGTCCATATCCAGTCCAAACAATAACGTTTCCATTCATCAACTCAAACATGAGAGCAAAAACTCCATGCACCTCCCTCATTAACCCTATAAAGCCGCACGTGTCATATTTAAGACATGATCGTTTTCAGCCTTGTACATCAACTGCACAGCATTTGTGCAGCAAATTTTTACTGAAACATCGATAGGAAAAATGACTGAGTTGATGCAATGTGAAATTACTGAACATTTCATAATGTTTTTGTTTGTAAAACCGTGCTGAAAACGGCTGTATCAAATTTGAAACAACAGGTATATTGAGGTCATTTTCACCAAATTGGTCAAAATAATAAAAAGATCATGCTAAATAATGGAAAAAGTGTTATTTTCTGTGTTTGGAAGGAAAAATGTTCTTTTATATGTTTGGAATTACCAATGTGTTAAAGAATTTTTGTGTTTTATGATGTTTTTGTTTGTTAAAAATACTAAAAAAAAAAAATCAAGCACAGTTGCCTGATGTGCCAGATATGACACAAATTGAAACTCATAGTTGGGAATTGATATTTGATTTTTTTTTTTTTTTTTTTAGCTGTTTAGTTGGACCAATAATGGCTCCAGTTTCAAAGAATTGGAATTTTCAGTCAATTATTTGATGGCTCAGGCTTTACAGGGTTAACTGCCCCCCTAGTTTCCCCTTGGGGATTAATAAAGTATTTCTGATTTCCGATTCAGTGTCACAACTGCATATAGTCTGTGTTTCAGATGGATAAAGGATGATAAAATAAATAAAAACTGCATTAGTAGTGCTGAGCAGTCTCTGGCGTTGCCTCCTGATTAGCACAGTTAATTAGCATTAATAGTCGCAAGTCATGTTTTAATATTTAACATCTGTATCCTGATGCTTGTCGAGCCATAACTCACGGTAAAATATGGAAATCTACCTCATCACGCTTTTCACTTTTACTCGAGCGTCACTGAATGGACAGACTCTTGCACCGTCATATTTTTTTCGTGTGTGTGTGTCTCGTTCTTGTCGGGTTGTTTTATTAATCCATGAATTGCATGGAGCCGGTCCTCAGATGAACCTCCATGATGGAGCCAGATGAGGTTGCTAAGAGATTTGTGATGCAGCTGCAAAGTCCCCACCACCCAGGCTGCTGCCTCTCATTAACATCATTTTTTTTTTTTTTTTTAAATTTAGATTTATTTCTGTGATCTGCCATGATGCACTGTGCTGAGGGCTGTCTTGTGAATGTTTTTTCTTTTTTTATACTTTATTATGTCAGGAAATTCAGACATTACATCCAGATCTTATCATTTTGTACATATTTCATGTATCCTTTTTTGTTCTTAATGGACAAAACATCAACACTTTTTTTGGTGCATTTGTGCTTTTATACCCTTCACCCACACAGAAAAAGAAAAAAAAGAAAAAAAATAATAGTAGTAATAAAATAAAGTAAATATAACTGCTAATCCATCTCCTCCTTCATGTGATCACATGCAAACAATTATGACTACAATAATAATAATAATAATAATAATAATAAATGCAGTAAAAAAATAAAGTTATTAATTGTAAAAAAAAAAAAAAAAAAAAACAATATTAAATTAGATCATATTTGGTTTTGGTCCTTCTCACAGTTCATCATAAAGGAAACAGTTTCCATTTGTTTAAAATAAAGAAAGCCCATCTTTTTTCTAATATCTTGTCCTTACCATTAATCTTATGGGTCACCTTCTCCAAAAAATAAATATCCTCCACTTTTTCCAGCCACCTATCTGCCCCGGGTACTTCCAAGCCCTTCCAGCATCTTGTTATTTGTTTGAGGGCTGTGACTCTCAGAATCCAAAAGAGACTCCACTCCTCCCTCAGCAAGCTTTGGGGTCGTGTTCCCAACAATATATTGTGTTGTTCCAAATGAACCACTCTCCCAGAAATCTGTTCTATTGTACGTGAAAAATTTATCCAAAACTTTTGTATTTTGGGGCATGTAAGGAAAACATGCTTACGGCCATACCATCCTGAGCAAGTCTTGTGAATGTCAAAACAAATAAATCAATAAAGATTTAGTGCTGCCAGTCACTGAAAGCATCAGCAGCCATAACTCTCTGCGCCCACGACAGCATTATGTTCTCAGTGTGTGCTGCACAGCGCCTCTGCTGGCCGGGGTGGGGAACAGCCTGCAGGAGGGACACCTCTGAGCCTCGCCTCTGCTCCGTCCGACGGGCACTGACACGGACGCCTCTCGCCATCTCCTCCCCCTCTTGTGGATTTCATTAAGGTGCCGGTCACCGCTGATGTGCGCACGTGTCACCGGTTCGTTTGAATCGAGATAGAAAAAAATTGCCATAGTTACCGGCAAGATAAAAAAAAAAAGAGAGAGAGAGAGAGAGACGCTGTCTATTAATTGCTGGGGAAATAATCTTTGGTGCCTCTCTAATCGTTAGCCGTGAGGAAGAAAAAAAAAAAAAAAACATGGTGATAAGAGCGACGTCCAGGGGCTGCAGACTCCATCGAGCTGCATAAGGAGGGAGCGTGCAGCAAAGTCGGTGTGTTTTCCTTTTACTGGCCTCTTTAAGCCCAGCTGGTTCAGGACCCACCAGGACCCATTCAGCGTTCGTCCAGCCGCCCCATCCTGCTCTGCTCCGGGCCCCCCCCCCCCCCCCCCCCCCCCCCCTTCTGCCCCTTTATCAGCCCATCCATCCAATTACAGAGCAGCCACCTGATTCCTACCTGGCTGGATAAATCTATACACAGGAGGTCCTTGAGATTCCCAGGAGAGACACGCGGCACGCCGGTGAATTCAGCCAATTAACACTTGCTAATTACACGACCGCTACAGTCACTAAAACACACACACACACACACACACACACACGCACACTCCTGAGGTACTCTGCGGCGCACGTTTGCACTAATGCCTCTTCTTTTAATTGGCCCTTGGGGAAAGGTAAAGTTTTTTGTGCTGAAGTGAAGTGAAAGCGCTCCTCTCTGGTGTCCAACAGCGCCCCCTGTCCCACCCAGTGTCACCATGTGAAACTGGAAAGGCATTTCTCAAAGTTACATCAACATCCAAGGTTATTATAGGTTTGCATTTTTCATTCATTTTATTTTTAGTTCATTTTGACTTTATGTTTTCAATTACAGTTTAGTTTTAATTCATTTTTTTTTTTGAGCAGGTTTGCTAATGTAATTTAGTTTTTATTTCTTGAAAATGCTTAGTTTTAATTCAATTCAATTCAATTCAATTTTTATTACATTCAGTGTTCGTTTTTTTTTTTTTTTTTGTCATATGGGGTATTTGTGACATTCAAAATCATCATAAGTAAGTTGTGTTAAAACTCAACAAAACATCATACCATTTTGAAAAAAAGGACAGATGAAATGAACTGACAGACACAAAAACTAAAGACATTTTCTCCATAATTGTAGTTTGAAAAGCCTCGTTTCCATTTTTTTTACTGAAAACACTTTCATTATTTCGTTTCTTGTTAACAATAATAACCAGTTTACCACCCGAAAGCTTCAGCTCATAAGTTTACTTCTCTGTATTTAAAAAAAAAAAAAAAAAAAAAAGGAATTGATCCATAGTCGTCTCTGCACAATATTCAGGCACTTTTGTGTGTAAAAGAGGCGTCACATGATCGTCCAGGTGGCGAGGAAGAAGGTAGACCACCTCCTTGTATGGGTAACACACCCACGCTGATAACACACACAGACACACACACACACACACACAGCCTCTGCCTTGTGGGTGTAAGTTGTAACTGGGACAACAGGATTACCTGTGACGGGCCACCTGAGTCAGAGCCCAGTGGGTCAGCCACCTGGTGTGTGTGTGTGTGTGTGTGTGTGTGTGTAAAACATGCCATGCACATACGGCTGCCTCTCTTCCCTCACGCTGTGCAGCTCGCTCACGGGGCTGCACGCCATCTAACCACCGTGCTAACAACCTCGCTCAATATTGATATCAATACGTTTTCAGATTGAGAGCACTTAAAAGTTAAGAGATATCGATTTTCATTGTGCAACTCTCTAGAAGTTTAAAACGGCATGAAAGAAATGTCAGTAGACAGAGAGGGAGAGAAAGAGAGTGAGAGAGAGAGAGAGAGAGAGAGAGAGAAGGAAAAGCAGAGGGGAGAATTCTTCAAAGGCTGAATATATTAGCGCCGGCCTGCCGTTTGGCTGTGCAGGGCACGTTTAGGCCTTTGTAATAAAATGCTCCAGGTATTTTACATTTTGCTGCACAAATGCTTCAACATCGCTCAAAAAAAAAAAAAAAAAAAAATAACCGTTTCAACCAATTTGTCCTCTCAAAATTGCCATACTTTTCTGTAGATTGCTGCCATGAAACTGCAGTGAAAAGTAGCATCAGCAAACACAGGAGCCGCTTGGGAAAACACTCCACCGCCTCAGGACGCAGCGCAAAAATCATTTTTTGTCTTGTAGTCAACAAGCAAAAGATTCTTAATTGATTGCATGAGGATCACTCAGTGCAGTTACATGTTTCCTCAACCTGCCTGAAATCTCTCTGATTTGAGGTTCCAGCTTCACTGTTTCCATGGACGGAAAATAAAAAGATCTGATAAGACGTGAGTTTACCTGCCGCAAAGCTTTTTAATCAGAATAAAACTATTTCTGACCTGTGCAAAGCGGCTCCGCCTGCTGGGAAGAGTCTAATCTGTCGGAATAATCCAGGCTGAGTGATGTTGGTCGGTGGTGGCGCCCCCATCAGGTCGTCCGTCAGACTGTAAAAATGAAACCTGACCGGCTGGTTTGGGCTTTTATTCTTGTAACAGGAAGCCAAACTTTTCTAACAACTTGTTTGAATGACTCTCCAGCCTTTCAGCCACGGAGCCGCTCAACAATCCTTTACAGATTTTAATCTTTACAACAAAAAAACAGCTGTTATCAGCCACAGTCCAGTTTTTGTGTTTGGCTGCCACCGCGCACATTTCAGCAAACCAGAAAACAATAAAACCGTTTGCCTTGGGGTCATGTGGCGGCAGACGTCTCTCCTGTAAGGTCAGGAGTATAGAGACGTAGCTGTATGAAACCCTCCGTGGCGTACAGTGCACGGCGTCACGCCCATCACCAGTTTCAGAGGACGCTGACATCCGCTGAGACGTCGGTGTAATTACGGCAGACCTCAGATCAGATAAGACGGAGCCCGCCAGCCAGGCCTCTGAGCCGCAGCCCTCCAATCAGATTGCAGGGTAAATAACCCACAGCGCCTGCCTCGTGGTGGCTATCAGATCTATCACCGCCGGAGGTAATCTGAGAACACACACACACACACACACACACTTACAAGCGTACATACAAGCTCGTGCATAACATCAGAGGCAGTGCTCCTATAGATACAGGTACAGCTGGGACAGGAGCAAATGTACATACTGCTGTGTGTGT
Source organism: Myripristis murdjan (assembly GCF_902150065.1). Taxonomy (NCBI): domain Eukaryota; kingdom Metazoa; phylum Chordata; class Actinopteri; order Holocentriformes; family Holocentridae; genus Myripristis; species Myripristis murdjan. The sequence continues at coordinate 33,858,039 of NC_043983.1, read as the reverse complement.
GTGTGTGTGTGTGGAGGATGCATCAGGGAAGCATCAGTTTCTGTCGGCGTACCTGAGGCGGGGTGCGATACACAGACTTGTTGTATGATTCGCTTCATCGATCAGCTGTTGACTCGCTGCTGCTGCTGAACTTCCCCGACTATCTTCCCCCTGCAAACTCCCTCTCATCAGCCGTGCTTCTCCTCTTAACTGTGTGCCTGCATCTGCCTTTGACTGATATGGGTTTCTGAAGCCTGATACCAACACAGATATATATATATATTTTTTTTTTTCTTCTAACTGATAGCCCATCATTTCTGCTGACGTTCAATATCACAAACTTGACCAGAAAACCTCCAAACTGCGAGCAGCTGCAGAAATCTATTTACGTTCCATATGCGCCGCCATGCATCACTGTCACATTAACCGCGCTACTGTGATATAATGACCGCGCAATAAATGAGACCATAATTAGGCGTGTCGCTCTCACACAATGATCTTGTTACGGCCGGTATTTCACAAAAATTAAGACGACATTTTTCAAAAGCTGCTGCTTCCCGACGTGGGAAAAAAAAAAAGATGTTCACACATGCAGAAACAAAAATAACACAGAGTGCAGCTGCAGAAGGCCAGAGGTGGGGTTCACAGGCAATATCTGTGAGCTAAGAAGTCTATATATGATGCATATGTTGGGAAAAACTAGAGTGGATCAACTTTGCATGAGAAATAGCACAAAACAGATGCAGGACGTGACTGATCAACATCAGAATTGAAATAAAAGGCAGCACTGAAACACGTCTTTGAATGCATCATGTTTGCATGTGCAGTGTGTCGAGGCTCTGCATGTGGACAGACTTTAACCCTCCTGCTATGTTCAACTTTACGAACATCTTTTATGTCTGACTCCAGCAGTTTAAACCTCCACAAAATTATTATAACTAAAATTGTTACCAAAGTTTATGTGTCAGGTACTTTATGTTTCTTTGTTGACAACCTAAATAGCCCTTTAAATAAAACACACACACACACACACTTATACATCCAGTATTCCTATTACGCCACTATGGAAAAATATGCAAATCACCATAAAATCTCACTGATTGACCTTAAAATTGGAAAGAAATATTAACTGTTGGTGTTTTAATGGCTCTATATTATTTCTAAATACAGATTTTTGTTATTTATAACCAATGTGTTACAATCATTGATGGCACAGGTGAGAACTGGCATCCTCCCTCTGAACATAGAGGTTGGACGCTTCCAGGGCATCCCCGAGGAAGGTCGACTGTGTGAAATGTGTGATCTTAATGAAATAGAGAGTGAATCTCATTTTTTGCTACATTGCTCCTGTTATGATGATTTAAGAACAATATGGTTCCATCGTATTCTATTAAAAAATCCTGAGGTATTCTGGTATTCGGACTACATTAAACTAGAGTGGCTGTTCACCTATGACCCTTTTGGCTGTGCTATCTATGTGTCAAGGGCTTGGAGGAGAAGACAAGATGCTTTGTTTGATCGATAATCTTCTGTTTATCCTAACTATATTTTCTTGATGGTCTTGATTGTCTGACCTCCTTTTAGTTTTTCTTTCCCTTTTTTTTTTTTTTTTGGTGTGTTTATTACCTGACCGTGAAATTTGAATAACGCCAGATATGGTGTCCTGTAAGCCCATGCGGGCTGGGCTATGTTAATTAGCATGACACCAAAATAAAAAATTCATTCATTCATTCAAATTCAAATTCATTCATACAAAGTGTGTACAGGACACTGAAAACATATCATCATGTGAATTTCATGTTTACCCGGTAGTACCCATTACATTAGGAAAACTCATTAAATATGAAGCAAAAAAAAAAAAAAAAAAATGATGTTAATCGTTTATTTAGAGACGTTAAACACTGAATGGGGTCAAATTGACTCATGCCTCAGCCTGTCCTGCATGAAGGGACGGCGTAGCGACAGGGAAGTTTTGGGAGCGAGTTTAAACTGAGGACGTGGGTGGAGGAGTTAGTTCTGTGACTCACAGTCCTGCAGCTAATACACACTATCTCTGAAACTTTTTTCTTTTTCTTTTTTCTTTTTTTTTTTTCTTCCTCCTCCATTGCCACACTCAGCACATCTCACGCAGGCTGCAGTGGGCTGATATTGGCTTGTCCCCTCCACATGCTACACCGCTGGCTTAGCTCCATTCTGAGCCCTAAATACAGAGCTTCACTTTGACGTGAGGCAGCAAAACAGCCGGGCGGCGTGTTCGCGCTAAGCCGCCGGAAGCGCCACAGCGGCTGGAGTGAAGTAAAATCCACCGTCGGATACTCTTACACTGCCAGATAGCATCAGCTCCATGTGTTCCCTGTTATTTTGTGATGAAGTGTTGTAATTGAATTTTTTTTTGGGTGTATCCACTTTTCCCTCGAGCTGTCTCGTCTAATTCGGCTTCACTTAATGATTTCCCGGAATGACTTTTGACAACTTCCATAGAAAGGGGGGGCATGAACTTGTTAAATTCAGCTGTGGGTTTTTGTCTGTGAACGTGGAGAAAGAAATGGGAATCTCCCGGAGAGAAGACCTCGTTCCTCTACACTCTGTCCACACTAAGCCGAGCTAAATTGGAAAGTGAGTCTTTTTTTATTTTGTCCTCCTGTCCACGCGAACCCGCTGCATTCATTCAGCCGCCAAAAATGGATCTGCTCAAATTCACCCTCCAAAGGACGGTGAGTCAGAGGACCGGCCCCTCAGCCCACGTCCTCGATTTAAACCCAAACTTTTCTGTTCGGGAACACACACCAAAAGTTGGTCGTGGTGAATTTACATCATCGGGAAAATCGGAAATGGGAACAAAAGCTGCCTCGCTCGCTAATGCACAGTGTCGATTTCACGATTTATTTTAAATAGCCACAAGGGGGCGCCTGCAGCTTTCCAGCCATTATATCTTTACGTTCCTCACACTGGACTGTACAGATGGGAAGGTCATTCATGTTTTAGTGCCTTTCTAAGTGTTTTATTAAGCACATTCTGATGATTATCGGGGTAACATTGTGAGTGAGTTGTTTTGCCTGATTGTGACATGAAATTTTCACATCACATGCTTCAAACGATTTTAATTTGTTAAAAATGCAGAAATTCGATAAACGCTTACGTGTGATGTCATGTGATCACATTCAGGCGGTAGCTAACGGTAACTCGTACTCGAGAAAAAAGCAGTTCTGTTTAAATGTTCAACCAGACAAATTAGTCTTGTTTTTGTCCGTTTTATGATTTTGAACTTTCTCTGGGATTCGCTCCCTGATCACTTGAACTTTAGGAAAAACTTCATCACTTTCACAAGAGCTACCAAATCCTGATTAATTCATCAATATCAACCTCTACTTATGTCTAGTTTCTCTTTTGTCTTCATCTTTTCAACTATGGCCTTTTCTAATTCTCTGTGGTTATGTTACTGCTAAATGTGTGTTTTATTGTATCCTGCTCTAATCAATTTACTGTTTATTCTTTTTCATTTTAACCTCATATTTGTACAAAAGCACCTGTTCTTTCTGGGTCAGATGTTGCAAATTAGAAACATGATGGTACTTGCACTGGGTCGCTGTGTGTCTGAGTGCTTTGTGTCGGTCCCTGTCAGATAAACCATAAATAACTGAGCCATAAATAAAGTGTACCTGCTTGTAGTGAGCGGGCTCTACTTTATTTTTGTTATAATGCTTCATAAACAGTAGAAACAGAAGAAACATCGTGTAGGTCCAACAGAGCCGGTGTGACTTTGTGTTTCGTCGAGTTTATCACCACGAACAGGAAACTTCATGAAAACAGCCGAATGTGGACGGAAAACAAAAGACACAAAAGCTGTTTTTTGTTTTTTGTTTTTTGGCTTTTTTTAGTGTGAACACAAATCTGAAGTTATACAGAGAGATGAAAATATCCACACTCCATCACTGCTGCCGGAAATATCTTGCAGCGACATCACAGAGTCAACATTTGGCCAGAAATCCAGAGAAATAAGAAAAAAACACAGCATCAAGCAGGAAAATGGGCTGCGAGATGCAGGCCACGCCGCGGCGTCGCGTTTCAGGGGCGGCTGAAAGCTGCTCTGTGAGTTTTGTTTTCCTCTTGGCGGCTCCAAATGGCAGCAAAATGATTGAATTTTCAGAACCTAGTACCCAGAAATCCTTTAATGCCTCACACCAAAGGACACCGAAGGGATGAGAGAGGCGAAAAGATGTAATGCCGCCGTTTCTGGAGACACTTTCTGGAGTTCGCTCTTGAATTGTAATTTGTCACTTTTTCCGTGTGGAGATTTCCCCACCGGTGAACACGCTGACGCCAGCATTTCATCGGGGCAAGCAGGCAGAGGCGGTGATATTTCAGTTTGCAGGGGGCGGGATGGCTCGTCAGGCTCGTGAGCTGAGGTTGGACTTTTTATTTTATTATTATTATTATTTTTTTTTTTACAGGAAATCTGGCCCGCTGCAGCTTTAATTACACACAGGACGCCGCGTACACACTGACACAGTAAATGGCACTCGCAGCGCACACTGTTTAGATGATTATCTTATTGTTAAATTATGCATGGGCTCCGCCAGAGGAGGCCGGGGGGACGGAGGAGGCCCACGGCGCCGAGGGGGACGGAGGCACGTCTGCTTCACTGTCTGTGAGGAAGAGGAACATCTGCCCAGCGCCGGCCCGCTCACATCCAGACCCACAATGCACCTCACACCCACGATGCAGTTACCGCTACGTTTCCGGCTCGAGGACGAGACTCTTCAGCGACGTGAGGACTAGGGTTGTACCCGAACCCGAACCCGATATTCGGAAGTGCTTCGGCACACTTCCCCCTCCCCCCCGAACTTTGTTTGTATGTACCTGTGTGTTTCTGTTTGCTTGCTTGCAAAACCAATTGCCCTACGGGGACACTGACAATAAACTTGAACTTGAACTTGAAGTCCACAAATAATGCTTTGATCCCAAATAGTTTTTTTGTCCCAAGTTTCTCCTCATTATTCGGGAGCTTTTTTCTAAAGAAAAAAAAAAATGTTTGGATGCGTGTTTTGAGCCAATTACAAGAGATTAAAACAAAACGTAACAAAAACATGTTGGTGCGTGTTTTGAGCCAATCACATCCATCTGAGACGCTGCCACACTTTGGTTTTGGTGAGAGCCCTCAGGCTCAGTCCCTCACATCATCACAGAGGAGCAGCAGCACACGAGCAGGCAGCGCTGCAGCGACACAAAAAGCATTTTTCTCAGAGACGATAATGGGAAAAGAAGCGGCTATAAAAGCGGTGGATACATGTTTTTGAGTGTCACAGCCCCCACGAAACGACGTGTTTCACCAGCAGAATTTGATCCATTCAGTCCGATTCCGTTTGGAAAGTCTAGAAGAGCCACGTGATTTAATTATTTTATTCCCGTTCTAGTTCGCCGAGAGCTAAACCGGAAGTTAGCCGGCGAGCTCGGTGGAAGTCTCTCGTGCGCCCACTTCCGGTTTCTTCCCGAATCCGAATAACGAATCCAAAGGTTTTTTTTTTTTAAAAAAAAGCCTGAATCCGAACCCGAATACAAATAGTGCAATGGTTGTACACTGCAAATAGTGCAATGGCTGTACAAATGGCAAATAGTGCAATGGCTGTACACTGCAAAAACGGCAAAATTTGCCAGTGGAAAAAGTGAAAATTCACTTGAAATAAGTGAAAATTAACTAGAAACAAGAAACAAATTTTGCCAATGAAACAAGCAAATTTTCACTTGTTTCAAGCAAATTTTCACTTGAAACGAGACAATTGTCTAAAAACAAGTTACTTCTGAGGTGATCATGTCTTATTTTAAGTGTAATGAGATATTTTGACTAGTAATAAGACATTTTTGACTTGAAATAAGACAAATAATCTTGGTAAGATTTTGAGTTTTTGCAGTGTACACCCCTAGTGAGGACCCACAGAATAATCTGACGCACCGCCCGGCCTCAGACTGTAATCCCACGGCGGACGTTGTTGTCATTTTCACTGCTTCCCGACTGATGAATGACTGAAAAAACAACAGAGAGAGAAGACATCCGCTCATATTTCAAAATAAAACAACATACATGATCAGCTCTTAGCCAACAGATAACGTTAGCATTCAGCTGCTTCCCGGCTAATGTTACCGTTTGATAGCATCACATGACACAATGGGAAGGACGGAAATTTATTCTGAAAAATTAACAAACATCATAGACACTTCCCATCTATCTCTCTTTCTATCTAAATCCCATAGCAGAAGAAAAACTAGTTTTCCTCATACATACATTTGTGAGGCTTATTCTTACATATAAATTTACAACTTTAATCTCATAATTTGAGTGAGATTAAATTTGTGACTATAAGTCTCAGAATTTTAGGGTTTTTTTCTCATAAATTTCTGACTTTCTTCTTGTAAATTTACCACTTTAATCTCAGAGAGTATTCGGATTTTTTTCTTATAAATTCACAACTTTAATCTTGGAAGTTTTTTTTTGTGCCCCATCACCCAGCTCTGTCTTTTTTTCCCTCCTTTTAATGGCACTAATACACCGTCATACAAAAGATAATACTACTTAAAAAAATGTTTTCACCTAAGTCAAATGAACAAGCACATTAACTGACCAAGATGAAAACTAAAGACCTTTTATCGATAATTTAAGTTTATTTTAGTTAGTTTTGTTAGAAAGTGTGTTCAGTGCTGCTGCTGGTCAGTTGGGTCAGATGTGTGTGTTTGTGTGTGTGTGAGTGTGTGTTGGTGCTGATGGTTATTGAGACTGGGACGTGGACATGACTGGGAGTCACTGCCTTCACAAAGTGAAGAGCTAATCTGACAAACAGCGGCCAGATTAGAATAAAACAACTGACTCCCACTGACACTGACAGCAAGAACAACTCAACTCCAACTCAACATTTTCACACAAGAACAACTCAGACTGGGACCAGCAGACCCAGTCTGGAGACTGAACTGAAACTGAACTGCACTGAAAACAGAAATTATAATTGAAATAAAAATAAAAAACTAATGAAAAATACAAAACTGTAATAACTTTGCCCCCCAACGTCTCCTCAGCTCTTCATTAATCTCTCCTCATTTAGTGGCGGTGATGGTAGGAGGAGCCTCTGCTGAAAAACAACAGCTCAGATCAGCTCATTAAAAAAAAAAAAAAAAAAAATGAAGAAATGGATCAGAATCAGAAATACTTTGTTAATCTCCAAGGGGAATCTGGGTCAGTTGCTCAAATTCAGTTCAATTCAATTTTATTTATTTGTATAGCCCAGAATCAAAAATTACAAATTTGTCCCAAAAGGCTTTACAGATTCTCAAGAGAAAAAACATATATGAATGTATATTTATTCTATTTATTTATTTATTTATTTTATTTTATTTTATGTTTGCATTGCTGCTGTAACACAAGAATTTCCCAGTTTGGGATTAATAAAGCACATCTATCTATCTATCTATTTATCTATATTTATAAGTGAAATTATAAGAAAAAAAAGAACTAAAAATAAGAACATGTGCTGTAGAAATGTATAACAAGTGTGTGCATTATGAAATATTAAAAATATGTGCATTAATCCTAATATTTGAAAAAGTATGTGCCTTATGTAGAAACATGCATTGACACTTCAATAAAGTTACAACAATAAATACAGAAATAAGAAACTGTGACTATATAAAAACTAAAATGTCCCACATACACAGGGGCATTGCACTGCTGAATCGTTGTAAAGTCCTACAGATATAAAATGACTGCACAGTAAAACAGTGACATAAACAGCTGACCAGTGTACATGTACACAGTCCAGTAACTAGAACTGGAACATGAACTGGATCATTTTTTTTAAGACCCTGAACTTCGTTAAAAATTGAAAATGGTGATCTGTGAAGGTTAGATAGATAGATAGATAGATAGATAGATAGATAGATAGATAGATAGATAGATAGATAGGTATACTTTATTGATCCCAAACTGGGAAATTCACACGTTCCAGCAGCATCATCAATAAAAAACATAAAATAAAATTAAAATTAAAAGTATATACAATAGAGACTAAATATACGAAATATATACACTAAAGACAATAAAGGCTAAGTATATACAATAAACTAGCCTAAGAATATGAGATGCTTAAGTGTTGAAATGTAAGATGGCACAGGGTAAGCTTGAAACCATGGAACCAGGAAATGGAACCAGGAAAAACCAAGTGGCAGAACCCGACGCCCGGTACTGGGATTCGGCAACTGTCCGACTTGATTCGGCCCCATGGAATCACCACTTCTAATAAATAAACAGTTAAGGCGCTGAGTGATGGATAATAAAATAAAATAAACAAGTAAGGTGCTGAGTTAGGGTTAGTTCCTTTTAATCTGTGAGCTGAACTCTGACCTCGTTCTTGTGAAATGTGAACTTGCACAACACCGGATCCTGAAGTGTTTTATCCTCCAGTTTGCATCTTCTTGTCCTGAGTGTGTCTCCTGCAGGAGGCGGCAGGAAGCCATCCGGGGCCGTTATGACACACTTTGCTTCACTTTATTGTAGATGCCTTTTGAAATCTGAAGCGCCGACCGCAGCATCTGCAACGGCATCAAGTGGCTTAACGGTCTCCCGCTTCCCCGCGAAGAACTGACTCGCCAAAACAAGAGCCGCTGTTCTCTCAGACTCCGCGACGGTCCAGGTTTGTTTTCTGAAATCCAGTCTGGAGGTCACGCGCGGTATCAGGTAGTCTTCCAAAGTAAGATCGGCGCAAAAACAGAGCTCTCCAAACAGTCCGAGGTCAATAAATCAAATCGATACGTCTCACAACAGCAGCACCAAACACTCCAGCTGACCGGAGCGCTTTCAAAACCCAAAGTGTCAGTCAGAGCCAAACTAACAAACACCAGCACCCAAAGCTAAGCTGCATTTTTCCATTTCAGATGGAGCAAGAATTGAATCATTAAAATATGTGCAGGCAGTCCTTGTTCTTATTATTGTTATTACTATTATCATTATTAATTGCATTGAATTTAAATCAGTTAAACACAGTGTTGAAGTCATGACCAACTTGTTTCCAAAGTGTCTTCATTATCAAAGTTCTTTATCCATCTCATTTTAATACAAATTGCATCATTAAGACTTTTAAATTCAATATCAAGAACAAGAAATCCGGCACGTGCGTGATGAGCCGTGTTCCCATGCGTCGCCTTTACTTGGATGAGCAGGTGAAGTGGACGCAGCACCAAAGTCAAAATCCAAAGTCAACTTTATTGTCCCTGGAAAGAAGGAACCGGAGGCCAAGGAGGGGAACGTGGCGAGGAGTTCGGTCAGAGCCGCTGTGGAACGCGTTCTCCTCGCCTGCGGTTCCACGGCAGCTTTGATTTGGTCCGGTGTCTGCACTGGAACGATTTGCTATTTCATATTCTCATGTTCTCCATGGATATTTGAAAGAGAGATGCTTGGCGGAAAACCATTTTCTTCACTGTGTTTTCTTTGTCGATGCATCCGCTGAGCTACTGACACCACAGACAGGCTAGTTAAAGGAATATGCCAACGTTTTGGGTGAAATACCCTTTGATTGACGTCCCCAGACTGAGACCAGATGTTGGACACCATTTCCACCTCTGGACGTCCACTGGTTCAGTTCCTATGGGTAGCATTTCGTGTTAGCTTAGCATAAAGACTTGAAGTCTATGGGAGTTGTTAGCCTGGCTCTGTCAAAGTGAAAAAAATAGATCTTATAGCAGCTCTGATTTACACAGCGGATCATGTGGATTGGAAATACACGTTTTGAAGTCTATAGAGCTGCTCTAAGATCTATTTTTTTCACTTTGACAGAGCCAGGCTAACAACTCCCATAGACTTTAATTCTTTATGCTAAGCTAACATGAAATGCCATCCATAGAAACTGAACCAGTGGACGTCCAGAGGTGGAAATGGTGTCCAACATCTGGTCTCAGTCTGAGAGCGTAAAGAGTGTTTTGCCCAAACCGTTGGAGTGTTCCTTTAAGCCGTGCCGAGTTAAACAGCATGCACAATCAAGAGATAATAGCGAGCCTCCAGGGTTGATGAATCACTTCCACCACCGATTTCCATAACAACCCCCCGTCCTGCACCCGGCCGTGCACACACACACACACACACACACACACATGCATCTGCAATAAGGCAAAGGAGCAGAGAGCAGTTTGATCCTGATTGACCAATTCAAGCACAAACGCCCTGCACACCATGTTACCACAGCAAAACACATCATATTTACAGTATATATATATATTTTTTTTTATTATTTTGGGGGGTGAACATCCACTTGTATGTGATGGAGCAAGAAAAGTCAAAATTAAAATTGAATCAAATGAAAATTATAGGAATTCATTATTATTATTTTTGCTAATGCATTTCGGACATGTGTGTATGTAAGGACATAGAAAATTAGGTTATCAAGTGAAAACTGATTTTTCCTCAAATTCATAACTTTTTATTATTTTATTTATTAACTTCTTTAAGATATTCAAATATTTGTATATTTGTATCCCTGCCTCCTCCTGCCTCCCGCTTCCGTTCACTTTGTGCATGTTGGGAAAAATGTATTTCATGGGAAAATATTGACTCGTGCACAAGACATGCGACTGCTCTTGTTTGCAGATGAATAAATAATAATGTAAAATGTGTGTGTGAGACTCGGTGATGGCACAGCGACCCGTCACGTGTTTCTAACTAATCAGAGTCAATATGAATGTCTTCATAATGCATCCCGAGGTTTTCAGTGAATTAAAATTTAATTAATATAGCCATCCATTATTATATAGCAGAAGCCCCGTCCAGCTAAATGCATCATTATTCAACAAAATGTATCGCTAATTAGACCAAAATCAATCAATACGGTCGAGTCGATTCAAACAAGCGAGAGAAATCGGTTTGTCTTCTTTGCAAAACGAGCACATTTTGTTCACTTTTTGTTCGCACGCTGGTTTGCACACGTTATGGCGTGCATGCAGATTTTGAAATTGTGTGCACCAAAACACAAACAAACAAACAAACAAACAAACAAACAAACACACCACAAACAGAAAAAGAAAAGAAAATGAGCAGATATATTCATGAAAACAAGGGAACTGCATGCATGTTGTGCACTTCAGTGGATCAAAACAAGAGCACAAGTTTTATCTCTCTCACACACACACACACACACACACTTTACCACCTCGTGCCCTCCTTGTAGCAAATCCCAGCCTTGAAGTATGGATTTTATTCTCCCCCAGCCACTCTGGGCTTTGTATACAACTGTGCTCAGCACTCTAATGCAACATGTATGCACACACACACACACACACACACACACACACACACACGCTGAGCTGCTCCCCTTAGCCTCGGTGAGCAGTGTGTAATTAAAGCTCTCAGTGCTGACTGACACCTCATGGTAAGTGGATGTTGCAGCTCTCTGACAGAGGTCAGCCAGGCGGGGGGGCAGTCACACAGCACAATATGCCTGGTGCATTTTCATGTGTGTGTGTGTGTGTGTGTGTGTGTGTGTGTGCGAAAAGCGGTGCATTGTGTGTTTGCGTTGCCTCCGATAAAGCGAGTGTGTTTGCGCTTGTCTGTGTGCTCTGGTGTGTGTGTTATTTTCATTTCCCCCCTCGTCTGTCTCCAGCAGACATGGGCTTTGTGGCTTAGCGCCGCCGCCTTGATAAACAGCGAGCCTGCGACGTGATTGACAGCTGCTATCATACCTGCTATTTTCCTCTCTCTCTCTCTCTCTCTCTCTCTCCCTCCGCCAGCCTCCCCTCCCTCCGCTCCATCACCGTTTTCTTGCCATTATACGTACCAAGGTTAGTCTCTTTAAACAAAATAAAAATTTCGCCTGTCTCTCTTTCGACTGTCGCTGCCGCCTGAAACCATGGCGACCGTTATTACTCATTCTCTAGAAAAAGACAGAAATATCAGGGGAGAAATTTTTTTAAAAAAAATCCTCATGAGCGAGGTCGAGCAGCCAGCAGCTCCTAAATTGCCTGAACGTTAAAATGGAGCGAACAGAACCTCCGGACCGCCTGTTGTCTCTGTGAAACAGGCTGACCAGGTGAAACAGGCTGACCAGGGGAAACAGGCTGACCAGGTGAAACAGGCTGACCAGGGGAAACAGGCTGACCAGGGGAAACAGGCTGACCAGGGGAAACAGACTGACCAGGTGAGTCCGACGAAAGCCCCTCCGCTCAGAGTCCCTTATGGGTTTTCAGCCGCTAAATCCACCTGAGTCATGAGGCAACGCTGATGAAAGGGGGCAGACAGGCTTTTTAAAAAAAAAAAAAAAAAATGAATAAAAAAATTATATTTTTATTTTTTAACCCTTTATAGGGCACTCATTGAAATACTTTGAAATTAAAAAAAAAAAAAAAAAAAAAAACAACCCTAGACTGTTATTAGTGAACATGACAGGACTTTATTACTTTTATAAAATTTTTCTAAATTTTTCTCTTTTTTCTTTCCTATAGAAAATCAAAGCCAATGAGATCAGTCAAATGCCACAATCATGTGACCTAGGATGTAGAGCGATCTTTGCTGATTGGCTGGGTGAAGACCAAATGATTATTGAACTGAGACAGGGGATGGGCCTGATACGTAAAATTTCTGAAATTACCAAAAATAGTCACTTGCCCGATAAAGGGTTAAGCCGTGGAGATAAGCGAGACGTGGAGCGTTGAGACGGGGCCGCCACACGTCCGTGTTGTTTCCTCGTGCGTTCGCCGTGTGTTCAGTTCACCTCTGTTACAACAGCAGAGCTCAGCAGAGTTCAGTAGAGTTCAGTAGAGTTCAGTAGAGTCCGCTTGTCTTACAGTGGAGCAGAAAGCATTGAGTGCATGTTGAATTAATATTAATATTCACTTGGACGGAACGCTGCGTCTAAATAAGCGAATCTGGATCTATCGCTGGTTTGCCAACGCTCCTTTTCTAACAAGTTCCATTTCGTATTTTCGATAATTCATCACCTCGCACATTGCTGCAGTAAAAAAGAAGGAAAATATTTCTTCAACCTGATTAAAATCATTCGGATTAGAGATGGTCTCCATGGAAACAGCCGGACTGTTTACATGGAGGTTAAATAAAGCGAGCCGATGAGTCGTGCACTCACATGCCCCAAAGCGTTTAATTATAGAAATATAGATAATACAGGCGAATAGGAATATAAGCCAGGCTGAGTGATGTGGGCCAGCGGTGGCGCCCCCTGCAGGTCGTCCACCAGGCTGTAAAAATGAAACCTGGCCTGCTGGGTTGGGCTTTTATTCTTGTAACAGGAAGCCTTCAGACTTCTCCAGCAGCTTTTTGATTGGCTCAGTGGTTCGATGGCTGCCGGCTTCGTTTGTCTTTTTTCCGAACTTGTTTGCCCGACTCGGAGCCGTTCAACAATTCTTTACCGATTTAATCTTTCCAACAAAAAAAGTTGTTATCAGCCACAAAGCGGTTGTGTTTTGGTGCCGCCGTGTTTCTGTCCCTCTTCCAAACTCGGAATAAAGAAGAGATTTAATCCAAACCAGAGAGAAACCAGCAGATACACGAGGCCTTTTTATTCTGATTGGGCTTTTATTCTGATTATTAGTGGATTATTAGGCTCCATGTAAGCACAGCTAGTGTTTTACATGACTAATGCTGCGTTCATGGGAGCTCAGATCTTATGATTTCCATTATTAGCGACACGGGTCCAGTCACGACTCGGCCCCCGGTTCGCCTCCTGTAGTTTGGTCGGATTACGCTCTCACTTGTGACGAACAGCGCCGCGGCTCGAGTCCAAACTTTTCACGTCGACCACAATCCACTTGTTTGGTTTGCTCGAGTTCAAATGTTCTTACCTCTCCAAGAAAAAAAAAAAAAAAAAAAAAAAACTGGACGAACAAAGTAAACACACCACAGTTCGATTCAAGCAGACCAAACAGGGCTGCTGTGAAAACCCCCAGTGTGTATGAGTGTGTGTGTGTGTGTGTGTGTGTGTGTGTGTGTGTGAATTCTCCTCTGTTCCTCCAGTGTATATTTGTCAGAGTGAGATTTTTTTCCCCCCTTAAATCTGAATGCTTTGATGATTACTGTAGGGTGATGAAGGGATGTGTATAGATTTACTTTCTCAAATTATTGCGGCCGCACAACGCAGCCGCCTGAGCAGAATAACGATTAAGTCTCAGCAGAGCTCAGAGCCTGTTCAAATCCATTCTATTGGCCATAACAAACTCCTCTGTTCCCACACAAACACACACACACACACACACACACACATATACAGGGTGCTTATCTGTTGATTTAAAGATGAGAGATCATCCATCAAACAGCTCATGAAAAACCATCAGCTCATTGTCTATGCAGCATGCCTTACGGGGGAAGATGTGCCGGTCCTCACCCGAGACAGAAACAAACCCAACCAAGCAAGAAAAACTCTGAAAAACGCACTCTGTGCAGCTCAGACAAGTCCGTCTGAAAACCCTCTCTTACCTCAGACAAAGAGTTCCTGAGCCTCTGAAAAAAATTTGCTCTGAAGGATAATAAAATACGCATATTTGGTAACACCTTGATGCTGCGTCAGCCCCGTTTTGAAATGTTCTTGTGAGGTAATTTACCAAAGTCTCGAGCGGAAACGGAGGAAATGAGCGAGACTTACGGGCTAACCGGAGAGGTTTGTTTGTCTCGAGCGTGTAAGTGACGCCCGCCGGGCTCGGTTTGATGTGAGACGCTCAGCTGGTGTTCAGGTGAACGAGCGGCGTGCAGGAAGAGCGGCTGGGTCAAGTGTGCTTGTTAACTAATCACAGCGCTAATGATAGAAGCCGCCTCGGCGTCGTTTTTCACGAGCAAAAACTGCATTTCTTTTGAAGATACTGTCAGTGAGTCTAATTCCAGGTCACACACACACACACACACACACACACACACACACACGTGCACACACACACATACATACTTGAAGAGAGGTGTAATTAGCCATATTAATGGAAATGAATGCCGTCGTCTGTGGAGGAGCTATCAGGCTAAAACCTGGATAAGAGATGCCCTCTCGTTCAAGCTCTTTGCACACAAACAGCTCGAGCCGTCTGCTATTCTCCGTTCTGCACTATTAAATTAAAAAAAAAGAAAGAAAGAAAGAAAAGAAAGTCGAGAAAGAGCAAAAAAACATCCCGAGCTAAACATTCAAGGCCTTGCAGCAGGATAACAATTCTCGTTTTCAGCAGCATCCGCCGCTGCAATCACTGGGAAATTGGCCCGTAGTTAATAACGTCTAGAAAAAAATAAATAAAAAAAATAAAAATAATACCAGGAAAAGGAGAGGCACGTACAACAGCCTGCATGTCTGTCATGTGTCTGTTTACATGTGAAGCTTTTCTGTATCGTGAAGCACTTTGAGCTGCATTTCTCCTATGAAAGATGCAAAGCAGATAAAGATTATTATTATTATTATTAGTTTATTCTTAGCACGGTGCATTAGTTGCTCTGTGGTTACCTGGATTTGGACACTAGATTTGCATTAGGGATGGGCGATACCACATTTTTAGGATTCAATACGATACCGATACTTTTTCTTGAATTTTCATCGATACCAATACCGATACCGATACTGATCATTTCTTATTGGCAATTTTTTTCATTCAAAACATTATTACATTTAAGACAAATCACATGACAAATACAGACCATTTATACCACTTTTTTATCACACACTTGGCACCTTGCCGTCACTTTGTCAAGTGGTGAAAAATAACACCACACCGCGCTTCTTTTCTGTTTGCCATTATTTTCCGGCTCCCGCATTCGAGCCCCTCTTGCTGGCTGTGCTGTCGGGACGTCACGTGACACGGGCCAGATCAATACGCCGCCAGGCACAGGGGTGTCTCGGCACATAGTCAGTGAAGGAAGCTATCTAAAACAGCTGGAAGTTATGCATGCACCCCCTATTCTTATTTGTTAGTATCGATATTTGTTTAAGGAAATTGATGCCAAATGAGTAGCGTGTGAGTATCGATATATCGATACCACAGGATCGATACGCACATCCCTAATTTGCATCTTTCTGTTCACTTCCATAGCAAAACAGCTACAAAATAACACTTATTTCACACAAAGCAACACCAGCAAAGAGGATTATGACAATATAGACAACAACAAGTCCTATTTTTTTATGTGGAATTTTACCGCAAACGTTACCGGCTGGATCAACTTTCCAGTTCAAATGGAAAAATAACAAGAAAAGCGGTGTTTAGTTTCCTCCAAAAATGGGTACCAGGGCTTGTTGTTTTTTGGATGTTGACACAATCTGCTTCATTTGCATTGGTTTATATGCTAAAAGTTGTTACTTTGAGATGTTTTTTTCTATCCTATGGAAGTGAATGGAGAGGCGGAAATGCATTATTCTGGATCGGCAGGCGAGCAAAGAGCGGCCGGTGAGGATATTTGAGCCACCACTCCAGTGATGCTGACGGCAGCGACAGGGCTGAAGAGGTTAATAACGCTGTGATATCTGAATCAGACGCTGAGAAACACACACACACACACAGAGAAACACACACACACAGCTGTTTACATCCAAAACATGTCCTCCAATATGGCTGCCAGAGGGAGCGTCCTATCACCTGGGAGCAGATCCACACACCGGAAATACATGCACATATGAACATACAGCAAATAACAGCATGCACACACACACACACACACACACACACACACACACACAAACACACATATATAGCACTTGCCAGCCAAAACAAGCATATGGCCATTATGCAGCGATGTGGATTTGGAATTTACATTTCCAGAGGAGAGCCAAGCTGGCGGGGAGCGGAGGCTGATGGAGCCGCGCTCGCCTGGCCGTGACCACAGGAACATGTGCAGGGACGACGCAAGGTTATCATCACGGGCCAGCTGTTAACCCGGCCCGGCCTGTGGCAGCCGGGAGGGGGTGGGGGGCGAGCTCACCGTCCGCCCGCCGGCCGCCCCTCACCCTCGTCCCCTCGCCCTCGTCCCTTTTCAAACGGGCTCTCAGACGTACGGAGTCGGAGCCGCCCGGGTTTCTCCGAGCCGCCGCCGCCGCTGATCAGCAGATTTGGCCGGAGACTCTCCCTCTCCCTCAGCCCGGGGAGCGCTAACAGCTCGAGATGCATCCTGCCGCCACGCCGGGAGCCATGAGGCTGGAAAACAAACTCCACACGCCCGTTGGACCGGCGCATGCTGCTCGGTTGCCAAGGCAACTTTCCAGCTTTTTGTCAGCCGAACAGCCTTAATTTAATGCGGCATCATGGCCCGACACTAAGAGGTCATTATGGCCTAATCCTAAAAAGTTAATGGGTCCAATTTAAGGCGGTGTCACATTGCAGATTCTTCTTCTTTAAAATAGCGCAGGCGAGCGGGTTTCAAAGTGGGGTCTGGGGGATTCCAAAGGGTCCTCGCAGGGCTTCCAGGGGTCCCCAGCAAAACAAGGAACAGCTTAATGCCAAAATGATTTAAAATGTGTCAGTGATTATTTTAACATTATGTTTTTGTCTCTACACTTACAATCTGTTTTTCTGCGCTCGAGAACAGAATTTAAACAGTTTGATGCCAAAGACAAACCAAAACATATTTCCATATCTTAGTCCCCAAAGAGCAAAATCACTTCAGCTGAGGGTGTTTGATGTGTAAAAGCCAAACTGAGGGGCAGAACCTGCTCTAATACCGTCTCATCAGGTCCATTTACTGGACAGTCTTTGCTATTTAACCTTAAATAAAGGTTCAGTAACCACATACACACTGATTTATGTGAATTACATTATTTTATTCTATTAAAATTATAATTGTATTATTATTTTATTTTATTTTATTTTATTATTTTATTTTAATATTTTTATATATTTTATTTATTCTATCCTATTTTGTTTTATTATTTTATTATTATTATTATTATTACTATTATTATTTTACTTTATCTGAATTTATTTTAATTGATCTTATCTTATCGTGTTATCCTACTGTGTTTTTACCTTTTTATTCTGCTTCTATTGTGTTATCTTTGTTTTGTGTTTTATCTTGCTGTGCAGCACTTTGGAGAACCTTGTGTTTGTTAAAATTGTGCTATATAAATAAAGTGGATTGGATTGGAATTAATACAATTAGAGTAATAATCTGCATCGTGTAAATAAAAGTCTGTTTTGCTGCCGTGTCAGCGACTTCGTGAGGATTCAGCCCGGTTCATGAAAGATTGTCAGTCTTTAAGCCAATCAGTGAGTTAATCAGTCGGCCTTTTAGCGAGCCAGTCAGCCAATCAAATCAGAGAGTCGGCCCTTTAGCCAGTCGTTCAGTCAGTCAGTCGGTAAACCAGACAGACAGCCGGTTAAGCTGCCAGCCAATCAAAGGAGCCTCATTAGAGACGCAGACAGACTCCCAGATCACCATCAAGTTCCAGCTTTAAAATGATCAAAGAAAGCCTCAAGCTCGGCTATCACACACACACACACACACACACACACACACACACACACACACAAGCAGCTCTCCCACCTGTTTATCAAGGTGACTTCCACAGATGTTGGTGTGTCAGTATAAATCACATTGTGCTTTGATTGGGCGGTCAGGACTCGGCCCTCCACCCAGCCTTCAACCTTCAGCTCATTAGCTGGATGGCTTCGCTGGCAGCCGATCTGTCATTGGGCTAATTACCTTCCTTATTTGTTTATTAGGTTTTGTTCTTGCTTTAAAAAGGTTGTCCTAATTAAAAGTTTGGAATCCGCCGGGAGTTAATACACGTTATGTTTTCTCTCTCTGCCTCTGCCCTTGTAATCCTCCGCATCTTGTTAAAGATAGACCAAAGTCGGCCGTGAACAGGACATCCTTTGCCAGATAAACGCCCATCAGCGGCTCC
The DNA here is from genome assembly GCF_902150065.1 of Myripristis murdjan. Lineage (NCBI taxonomy): Eukaryota > Metazoa > Chordata > Actinopteri > Holocentriformes > Holocentridae > Myripristis > Myripristis murdjan. The sequence goes on along the minus strand of NC_043983.1, from coordinate 33,839,221 downwards.
AGTTCCCCGTCTCACACACACACACACACACACACACACAGCAGACCACGGACTACCATTTCATTAGAATTCGTCCCAGAAATCAATACGAGGGGAATTTAGTTGTTGATTTTTAGGTCATAATTAGCACCTTCGTTCAACCAGCGGGCCAGCTCGGAGGAAAAGTGCGCACGCAAATTTATTTGGCCAAAGGCGAAAACGCTGTTCCCCATACAACCACGCAACCAATCAATCCCCATCTTAGCAACACATGTAGCCTCATATTCAGGCTTACAATTTTGTTTTTCTTTTAACAAGGTAGAAAATCTGCCGGTGGGAGGAGATAATCCGGCCTGTTTCCCATGCAGCTTCACTACAAGTATGAACAGGCCAGAATGAGGGAGTGTGACTGAGAACATGACACTTGATTCAAGAAAATTCTGCATTTTTTTTATCTCACTTCACAGAAAATTTGGGTTTCAACTCTGAACATGAGACTAAATGACTTGAAGAGCTGTAGATTTTTTTTTTTTTTTTTTTGCAGTGTAAACACTTTATGAGTGTGTGTGTGTGTGTGTGTGTGTGTACCTGGTATTGCTAATGTTGTGGGGGCATAAATCTGTTTACACAGTCACGTTGTGGGGACTCGCCTCCCTTATGGGGACAAAAAGCAAGTCCCCATAAGTGAAAATCATTAATTTTAGGGTGAAGACTTGATTTAAAGGTAAGATAACTTTAGGGTTAGGGTTAAGGTTAGGATAAATCTCCAGGAAATGAATGTAAGTCAATTTAATGTCCCCTGAAGTGATGGAAACCAACTTGTGTGTGTGTGTGTGTGTGTGTGTGTGTGTGTGTTTCCTCTGCACAGGACACATATGTGTCTCCCAGGCAGATGGTGCCTGCATCAGTGAGCTGTGTCCGTGTAAACGCAGGTTCACTGCACTCGGCTGCCATCCGCCCGGCTTTGTTCTGCCTCTGTCATCACGAGGCTCAGCAGGTTCGGCGTTTCAGCAGCACATTTCACATCTGCTCCCTCGCACTCGCCCTTAAAGTTACTGCACCTAAACGACAGCTAGCGCGTTTACCCTTCAGATTTGTATTTTTAACTGTTTGCCACAGGTGCTCTGATGGAGTTGAGGTCACGCCATGCTGTAACCGGAGCCTGGATGCCTTTAAGTATTCCAAAACAGTGCGTGCACGGCCGTATCGACGAGACACCAGACTGAACCGCGTCTCTGGAACCTCAAGGTTGCAAAAATCCGCCGTTTCTCGCTCGAAATTCTGACTCGATTGAGGGATCGATGCATATTTCCTAATGAGAACTCATAATTTTCAACTTTCTGACATTTCTGGAGCACAGCAAACGGGCAGGATGCATAATGTTAGTGTATTATCACTAATAAATGTGAGCCGGCCTTAGACCAAACACACTGATAGGCTTGTCATGAATTTTGAGATTACCACCGCGTATATAGCATAAATCAAATGTGGCTGCCGTACGAAAAAATCATTAGAGCAGCCATTCTTCTACATCTTAGCGCTGTAAGAATTATGTGCAATGAGCTGTTCCTCATATTCCTTAAACTGTTCCACTTTGAGAAGTAAATCGGCTCTCGACCCTCAGGATCTTTAGTAATCAAAGCCCATCCTTCATGCTCGTAGATGAATGGCGTGGTGACGGAGACGCACATCGCCGTGTTTCTGATGTTTTTCAGGAAGCCAGCACGCCGCCTCTGACTCACGTCTATTATCAGGCGCGGCCGCCACGCTGAGATCTGCTTTTAAAAAACAACACCAAATGAAACCACTTTCCCGTTGAAGTGATTTGTTTGGTTCCCGTTCGACATCTCATTCTCCGTCCGGCGAGGAAACGCTGAATGTTTTATTTGGTGATGAATAACGAGACGATGATGATGATGATGATGATGATGATGAGGTTTTAAGGAGAGGCGGACGAGGAAGAGGCGAAGAGCGATGAAGACTGACAGACGGGGCCGAGCTCGGATCGTCTTTCTCCTCGATGGAAACGCATTAACCTCAAGTGTGCAGGAGTGAGCGTGGAGGAGCCGGGCAGGAGGAGGTGGGAGACGGTAATGAAACACATTCCGAGGTTTTTCCATTTTCTGTGGCGATGATCCCTGTACGATACCCCCCACCCCCTCCACCCCCCAATCCCCACCCCCCAGGGCAGCCCGGTGTCCAACCAGCAGCCGAGGCGAGGCTCTTATTACAGCCCTCAGCCTTTTTCCCCATCTGATAATTTCAAGTCTCTGAGCTGCATCTCATATGTGAAGACGTCCAAGCATTTTTTCATGATGTAATCATCACTTATTCAAAAAAAAGAGAAAACACAATTACTGTTTTCTCTTCTCTCTTTCTTTCTTTCTTTCCTTTTTTTTTTTTTTTTTTTTTGAGAGGGATTATTCCATTTTCCGTGTGAGTTTCCCACAGATTCTGGCAAATGGAGATTAGTACTTGCCGTGGTTGTTGCTTAATAATAGAGCGATGCTATCAGCTGACAGAGACAGATAGCAGAACTGGGCTTTATTCTCCCCAAATAGCATTTGCAAGAAGATAACAGAATCATATGTAGACAATGCATTAGGTTTGAATAAGATGCCATGTGCCACAATGTGACTGCTGGGTAATTCTTTACAGCACGGTTCACACGTTTCCAGTGTAATTACACAGGTAGAGAAATCTAATGCACCTGTAGCTGGCCTGCTGGCTCGCTGCATGCTGGGGAAATGACAGTGGGCTTTGCGCCTGTTGGCCTGAGGCGGCGAGGTCGCCGGAGCTGACAGGGTTCGTCCTCCAGGGAGCGTCAGTGCGCTTTCTAAATTTCAGTGGCACGCTGCCCAAAAGGTGTTGAGGTATTGAGTTCAAGCCCAAACTCTGCCGGACGGCGGCAGCAGATGGAGGGTCACCGGTTCACCGCAGCTGACAGGGTTCGTCCTCCGGGGAGCGTGGAGCTGACGCTGAGTTTCACGGCGATCCTCCGAGGTTTGTTGCCTTGGAGCAGGGGCGGCGTATATGGGGGAAAAGTTAGGACAATTCCAAGGGCCCTTGCCTGACAGGGGCCCCCAAAAATAGGTAAAAACTAATATAAAATTATTAAACCATCAACTAGTAAATACATATATATTTTTTTTTTCATGGGGCCCAAAATTCCTGGTGGCGCCCCTGCCTTGGAGTAAAGAGCTGAACAGGCAGACGGACAGACGGACGTGCGGCGAAAAAGGAAACCGAGGCTGCAAAGAAGTGAGGAAGCTCCAGGTGTTGTGTGAATCATTTTTCAACATCAGTATAATATTGCCGGATATATTACAACACTTTGGTATACAGCTGTCCCTCGCTATAACACGGTTCACCTTTCGCAGCCTCGCAGTTTCACGGATTTTTTTTAGTGCAATTTTGCATGCTTTTTTTTTTTTTTTTTTTTTTTTTTTTTTTACAGCGCATTGTGTTCTGCGTCCTGATTGGCTAAGGGACTGTAGACCATTGTCAATCAATCTCCTCCGTGCCGTGTCTCCTGTACAGTACAGAATGCGTTCATTCTATAATACTGGACTTATTTTTCTACGAAGGTTTGAACTTTGAGAGTTTAAACAAGAGAGAAAAGGGAGAAAATGTTCATGCCTGTCTGAGAAAAGTGTATAAAGTGTGTAGTGAGGGGTTTTACAGCCTTAAAACATCTATAATAATTGTAAAAAATAAAGCTGACTACTTCGCGGATTTCGCCTATTGCGGGTTATTTTTAGAACATAATTCCCGCGATAAACGAGGGACCACTGTGCCCTGTTTAAAGATAATACAATATTCTGAACATAGCACACACTGAAACTGATATTGAATTTTCAGGTGTGCCTTTTTTTAGGTGGCTAAAATGTTTTGGGGTTTTTTTGGGGGTTTTTTTCGGTCCTGGTTGTCCTTCTCCAAACAGGGGGGCTGACCACCAACTACACTTCAAAAAATCCAGAATAACACTTTAATCTGACTCTGCGTTTTCTAAGTTTTGCGATTTGAATTGAATTTCTTCCCCTTTCACCCTTTTTCTGTTTTTTTTGTTTTTTTTTCAACGCCCTTTTCACACAAGAAACAATGATTTAGGTCTCCAATAAACTCCAAGTTGAACTTGCTGTAATCAAACCAAACCCTCCCCCCTCCATGAGCTGGATCAACATGTCGAAAGTGATTTTTGGATTTTTGATTTATTGATAGTAAAATGGTACTTGTAGCACCTCCAATAAGGTTTTCATGCATTTATATTTCCAAGCTGTTCCTAAAACCAGCAGTCACGCCGCTGTGTAACAAGCCAAGGTCACAATAACCTTTGGCGGGTGAATAAATTATAGCAGATTTTTTACTCTCAAACTGTATTTACGGGGAAGTGATGTTTAATCGAAAAGACTCGCATCTCCTCCTGTGGTTTTGGGTCAGCTTTTTGGGTCAGATTGATTGATAACGTCTGTCTATAGTGTAAGAGCCCACCCAGCAGCAGCGATACGGCTTTATATTTAGCACCTAAATCACACGCTTGCTGTGCTGCCCCCCATATGCATCTATACAAATCACACACACACACACAGGCAAGCACGCATCAACAGCACACACATAAAAAAAACACGATATTAAAAACCCCAGCTCCCCCTTCCTTCCCCTCTCTCTAAATAACCTCGTCCTCCTCTTCCTCCCTTCTCCTCTTCCATGTAAATAACCAACACCTCCTGCATGCTCTTCCTCCTCTTACATATAAATAACTCCTCCATTAAAAGGCTCACACAATCCCTCCTTCCCTGTACTTCCTCCCTGCGGCTGCTAATAAAGAAATGACTGGCGCCGGTTATTTATCCACACTCTAATACAATATTTATGGCAGAAGAAGGCTGTTGTATATGACTTCATCATAAACGGAGGTGTTTTATATGTACGGACTGTACATCTCTACATATATATCAGCTACGCCACATCACAGTGTATATACAGTGCATGTATATGTAGTGATATGGTGATAAATAAAGAGATGGGACCAGCAGCACCAGTAGCTTTATGCCTGTGTGCAATATGCGCAGTCATATGGTCATATTTCTGTTGTAGTATTTAGCTGGCTGGTTTTCTGCTGGCTGATCTCTGTTTATGCGTACAGGTGGTATTGTATTGCTATTGTTTTCAAATGGTAATAGCTGGTGTGTGTGCTGTAAGAGCTTTGCCCCACGCGAACCCTAACGGTGAGCTAATTTGAGGCCATTCGTAAAGTTTGACATTAGAGTCACATTACCGGGGTGTGTGTGTGTGTGTGTGTCCTGCGTCCCAGGTGAAAGCCAATGAGAATCAACATGTTTAATGGGCTTATACATATTTAACACGCCATTATAAGCTGTGCATGGAGGCACAAGGGGAAGAAAACCATCAGATTTTCAACAATAGAAATGTGTGCACCAACAGAGGAGGTTTTGTTGCACAATCTGGGGGTTTTCCTCTACAGCAGATCACAGTTTTCCTCATGCAGTCCTGGTGCCGCAACTGCAGCGTTTGTCATGGCCAAGTCAGTTCAGTTCAATTCAGTAAACTTTAGGGGCAATTTAGATGGCAGGCATAAGAACAATCAGATAATAAACATAAAAAAAAATACAAAAGATAAAACAGAAAATACATTCCTGGTAATGTGCAGTTGAAGTGCATCAAAGTGATTTGGGGAGCTGCATTTAATAAAAAGGCCTTCTAAAGGAACATAATTAATAATATCAATTAGTGTCTTGCCATTTAAGTATTGTCATTATCATTGTTGTTATTATTATCGCTGGTATTATTTTATTTTCATTGTTGTTGTTGTTATTATTATATGAATCCGTGTTTCCAGAACAGAGCGAGTGGTTAAGGTTAAGCTCCCTGCGAGGAGAGCAGTTGTTGTTTTCATGGATGCAGTTTGCTGAAAGACAAACTGTCAGCCTTTCCACTCATCCTCAACATGAACGAGCTGCAGGGCGTGCGGCTAAAACATTTCACAGGCTGAGCGACAGCGCTGAGGAACACTGACAAACGATGCCATGAAGAACGAGGTTTGCTGTGATTGGCTGAAAATGGTTCGTGTCGTCTTAGTCTGTCGTTATTGGCTGTCATGTCGCCCCGACGCTTAAAGACAAAAGCAAAAAGACATCGCTCTCTGCACAAAGTCCAGTTCATTTACCGCTAACAGTCAAGCTAACTAACAACATCATCTGCAAAAAAATGCAAAACGGATATCAAATAAAATCACAAGGTAAAATATGAGCAGCACAAAACAAAACAAACAAACAAACAAAAAAACATTATAATAAAGTAGGAAAGATGATAACGTAGCAGCTGAAATGTATTCTATGGAAGAAAACACTATATATGTACTATTCCTCTTAGCAGTGTCTTGAAGGCTAATAAAATAATTTCAAAATTCATATTTTTTTTTCTTTTATAAGGAGCAGGTGCAGATGGATAGAAATCTCTGGGGTTTTTGCTTGTTTGTTGGCTTTTTTTTTTTTTTTACTGTGTTTGTGTTGTACGTTGCTGTTTTATGATGTTCTAAAAATACACAGTTAGATGTAAGTGTACAGTTGTGTTTGTGAATGTTTATGTATGAGCATGAATGTATGGGTGTATGTATGTATGCATAGTGATCTATTTTTATGATGTGCAAAATAAACTCTGACATAATTGGTGTTGTATTGCTGTGAAGATTTTTGCTGTGACCGGCTGTCACGTAGCAATACTTACTGTGAATGTTACAGTAAATTATCACGGCCTGCAAAGACTCGCTGGTTGACCAGGCTGCTATAAACGGCACATCAGTGACAGAAGTCCATGTAAACTATTAAATGAAGAACCCAGAAGTAAGCTCTCCAGTTGTGTGATGTCATTAAAACTCAATTTGCATACGAAGAGGATTATGGGAGATTAAAGATGCTCAGCTGCAGTGTGAAGAATTATAATTAAAGTTTCACAATAACACAATACCAACTTTGTTTTAGTAGTAGTAGTGTTGTACAAACGAGTTGATTTGTACAGTTTTGTGGGTGAATCCAAAGCAGAAGCTGGAGACGCTGTGTTTGACGCCTCGCTCAACTCCAGACCGATCCAGTTCACCTCAAACTCCCGGCTTTGCGTCAGAGGTTAGGGGTTGAGGACGATGAGCGATGAGGAGCTGAGTCAGTGCCAGGTGTACATCCATCAGCAACGGCCAAATCAGACACCAGATATAACAACACACTCGAGCTGCAAAATGACATCCAAAGCAGCACACAGGATGATCATCGCCCCTCAATTACAGCTGCACTCTCAGCCTGAAACATTAAGTGGGGCTCAAACAAAGACCAGCGTCCTGCCCTCCGTAATGCTGATGCCGCTGATTCATCCTAATTAAATTGTGGCGGTGGTTTGGACACGCACAAATTTTCTTAACACAGTGAAGTGAATGAATCCAAATGAATCCAAACTTATTTGTGGCTCCACCTTTATGAAAACTAAATTATAGTTTTTGGACTGGACTTTTTGAACTTTTTGTTCCCTGTTTGAAGATCGGTGAAATGTCTGGGTTCTGCGTCTGAGTTCCAGGTCACGTTTATCCACAGAGGGTTGAGTGGAGATGAAGCCTCTTCAGTTCTAATGAGAAATGAAGAAGAACTGAGGAAGCTTCTTGGATGAGAAGTGAAACGTCTTCAAGACTCTACAGACAGTCCATTTCATCTCCACTCAAGGTCGGTGAAGAGACCATGGGGATTGGGTTTGTTTACAACGGGTCTGTTTGTCCGTCACATGCAATGGATTACACCTGATTCGACTGTTATCACACCACTGAATAGACATTATCAGTGATAATCCCCCTCTCCCACACACACACAGGTTTAGGTTAGTAGGTCCTTACTGTACCTTCTAGTGGGTCAGAAGCTCTTAGCCTATTCCTTTCATCAGTCTGGCTTAAAGTTAGAAAAAGGCCTTTGTTGAGGTTAGGAAAGGGTTTGTCATGATGGTTAAGGTTAGGAAACATAACGGCACATTCACTAACGTCAGCTAGGTAATGTTAGGCAGCTAAAAACGAATACGGATCTTTCAAGTCGGGACTCGATCCTGGGTCTCGAGAGTGAAGGTTCATGTTATTGACCCATCTAAGACCCCAACCACCTCCTTCAGTGACCGACTTCACTGGTCTTTATTCTACGTCACAGTACGTCTGGCTCCAGGGTCCCATCTGATTGGTTAAGACAGACTGATGATAGAATTGATAGAATACATTTAACAGCTTCTGAGGCACTTGAACGTGCAGCAGGGACCCACTAACCCAAACCTGTGGGGGGGATTAGGACTGATAACGTCCATTCAGTGGTGTGATAACAGGTGAGTCAGGTGTGAATTTTGACACTGGGGTCCATGCAGTTTGAATATAAACATGAGAGATCCACCATCAAGCCAGAAAACCCCCAAGCTTCGAGCAGCAATGTCTGAGGCAGCACAAATCACCCATACAAAAACAAAACAAAACAAAAAATGACACCCAAAGCAACTTGCATCAATCATGCGTGACATCATGGTCACAAGTTGAGGCAGTTCTGGCAGCTGTGAATACTCCAAGTGGCCTGCTTGAAACTTTTCCAAAATCTCTCTGTTCTCAAATTGCTCCAGTCGCTGCCTGAAGGTAAAGCCTGTGGCTATGACTTAATAGATAATACACTGTTCAAATATTCTGCATCGCAGACTGTCTGTCCCCCCACATGTCTGCATAATTGTTCTTTCAAATTAGGGCAGTTTCCAAAAGTGTGGATCCAAGCAAAATTATTTCCAATGCCTAAAGACAATAAAAAAGCCATTTAATCTAGAAAATAGTGAACCGACAACAGAAATGGAAAACAAGGAAGAGACAAACAATGCCGTTTATAGATCAGCTAGTTAGACTGACAGACGATCGTGTCAAAGAAAAAATGCATTTGAAATCTTGTTTACCTTGTGTGTTAATGAATATTAACACACGTGGCAAACTGAGTGTTACTGTCTCCAGTCATACTGCCATTTACATGTTGTGCAACTCATTTTTAAACTATTTCTGACCTTTCATCCTGTCCCTAAACGCATCGTGGCGTCCTGCAGCCTCGGCGGTCTGAGGCAGGATGTTGGTCTCATGTCAGACTGATGTTTCAGCATAGTTTTAAAGCTACATTAAACAATATTACATACATTTTTAACAGTAACATAGCCTCTTCCAGTGTGAGGGTCATCACTGTGGCACTACTTTCCAGTTTACAACCTGTTGTTATTTCCTGCTTTGAGCTTTCGAAATTTCTGTATCGACATTGAATAAGCTCCTCCTCTTCCTCTCCTCGCCTCTTCAGCTTCACTCATAGCATCTCTGAAACATCACGTTCTGCTGATAAACTGATCCAAATGTCAGATCGGTGGTGTCAGTGCTTCTGTGGCCGCAGTTAGAGAAAGTTCATTCAAAGCAGCGCCACCTTGTAGCTGAAAGTCTGCAACTTCACCAAAACTAATAATAACCCAACCAGGCCCAATGCATCCATCATTTGCATCTCAAAAACACATTTAATTTCCTTAACTTCTGGTTTTGTAAAAGCAATCTCGCATGAACCAGGAACCAGGACGGACTTTTTTGTTTGTTGACACAGTTTGTCACCCTCTAGTGGTCAGAAGTTGCTTAGTGCAGCTTTAAGCACTTAATTTTCCTCATTTTATTACAATGCCTTTACATACTATACATGTCTTTATGAATAAGAGGGTTATGAAGAAGCTTATTTTTCTTCTTCTCGTTATGATTATTATTCATCGTATTATTATGACTTCTGGAAGCTAATCAGCGATGACATGCCCACTTTCCACTCTGACAGAACTCTCACGCCACAGCTGCTGATGGGATGTTACCTGACAACTGGAAAGGCTGTCCACAGTATTAGGGGTCATTTTCCACACCTTTCCCCTGCCTGTGGTGTGCCTCAAGGACGCTGCCTGGGTCCTCTGCTCTATCTGATCAGACTGATCGATATCTGTGCTTCTTACTGCTCAGATCTCAGGCCTCAGCGTGAGCAGATGATATTTCTGTGCACGCCGTGTGATTCTCTGCTGTGCAAACACATTTACAGCTCGACTTAGAGAGCCGGAGAGTGGCTGCATCTTAATATATCGAGTCTTATCAGCAGCAGAGCAGTCCTAACTTCAAAACAATGTTATCCTGAGATTCAAGCAGCAGTGTGGTAAGCGAGCCCTCTTCTATCGATCGGTATCTTTATGGAAGCTACTTGGAGCTCGCCCCAAAGGACAGTTTTTTAAAAACAGAAAACATAAAGAATATCTTCAAAGGCCTCTGCATCGAGGTTTTATATTATAGTTTTTTGTACAATGATGAATCTGTCCATGAAGTATCCCCTGAAACTATATATATTTAGTATACAGTATGTTTGTTTACATATTGTTCATGTTTCCTTTGAGTGGTCTTTATATGATTTATTGATGTGTTTTAGTTTTCTGTGTGTTTTTTCATACGTGCTGAAAAAGATTACAATTTAAAGTCAAATCAAGTTCATCAATCAATCATGTTTATTTGTGACATGTGATCATATAAGGAACAATCACAGTGAAATGTAATCCCGCCAGTTCCACAAGTTGGATAGTAAATGTACTCAACTGAAGCAATAAATTCCTCGCTATGTGCTGAATTGATGGAAGGACAGATGGATGGATGGACTTACTTATTGATCCCAAATGGGAAATCCTTGTGATCCAGCAGCAGATTATCCAGATCATCCTATCATCAATCTCAAAAAATTTCTCATGATGGTTACGGTTAAGAGAAGATGATGGTTAAGGTTAGCAAACTTAACGTAACACTTGCAAACATTAACTAGCTACAATGAACACGGTTCTTGCTTCAGTCAAGACAGGATCCCGGGTCTCTGGAGTGAAGATCCGTGTGATTTACCCATCCACGACCCCAACCACCTCCTCCAGTGACCGACTTCTTCACTGGTCTTTATGCTACATCACGGTACGTCTGGCTGCAGGGCGCCATCTGATTGGTTCAGACAGACTGATGGTAGGAATAGATGCTAACAGTTTCTGAGTCCATAAGACCATGTAGGTCATTTGTTCCAACCCTCTGATACGACCCACAGGACTGGTCTCGGTCTAGTTTAAGAATTATGAAAGGTCTGAGTTTGGCTAAACTTAGGGTCAGATCACGGCTGGAGTCTAAAATTCTACTCTAAAGGGATTAAGGTTTGGATTGAGGCTGGATTTGGCTTAGTTGAAGAATAATTTAGGGTTGTTTAAGATTGGAATCTTATTTTGAAATGGTTAAAATCAGGATTGGGATTGCTTTAGTTTGGTCTAGTTTAGAAAACGTTACTGTTAAGGTTCGGGTTTAGGGTTAGGGTTAAGGAAACAGCGATATTAACATCTTAATTCAAATAGATGGAGGTAATATTAAATAACAGCAAAGTGAGGTTAAATAGGCTAGGCATGGTAATAGTAATAAATACATGTGTATGAACGGAGGGTCTGGTGTATCCGGTACCTTCTTCCCGACCGCAGCACCAGGTGGTTGTTGTTTAATGATTCTCCTAGCCTTATTCTTGAAGCGCCTGGTGTAAATATCCTTTAGGCAGGGTTGCCAATCAAATGTGTTTGGCTTTCAGGACATGCGTCTGTGCGTGTGTGTGTGTGTGTGTACTCTCAATTTGTTTGTGTGCGCATACAAAAATATACAGATTGTGTGTATGCATGTTTGTGCAGGAGGGGGGGGGATTCAGGTGGATACATCTGAAAAAAAAATGTTGAGGTTTATGTCGGATTGGGAGTCTGTCTCATTGTTTGTGCTCCATGTAAGCTTTTTAAAACACATGAGGAGGATGTATGCGTGCGCTCCCAGTAGAAGGGGAATGAAATTGCAAATTAGAAGAAAAAAGAAACTCAGAATCAGTGAGTAGTGTGGGCTGTGTGCAGTGTTGTCATGTACTGCAGGGGAGACTCTGATTCTCCTTTGATCAGCTCAGAGAGGAGCATGTTTTACTGAGAGAAACACCACGGTGGTCCTCTTCAATATGGCTGATGAGTGTGAGTGTGTGTGTGTGTGTGTGTGTGTGTGTGAGAGAGAGAGAGTGAGAGAGGAAGAGAGAGGGAACGTGCTTGCCTGTATCTCTGTGTATGTGTGTATGCCTAAACTATATTACAAACAATGTGGAATTCACCCTCCAGCACAAAAACATATTAATCCTCTGGCGCAATGTTTACCTTCGCCCATTTACTCTCCATCTTTCTCACACACACACACACACACACACACACACACACACACACACACACAGAGTGCACAAAATAAGGGAAATGCAGAGCAATATCAATACATTTGTTTCCAGCCATGCATTGATCGGATGTTCCACGACTGCAGAAAAATGAAAAACACTCTCCTTTGACTTATCATGTCAGTGGGATCACTCCGCCTTATTCAAACAACAGTGAGGTAAACAAGGATGTTCACTGCTTAGCAACAGAGGACTGCATTTTCATTTGCAAAATGAGCCCAAATAAACTCCAAATAGCCACATTAAAAAAACCAAAGTTTGTACCTTTTAACGTTTGGTAGGACGGTAAAAACGCTGCAGATGTTTGGCTGTATGGTAATAACTGGAACCAAGGTGCAGCTCTGTTTGGTGTGCAGCTTCAATACCATCAGATTTATATACAGAGTCTATACAGCCAGATAATCCACTGAGATACTCCAAGAACATGTGGCTCCACCTCCAGGGGGCGACATAGAGCGCCGAACACAGTCAAATGAGCAGTGGTCCAGAAAAACAGCTCACTAAATGATTTTTCTTTTTTTTTTTAACGGTGTACTGGTGAAAATGAGCAGATTTCTATGAGCTTAGATGAATGAAATCTGGATCCATATAAGCAAACAAAAAAAAAAAAAAAAAAAAAAAAAAAAAAAGTTTTTCCTAAATGGTTCCAGCCCTACGATGGCATATTAGGGCCACAGTAGCGAGAAAAAAAAAATATATATATATATATGTATGGAGCCTGGGGAGGGGCACAATATTCTGAGAAAAAACTTGTTAATTGTAAATTTATGAAGAAAACAACTTGGATATTCCCTGAGATTAAAGTGACAAATTTATGAGAAGAAAACTCATAAATTTAGGAGATACAAACTTGAAAATTCTGAGATTATGAAGACATAAATTTATGAGGAAAAAACTCACAAATTCACAAGAAAAAACCTTGGAAAAATAGCTTTTCTTATACTATCGTATTTAGTAACAAGGAAATCCTGATTTTAGCCCAGAATCAGAATATTATCATTAGCATCCGGAGTTTGTCATTGAGTTGATTGTAAATATAAGAAGAAAAAAAAATTCCGAGTTTTTTGTTCTAAATTTGTGATTTTTTTTTCTTGTAAATTTACAACTTTAATATTGGAAAATGAGTTTTTTTTTTTCTCAGAATATTAACCCCCCTCTTTATACAAGCTTAAAAAAAAAAAAGTCGGCCAGTGGAAGGAGACAATCCCACTTGTTTCCAGTGCAATTTCTGACTTGTTAGGGAGTTTTTGTTTTTGTTTTTTTGTTTTTTTTTACAGTGCACTTTTTTCCTTCAAGGTGTGATGGCGTTCACTGCTTTGGTTTGACTTCATCCCGGCGTTCATGGAGCCACTCCTGAATGTGTTTCAGCGCGTTGTGCGGATGAAAAGGTCGGCGAACTGTGACCGCCAGCCGGTGATCACATAAAGAAAAACTACCTCCGCCGCCGCCGTGAGGAGAAATCAATTGAGAAGCCGGCGCTGCATCCTGGTACGTGGCTGTTATCAGCGGGCGATACGGCGGCGTCAGGACACCAAACTGCAGCGGCACCCAGTAATTGCTTCAGTGTATTTCCACTCTGAGAGAAAAGAGAAAAAAAATACTGTGCAGCCCCCGACTAGCAGCAAATGCTCTGTTTAAAAAGCCTATCGTCCATAAAGCTGCACACACACACACACACACACACACACACGCGGCGCTGTCGGCTGGTATCTGAATGTTTGGTAGAAAACAATCAAAGTTAGGAGATGATTTTCTGCAACAGTAGTCAAGGACAAATATGGCTCTTTCTCCATTTCCTTCCCCTCCTTGTCTGCCTTAACTTTTAACACTTTTAATTTAAGTGAAGTAAAGAAATGGATGGATGAGTAGCTAAAAAAAAAAAAAAAAAAAAAAAAGAACAGTGCTGCTGCCATATGTTCTCTAATTCTCACACTCGGTTTGTGTGTTTTGCTGTTCGTTCTGCTGACTCCCCCATGCTCGATCAGACGCAGGAACTTATTTTGATCCTACAAAACATCTATTAATCATCGGCGTGTTCCTCTCCCGGCGATGAGGAAGGTGACAGGCGGCTGTTTTCCTGCAGCAGCTGAGCCTCCAGATGCCGAGTCGCCGTCCCGTCAGTCAAACGTCCGCAGCCTCAGCAGAGTGGAACAGAGCGGGCCGGGTGCTGCGCCCCGTTCAAGCCACGCCGGGTTTATCGTAGACTCTCCGCTCTCCCAGGCAGACGTGCGCACAAACACCCGAACAGGTCGAACAATCACGGTGCATGAATCCGGATTTGAGGTGAGACCGAAAGTTAGCTCCAGCTGGATAAAACGCTTTGGTTTCCTCTGTATGGTTTTGTAAAACTGGTGGGAAAAAACCCTGCTTGTTGGTTAAAGCTGGCCTGCCTTGTTAGCCAAATATGCAGCATATTGGATTTCACTAGATATCTTTAATAGAAGATTAAAAACCTGCCTTTTCACTCTAGCCTTTAACTAGCATCAGTATTATGTTAGATACTGTATGTATTCTGTATAATGTATGTAAATGAATGAATTGTGATGTGTTCGCTGACCCCTAATGGTTATTTATGGTATTGCTATGTATTTTCTATCAGAGACATTGCCTGGCCGAAACATGTTGGAGCTTTTTAATCACGTAAGCCACTTCGATTAAAGGCTTTTTATGCACAAGAAGAGTTGCCTTGGATTTTCTGTACGTTCTCAAGAAGATTAAAAACCTGCCTTTTCACTCTGGCCTTTAACCAGCTCCTATTTCATTCCACACTGTGTTGTCTTTTTTTGTTTTATTTGCATCTTTAGCCTTTTCCTTTTTTTTAAATTCCACCCTGTGTTGTTTTATTCTTTTTAATGTTTTATTTAATGTGTTTTCAAATGTTCTTTTTTTTATTGTGAAGCACTTTGAGCTGCAATTCTTGTATGCAGCGTCTGCATCGTCCTGTCAGTCTGATGAGGACGTCGTTTGAGCAGCGCTGCATTTTGAGAGCAAAATCAAAACAAGGTGCGAATCATATCAGGCCTCAGTTTACTGAGCATTTACGCTGCGGCCGATAATTCAGATGGACTGAGCAAACATGTGTTTTGAGTGTTTAGAGTCCAGACTACAGGCGACAAAGCAACAGGTAATAGTTCATCTTCAAAGAAAAAGCCGGCGTCACCTGAGCCGCCGAGGCCAGCTGTGTTTCCGATGCCACTTTTGGTCTCTGCTGCTCCTCGGCGGGTTTTCCCGGCCAGTTTCCGGGTGCTAACGAAAACCCTGTGGGCCAGACAGGACTAACCGAGCGACACACAGGGCCGTCTCAAGGAATTTGGGGGCCCCAAGCAAAATCGACTTGGAGGCCCCACCCCCACTCGCCGCCGCCGCCGCCGCCGCTGACACCCCTGGACCACAGCAAAATAAAACTTACGCCCCGTGCCATCCCAACCCTGCCTGGCCAAAGCCTACAGTTTAAGTTCACCCACACTTTATTACAATAAATTATTTCTTACAGTGCAAATACCACTTATATATGTTGCATACTGTACCCATAGTAATATTTACATTTGAACGTTTGCAAAAAAAAACAAAAAAAAAAAAAACACCACCATCCCAAAACAACGAACATATAAAGAAAGTGTCATTTGCATAGTAACTATAAAATCACACTCAAATGAACATTTCTCCAGTTTGTCGTTGCATTTAGTTCATAACCGGTCGCTGTCTGGGGGCCCCCGGCCAGCTCGGGGCCCCAGGCAATTGCTTGGTTTGCTTTCCTTGTTGCTACGGGCCTGGCGACACACACCGTCACACTGCCACGCTCTGCCTTCACACTGCGCTGGAGTGTGTGTGTGTGTGTGTGTGTGTGTGGTGTGTGTGTTTCTATGATGAACGCCACACACCATGCAGGATGAATGAGGATTCACGGCGTCTTGTCATTTTTCCTCATAATTCTTTGGGATTATTTGCGTTGGATTGGAGCAGAATCAGAACAGCGGGGACAAAAATATCCGGAGAGCGATCCCGGCCAAGACGCCGCAGCTCCAAGTCAGAGGCAGCGGCCAAAAACGGCGAGGCTCGACGGCGGCGCCAGAGCCCGAGGTGTCGCCGCCACCGCCGCACCGCGCTCCTCTCTCAACGCAGGAGCGCCGCAAACTCCCATCATGCTCGGCTGAAGCTGCAGCGACTGGCAGCAGATTTTTGGAATAAGATTTCAGAGTTCAGAGTTTTGCCGTCGCTCGACCTCCGGCTGTTTCCTCCGACAGACTTTCACAATAAAAGAGAGCTAGACAGCTCTGAAAGGCTGTAGTTGACTCTGTGGTTGTTTTACACTCAGAAATCACAGAATAACTAAAATGAGCAAACCCATGCACTTTTATAGCAATACATCATTTCTTTATTTCTTTATTTATTTATTTATTCCAAATTCAAAATGGCAACAGGTCATTACAGTGGAGCAGGATTATAGGAGAAAACCTGCTACCGTTAGAATAGAAACATCAACAAAATCTTGTTGGGCAGAAACAGCGGCGTGCTTTTGCATGAGTCATAACGGACCGTCAAAATAAGAGTCCTTAGACTACTGAGATTTTCTGTGAGTGCACCTTTGATAAATAAAGACTCAGACTACAGGTGTATCTCAAAAAATCTGGAAAAGTTCTTTTTTTTCCCCCCAGTAATTTAATTCAAAAAGTTTAAACTTTCTTATATTTTAGATTCATTAGACATAAAGTGAAATACTTAAAACTTTTTTTTTGTTTTTAATTTTGATGATTGTGGCTTACAATTCGTGAAAATCAAAAATCCAGTATCTCAGAATATCAGATTATTACATACGATGAAAATCGAATCGAACAAAGGATTTATAATACAGAAATGCCGACCTTCTGAGACAAATGTTGATTTATTTGCTCAGAGCTCAGTCAGGGCTTGTCTTCATCGCAGCGGCGTGGCGTGGCGTGGCGTGGCGTGGCGGCGGCGTGGCGTGGCGTCCAGCCGGCAGCGCTGCTGAGGCGTCATGGAGGCCCGGCAGCCTTCAGCTCCTCTGGACTGTAAATGTAAAGTCAGTTCTAACCTTGCTGACATATTTCACTTCCTTTTAACTGGATGCTGACACAAATCCATCAGAGGAAGGTCAGATATGACACCTGAAGCTCGAGAAACTCAAAGCAAAGATAAATATACAATAAAATCAGATACAATGTCCAACAAAAGTGAAGGTAAACTGAATAAAAAATAGAATTAAATGGAATAATACAAACTCGATAAAGTGAAAAGTAGACCAATGGTTATACTTTGTACATGTGTACAATCTGTGTATGAATCTTCTTTCTCAGTTTTGATTTCCACACACAGTTCAGGGCACCAGGTCAGGGCTGTTTCTTTTTTTTTTTTTTTTAAATGAAAATAGGCGACAATACCACGACTAAACTGAATAACAAACCTGAGCAGGAACAACACCGCTGAGCTGCTCCCTTCACCTCCAATCTTTTACAAGTTCCTTGAAGGACAGAGACGGAGCCCAGCTAACAACACACCTCAGCAGTGTGTGTGCGCGCGTGTGTGTGTGTGTGTGTGTGTGTGTGTGTGTGTGTGTTATTTTAAAGCTAAAGCTATTTCACAGAGGCCACAGTAAGGGTACGTGTCATGGAGGTGTGACACTTTATAGCCAGTAAACAAAAGTTAAATAAAGGGACATCAGTGTGTTATTATTATTATGACTCCATATCCAACATTTACTCCAGCCCCTCTGCCCTCTGCTGCATTGTGCTGTTATCTTCTGCTTCACTTTTCCCATTAGTTGTTTTTTTTTTTTTCTTTCTGGGTCAGTCTGTTTGCTGTTATCGTCTGTACACAGCAGTAACATGACCAGAGAAGTCATGGAAGTGACCGGAGTCAGATTCCCTGCATGTGCACACAAACTTGGCCAATGAAGCTGATTATGATTCTGATTATCGGCTCTAGTTATTACAGTTTTTTTTTTTTTTTTTAACCCAGCTAATAATGTAATAACCAGCCAACTTTATTATATTATTGGCTGGTTATTACATTATTAGATACCTTCTTGCATCATTAGTAAGTTATTTCATTATCGACTTATTACATTAAGAACGGATAAATTATTATGTTATTGGCAGTTACTACATTACAGTTGTCCCTCGCTATAATGCCGTTCACCTTTTGCGGCCTCGCAGTTTCGCAGATTTTTTTTTAGTGCAATTTTGCATGCTTTTTTTTTTTTTTTTACAGCGCATTGTGTTCTGCGTCCTGATTGGCTCAGGGACTGTAGACCATTGTCAATCAATCTCCTCCGTGCCGTGTCTCCTGTACAGTACAGAATGCGTTCATTCTATAATACTGGACTTATTTTTCTACGAAGGTTTGAACTTTGAGAGTTTAAACAAGAGAGAAAAGTGAGAAAATGTTAACGCCTGTCTGAGAAAAGTGTATAAAGTGTGTAGTGAGGGGTTTTACAGCCTTAAAACATCTAGAATAATTGTAAAAAATAAAGCTGACTACTTCGCCGATTTCGTCTATTGCGGGTTATTTTTAGAACGTAACTCCCGCGATAAACAAGGGACCAGTGTATAACATTAAAAGTAGCTAAGAAGTAAAAGTAGGAAGCAGGAAGCAGAAATGTGGCCATTTGGTCTGTTAAATGTGACGAGGACAAATGGCCGCCGTCGACGTGCAGATCCGTCGTGAACGCGGTGCTCCCCTCTCGCCGCCGCGGCCCAAATCTTATTTATTTCCTCTGCAGCCTAAAACACCCTGTCGCTGCAGCGCAGGCCGGCACGAACAACCGAGCCTCATCAAAGCGCTCCGGAAACGCTCCGTCTCCGAGGAAAAGGGAAAAGGGAGCGAGCGAGTGTCTTCGTGCTTTTGAATTGAAACTCCCTCCCGTCCCGGGGTTGTTTTTTGGCGACGGGCGATGATCTGCGGGACGTCTGTGATGAGCTCGTGTCGCGTCGGTGTGGCCTCAATGTGACTCCGAGCCGCGGCTAAAGACTCAGGCTGTGGCGGCTGATTGTTTCATTACAGGGAATTAGACCATGCAAGGCGCATAAATCCCATGATGCAACCTCACCGAGAGAGAGAGAGAGAGAGAGAGAGAGAACTGGATAACTGGATATGAATCATCGCTGCACCGTCAGACTTTTACTAGTTTTCCTCCATGAAGCTGTTGACAATGACTCACACACTCTAACAGACCTTTGAGAGAGTGTGTGTGTGTGTGTGCGTGTGTGTGTGTGTGTGTGCGCCTCAGCCCATTCACATATTGTTGAACCAGTGTATCTCCAGGTTTCAGAAAGCCAAATGTAATACTTTGTAGGACCTTTTGAATGCGACGTATAATTGGATTTCAGACCCACCAAAAAAAAAAAAAAAAAAAAAAAACCTGCAGCCTGTTTCTGACTGAAGGCGCTTAATGAAAGTTGTGAAACGACACAAGAAGAACACAATGAAATGAAATGGCGGCGGTGGCGTTCCCGTCGTCGGGCGAAGCAAAGCAAAACAAAGGCGGCGCCGCGTTTGATGTCTTTGCTTGTTTGGGCCTCGACGGGCAGAGGACGCTTTCACACGACACACACCTCACACCGTATGGATATGTATGTAGTTTTTATGGCACACACACACACACACATCCTGCCAGCGAGTTTGAAACTGCATGTAAAACCGCAAAGTTATTAAGCCTCATATTCCATCTTGAAACTGGGTTTTTCTGTTAGAAAAAGAAGAAGAATTGAAAAAAGATGAGATAATAAATGATAAATGATTTGTTGAAATGGAGTTTTTGCTGTGTGTGTGTGTGTGTGTGTGTGCAGTGAAACAGCACTGCAGACTGCACGCTCCTTATTTCTGTTCACTCGCTGCTTTTGGAGGAGCAGCAGGAGCTTCATTATCCTTTAATTTATTTTTATAAATGTAAAACATTTTCCATATGTTCCAGAGCCCTGCTTTGTTGTTATTGTGCTCCAGCTGCAGCCTTTAAGCAAAACCTGTGGAGTGCACAGGAAATGTCGGTGCAAATTGTGGAGTAAATGTGGGTTTAGCCGACATAAAATAAAAATTCATATTTGCATCAAAAAGAAACAACATTGAACCTGCGTGACCCGGAGAGGAAAACAACACCTGTGACGTTTTCTGAGGTTTTTAAGGCCTTAAATCAGATCATTTCACTTTTTAAGGAAGCACAACTACTCTGCCAACAACATATTAATTTGGACATTTGGACACCTGTGTGTGTGTGTGTGTGTGTGTGTGTGTGTGGGTGGGTGGGTGTGTGTTCACTTCATTGCAAACTGCAGGCCTGCATAGAAAACAAGCAAAGCCACAAGTGTTTTTTTATTTTCTTTTTTTTTTTTTTAATTTCTATTGTCAGTGTGGAGCCGCTTGGTGTATTTATTCAAATGACGCTGTGTGTGTGTGTGTGTGTGTGTGTCAGTGTGTGTGTGTGTGTGTGTGAGAGAGAGAGAGAGAGATGTTGATGGAAAAACAACACTTTTTAAAGGAGTTTGAAGACTTTTGCGAAAGTTGTTTGCTTTTGGTGTGTGGAGTTTTGCAAAAAATAGTCGGTCGTTTCAAAGATAGCGCCTAAGCAATCAGCAAAAAAAAAAAAAAAAGCCTGCAGGAAACAGCCACACAGCATCAGCGCAGCTTTTTTTACTTTTACCTTTTTTAAAATCTGGCAACCTTTAACACTGTCAGACTGAAGCGACGGCGACCCGAACCCGGCGGAGAGTCTCCGTCTCCAGTCCGACAGAGGGAGCGTCGGCCCGGCTCGCCCCCTCCTGCCCCGCTTCCAACGCCAGATAATTCACACAATATCCCATAATCTTCCTGTCTTTAATCCTGCTGAGAATATTTGTGCAGATATTTGGAACGTGCTGCATTAAAACATGAAAGTTTAAGGGTGCACAGGACTTACAAGAGGATCCGCCGCCACAGGAAAGCTCCTCTTGTCCAAATTCTTCTTTTCTTTTTTGCGTTTGAGGCGAATGCGTGGCTTAAACACACCGATAATCACTGTCTCTCTCTCTTTCTCTCTCTCTCTCCCGGAGTGAAGCATGAGACATTATTCAACTTGTTTCCAAGCGTTACATTGTGCCAATTTAGACAGTTTGTTTACTAAATGTGAATTAGCAGCCTGTCTTCCATAATGCAGTAAGCACTTCAGGATAAGCCTCTCTGGCTCGGTTTATACTGTCACTGTAAGCTCTTGTGGATTTTGAGGCTGTAAAGGTGTATTTCACTTCTGTTTACTTTATTGCAAATAAAAGTCACAAAAACCTAAACGAGGAGCATGCCTGCTGCCGTTGTTGATTTTATTTTATTCGAGAGGCTTTATCTCGGCGTTTTTGCAGGCGGTAATTGCTCGTCTTTCTGTTATTTCGGCTGCGCCGCGGCGGCTGCAGAGCGCCGTGTGCAGGAGGAGTCCCCGCTCGGGCCACGCCGGGTTTCCTGAGGACGCGCTCAGGCGGGCTGAGTGCAGCGTTTCAGACGAATAAGCGACCTCGTCTCGGAAAACAAGCACAACAAGTCGGCAGTCATGATGATGACCCTCGAAATTGGTGCAACCTTGATTATTCTTCGCTTTTTTTTTTTTTTTTCTCCCAAGTCCCAAAGAAATGACCTTACATGACTTTTTGTGAAACAGAGGATCTTAAGTAGTGACATCATCCTGCACCAGTGGGTGTCAATTAAAATTCCAGCCAGTGAAACCTTCACAAATCCCTCAACATCGTCTTTAACCCTCCTTATCCCCTCAAATAAATGAGTGTCTCTCCTCCAAACTGGCATCCTGTTTCCTTATGGGTTCAGGGTTTAGTCCCATCCCCAGACGTCCTGAATGAAATGATGAAATACGTAAAATCAAGAAAAAGTAACGCTGCCCTCCATTGCACTTGAAACTCGGAGAAAAACAACCTTCAGCTCAGGAAAGGGCAACGCAACGTTTGGGAAGTGAAGTCGGGGTTCCAACTCGGGACAAGATCCATGAAGACCGGGTCAGTGAACGGTAAACAGAGTTACCTGCTCGTCAGCTTTTACTTTTATTTAATGTTTGTTGTTATGAAATAATTGAAGACGGGCCTACTTACGGGATATGGCGCTCTTCCTCGCTGGTGGCGCTGTAGTAGCTGATGGAAGTCCTCAGTCCATGTCTCTGAGGTTCAGAGGCGAGACAAACATCCATGTTTTCCCGAGATGGCGCACTGGAACACCTGAGATTGGAGGTCAGAAGAAAAACGACACACAACTATCGACTTCTGATTTCCAATGGAACGCAGCATCAGAGTCCAATTCATGGGGTCTTTAAGTTTTGGGACTTTTTGGCCTGTTGGTGGCGCCGTGGTGGGAAATCAGTTTCATGTGGATATCAGTGACTGCGTCTACAGAGACTTGAGAATCCCGGTTATGAGGCTCATCCCAGTTTTGATCATAGTTGGAAATCTGGTTAAATACCAGTATCTACTGGTTACTGCAACACCAACCAGCAAATCTGAAATCATTAATCTGATATTCCTCTGTAACTCTTAACCTCAGATTAATTTGCCGGTGGAAGATGAGACCACTTTGGGTGACAGCAGACTCACCTCTATTAAATACCAACATCACGTTGTGGATTCAGCTTATCCACCTTATCACCAGCAAAGAGAGAAGCGAGCGACAGGAAATATGAACCGTCCTCATCAGAAACCGGGATATGATGCTCACATGCAACAGTGTCTGTCAAAATCCAGGATTAGGGCTTATCCAGGTTTCTGAAATCAGATTATGATGTTTACACGCACAAATACAAAAATAGGATTCTCCAAAAACCTGATCATAACCGGAGTGCTCGAGTCCATGTAAACAGTCATAGTGTTTAAAAAATGAACAGGATTTTCGAGTGACCAAATTTTAAAAGGAGCCCAAAAACTGCAGGCAGGAACTCTCGTTTTTTTTTTTTTTTTTTTTTTTTTCCACATAAATTCAAGAGGAGAAAACAAACCAGTCGCTCATTACATGCAGATTTGGCCACTTTGTGCTGAATGACTGAGGACGGAGAGTGATCATGCCTCAGCTCGGGCCTCTGCAGGTCAAGAAGAGAAGAGTTTAATATGGAAATCCACCGGCAGGCCGCCCGTGACTCATGATGCCTGCGCGTTCACGACTCGAAAACAAAGACCAGAGATGTCAAGCATCATCACATCGACCCACAAAGAGGAAGGAAGACAGAGAAATGTGAGCTGTTCACGGTCGCAGAGCAGCAGATATTAATCAAACGGTACGATGAATTAAAAAAAAACGTTACGGCGGCAAAAAACAACGTCGTGCAGATCAGCGATCAGCGGCGAGGCACAGACCGGGACTGAATCTCTGCAGCGTCTTTATCGGGAACGCGCTCAAACACAGGCGACAAGCATTTACCTCTAAATCATCCGCACATTAACAAACCTGAAAAAAAAAATATCTCTGCATTATGCCACCTGGCTGGGAAAGTGACAGAACGGGCTCCGTAGCGGCGGCGCTGCGGTTTAAGTGCCTTTCAGGGCGGCGATTATGCTCCTTTTGTCTCATAGCCCAACAGCTTCAAGGCCGCTAATGAGTAATTTTATTTATACGGGATTTAAAATGAGAGCAAATGGCAGGAATGCACAGTTTAGCCGAACGTCCCTTTCAGATCCTTTTAGCGAGCCTCGAAAAGAGCTGTGCTGTTTTACAATCTGAATTAGACGACTTGTCGAGCCAATTGTCGGAAATAGTTCACACCAGTATTTTTCTACCTTTGCTATTAGCCCACAGCCATCAACCAAAAAAAAAAAAAAATGACAAAAAGGGCATTATTGTACTGATGTTGGACAGAGAACACATTATATTAAAGGTATACATATAGTAACCTTTTAATTCACTGTTATATAGTAACCTTTTAATTCAAAGTTACTATATATATAGTAACCTTTTAATTCACTGTTTAAATATCTGTTCTGGCATTTATTCCAATTAGCGCATATCAGATCAGATAATGTGTGATATGCATGTGTAAACAGAATAATTCAAAGAACTTGTAACTGACTTTTTTTCTTGTCTTTGTGTGTGTAATCAACTTGTGAATTTTTATAGTGATATCTGAAAGTAACATTTTGAACCTCATTCCCCTGTGTGTTAAAAAGGCTGTTTTTGTTTTTGGTAATATGTGGTCATATAGAGGTGATTTTCAAAACTTTCCACCAATGGGATTCCTTGGGACTTTTTTCCCCCTCACTCAGGACAAACTGAGGATACAATATCAGTTGAGTTTGCTTCTCTTTATTTGAGTTTGCTATTTTATTGTCCATTTAAAATTCATAAAAATGGAAATTTGTCTCTGGCTCTGGCATGAAGACATCAGCAAGACAACATAGAACACAAGACATTTTAAAACATCACAATAAGAAAATTAACAAGACAGAGAATAAAACAGTGAAGCAACACATCTGCTATGATCGTGGTAGATCTCGGTTGTTTTTTTGGTTATTGCTCGGGAATGTAAATCCTGACCTCTGACCTCTGGCCGGGCGTCGCCTCACTTTGGCCAGGAGCTGGTGCAGGACAGACGACGAAGCGGCAGAGCGGTCTGCAGCCTCTGAGGCCTGGAGATGAAGACCTGCACATTTCTGAGAGTTTGTTGTGTGAAAGGAGAAGAAACAAATATCCACTGCTGAGAACATCAGACAGGCTGCTGTTACTTTATTAAAGAGCAGAAAGAAATATCCTGTGTCTGTCCTTCATATCAGGATGGGGGTTTGTGCCGATACGAGGGCAGATGTGAGGTTTAACTGGCAGTTACATGACAGAGCAGCTCAGTAACTCATAAGTCATGCAATGAGTAGTATAACGAATTACTTTCCACAGGGAGGAACACAGTAATGCATTACTTTTCTCTAAAAATAACGTGTAATGTGTAATACATGACTTTTACTGAGTAATAACCCCAACGCTGGTAATAATAATAACAATAATGGGATTATAAGGGGTGGAGCAGAAGGTGGTTTGCAGTCAGACCCAGACTCTGAGGCTGTGGAGGCAGAAACACCTGCTGAAAAGAGGAAGAGAGAGAAAGAGAAAGAGAGAGGAGAGAGAACAAAACTACAGCGGGGAGCGGCTGCAGCGTTGGTGCCATGCCTTAGCAGAAAATGAAGATGCTGTATGTCACGGCAATCCGAGCAAGACAGATAGAGTTAGACCAATTTGGGGAAATTAAGAGCTGAATCTGGGCGAAATCGAGGTTTTCATTGCATATCAGATTTTTCTTTTTTTCTTCGTTTAGCCCCGGCGACGGAGGGGTTGAACGGCTCCTGCAGGGGGGCAGGAGGAGGAGGAGCAGGGCTACTGAGGGGATTTAGCAGGAGAGGTTTCTGCCTGTCAAATCATGCCCATTTACCGAGGTAGGCCACTTGCCATGCAGCAGCCGGAGCCGCCGGGGGCAAATTAGAGCCAGTGTGACTTGCAGACATTATAATGCACTCTCCGCTCCACTTAAATGAATGCACCGTCGCTCGCTGGCTCCATCCCTCCCACAGCCTGTATTTTCTGAAGCGTACGTACTGTATGTGTGTGTGTGTGTGTGTGTGTGTGAGCTGCAGGCCGCACCACGCCTAAGAAACAGCCTCCTAATTATGTTTGGTATGATTTTATTATTTCAGCCGCGCACGCCGTTTTCCCGAACTCTCTCAGTTTGTCATCATAGTTTTGAGATGTCAGCGCTGCCGCAGAAACTCTTCATTCACGCTGATTATCTGAAGACAAGATGGTATTCTAGCAGAAGCCGGCGAAGTTTTACTTTTGGAATGTACTTTTTCTTCCGGTTTTTAATGAGCCTTAGGAAAGATAGCAAAACTGTGCCAGCGGTACGCGACTGTGGGATTGAATGTGGGTGGCTGTGAATTTTCATTCGACACTGGAGGATCTTGCCTGGCTGACTTTAAAGTGGTTATCCTCCTCTCTCCCCTTTATGTTTTATCTCGGTACAAAAACCCACTCCTCTCCACGCTGCTGCTCCCGCCCCGCCGCTGTTTGTATTTCTCATTAGTGGACATGAGCTGTGACAGCGGATCCACAACTGCAGCACTTGAGAGCGTTTTTATTCGCCCCTAAACCTCTGAGGCGCACCGGCGGCGTGACACCGTAATGAAACGCGGCGCAGAATTAGCGGCTGAGCTTAAATCAGCCGCCCCTGTCCGTAATCCATTTGTGAGGCGGCGCTGTCAGTGACAGATCTGGAGTGTCGGCGGCGGCGTGATGTATCTATAAGCGAGCTGCGCGCCGACAGAGACGGATGATCGGGAGGAAAGCGTCCTGGATACACCATTACACACACAAATGAAACGTGGCACCTCCTCGCCTCCCGCATTTGAATTGCTAATAGCCCTGATTATTCTGTAGCATCCAAATAATGTAATAATTTCCTGAAAATGTAATAACGCCTGAAAACGTAATAAAATTTGCACTCGACTTGATCGAAAATGCAATAAAATCCCATGATTTTATAAACTGACCAGTGATGTAATAAAACGGGCTGACCGAGATCGTATTGTATGTAACATTTTTATTACATTATTGGGAATTCATGACATTTTAGGTGGGACATTTTTTTTTCTTTCCAAAACTGACATGGTCAATTTTTTTCCTAATTTCAGATTTGATTTGAAAGTCGTTTTGGATGCAGACATTTCATAAGATGGCGCGAGGCAAAGGACACCCTTCACTCAAAACAAATCACTGTTGACTCGGATGAAAAAGAGCATTTCACGGAGAATGAATCGCTTCGCCTTCGTCGCTCGGCTGTGCAGCGTCAGCCGTCTGCAGCTGCTCATGGTGTCTGAATTGGACCAGAGTGGATCTGAGATCCGTGGTTCTCCACCTTCAAGGATCCCAAACTGATACTCGTCCAGTCATATTTGATAAGATGTCATCTCAGGGATTCCCATCTGATAAGATTAAGTTATTCCAGAACTGTCTGTGTGTAGATTGGCAGATTAACAGCAAAGAGTGTGAAACCTATGAACAAAACATTCAGTCTTGGCCTAAACTTCTAGTCAATGGAATAATAGGGAAATTTAAATATTGCCTATTTTTCTACAGACCCACTACAACCATCTTAAGGACCCTTGGGGGTCCTCGGACCCCAGGTTGAGAGCCACTGGTCTAATAGACAGTCCATTGAACCAGCTGATTGATGTTTGATACCATTTTCACCTCAGTGCGTCCAGTGGTTCAGCTCCTGTGGTTAGCATTTCATGTTAGCTTAGCATAAAGACTTGAAGTCTATGGGAGTCATTAGCCTGGCTCTGCCAAAGTGAAAAACAAACCCCAGAGTTTTTATTTCCAAACCTTAAAATCAGTGTCAAATGTTGTCATGTGTTTCCAGTATAGGCTAACATTTTTTGTAACAAAATTTTGTAAATTTTGAAAAATGCATGCTTTTTTACATCAAAGTTATTACATCATCAGTTTTTAAAAGAAAAAAAAAAACACATAATGTTATTTCAATATCAGTCAGGACATTTTGTGACATTATTGGTGAAGTCACTGCATTTATTGGGTTTTTCTGCAAGTTAAATGCAAATATTTTTACATTTTCAGGCTTTATTATAGAGTCAGTAAATTATTACATAAGTAGGGTCACATGGCAGTGTTGGCATGTTTCTGGCGTGGTGATATCACACACTGCGGCGCTGATGATACGACGGTGTGTGTAATCGCTATGAGAGGAAAACTCTATCTCACAACAGCCAGAGAGCCGGCAGCCGTGACCGCGGCTCCGCCCAAACACACCGTGGGAATCTTCAGAGGGTTAATTTTAGCTGCTGAGACGAGGCTGCGGGCGGCGAGCCTCGCTGCCGTAATAAACAAAATGTTTGCACGGTCATGGTCAGAGAAACTGTGTGTGCATCTTTCATTTGGCTGAGCGTTGTGTCCAGAGCGCCGTCCTGCTCGGCTGAGGAGCCACAGGTTCTGCAAAATTAGTTTTTCCGTTCATTCCTGCAAACACAGAGCTACAAGAGCTCCGGTCCAAAGAGACATTTCCACATTACTGTTTGTGATTTCATGGAGGAAGGCCTGGCTTCTACCTGATCAATACTTAATTACCGCTCTGTTGAGTTTTTTTCCTTTAAAATCATTCATAAATGCAGACCACCCAAAGAATATCTGAATAAAAAAAAAAAAAAAAAAAAAATGAAGGCAGATCTTGAGGCTGATTGCAGTTTCTCTGATGGAAGCTCAGCAGCTGCTGTGCATTTATTTGGCCATTTGTGAGGATTTTCTTACAAAACATTTTGTTCTTCTGATACTGAAAGTAGATGAGCAGGTCAGAACTTAAAATTTTATTTTACATTGAAATAAAGTATTATTTGGTCTCTTGGAACATAATAAATATAAAAACACTATTGCAAACATGATGAATTCCATATCCATGATTGTAAATTTGTGGGAGCTTTTTTGCTGTTTAACACTCCAGCGTTTTGGGTGGAATCCCCTTTTTCCCATTTCCCCAGACTGAGACCAGATGTTGGATACCATCTTCACCTCTGTGCGTCCACTGGTTCAGTTCCTGTGGGTAGCATTTCCCATTAGCTTAGCATAAAGACTTGAAATCTATGGGATTCATTAGCCTGGCTCTTTTCACTTTCACAGAGCCAGGCTAATGGCTCCCATAGACTTCAAGTCTTTATGCTAAGCTAACAGGAAATGCTACTTATAAGAGCTGAACCACTGGACTTACAGAGGTGAAGATGGTATCAAACATCTGGTCTCAGTCTTGGGTAAACTAGAGAAAGTGTATTTTGCCTATATTGCTGGATTATTCCCCTAAAACAATACATTTATTCAATTAGACACTCTTTAAAACAATAAACGGTTGAATAAAAAGTGGAGCAACATAAACTGACTAGAAAACCATGTTTCCTTTCACAGAGAACAGTCACAGCAGAGTTGGTCACAACACTTTAAATCACACGTTTTAATTTTATTAAAGCAGATTTTTACCACAGCGATGCGTGCCTCTACCTCGACTCGAAGTGAAACGCCGGCAAACAGCACAGGGATGTTTTTATTCTCTTTCCAGCCTGCAGAGTCAAACAGAGCACCAATAAAAGAACAGAAAATATAATCTGCTACAGCTTTTGTTCATATTTTACCTTTTATTTGATGGTCAACAGTACAGAGAGACAGTAAAGATGAAGGGAATAAAATAACAAAGGTCCCAGCAGGACACCAGCGGGCCAGCGAACATCTCGAGTCGCTGACGGGACGGCCGGCGTCAGCCTGCTTTCATCTCAGCTCCACATTTACAGACTCTCTCCGTGTAAACACAGCCAGCGCGAACATGGAGACTGAGATTACATCTGCAGCGTGTTGCCGCCTCCTGCATCATTTTGTCAAACCAGGACCCAAATATCTCCCTTACATCACTCCCAAAACTGTTTCCAGAGCCATTTTAATAGGATTTTTTTTTTCACTTCCTCCTCGTGCCGTTGCATTATATTGTGAAAATGTTGTGCTCGTTTGGGGTGACGCTGCACTCGGCACCATCACCATTTGTCAAAAGCGTGCAGGGACAGGTGATTTCTCACTGGATGAAATTATCTGTGGAATAAGGGGCATGTATGAAGGGACAGGGAAATGTAGGTGGTGAGTTAAATCATGTTCAGGCTGATGATTCAGTGAATTTAAGACACAAAACAGTCCAAAAAAACCTCAAAGTAAAAGGTTTACTGTGCAGTCAAGTAGATTACATCAGCAGTTGTGGTTTTAAGAAGGCAATCGGTAATCTGTACAGAATTATATGATGAAAGAACACATCCTACAAGCTGTTACACACACACACACACACACACACACACACACACACACACACACTGACAGACATGGAGATTGAGGCTGTTAAGCTGCAGAGAGCAGGAAGGCTGCAGGCGCAGAAGTGCTTCACCGGCGGCTATGAACACTTTCGACACAGCCATCCTGTACAATTAGCCCCGCCATCTCTCACTTACCCCTCACACACACACACACACACACACACCCCACCCCGTTCCCACCGCCTAACACGCACTCACACACACACACACGGCAAAACACACTTTGTTCATTCCTATACTCACTATTCATCACTATAGTAAAATCATTAACCCATGTAAATGTGTTCATTAGGCAGTCATTAAAGGGAGCCGGGGCCCGGAGCCTCGGGAGCCGAGTCCCACTCAGCCTTTAGATTGATGAAGGCAAAGCAGCAACCCAACATGCAATGGCAGCAGGGTTAAAGACATATTAAGCAGCCAGTGTGTGTGTGAGTGTGTGTTGATTGTTAAGAGGGAGCAGTGGAGGCAAATTGAGGCATATATATATAAAAAATGAGAGAACAGAACTTATATCTGAGGTTTGGAGGCTGAGAATACGAAACGTCCCTAAACGAGCCCGGTGTCGCTCCAAAGTCCCGGCGGAGCTCGAGGCAATTAGCCTGCGACCTGGACACGCCGCAGGTGAGACGTCAATTCATCGAGTTCATGGCTTGACGTGTGTGTTTGCTTGTACGGACGGATGTGTGTGTCATTGTTATTTAAGATAGCTACCTGAGGAGGCGCTGAAACGGAGCCACTCATTAAAAACAGTCATTGAGTAGTTAGTTTGTTGTTTTATATGACACAAATAAATCAAATATTTGGGTACAAACCACAAACCCATTAAAGAGCAGTGTTGGGACCAATTACTTACAAAACTAATAAGTTACAATTACTAATTACTTCTATAAAAAAGTAATTTTGATTACTACTCAATTACTGCTGCAGAAGAGTAATTCAATTACTGGGGAAAGTAATTTTTATGATTACTTTTTTCTTTTCTTAAATCCTCTTATTAATGCACCTATTTTTGCGTTGCTGTTGCAGTGTGGACATTGCTGTCAAATTTCATCTATCATTGTCAGTGTTGGGCACATTACTTTGAAAAAGTAATTAATTATAATCTAAAGTAGTAATGTTAGCTTGTCCAAGTGGGGAATTGAACCCCTGGTTTTCTGTACAGCAGGCAGAGATACTATCCGCTCTGCCGTCAGGGAACATATGAAGTTCTTGTAACTTGTGCTCAGTCATTCTCCATGCATGTTGATAAGTTACGAAAAACTGCAAAGTCCGACCGGTTTGAAAATTGACACACTGCTTTTTCTCCACAAGACGCACATTTTTTTGAATAGGATAATAAAATAATAATAATTATTAGTAGTAAGTAATGGCTAGTAACGGCGCATTTTATTGTCAGTAACGGTAACGGCGTTGTAACGGGGGAAACAGTAATTTCTTTGATTACTTGTTACTGATAAAAGTAACGCCGTTAGTAACGCCGTTTCTTTGTAACGCCGTTACTCCCATCACTGTTAAAGAGTGACTCAATTCCAGCATTAATTTCCTGCTGCACTGCCCTCTAGAGGTTGAAATGTAGTTGCAGGTGTTTGAGCGGCAGCTAGAAAAGTTTTAGCCTCTAGAGGGCAGTGCAGCAGGCCTTTTCTAGCATTTGAAGGTGAAATAATTAACAACACACAGTCCCATCAGTCAGTCAGTGGAAACTTGCTGGTGTGTCAGTCACACAAGACAAGCATGTAACATCACTAAAAATCACAAAAACGTGAGCTCTGTCCAGTCTAGAGTTCTCATATTCTGCCCGAACCCGACCCGACCCGACCCGACCCGACATTTTCGGGTCGGGTCGGGCCTAAAATTTATGTGAATTGGGCGGGTCGGGTCGGGCTTCGGGTTCTGTGGGGGATTTTTTTTTTTTTTTTTTAAATAAAAAAATAGAATTATGTGTTCCGTTATTGATTATGACGTTTCATTTTTATGTGACTGGTGGAGAGAGTGAGAGACTGGATTGGATTTGGAGGCTAAACTTTCAGTGACAGACAGACAACCAGCTGTGCGAGCGCAGCGCAAACAAGTGAGAGAGAGTTGCAGCGGTATCCCGCTGTGCTGGCAGACCCGGCAGCAGGGACGGTTTCTGCTATGGGCAGTGCAACTGCCCAGGGCGCAATCTACTTGGGGGCGCACGAGGAAAAAAAAAAAAAAAAATCTCCAGTTTTCTAGACTACCGTATTGACCCGCACATGCCGCGGCACCATCAGTCGGCATCAGGCGGGCCGGACGCGCCCCGATGCCGCGGCTGACCGGCTCTGCTAAATAATGGCGAATTTGGCGATTTTTTTTTCGGGCTTTATCGGGCTGTCGGGCCTAAAGTTCGGCTAATTAGTCGGGTCGGGTCGGGCCTCGGGCTGGCCCAGTCAGGCCCGGGTCGGGTCGGGTCTTAATTTTCAGGCCCGATGAGAACTCTAGTCCAGTCATGTCCATTTTTCACATGGATATCCTGTGTGAGAGGGCAAACGAGTGTGTGTGTGCCAGTCCTACAGCAACACACATGTTGTTCAGGTGAGTTTACCTTCCCATTTCCACAGTCCAAACTGAGAGGCTCCTGGGAAATTATAGTCCTGGGAGCTGGAAGGAGACAGAGTGGCTGCATTGGGATTTCCTGCGACGTGCAGCTCCCTCACTGCAGGGTGATGACTGAACTGCAGCAAGGCAGCAGCAACAGGCAGCAGGCGGTGCGGCCTCCACCTCATCCTCCATCTGGTGGACTTTCCCGCTGGTGCACAAACACACAAACATACAAACATGCATGATAGGAATGTTAAAAAGCAAGGAG
Organism: Myripristis murdjan; assembly: GCF_902150065.1. NCBI lineage: Eukaryota > Metazoa > Chordata > Actinopteri > Holocentriformes > Holocentridae > Myripristis > Myripristis murdjan. The sequence continues at coordinate 33,806,222 of NC_043983.1, read as the reverse complement.
ATTCAAGCTGCAGCGGCGGTCCAGCTGCAGCTGCTCTCAAAAAAAAAAAAAAAAAAATGCATGTCATACTGGATCTGTTTTCTGTGCAACTGGAACACAAAACCAGAGGTGTGGCATTGTGGGAAAAGGCTGGGCATCCGGGAGGGTTCACATTCATGCACATGGACGTCTGCATGCACCGCGGTCCAGATGAACAAAGTTTGGATGGTTTCAACTTCTGACGTGTTGAAGTGCGGAGCAGCCATCTGTAATGTGGTGGACAGCCCTCCATCCTCTCTGCTGCATCGGCCCCACTGATAATTCATCGTCTCACAGGTTTTTGACAGATATAAATTCTCTGTCTGGACGCCTGCAAAGAATTTCTATTATGTTTCAGTGTTTAAAGTGGCCATCAAGTAAGATCGACCCTCTAAATTTGACTGAACTTTACAATGTCAATTCAGTGAAACAGACTCCTGTATGATTATTGAAATGTTTAAAAGAAGTTTAATAAAATCCAATGATCACAAGTGCTCCATTCACTAAATCCCTCATGGAGGAGTTTCAAAATCACTTTTTTTTGTCTCCTCTCTCACCTGGTGGCTCTGACCCGGCCTCGGCGTGTTCACTTTTTCCAAACAAATCACAAACACAAGGGAGCCACGTTTCATTACCTTGTTCCTCGCTTCAGTGTGTTTTCGACACTTCCTCTGCATTTCCTCCTGAAGAATGCGATCAACACCTCAAGTTGCTCCGTTAAAAAAAGATTGGGGTTTGTTTGTTGGGTTGTTTGGTTGTTTTTTTTTGTGTGTGAAATGTGCTGAATTGCTGTTTTTTTTTTTCCAATAACCATAAAGGACATGTAGGACAACGCGATACCTCAGCGTCTTCGATCGGTCCACCACATCGCCTCACGCTGCCTTTACCGACAACGTGACGCCCGTTTCTCTCTCCATCCGGCTGGAGGTGAGGTGGTTTGAAAATATATGCTGATATTTCCAATTCAGAAACATCCCAAAACACCGCTTTCAAAGACTGTCTGCTTCTGCTTCTGAGAATTTAAAGCAAATTTCTTCCAGCTCCGTGTGGCTCAGAGTCTCTGGGACGTCCCGGCAGAGCCACGGTGACCCAGAACTAAAACTGACCTCAAGACTTCCAGCCTGTCCTGGTTGATAAAATAGTCGGTTGTCGATAAAATGCAAAGATGCGACTGTGTAAGACACGTCGTCATCGGCGAAAAAAACCACAGAGCTGAGCAGCAGGTTCAGGGTGTTTTGTTATTTGTTCTTTTTCAGATTGATGGGAAAATGTGAGAAACCTGCCGTCCTGGTGGTGCTGTTGGCTTTCACGTCACGTCCCCTTCTCTAAAACTCAACTGAGAGACTATTTTCATTATCGATAATTATTTAATCAGGCACTTAGAGTATGAAGTGTAGAAAAATAATAGCAGATACTCATGGAAAGCCCAGAGTGAGGTCTCCAAATTGCTTCCTGACCAAGAGCCAAAAAAAAAAAAAAAAAAAAAAAAAAAAAAACAGTATGAATGTATGAATTTTTCACTGAGTAAACCTCCACAAACAGTGAGACAGGCAGACGCTCCGGCAAACCAACCAGAGACACAAAAAATCTAATTTCACATCTTAGTGGTCACATGTTTTTTTTTTTTTTTTTTGCCAACACGGTTCAGCCACTGTGCTTGTTATAAGTTGGACAAAGTCAAAGATCTCCCTCCAGACGACAGAGACTCACTGTGACTCGGTCACATTTTGAAAAATATAAAAATGAGAGAAAAGGCTGCAATTAATTCTGCCTTACCTTTCAGGCTGCCCCCAGGCAGCTCCTCTGATACTATCCTGTTTGATTTGCACAGGCAAAGTCAGAATGATGCCTTGTGTCAATTTAAGTGAAAAAGGCTTGACTTTGCCATCGGGGATTTGATATGAAATTTTATTAGAGTGTCTTGAAAATGTCCTCCATTTCTATTTAGAGCTGCGCTAAACAGGATTTTGTAAATCCAGCTGCCTTATCAGCCACCATGACAAAGACAGTGGCCCTTTCTCATTACCTGGAAACTGTTCATCTTTGCTCGGAGCTCGGAGGGAGAGCTCCTCCAGACAGGAAGTGACAAATTGAAACTTGAGCTAAAAAAAAAAAAAAAAAAAAAAAAAAAAAAATGCATTTGACTGAAATGAGACAAAAACAAATATAGCTAAACTTAAACTAACAATAATTCAGATGACTAAAATGTGGCTAAAGCTCATGTGTATTTTAGTTGAAAGAAACCGCCTCGTTTAGACTGCCAGCCCAAATCTGTTGGTTTTTTTTTTGTTTTGTTTTGTTTTGTTTTTTTTTAGTCATATCCAGATTGATTTTAGAAAGTCAGATTCGCAGATTCTGCACATTTCTCCTCCTTCCACATCGGAAAGTCTCATCACCAGCGCACATACTGTACTTACTGCTGCCTGCGTCGTTACCATAGCAACCGTGTGCAGAGAGGCTGGTGATGTCTGGACCCACAAATTCGATCTGATCCCTTACAAACGACAGTGTGGACAGTCTGATCTGATCTGAGAAACTAATCTGATTCCCTGCAGTCTGAACGAGCCACATGACTTTCACAAAATTAAGAAAAAAAAAATACAAGAGAATTATCAAAAAACTACTGGAAAAAAAGTTTTTTTTTTAAATGTTAAAATAAATAAATAAAACAACCAGCTACTATAAAATTAACTTTATAAAAATGACAAGAAAATTAAAGGAAGAAGAAGAACTTAATTACTAAATGTGAGATAAATATAAGAAAATGGTCAGAAAAATAAAAAAGGAAATGAAATTAATTACATTGCTGTCAAAGTCACATCATAGTCACTGTTTCCTGGTGTTTGTTTCATGGTGGGCTTGACACAGATTAATCAATTCATCATTTAGATTATCAGATTATTGTTCTGTATATAGAATTACAGCAAAACTGTCCAGTCCAGATAAACATCAACATTTAAACTGCGAGGAAGTGAAAGAGGCAGCATTCACTGCCTCCTTCACTGCCTCCTTCACTGCTTCCTTCACTGCCTCCTTCACTGTCTCCTTCACTGTCTCCTTCATTGCCTCCTTCACTGTCTCCTTCATTGCCTCCTTCACAGCCACCTTCACTGCCTCCTTCATTGTCTCCTTCATTGCCTCCTTCACCATCTCCTTCACCGCCTCCTTCACAGCATCCTTCCCTGCCTCCTTCATTGTCTCCTTCATTGCCTCCTTCACCATCTCCTTCACCGCCTCCTTCACAGCATCCTTCACAGTCTCCTTCACAGCCACCTTCACTGTCTCCTTCATTGCCTCCTTCACTGTCTCCTTCATTGCCTCCTTCACTGTCTCCTTCACTGCCTCCTTCATTGCCTCCTTCACTGTCTCCTTCACTGCCTCCTTCATTGCCTCCTTCACTGCCTCCTTCACTGCCTCCTTCACCGTCTCCTTCACTGCCTCCTTCATTTCCTCCTTCACTGCCTCCTTCACGGCCTCCTTCATTGCCTCCTTCACTGCCTCCTTCACTGCTTCCTTCATTGCCTCCTTCGCTGCCTCCTTCACTGCCTCCTTCACTGCCTCCTTCACCGTCTCCTTCACTGCCACCTTCACTGCCTCCTTCATTGCCTCCTTCACTGTCTCCTTCACTGCCTCCTTCATTGCCTCCTTCACTGCCTCCTTCACTGCCTCCTTCACCGTCTCCTTCACTGCCTCCTTCATTTCCTCCTTCACTGCCTCCTTCACGGCCTCCTTCATTGCCTCCTTCACTGCCTCCTTCACTGCTTCCTTCATTGCCTCCTTCGCTGCCTCCTTCACTGCCTCCTTCACCGTCTCCTTCACTGCCTCCTTCATTTCCTCCTTCACTGCCTCCTTCACGGCCTCCTTCATTGCCTCCTTCACTGCCTCCTTCACTGCTTCCTTCATTGCCTCCTTCGCTGCCTCCTTCACTGCCTCCTTCACCGTTTCCTTCCGTCAGACGTGCACTTCAGTCCAGGCCTCGTCCGCCGGCCGCCTCCCTGCAGGTTTTAGTCGCGTCGACGCTCTCGTGCGGAGCGACTTGCAAAGAGCAGGTAGAGGTTAAGTGTCTTGCTCGAGGGCACTTCAACACGGAAACGCTCAGCTCTCTAAGCACCCGATCACTCGTCTCTCCTCCTAATCACTTCTCCGTGCTTGAGGAGGGACTCTCAGCCGCTTACAGTGATTTTTAATTTTTCTTCCTTTTTCAGGAGTGACGCTCCCAAACGTCTTTTAGAGGTTCATCAAAGTCCTGAATAGTGAGGACGTCCACACGTCTTTCTTTTAAAGGGCTACTTCAGAGTTAAGATTATAATTAGGATTAATTTTAAATTAGAGTAAGGGACTGGGAAGCAAACTGCGATGAAAAACTGTCATTTATCTCATGTTAGGGATATAATTGAATATTAATTACAATATTTTATTCTGTGGGCTCTATGAGACTGTGATTAGTCCTCTGAAACCTAAATGTGTCTCTGGAAGACAGGATCCCTTTATTTCTGAAAAAATATATATATATATATTATACAGGCCTATGAGGATGCAATGATTTGTTGTTGGAAACTGCAGATTCTCTTCAAATAAATGAACTGGCATTCGTAGTAAATAATGCTTTATTAAAGTTAAAGTTGAAATAAAACAAGATTTTCATAATGTACAAATGTAAGAAAAAAAATAAATAAAAATGAAAATATTTGAATATTTTATAAATGCATTTCATCCTTTTTCTGAAAAAAGAATTTCACTCAGATTTCTGCAGGTTAGTGGCTATAAATTGAACTTGAATCAGGATTTATCCTTAAGAAAGGGGGAAAAATGCCTGAAGAGAAATCTTAAGAAAAAAAGAGATTTGATGTAACTTTAATCCCAGCCACAACTGGGATTAGCTGCAGTGAGGAGAGCCTGGATGAATGGATTTACCTAATCTGAAATCTGAAAGTGTTGGAGTATTCTCTGGCACACACACACACACACACACACACACTAACAGATGGGTGCACATTCACACAGTGAGAATTTTGTGATACATTATGCAAAGAAATCCACACGTAATCCATATATAATTGAAGATCCAACAATCAGCTGATCACTCAGAAACAACCAACCGCACCGTGAGGAGCCACACACACACACACACACACACACAGCTTACATGCAAAAAAAAAATGTAAAAACAAACAAATGAAGTGACTCAATGCAAGAACAATAAACAAAGAGGCTGAGAGAATAATAATAAAACAAAAATCATGTTTCTTTTTTGCTGCGACCAAACTTGACAAGCAGCAACAAAATGTTCAAGGCGAAACTCGGAGCAGAAAGCGGAGACGGTGACGGACGAGGCGGCGGCAGACAAAGGCAAGCGCCCGTCACCGGCCTGCGATTCGTTTGTTAGCGAGCACGCTGAGAGCTCATTGGCTCGCTCGCTGTCAGCAGAGCGAGCGGTGGACACAACACTTCCAAAAAAAAAAAAAAAAAAAGAAGTAAATTTCCATCTTAACAAGTCATGAAGTCTCATCGTCTGTCTTAAGATGTTTTTTTTTTTCTTAAAACAAATGCAGAAAACAATCTGACTGTCCCACTTGTTTGCGATGCTGTTTCAAGTGTTGATTGAGTCGAGGTGGCTGACTCTAATTGAAAGCCCCGCGCGTCGTAAGCGGCGAGTTGCAGACCTCATCTCAGGCGTCACATTAAGCAGGTAAAAATATGTCAGCGCAGTTTATGTCAGGAAGCGGCGGCGTGTCGTTAATGAGCGATAATAAGCTACCGAGTGCGCTGATCAAAAGAGATGTAAAAAGTTTTGAAAGACAGCCAATGACAGGCCAACTTTTTTTTTTTTTTTCTGCTTAGATGCCTTTAATGAGCCTCAAGAGCCTCGTCGCCGGCTTGTCAAATAGTGCTGATGCTGGAATCATGTTAGATTTAATCTCGCCGCGGCGGCGGAAGAGAATTTGGGAGTTGCGCTTGAGGATGAAAGCGAGACAAAGTGAAAGTGTTTTGGATCCTTTGAATGGGCAGTGCTCATGTAAAATTGCAGCAAGAGCCGCTGGTTGCCATGGTTACGCTGTTATGGTGTTTTAAAAAATATATTTATATATATATTAAAGTCTTCAGTCGTAAGGCACTCTCTGCTTATCAGGGATTAACAGTGCAGGTAGAGAGACAGTCAGATACACACTGTTAGATTAATAGAGATCTTGGCATATACATGCATCTGTGTGTGTGTGGGTGTGTGTGTGTGTGTGTGTGGGTGGATGGGTGGGTGTGTGTGTAGGCAGCACATATCACATGGAATATGAGCTCTGACAGCAGAGGAGCAGCAAAAGGAAAACAGTGGAGTACAAGCAGATTATTGATGTTCATCAGCAGACTGGAGTTTTAGTTTTACAAACGTTTCTGGGAGGCAGGAGCTGCTCTGCGCGCACAAACAATCTCTGCACCCGTCAGTCACCGCACCGCTCAGTGCTGAAGGCTCCACTCTGATTGGTCCATCACGGCTTCCTGCGGTCGACTGTTTCCGTCGTCAAGGCCGTCATCAGGCTGCGACCTCATCGCCGTACCTGTCCGGTCCAGCTGGAAGCTCGTCACCAGAGGAAGCCTCGCTGCTGGGAGCTGCTGGGAGCTGCTGGGAGCTGCTGGGAGCTGTGGGCTTCAACAGGCCGAGCAACTTACCTGACCTGCAGACATTTAACGAGAAAGAAGGACATATTTCCTCCTCAGCTGTCCTGCTTTGCTCCTGGAGAATCAGAATCAGAATCAGAAATATGTTATTGATCCCAGAAAGGAAATTTGGGTCAGTTGTAGCTTCTCAATTTCTCAAGGGGAAAAAAAATAAAATAAATGATGACCTGTTCTCTAAACCAACACGCTCCTTTTCCACCTAGAATCTAAAGCACGGGCGGGGTGATGCTAATTTAAGACTTCTCATGATTGGTTGGTTTTTGACGAGCTCCAGATGTGGCAGAACAGCTGGGGACAAATCTGATTGGCCTGTTTTTCTGGTGACATCATTTAAGCACCACAGGTGGATGATTTTTGCATAGTGCAGATTTAGACTGCAACATCCCCAACACAACAATGAAGCACCTGTTTTCCCTCACACCTCTGTAGTGTGGCAGAGGTGTGAGAGCGGATCTGAACATCTGTGACTGACGCCGGTGGTTTCCGCGGCGTGTCGCGCACCGTCGGCCCTCATCAGCGGCTCAGACAGAGAGTTTCGGAGAAGATGTGTTGATAATCAGGCCAGGAGACGAGCAACAGAAATGAGCAAAATCAAGAAAACAGCGTGCTTTGCTGTCAGGGAGGCTCTGCTCATATTTTGGCTTCACTTCATCTGCAGTTTGGTGCATTTTTTTCTCCTTCTTTTCTTCTTCCTCTAAAAGCAAAAGACCTTCAGGCTGACGACGCCAGAGCAGCTGCAGCTTCTTATGAGACACATTCACATTTGTATGGCAAAAATGTTTGAACACACCCAGAGAGCAGGGGGTTTGTTGCTGTATTTTCACGTGATCCTGACGCTCGGGTTGACTTTCTTGAGACTACTGCCCCCTTCTGGAATGGAGAGTTATTTCCCCTCAGAGGGCGCAGAAGGTGCTGCATGTCGGCGGTCAGCTCGAAACACGAGGCGACGCAAAGACATCTGACCGTCGGCCTCAGTCAACGCGACGTTTTTGACGTTTGTGTGGTGTTTAGCGAGCTGCAGCTGTGGTAACGGAGATTGTCCTCCACTAAAAAAAACAATCCCATAGGTCATTTGTACAAGCAGCTTATTACAAGTTATAGTTCCATTCTCGGTTTAGCACCCTCTGGTGGTTGTGTAAATAACAACCATGTGGTGTGACGAGAGGTGAGGTGACATTCGTAGTATAAAAAGCCACAAAATCCAGTGTTTTGGGCAGAATAACCTTTCACCTGTTTAACCAGACTGAGACCAGATGTTGGACACCATCTCCTCCTCTGTACGTCCAGTGGTTCATTTCCTATGGGTAGCATTGCTTGTTAGCTTAGCATAAAGACTTGAAGTCTATGGGAGTTGTTAGCCTGGCTGTGTCAAAGTGGAAAATAAACCTTACAGCAACTCCAAAGCTGTCTTATTCACATAGTGGATCATGTATATTTGAAATGCCATTGGTTTAAGTAAATACATTATGCTATTTGGTTAACACACATGAACACTGCGTCCAAATGACTTTTTAAGATGTTACATGTCAACTTGTGCCAGCTTTGGGACGGATCCTCTGATGTCTTGCTCCGTTGCAAACCCTCTTTTTGCTGTTTGAAGTTTGGCATTTTTATTTTGTCAGTAGGTTGTGTGAGTTAATGACAAATAGTTATCTGGAAACATGGACCAAACCTGAGGCAGCGAGCCCTCCGGTCACAAAGCTCCCTGCCAGCTCGGCTTGGAAGGACAACAGAGGCGGCGGCGAACTGGGCCAGGGTTTTGTTTGTGTTACTTTGTGGAGACCGCCTCCAGCCTGCGGGGCACGAACGTTACTTTGTGAAATCAAATGAAATTAGCATTAACATCTTTTTTGTTTATCATTTGTCTTTCAGGTTTGATCACTTGAAACAGCATTTGAATGCAACACCACTAAGCAGCTGACTTACTTAGAACTGTTGATTGCATAATTGTTCTCCCTCAAAAACAAACAAACAAAAAAAAAAACAGTGGTGACAGGGAGTCCACGTCCAGATCACCACCAATAAGTAGTCGTCTGATTCCTGGACCAAGACGGACGTTTTCCACAAGATTTCAGCCAAACCTTGAAAAGGTCATTAAAGATGAGAAAGTCTCTCTGACAGATGGCAAGTTAGACCCCTTACAGTTTGCTTACCAAGCCCGTAAGGGTGTCGATGATGCAAAACTCTTCATTTTGGACAAAGTGTATAAACATCTGGAGAAACCAAAGTCCCATGCAAGGATCTTATTTGCCGATTTTTCTTCTGCTTTTAATAAGATGCAGCCTTATATTTTAATCAACCACCTTGCATCCTCTTTTAAGCTACCAGATCAGTTTTTAACGTTGCTTTTAGATTTTCTTACAAACTGAATCCAGCAGGTTTTAGTGAACGGACGCATGTCCAGCATCGGGCTTTCAAACACAGGCTCACCCCAGGGTTGTGTCCTGTCACCACTACTTTTTATTATGTACACAGACATCTGCAGAACGTCACTCGAGGGCAGCTACATCGTAAGATTTTCAGATGACACTGCCCTTCTGACTCTCCTTCAGGGCCAAGATTCAGACCATGGTCAGGCCCTACCTGCCTTCATTAAATGATGCGATGATCATTTGTTGGATCTCAGTGTGTCAAAAACTAAACAACTGATCATTTACTTTAGGCAACGTCAGGACACATCGAGAGCCAGCACCATCCATAATGAGCAGGTACAAACTGTCGATTCTTCTAAACACCTTGGCACTACGTTTGACTCGCAGCTCAAATTGAAGGAAAACACTGAGCTTATTGTCAAACGGGGTCAACAGAAAATTCATCTAATGAGGAAGCTACATTCTTTTAATGTCTGTGTGTCATTTTTATCACTCTTTTATTGAAAGCCTTTTAACTTTTTCCTTTATCTGCTGGTTCAGTGGGTTGTCTTTGAAGGAGGCTTTATTGTTTCCTTGACTCTGATGGTTGTATGGGATGCATGTGGAAAAGCTGCAAATGAATTGGGATAAATAAACCTTTCTGAACTGAACTGAACTGAACTGAACTGACCTGAACAAACCTTCAAACTGGGCTCCTCTCCCAGACGCCTGGGTTCCTGAGGGTTCTGCAGAGTACCTCAGCTGTTCTGGGCAGAGATCTCAGATGTTGTTCCTGGAATCTGCTGGATCCACTCTCCCAGTTTGGGTTTTCACAGCCCTGAGAGCTCCATTTACCACCGGCACCACTGCTGCCTTCTTTCTTCACACCTTCTCCATCTCCTCTCTCAGCTCTTGGTGTTTCTCCAGCTTCTTGTGCTCCTTCTTCCTGATGTTGCTGTCACTTCTTCACTACTTCTGCTGTTTGTCGACCAGCTCGATGTCTGGTCGATCAGCCACCACCAGCTGATCCGTCTGGAGCTGGACGTCCCACAGGATCTGGGCTCTGTCGTTGTCCGCCAGCTTTGGAGAGTTTCTTCCATGTTGACCCTGGGACGTCCGGCCCCAGCTCGGTGCAGATGTTCCTGTTCACTCTGCCGGCCTCTTGATTATGGAGCTTCATGTCTTCCGTACCTGCCAGCATGGCGCCCCCTGCTGTGATGTGCTGCACTGTCTCAGGGGCCCCTCTGCAGAGCCTGCACCGGGGCCCCTGTGGATCTGGTGCTGAGGGCCATGATCAGAGCCTCTGTGGTGTCTCCAGGCACTGGGATGTTTTCTCCAGATCAGCCACTTGTCTCTTGTCTTCATATCAGTGGCCTCTGTTTCCAGTGTATTATGTATACATAGATGTTGTGTAGATGTATAGATATGTTTTTTGTCTATTGCCTTTTTATCTCTTTTACTGTTGTTATCTTTCGGCATCCACCTGTTTTCTCTCTGCTTTTGTCTCCTTATCTTGATTTTGCCTTCATTCTGTATTGCTGTTGTCTGCTCTTTCTGCACAGCTCTCTGTTCTTAATTTTGCTCTGATTATTCTGTTTTGCTGCATCTGTCACAGCACTCTGTAAACTCTGTTTTTAAAGGTTGTAAATGTACATAAAGCTCATTATTACTGTCATAAATTTGTCTGTGGAGGTAAATGTGTTTTTTAATGATGTATATATATAAAACCCCGGCTTTTTGGATGAGGCTGATTTGCTTCTCTGCTGCCAGACATAATACTGCTGTGTTATGTTTGGATCTCTCGACTTCAGTAGCCAGAAATCCTCATCAATAAGCTGCACACAGCGTGCCGGTGTTTACCAGCCCAGCCGGTGTGCGATGCTTCAAACTGAAGGGACCAAAGAGAGGAGAGAATCTCACACCAATGAGCCGGGCTTCCTCGAAGACACTTTTGTATTCCGCTCTTACATTTCAATTTGTCTCTTTCAGCGTCTGGATTTCCCATCAGTGTTCATACTTGACACCAGAGTTTGAGCAAACAGGGTTGAATATCCAGCGTCTCAATTAGTAGGGACGGGGCGCTCCTCTCTGTCGCAGCACCGCTTGCTGCTCTCGCCTGATAAGACGGCTGGATTTTTTACACAAATTTTTTTGCTTGGTGCAGCTTTAATGCATGTGGCTTATATAACCAGGCCACTGTGCGTCTTACTTTCCCTCGCTCTCTCTCCCTCGCTCTCTCTCTCTGTCTGTCTTTGGCTTTAGCTTCACTCAGGCATCTAATGTTTTGTGTAGCAGTGATACTGGCAGCGTTAACCCTCCCACCCGGTGGCAGCAACAGTATCAAAGCTTTAAATCACAGTCCAACAGATTTACAGATAGCTCCTTTCCCCTCAAAGCCATTAAGCACATCTCTGCTCTTCACACCTCTGCAGCTTTGTGCAAAGATCTTTTACCTCTTACTCACTACTGGTGAGCTTTTGCATGCTTTAATTATCACTGCGTGGCTTATTCAGGCCAAGCTAGTTGTGCTTTGTGCATTATCTACACAGTTTTCCAGGTTAGCCATTTTGGCAACAATGCACCTTTTTTAAAATAATTTTACTTCTAAGTCCATCTGTGCCTGATAAATTACACGACATTAAATTTGTTGGCTTACTTTTCTCTGAACATATTAAATATCATTTGTAATTAAAGCACCATTACAGCCTTTTTCCCTGATTCATAAACCCAAATCATGCTGGACTGATCAAAACCAGAAGAATGCATCGTGTTATAAAGTGCAAAATAAAAATTAAAAAAGAGCCAAGTTGAACAGGGTCAACAAACACTCAGTTGTTAATAAAAAGAGGCACAGCGCCGCTGACTCCATTAATGCACACGGCCCTTCAAAAGCCACTCAGCAAAAGGCACAAACTATATTTTACACTCCACAAGCAAATTAGCAAATTATTACCACCGCATAATGAGAGCAATAACACCCATGGTTAAATGCGAGTTAAGAGGAAAAGGTTTTGTTTTGGAGGAGATGCAAGATTTGATTATGATATTTTCTCATGCAGGTGGATTCAGAGTTGCGGCATCCCGACCGCAGAAGTTCAGCCTCTGTTTGGATGCAGACAGGAACCGGCGAGAGAAGATTACCATCTGTAGATTTAAGATTAAAGCCTGTGCCTCTGTAGTCGGGGAGTGCAAAACCGAGATCAGGCCGAGCCGTTTATTGGTTTAGAAGTAAGCAAGACTCTACAGATCAATGCTGACTCCGACCAGAGGCCGGAGAGAGGAAGCTAAAGTGTTGGATGCTCATATGATCTCAACTCGCAGCGCCAATTAAAAGTCAAGCCGACGCATTCTGGAGGGAAAGATTTTTACCTTCCAGATGAGGTTACGCAGTTTTGGCCGCGGACATCGAGACATGACCCGCCTCACACGTCAGAAACGGTTGGAAGTGATTAAATAAAGTCATGACAGAGAGATGTGATCAGAGTTAAAAGTTATTTCTCCAAACTAAACACTTCTTTGGACTGGATTCTTAATGCTCAAACGAGTCAGAAATTATTCTCAGACTTCTTGCCGAGGTGCCGGCCTGCCAAAATTTATCCTGACTTTAAACAGCTGCACTGCAAAATATTTAGATCTATCCCCAGTGTGACGAGTAGCTTTTTCACGCACTTGCACTAGCAGTATTTTCAGCGTGTTTTAACTCGGGATTGTCCTCCGCTGAAATTTAAATTGCATCCATTCCACAGTACAAATTTTGCAGTCTGATCACAGCGCATCTGCACAGGACGACTCAAAAAAAAAAAAAAAAAAATCAATAGAAGCCATTATCGCTCTGGGCCCAAATGTCACTTGCCTGGTCTCTATTTCAATGACATTTCCGTGGAGCGTCCTGCCCCTGGTCCTGCCTCTGGTTGGCTCTGATTGTGTCCTGGTGAAATCTTTAGCATCTTGTCAGGACAGGTGAGCGACGCCCCGCACCGCTCGCATCGCCGACAGTATGGACGAGGCGTGCACGAACACATGGAGGAGATATAATTAACTAATTAAATTAAATCAAGTTAATTAATTACATGTCAACAGTCACTCATGACAGTAGTTACAGGGCTGTGTTAGCCTACTGGCTGCACAGCGAATGGCAGGGAAAAAAGTCAGCGAGTTATTGAATCAACAGCAGAACTACAGTGGAAATATTAACTGGATGGAAATAGAAACAGTCAGCATGACAGGGTTAGATGTTCATCAGGCCGCTCATTATCCCAAAATAAACCCAGACAGCGATCAGGACCCTGATGTGAAGTGGAGAGGTCCTATATCATCATGATGGTTTTTATTCTAAGATGAGATAAACCGCTTAATACACAGTTACTTATGAAATAAAATAATAATTTGATACAAAATATGAATGACTTTATTAGCCTTGAAGAATCCTCTGGAACATGCAGTTCATGGATTCAGTTTGGTCTATAATAACTAAAATGAGACATGGCTGGCTAGATGCATTAACACTAAAGTTGCAGCAAGTGATTTATGACCACTAGGGGGTGTCAAGAGCACAAACTGCGCTTGTAAACACTTTTTTGATGGAAATGAGGGATCCGTTTTACCTTTCAAGCTTCCCGTTGGATTATTGGATTTATTTTTTTCTCCCTGAGCTCCAATTTGTGGTAAAGCTGCAGACTTTCAGCTACAAGGTGACGCTGCTGCGAATGAACTTTTTGTGCAGGATCTGAAATTGCGAATGCGTTTATCTGCAGAATGTGACGTTTCAGAGACGCTGTGAACGAAAGTGAAGAGGCGAGGGGTGGGGGGGAAGAGGCGGAGCTTATTCAAGGTCGATACAGAAATTTAGAAAAAGGAACTAAAGAGGCTGTAAACTGTCTGGTGGAGAGAAAAACCAGAGTGATGACTCTCCCATTGCCACGGGACATTTTACCGTTAGAAAAACAAAAATGCACATAATATTGCTCCTTCAGTTACAGTCTCACTCCGTGTTGTTTTCTTCCTGTTTTGTCCGTTCAGTCTCCATCCACAAATGTTTCATTTTCCCCAAATAATAAAAAATAATGTCGCATGTTGTAATGATTCTTTGGCTCCAGCAGGTGGGTAGCTTTGGTTAATTCTGGAACATTTTTAAATAAACTAAACGGTCAGTTCTGCAGAGCAACGGACGATACTGAAAATCATCGGACTATAAGAATGCCACGGCTGACTAGTCAGAATTCGTGTAGTAATCTGAAAAAATGGGCGATGTCATTTCTGATTGCACTGGAGGCATTATGAGTGGCATGGATGTCCGACTGTGGAGAGTGCTTCCTCTTAAGGCGATGTTAACACCACCAGTTTGATCTGTAGTGTGTGCAGACGCTATGTTTTCTCTCTGAATAGGACGTCTTGGTGCTGCTTCCAGCCCTGCAGGAGGAGCAGAGGGGAGGCAGGAGAGGAGACAAAGAAATATGGGCGAGACGCAGAGTGAGAGAGACATGTGAGTGCAGCGCGGGTCAGAGCTTCAGCTTTTATTTAATGTGCTTTACCTCTGCTCTCGCAGCCCGGCGTGACGTCTCCAAAGTGATTCAATCTCATTATTTAGGGCAGAGCCATTCATCTCCACTCTGTGTCATAGATCCACACCAGAGTGGGGAAAAAAAAAAAAGAGGCGGTGGGGAGGCCGACACCACTGCAACACACACACACACACACACACACACACACACACAGAGGAGAGCACTGGAGGGAGAAATGCACCAGCGATGCAGGCCTACTCATCTCCCATCTGCAGATTCCCATGAATGTATTTATGTTTTCCTGTCATAATGTGAGCCATGTCTGATGTCTGCTGCACTCCGGTGTCTTCCTGTGTCCCGGCCTCCGCCTCACATGCAGCGGCTCTGACACATCTCGCTGTTTTCACCGTCAACAGACGAGAAAATGGGAAGAAGTGAAAGTGTAATGCTGGCAGGAGGGCTGCAGCCGTTTAAGCTGCAGAGGACATGCAACGGACCTGCTGAGTCACTGCAAAACACACAGAAACAACTCAAATCTGTATTTTGCTGTAACAAGTGTTAGAGGTAATGAGCACTTCAAAGCAAGAAAAAAGGACATAAAATTGGTTTGATGCTGTTCAGCTTCGGTTTTTCAAAGTGAGGTCTGGGCCCGTCAGGGGTCCTTGAGATTCTTTCAGGGGATCTTCACTGTGAATTAACGGACTCATAAGATGCATGAGTGATGATTGGAACACAGTGTTGTTAAAGCCACTTTGAATTTATTTGTCAAGGCTGGCGTCTAAGAATGCCGACCCAAATACCTTTTCATCTCAGGGTGGCCGGCAGGGAGCGACTGGGGTTTGAATGACGCTCAGACTTCAGAACATGTATGATAGTCCAGTAATTTTAGGCCAAAACTGGGGTCAACCTAGGACAAATTGCAAGAGAAGCAAACTCAGCTGATTTTGTATCCTCAGTTTGTCCTGAGTGAGGGGAAAAAAGTCCCAAGGAATCCCATTGGTGGAAAGTTTTGAAAATCACCTATTTATGACCACATCTTACCAAAAAACACTGTTTTTAACACACAGGAAAGGGGTTCAACATTTTACTTTCAGATATCACTATAAAAATTACACACACAAAGACAAGAAAAAAAGTCAATTACAAGTTCTTTGAATTATTCTGTTTACACATGCATATCACACATTATCTGATTTGATATGCGCTAATAAGGAATATAAGGAATAAATGACAGAACAGATATTTAAACAGTGAATTAAAAGGTTACTGTATATATAGTAACCTTTCAATTCAGTGTTATATGGTAACCTTTTAATTCAAGGTTTTTTCATAAAATGACTGGACTATGAAACAAGTATGAAAACACCTTCGGTACACCAATAGTTTATTTATTGATTGATTGATTTAATAGGGATGTAAACTGTGCTTATCCGCTTGTGCTTTTCATCTCAGATTGCTGACGTTTGGGTGTGGATGTCAGTAATGTTTGCATTGGTGTTGGAGGTTGAATGTGCAACTGGTAATCACACGGACTCCAAGTGAAATGTGCCTGTGGTTCCAGTGAAGTTAATCTCACTCTTTACTTTGATGAGGATTAGTGTAGCACTGCAAAGTTTTGGCACACGGTTTGTCTGCGCTAACAAACACATCGGCTCCAATTTCACACCCGGTGCAAAACGGCGCCGAGCGCGACTCAAGTGTCTTTTCTAGTTTCCAAGCAGCTCGGTTGTCGTTTCCCAGTCCAGCGCCCGCGATGAGGAAACAGCAGAGTCTCTCGTGTCCATCTGAGCCGCATGGGCGTGTTTCCTCTGCAGAATCCTCCATTAGAACAGCAGCCCACCAAGGCGTGACACACCTGGCTGTTAAAGGGGACGGGAGACGGCGCTCTGATTGGTTCACTGCATGTTACGCCCAAAACACAGCCAGGATTAATGAAGAGACTCAGGACAAGCCTTTAGAGCCAACCAGCCTTTTTTCCACCGTTAAAACAGCAGCAGTGACTTGGACACTGGATGAGCTGCAGCTCTGCAGACCAGGAGCCCAAAAGCTTCTCACACGGTCCAGGCCACACCCACTTCCCCACAGACCACACCCACTTTATTTTTTCTTTTTTGTATTTTCTCTATCGCCTTGTGAGCTCTCTTCCCTCTTGACACACTACAGTGTTAAATCTTTGAATGGGACCATTCTCATGCCAAACCAATGGCAAGTAACAAAATCCCATAAAAATTATATTGAAATCAACATGAAAATGACGCAGCATGTTTCACAGCTAAATTTTTGCATCATAATTGTAATTTTCACTGAGAAAAAAATATTATAATGATATTATTTTATTTTTTTGTATCTACCAAACAAATACAAAATATCTAGAGAAAGACTCTTGCAATTTCATAAATGCACTTGGCCATATTACAGTTTCATTATTTATCCCTAATGAACTCCAAAAAGAAAAGAAAAAAAATTCTGACCATAAAGCCTAATTTACAGTTTAGAGACAACACAGTTAAAACATAATCCGTGATCGCTGGTTCCCATCGTTCATTAATAGAGAATCAGCGCTGAACGTGTGTTTTATTCATGATGTGGTGTTTGATTAGCATCATGAGAACGTTTCCACGCGGCGAACGATAAATGACCTTGAGGCCGCAGGAGTGAAGTGATGGATGTCGTCTTTGCGGTGCAAGTGATGCATGGAAGTGTGTCCGCCTGTCTCTCAGGCCTCACACACACTCCGCTGTCAGCAAATCACTATGGTTACCTTTCACACACACACACACACACTTATCATTTCCTCTAATTTAGGCAGATATTACGAGCTGCTCTGAGAAAAACACGGAGACGTCACGCGACCACGCAGGAATATTTTGTGGCACAGCGGGACTCTGAGGTGGCGATCAGCCGAACGACACGCCGGGGAGACGCACGCCGCCGCCGCCGGGGTCGTTAACGGTCCCTGCGGCGCCACATCGCTCTCCGTCACGTGGCCACAAACGCTCCCCGCTCCCGCCGCAGCAATTATTTTCTAATCAACGCCGCTGAAAATAGGAGCTGCGTGTGCGGTGCTGTGCATTTATATGAGAGAGTGTGTGTGTTTACGTGTGTGTCAGTTTGTGTCTCTGCATGACTTAGTGTGTGTGTGTGTGTGTGTGTGTGTGTGCAGTTCTTATACAGAGATAAGGACTCCAGGGGGAACAATGCAGTGTTTTCTATGCTGCCGTAATGATTGTGTTCACACAGAGCAGAGATGTCAAAGATACGGCTCGGGGGCCAAATCCGGTCCCTGAGCTCGTCTCATCCGGCCCCGAGATGTTTTTGAGGCAAAGGGGGGAAAAAACAAAACAAACAAAAAAAAATCAATCAATTTTAAACCAACACATTATTTTTTTTTTGGTAACACTTTACAATAAGAGTACAACAATTAACGCTAGTTAATGCTGTAATAAACATTAAGTAACAGATAATAAATATTAAGTAACAGATAACTAACCATTAACTAATGTGTCTAAGAATCATGTACTAATGCTGTTCATGCTAAGGTATTAATTTATATGTTATTTAAGGGTTATTGTAGATATTATTAAAATTAGTAAATGCCATAATAATCATTAAGTAACAATTAATTAACCGTTACGGCATTAACTAACGTTCACTAACGTTAAGTGTTGTACTCTTATTGTAAAGTGTTACCTTTTATTTAGTTGAAATAGTTGCATCCAATTGTAATAAACTATGTGTAATGACAGAAATAAGAGGTTTCTATCATAAATTGATAAATTAATGATAAATTATAATAAAATAAGTAGTTTATCAAACCTGCTGTCAAAAAAAGTAAAAGGTTAACTTGGAATGTAAAATTTTTCCAGAAAAATGGACAGAGCAGTTATTTTATATTCTTCTGGGAGATAAATGGCAAACCTGTCTGCTGCATATTTGTTGCATTTCTCTCTTCTGCTTTATGTAATTCTACATTGTGTGTTATTTTCACAAGCACCATGCAGTTTCTCAGTTACAAATGGATTGATTTCAAATAATAAATCAGAATGCAGTCTAAAACATCCATGTGTCGACTCAGGTCATGTTGATGTTAGCAGAAAATAATCCAGCCACCATGAGGGTCTCATTTGAACAAATGCAATGCATTAATATGGTCTAATATGAGTTACAACTTATAGCTGATATCCACATTGAGATAAGCTTTATATGAATATACAGAAACCCTACAGACATATCTGTACAAATGAATAAAATGAATATAGCCATGGAATAAGGATATAATTACAGTAAATGGGATAAGGAATATCCTCTGGAGAACTGGACAAAAGGTCTCAGTGTTTGTTTATTTATTTAAGTTTTTTAGGATGTGGGGAAAAAAATTGTTCCACAAGAAAAAATAAAGATTATTGGACCACAGGATGATCTTTTTCGATCTGGCTTGTCTGACCCTCCAGCGCTGAGGCGAGGTGCTGCTGTCAGCGGGGACACACAAGCTCCGGGCCGGCCTCGTGCCGCTGAGCGCCGACCCCGAGGCTCCAGGCCGGTCCAGGCCGGTCCG
This sequence comes from Myripristis murdjan, assembly GCF_902150065.1. Taxonomy (NCBI): domain Eukaryota; kingdom Metazoa; phylum Chordata; class Actinopteri; order Holocentriformes; family Holocentridae; genus Myripristis; species Myripristis murdjan. Next base: position 33,787,125 of record NC_043983.1, on the reverse strand, counting down.
GGCCGGTCCAGGCCGGTCCGGGCCGGTCCGGGCCGGTCCAGGCCGCTCCTGCCTGCAGCTGCATATCGAGCGTCCGTCCTGCGCGATGACCAGCTGCAGCGATCCAGCCTCACCGGAGCCTTGCTCATGCTTTCACACGTGCGCTGTGAGAGATGTGTGTGTGTGTTCCTCTGAAGACACAGACACACATCTTCACCAAACTTCTGTGACTCAGCATCCACCACAGTGAACATCATAAAACGGGCTTGTATCTGATGCTTCAAAAAGTCAAAATTTTATAAAAACTCTCCAAAAGCGTCTCTCAGGTTCTTACAAACAATTTTAAGACTTGACAATCTTTCAGCTAGATATGAAATGCCAAAATTTAATTGTGAGCCATCTTTTGAATCTTCTTTTTCAAGGTCCAGCCAACTCCTGGGGTGCTGTTTTATCTCTTTTTAAATGACTTACCTCGTTATTCATTCCATCAGCAGTTGATTTCAAACTGATTCCATCGATTCTACCACAAGCAACTGGAATCAACTCCAAATACGGTGGAATCGCCCGTCCTGCTTAAAGTTACAGTATCTCTATGGTGGGCATGTTGTTAATGAGGGACCAAGTGTGGAGCTGCAGGCTGTTTGATTTGCTGAGCCAGAAATCACACACGGTACCCCAATAATATGTTCTCTGGGCTGTACAACAGTAGAACCCCTTTTAGTATACTCAATTATTTATTCATTCATTTACTCATTATATATTTGGAAACAGCTGCAAATGAAGCTGCTGATTTTGGTTTAAAATTTCTAGCATCTCCAGCCTGTGGGTCTGCTGGTGTTACTTATATCAGAGCAGCACAGGCCTCAGTCCAGCCCACGGTGGGATAAGAGTCAAGAGCACCAGGCAATTGATGACTGCTCCACAAGCAAAAAAAAAAAAAAAAAAAAAAAAACAGATTACAGACATGGACAGGGCCGCTGAGCCCCTCGGAGGAGGCTGGGGTCAGCCACTGTGTCAGGCTGCTGTGGTACCTCCTGTTTACTGAGGTGATCAGTGGTGCCTCTGGGGACGCCCACAGGCTGGACAGGCTGGTGTGTGTGGAGGCCGACTCTGTCACTGGAATGAACCTGGACTCACTGGAGGTGTTGGTGTGGAAAAAAAAAAAAAAAAAAAAACGCTGAAAAAGGCTGTCTGTGATGAGAGAAAAAACCCTCTTCAGTGACTGGATCATCACCGCGGTGCACCGAGCAGCTTTACTTTGTCCTCACGACACTCCGGCAAAAACTTCACCAGCAACAGCAAAAAACACACAGAGGGAAGCCACACACACACACACACTCACACACACAAACACACACAAGTTTTATTGAGTTCTTCATTGTCCCATATGAGAAAATGGATTGCAGCTCATCTTCTCATCTTTAGTTTCCTGCACAAGCGTCCCTCTCCCAGTCCACCCAGTCCACACACAGTTCACATGCATCTTTACACACAGGCTACATCTGAACAGGTATGACAGGACCACCTCCACCAATCACAGGGCTCAGTTCAGCTGCCTACTGACGCCTATTGACTATTGACAGCAGTAAAACCACACATAAAAATCAAGCAGCTATTAGTGCATCCCAAGGACAGAATAGAATAGGACAAAAAATGTAATATAATATATGAAATACCGTGCAAATCATGCAATAAAAGGTATGTGGGAGAAACAGGATGGTCATTCAACACCAGAAAGAAAAAAAACACTGCAAGGAATGCGAAAAGGAAACCACGCCTCAGAACAACAGCTGCTGAGGAAGACTGCAGTCGTCAGTCGAAACATGTAAAGGTAAAATAAACATCTACCTTGATTTTTGCCTGAAAAAAGTAACAATAACTCACATGTGAAAAGTAGGCATGATGAACCTTTTCAAACTGCGTCAGCCCGGCCTGAGCCGACATCCACAGCCCCTCACGAAACAAAAATATATTGCAGTATATTGGAAAATATCATGAGATATATTAGATAACATATTTCCACATATAGGAACTAGTCTTTATATTTTCCGGTATATTGCAGTATCTGAAATGCACAATTACTTATGTATTATTCCATATATTAAAATATATTATATTACATTATATATGTTTCACCAATATATTATTCCATGTATTGCTAAGACATTTTCAAATACATAACATATAAATTTATTGTAATTCCATATATTAAATGTAATATATTTTTTTGTGATCAAATATTTTATTTTATTTCTTCTTTTTTAAGACAGTTACAACATGAAACACCAGTAGCATTTGTTTCTCCAAAAAAGACAAGAAAAGAGAAAAAAAAGAGATTACGCATATATGCATATACATATGAACACCTTCACAATCACACATATGTAAATGCATACGCACACATACGTACCTAATTAAATGTAATATATTGTAATATATTTCATGTAATATATTAGTAAATATATTTTCTTTCCCTGAGGGAGGTGTCTGTATCCCCGCTCCAACACGACAAACAATCCCGACTGACTGCATCAGCACTGTTTGCATGGTGCTGGATGCTTCAGTCCGCTCCCTAACGCCACGTTAAGAAAGTCGTGGTCATTTCATGTTTTTCTGTGAAACCGGCCCGCCATTTGGCTTGGATCAGGATCACATCCCGCTACTCTGAATCCAAGACGGCTGCTCCTCCGAAAAGCCCGGCGTTTTCTGCAAAGTGATGGCACAGCAGCAGAGAGAGTGTGTACTGTGAGTGATGTACAGCCTCACGATCACTTCATTTAAGTGAAACGTGGTTTAGCTGCCACAGAGCCAGGCAAAAAAAAAAAAAAAAAAAAAAAAAAAAACAGGGGCCTGGTTGACCAAAAGTGAGGAACCACAAATTCAAAATGAAAATTCAAATGACTTACATACATGCTTTGCCATGTTTTGCTCTGCCAGTGAGAAATCCTCTGACTCGGACTTGTAGCGGCGAGTTCCCATATGGCCTGGAAGAGCATGAGAAGGAATGTATCGAGCGGCTTCGTTGTAAACGTTTCAAAATTCATGGGTCAGATTGTTTGAACCTGAATGAAAGGAAACGGTCGGCGTTCGGCGCTAAACCGGCAGCAAGGCAGTTTGTGCCTCGCTTCTCCTGGAAGTCAGGAAATGAAGTGGAGGGAGATGAGGCGGGCTGAGGACAGTGTACACAACAAAACGCGGCAAATTACAGCACTTTATCACAATGTAACTGCTGGAATGTATTGAACATCGAGGACTGATGATATCTGGCAGCGTAAGAGGATCCGAGGGAGGAATTTTCTTTTAATGGTGGCTGTTCTTCTGCGAGGCTTAAGGCTGAGCAGAGACCGGCGTAGTATGGGGGAGGATTTGACTGATGCTGTCTTCTCTCTGCACACACACACACACACACACACACACACACACACACATATATATATACACACAGGCATACTCACAGCATGTTTCTCCATCTTTTATCTCTCAGCTTCCACCAGGCTGTGCAGATCTGCCTCTTTGCTCTCTCCTCTTGAGCCCAGCTCTCAGCGGGTGTCGGCGCGGCCCGGCTGCCGTCTGATCCCGGCCGTTGTGGACTTCCTGTGGGAAGTGGCCTTCTGGATCTGAGGAGACCGGACAGCTTCCTCCACTCTCCCTCTATTCAGCTCTCATCCTTCCTCTGCCCTGCCCCCGCCTCGGCTTTACTGCAACCTCCGAACTCAACCACCGCTGATGTCTGGAGAAGAGCATCAGCTATCACAACACACTCACACACACAGAAAAAAAGAGTTTTATTTATATGGACATTTTTCAGTAGCAGAGATGCACCGGAGGCAGCAGTAATCTCAATGCTCGACTTAAACCTCAATGGATAAAGCAAATGGACCAGATTTTATGGCTCAAGACTCAGTCAGACTGGAGTTTGCAAACTTATTTGCACGCTGGGGTTGGGGTTTTTATTTCAGAGGAGGTGGGATTGGAAGGATTCGTACTTTCAGATTCCCTGGCATTAAAATGTGTCGCTGCTGATCAGTCAGGAATCGGATGGCAACTTAAAAGCCCAGGTGTAAAAGAATCCGAGACTCACTGAAGACGGATCGTGATCCAGTCGTCCAAACCACATCCAGAGGTGACCAGCGATGCATCGTGACCACACTGAGCAGAGGTGTAAATTCACGTTTCTCCTATAATGTATTTTATTGTGGCGGGACATTACAATTTAATTTCTACAGCCACTCACGTTGCTGAGAAGAAATATATTATTATAATTGTTGTCATTATGATCGTATTTCCTTTTGTATGCTACACCGACTACACCGACTAGCACCTGTCTCAGTTGCTACACACACACACACACACACACACACACACACACAGCTGTCCAAACATCACCGTAGTTTATAAAATTGGCAGGAACCGTGAAAACGAAGACAAAAGTGAAACTTGAAATTCTACAGTTGTCTCCAAAATGGCAGGAGTTTGTGACGGTGTTTGTGAAAAGGGAAGAGGAGGTCTATTCAGGATGTGTTTACAGCCACGCATCATTCAGATGGAAAGTGAAAATGACTGCAGTCCAAAAACTGGAAGATTACCCCAGCAGACACACCACCGCTGCTGCTGCTGTCACTGTATGTGAAGACATGAACTCATAAGCCCCGCCCCCGACCTCAGGATGTGACGTGGGCGGTCCTCAGAGACACTGGAGACGCGTGTTAACACCAGGAGTGAGATGTACACACAGTAACATGCGTATGCTATTTTCCACACAGAAATCAATATTTCTAAAAAAGAAAGTGTGGTGTGAACGTGCTTCCTGCAGACTTCACACCTGCACACACACACACACACACACACACACACACACACACTTTCAGCTGCTGGAGAGGTGGCAGAAAATAACATTAAAGTGGGAATTTATTATTATAACTTTATTATTTCAATGTCCCAAGTGTCCTTAACATCCAGTTGTGCATGTATGAGATTGTACAAGCCTAGTTATCTGTTTTTTTGTGTTTTTGTCTTAATGATTATGATATTTCTGATGGATAATCTGTGTGTTACAGTGAGTGACACATAATCCAGATGTGACTGATGGGTGGATTGTTTAGGAGGCTCATGTGTGATCAGTTAATATTGATTATGATGGGCTGTAAACAGGCTGAGCTGCATGGAGTGACAGCGATGGCGGCTCTGGTGCTCTTAAAGGACCTCGCTGGGCTTTTAGTCACCACGTTAAAAAAAAAAAAAAAAAAAAAAAGAGTGAGCAGCAACAGGGATTTCTATGGAAATGAGCTCATTAGGGGTGTGTCAGCCTCCATTTATGGCTGATTGTGAGAGCGTGCATGAGGCTCGTGCACGCTCTAACACTTACACAAAGCCTGCGTACACACGGCTTTATAAATCTGATGAAAAGTATGGGTATGCATGTTTCTGGCTTTGTGCGCTCACACAGTTTCAGTGATGAATCCGCACAGTTTGATGCCTGCAGTGTTTTGTCTCAGCAGGTTAATTAAATGTCACATCAAAACAAGGCTCCGGGAGACATTTGCAGCCAACAGGAATAATCAAAGACCCCCTTAACATCTGGTATCAACATGCATCTAAAGTTAAAAAATTGCATCCAGATACGATGTTGCTGGATTACGTTTACCCGTGGCCGGATGTTAATGTGCATCTCTGGGTTTGCACTGAGATCCAGGCGCTATCTGCGTGCAGGTTTTTGCCTCGCTGGAGAGCAGAGGCCCGCACGTCACTGTGTCAGTCGGTCAGCACTTCGGTCTCCAAATTTATCTGGTGAATCACCATGAAATCTGGTGACAGCGGAAGAGATATGATAAGATAAAACTCTATTAATCCTGAAGGAAATGCCTGTGCCGTAAGGAAGTCAGCATTCATGCTGCCTGGCAGTTTTGCTGACCCCATGACCCTCCCTCACACATCTGCCCTCAAGATAACACATTTGTCATATGGTCAAGCGCTGCTCCATTGTTATCCAGTCACTCAAGACGTACGGGGTCAGAGCTCCCTTTGTTTTGATGCCAGTCCTGTCTGATTTCTCATTTCCCTGAAGTTCAGCTGAATTTTACTTAGGAAACAGGCGAGAGATTAAATTACATAAATTGTACACTCAGTGTCCATTTTATCAGGTCCAGCTTCACAGTCTAATACAGTTCAGCTCAGCAGCTCTGCCATAAACTCTACCTTTTAACAAAGTTTATAATGTCCAGTTTGTGTTGTGGAGAATGTGTCACTTTAATTCTATGTTTATTACTGAGATTGTAGTTTGCAGAGGTCTTGTAGTGGACTACATTATATTGAGAGGTGTTTCTACTGTTTTGTCCCTCCCTATACATTATACATGAGGGGGACAGAATATTGGAAACAGCTGTCAGTAAAATGCAGTCCAGTCCAACAGCAGCACTAACTATGAGCTCAATGCCAAACATAGAAGTGAATGAACACCTCTGTTACCGTGACAACAAGAAAAGCTTAGCATTACAGGCAGCAGGAGAGGAAACTTTATGGCGCAACAGCTGGACTGGATTGGATTAGATTGGAGGACAAAATAAAGTGGCCACTGAGTGTACTTGTATATAATACATACTATAATAATGTGTGCGTGCATGTGTGTGTGTGTGTGTGTGTGTGTCATATTTACCATTCAGTTTGCTCTTAACTTTAACTGATCATTTGACAAATACACACACACACACACACATATATTCCATTGACTACATTTATTCCCTAACAAACTAATTGTTAAATATGAAACACACCAGATCCTGCTGAATGAGGGAAATGCATTCAGGGCATTCAGTCGGCCAGCTGCTCAGGATGGGTGAGGATGAGGATGGTCCGGCAGCGGGGGGGAGGGGCACTCTGTCCCGCCGACACAAACCGACGCTGATACTGTTTCAAGGAATTTCATTAGGATTGGTCTCGGTGAAAAGTTTCACTGTTACAAGGTCTAAGTGCCGTTCCAGGAATTTCATTTGTATTGGCTCCAGTGTAAAACTGTATTGTCTGATGGTTTGAAAGAATTTCATTGGTATTTGTTTCGCTCTGGAGTATCAGTGTTAGTGTCAGTGGTCGCTCCAGCCCACCATGTCACAGCTGCTAATGTCTGAAACGATTACAGCGCAGTGTCTGTGTCCTTTTGTGTTGCCGATGTTTGCTATCATTTGTGTTCTCAGAATAAATGGCTCTGAGGTTGAAGAGACCCTGGCTCGGCCATTATCATCTACATAATGCACATATTACAACAATCAGTATATATCTGCACACACACAGTACAACACACAGGGCTTTGGAGAGCTAATATGTAAGAGGAGAGGATAATTGAGGCTATATCTGATTGCAAAAATGGCAGCTGTGATCATCCTTTTATAGTTTTTGAAGAAACTCCAGAAATTACATTACAAATGGAATTACAAATATATGGAAAGGTTGATAAAGAGCAGGGCCACTCAACTTATGATGGCTCAGGGGCCACACAGCAAAACTCAGCTGTGTCCAAGGGCCTGTTTTATTTTGGACGTTTAAACAGTAATTTTGTCACAGGCTACATGACTAGTCTAAAAATTAATGAAACACACAGAAAACAGCTCCATTTCTATCCAAGGCCAAACCTCACTGAATAAAAGATTGGCATGCGATGATTAATGATGAAATGATCAAGTTACAACAAAATGAGGCTTCATTCCCAAAATGTGAACAGAATGGGCAGCTTGCTCACAGGTTAAAGGGCCTTTCACATCGCGCGCAATTTGGGCCGCACTCTGCTCTGGGACCAAATTCTTTATTTTAGCTGCTGACTTCAAATATGGGCCTGTTTCCTTTGCCTTTTTATGTGAGATATAAGTTTGTTAATGCTGGATATAAATGTATTACTCACCAGATTTCTTTAGTAGACGTTCTCAGAAGCTTTATGAGCAACGTCAGTCATGTTCATCTATCAAAACATCCTGGCAGTCTTCTCAGCGCTTCGTGGAATCTGTCCTTACTGCAAAGCCTCTTTAATTTGGATTTGGATGGCTCGTTTGTCATAAAGTTTTCCTATAATTGACCTCATCTTCATTTTAAATGAGGATGCCTGGCCCACTGCTCTGCACCAGGTTAGCTCCAGACAGGCTCCTCAGCGACTTCACACACCAACACCACATCATTTGCGCTTTGCTCTTGATGCACCTTCTCCAAATGCATGCAGGCTTTTCTCACCTGCAGCCAGTCGCTGCTGTGGTCTGACAACTTTTCCAAGAGCTGGATTGTAAATTTTTCTGGAGTCATTGCTGCAAAAAGTGAATAAGCAGCCTGATCATGACGAAGAGGTGGAGGAAGAGGTAAGCTCATGATGAGGATTTAAAGGCATGGGCAACTTTCTCTGTTATTATTTCCCTGTCTAGATCAGTTCAGAGGCATGTATGTTAAGGAATTAGCAATTGTTTGGAAAAGGTAACACAGTCATATTTGGTGGACAGGCTTTGCTTTTTCAGGGCATTTCAAGGAATCCTTGCAGCACAACAATCACCTTGGTAGTAAAATCACAGCCAGACAATGTGATCCTGGAGGATTCGCCGTGATGGGGGAAGACCTAGAGACCGGTATGTCAGTCACTGACATGAATAAGACACTGGAGTCTTGGGTAAGGTGACCATATTTTCAAACACCAAAACTGGGACCCTTAAGTGCAATGCTCATTTATGCACATGCACGTGCAAGGCGCTTACACACGCCACGTACCACAGGCGTTTTCATCAGAATGGAAGACCGTTATTTCAGCACCACGGACAGCGGCATGTTCAGCATCACTTCCAGAACCATGAGCAGCCACTGTCAGGACCATGGACAGCTCCACTTTAAGAATAACAGACAGCTCCACTTTCAGCACCATGGACAGCTCCACTTTCAGAACCATGGATAGTGCCACTTCCAGCACCACGGACAGTACCATAGACAGCACCACGGACAGCACCGTAGCAGATGAACACACAAAACAAGGGTTGCATTCGTGTAATACCAAATTTGTGCTGATTGTCCTTTTAAAACAAATCACAAAGTATTTATCAGCGCGCACAAGTGCAGGCCGCTGGTTAAATAGCTGACTGAGAAACAACATCAGTCAGCCATAGCATCAAAAATAGAGGTCAGATTGCTTCGACCCTGGCACCATCAGATTCAGCAGAGAACACTGATCATTTTTGGTGATAACGTGTGTGTGTAAGGTTTAAACTGTGGGTGGGAATAGTGAAAAAGCAGGATACTTTGGTAGCGAATGTTGAGAACCGGGACATTTTAGTGTTTTACAGATATTTGTCGGGACTTAGGAGACCCAGCTGGAAATCTGATCACCGTATCCTAATGGGAACATTAAACAATAATAGGTAGAGCACAGAGCTAACCCTCCTGGAGCCCCCTAGTGGTGACAACTACACATTGTTAAGACAAAGACCGGTGAAAGCCCCGGTTGTTCTAGTTTGAAAATAGCAGGAGGACGTCGGGGTGGTGGAGGGAGCTCTGATACAGGCGTGGCATGAAATCAGCAGTATGTGGGAAAAAACTGAGAGATTATACAGACCATTTTGATCACTTGTATGAATGTGATTGGATACCCAGTCAGCTGGGCCAATCAAATGATCAACCATCAATGAGCCGCCAACACTATCAGCTGATCAGCTGAGATGTGTCCTCCAAGTTTCCTCTAAATTTAGCTTTTTTTCATGTGAGATACTGAATAGTTTTCAGCCTCTAAAAAAACAGTCAAGAAACAATTCTCATCATAAGATTTGACCATTTGTTGCAGCAAATGGCAATACAATCTAATTTGGGTTAATGGCTCCGTTCTAATAAGCTGCTCTCTGCCTCATCAAGCAGGTTTGCTCGTGATAAGGCAGGAAGCACAAACATAACTCCCTATGTGTGTACAACACTGAGCCACGGTGCAACATCGGTGTTCAGTTACCTTCAGAGTTAAAAATAACCAGAAGGTGCAGACAACACAGGTGGAGGTGAAGCTTTTCCAGACGATGCAGCAGCAGCAGCGAAGGTGAGCCTGATAGAGAACTACCAAGCTCCGTGATCCCTATCTGACATGAACACAATTAAATGCAAACAGATGTGTGTGCAACATGATAAGAGCAAAGCTGTTAAATTAATTTCTTACATTTCCTTTGTTTAACCTTTAGATAACCAGGTGAGGTCACGCTGATACTGCAAAAACTCATTTTCAAATGGAGGCCACGATAGAAGCAAGAAGCAAAGCTGCAGACATCATGTGAAGTCAAAACATTAAAAGGACAGAAAGAAAAAAAAAGGAGAGAACGCGTTGAAATGAATGAGAGAGAGGGAGAGAGAGAGAGAGAGAGAGAGAGCAGCAAAGAGAGGAGACAGTGAAGGTGGGATAAATAATATATCTCATTATAACAAGCACCTCATTAAAAACACAGAAGTGCTTTTTCCACAGACCAAACAGCTTCTTTAAATTTTTGAAGACTTCTCCAGCCTTTTCAATTTCAAGTCCTTTTGCAGGGCTTCCCAAGAGAAGCAGGCTGCAAAGATAAATGGTTTTTTTTTTTTGTTTTTTTCCACACACAAATGCTTAGCTCAGGTGAAGCAGCAGCAGCAGGAAGGCCTCGGTGAAGTCACAGTTGTATTTCCCTGCCACCTAAAAACCCCCAGGGAGGGAAAAGCCCCGGTGTCTGATGAACGGCAGGCACTGGAGACGGAGCAGACAGGATAAACACAGCTGCCTGGGACTGGAAGCAGGCACTGATGACCAGCTGGGGGCCGGCTGTGTGAGAAGCCGTCAGGTCACGGTTTTCTGAGTCTGGATGTCTCAGCAGGACTCGTAAACACAGGTATGAAGCGGTATTAGAGGCCTTTTATTTGCCAGACAAGAGCTAAGACAGCAGGATTGGATGGATGGAGGTGGATCGGCACTATTATTATTTTTTTTTTCAAGGTCTATGTCTGGGTTTCCTCGTCGAGTTCAAACCAAGAAGTGTTGAGCACAAGACAGAAGGTGAGGCGTCATAAAAGTCAAAGTCGTTCTCTTGCAAGCAAAACAAAACAAAATGCACACACACATGAGCAGGAATAACTGTGAGGAAACCTGGAGTTTAAAGACATTTCTTGGTGTTTTCTTGGTGTGTTGTTGGCAAGTGAGGCATCCATGCTTAATCTTTAAAAAACAAACAAACAAAAATGTATTCAATCAATCATTGTTTGATGATGGATGGTTTGTTTCTGTCTTACTTTTCTCTGTTCATATAAAATGAATACCTTGGATTCTATTTTTGGCTGCTGATCAGGCTGAAGGAAGGCATTTGAACACATCACTTTGCATTTGCTATTATTTTTCAGACTTTATATGCTAAGTGATTTATTTCATAATAATCAACAATGAAACTAATCAGTCGTTGCAGCCCCAATAAACAAGAGCTAAGTCCATATTTTTAAGCTGTTTTTTAGAGAAGAGCACATGAAGCACAAGTCACTTTGAATTCTGATAATTTTCTATAGACTTTTTTTTTTTTTTACTGTTTTCATACTATATACTAAATGACTCATCATTTCGCACAGCTCCATTAACTCTGTAGCAGTCTTCTCCAAAACATCTGCAGCTTTTTAGAGTTTCAAAAAATGACAACAAAATGAATTTATACAGCTCGTGCAGCACGATCCAAGTCTTCTGAAGACAGGTGAACTGCATCCAGAGTAGGCAAACAAAACAAAACTATATGTACACTGATATTGGAGCAAATCTGCAGTAGATTTTGACAGTAAAACAGCCCATGCTAACACACCAAGCTTTCATGCATGTCCATGTTCTCTTTGCAAGAAAAAGAAAATATATTTTGGTTGGATTCCTCATTGCAAAAGTTGTGTCATCTGCAAATCTGCAGAGGGGTGGCCTCTGTCAAAGTCCCCGTATGTCATAGTCGCCCAAAAAGACAGTCCCCGTTCCATCTGCCTCGATAAGCAGCCATCTTTTAGCAGAATTTGGAGGTGTCTTTTACTCTCCCCCACATCCGAAGATGCAGCTTGCACAGCCATCTCTATGCAGTTTAGCTCGTGAAAAAGAAAGTGGAAAAAGTGCATGTGCAAGTTGCTGTTTAAAATGTGCCCCATTTCAATTTCAAATGAATTCAAAATTAATACATGGAAGTTAAATTCATCGCATATTTTCAATTGCACCTAAATCCTGTCACCTTGCATGATTACAAGTTGGTAAAAGAAATTTCTTGGAAAACAATAAAGCACCATCTTTTCTTAAACTATTATGCTAGCCGCTGCTGATGTTTTTATTCATTTGGCTTTATTCATTTATGTTAAACTGTTAGGCAGCTTTTATTTTAGTATCTTTATTCAGAAAAGCAACCAAGACAAGGAAAAAACAGCAAACATTACAAAGTGATAAAAGTAATGAAAAGCAGTGTGCAGTGATGTAAAACGGGGGGAGATGAGCAGAAAGTGGCTCGGTCGCTGTGCTGAAGGAGCTGCAGGGCTCCTGCTCATCAAAGCTCCTCTCAGCACTTTGAATAAGCAGCTTTGTCTGTAATTACCTCGGCGCTACGGCGAGCCGCTGCTCAGACCTGAGGGCGGGGCGGGATCTGTTGTCCGCCTGGTCGGATCGAATCAAAGAAAAGAGGTGATGCGTTTGATCTGCACTTGTTCTGCAGAGCTTCACATGGACGGAGGTTTGTTTAAAGACACAAACCTCCGAGAGGCGATGAAAGGCTCGGCGCTCTGTTCTCACCGAGTCACGTGAGCCCACCGTTCCTCTCGTCCTTGGCGAAGTGCAGCTCTGCTCGTCCTCCTGCTCACAATGAAGAATAAACAAGAAGAAAACACTCAAAAACACTCAATCAACCAACTCAACATGAAACAATCATGTTGTTAGGAAGAGGTTAAAGGATATACACAGTACTACAAAGGAATATCTCATCTTTTCCAGTCATAGGGCTGCATGTGGTTAGAGGTTGAGGGTAAAGTTTCACTTCAGTCATGTGTTCATTTTGTTAGATTCATGCTACAGGGTTCATGAGCCAATATTGTCACGATATTTTAAACAAAATTTGAATGAATTATTATTTTTATTGTTATTCTTATTGTTAGTGTATTATTAGTGCATTCATGTCTGCTTCATATTATAAACAGATGTGTCTCTGGAGCCCTGCTGTAGGGAACTGAACACTTCAACAGAGGAATAAAACAGTTTTTTTTTTCTCCACAGTTTTACCTCAGGCTGTTTAACAAAGCCAATTTAACCACAACTTGATTATATCAGCCTCTGACACTTTTTACAGCTTTTTTTTTTTTTTTTTTTTTTTTGCTTATTTCACATAGCTGATAATAATTCCCTGATGAAAAAGTCACATGTGAATTATGCCTTTTCAGATGTGACTATTTGAATTTCACATGTTAATGCACCATTTTCACATGTGAAAAGAAAATAATGTCACATGTAAACAAGATATTTTCACATTTGAAATTTTCCACATGTGAAAAGAAAACTGGTCACAGAAAGGCATGTGGAATTAACATTTTCACATGTGAAATAAATCACATGTGGTCTTGGAACATGTGTTTTTCATTTTGTTTTCTCACATGGGAAATAATCATATGTGGTTTCAGACAACATGTGGAAAAATCAACATGAAAGTTCACATGTGAAATTATCAAGTCATGTGGTTTCAAATCCCATGTGCTGCAAAACCACATGTGGTTTATTTCACATGTGATTGTTTTCTAAGGCTTGGATGCAAATATTTCAATACTAATACTACTACTATTACTACTACTACTACCACCACCACCACCACTAGTAATAATAATAATAATAATAATAATAATGATAATAATAATAATAATAAATACTATTACTTTGATTTAAAAATTTATGTTCAGGAACTGAGCTTTGTGTAGAAAAACGTTTTTTCCACTTCAGGACAAACTCACTGAGCCGGCGCGGTGTGTTTGGACCGATGTTTGTTTTTAATGAGTCAGGAAGCGAAGTCTGATAAATTCATCACCAGGGAGGCACCATATATGTGAGAGGCAATATCAGCTTTATCTTTCTTATCTGTAAAAGCCCCTAATGATTTGTTTTGTTCACTTTTGGAGAATTCTTTGAACTGCAGCAGCTCATCTGAGAAATCCTCCTGTTGGCGTGTCGCTGCTTTTTCTGCCGTCTAATGGCTGCAGGACGCAGTTTAACTGCTGATAGGATATGGATGTTGTTGTCTTTTAAAAAAAAAAAAAAAAAAATCCAAAGTGGTTATTGATCTACCTCGATGAATTGCATCTTTGATCAAACTCTGCAAGGAAGAAAAAACTGCCAGAAAAGCTGTGTTTTGAAGAAAATCCTGAAAATTATGGTTTTTCAGTTTCACGTGGCTGACTTCGTTTCATAGTTTTTGTGTTTAAACTCTGCTTCCTGTCCCGTTTCACTCCTACTGCCATGCCATGTTTATTTTGCTGCTGATTATTAGAAGACTGCACTTTTCATATGTCTAATGACATGTACTGTTTTGTTTTGTTGGGTTTTTTTTATCCTTGGCAACATCCTAAATGGATTTCTGTCTGCTGTTAAATGCAGCTGAATGTTTCTGTCTTATCATTAATTCAATCATGCATCATTCATTCAACCAGTTTCCCATTAATGACAGTACACATGCTGGGGAAAAAAAAAAAAAAAAAATCCTGCCTGGAATAAACAAATGAAACTTGGGTGCTGATGGTTTCATCTGCTTTTTCTTTTTTTTTTTTCTTTTTTTTTTTTTTTTGTGGTGGCACTTCCTCTGAGTCCCATTTCACAACATGAACTCGGCTTCAAACCTCCACGTAACGCCGCGACCCGTCCCGCTGAGAGGCCACCATGTCAGGCTTTATCACACGGCTATTTAACAATGAAATGAATAAACTGAGACAGAATATTGGTTTTAAATGATTTTTATTGCCTGTATTTTATTACCTGTAGACCCAACAGCCAAGCTCCAGCCCGTAGCAACAGACAGGATACAGCTTAGCGGTCACGATTCACTTGTTTCAGCTACAAGGTGACAATGCTTTAAATGAACTTTTTTTCTGACTGCAGCCACAGAGGCGCTGACACTGATCTGAAATCTGGATCAGTTTCTCTGCAGAATTTGCTGTTTCAGAGACACATTGAGTGAAGCTGAAGGGGAGGAAGAGGAGGAAGAAGAGCATCTTACTCAAGTCCATACAGAAATCAATAAAGCTCGAAGCAGAAAATAACAACAGGCTGTAAACTGTCTGGTGGAGAGAGGAGCCACAACGATAACTCCCACACTACAGGGGGTCATTTTTACTATAAAAAAATATATATGAAAAATAAAAAAAATGCATTAATGTGGCTTTCTGTAAAATGTGAGGGAAAAGAGACAGTTGATGTTTCATCAGCTAACATCAAAGGTTTGCACCCGGAGTTTCTCAGACTCTGATAATTTGGATTTAAATGTGTTTTGATGGTGAATCTCCACAGGCTGAGCAACATAAGCGCCGAAACATGTAGATATTATTTGTTGTAGAGGAATGTATTATCACGTTTCCATGTGCTGAAAGAGGGATCGCGCAGGGAAACTCTGTAAAAATACGGCCGACGTTTCATCAGCCGCCCGGCCGCCATCAGCTCATGTGCTGCACAGCTTCACCTCTTTAGACGAGAGAGATGAAGGCCTGGAGGAACGTGAGGAGCACCGAGGTGGAGCGTGTTTGAGACCGCAGAGATCGCAATTAAAGAGACGAATAATAACCATTTCTACAGCCGGCGCAAGAAAATATTTGGAAGAATGGAAACATCATATTTACAGAAACATTTCAGTGGATTTTCTCTCGGTGGAAATAAATGGATCAAATCATAAACAAAGTCAGTGGTGGGGCTCTTCAACACGGGATGCAGCTTCCAGCCCCAGAGGGGGAAGTCAGAGCAAACACACAGACTGGAGAATAAACAAAGATGAAGAGGCTGCGCTGCTGCAGTAATGAAGAGTGCTGTGTGTGTGTGTGTGTGTGTGTGTGTGTGTGTATGTGTGTACACTGCTGCATGTGTCTGTATCCGTTCCCATGTTGTTTGACAGTAAATCCAATCTAACAGTGCTTCGGAGGAGCCAGCCAAATTTCCCATCAGGCACTGTGAAAGGTAACGAGATCTTAATTGTTTTTCCTGGACGATAATGAAAGGCTGGGCTCATCACAGATTAATAGCGGCTCTGTGTGAGGCTGCAAGGCGGCGCCGGAAGGTACAAACACCTTCAGCTAAACACAGCTGCAGGTCGGGGCTCTGCACTGTGACCTGTGACCAAAATAAAAGGGCAAATATACTCAAAAACATGTCAAGGTACTTATTCAGATTTCTGTGTGTATTCATTCTCATCCAGCATCTCTGAGGGTTCGATTTAAGCCGTCATGTGAAGAATTTCCTTCTTCTTGTTTTACATTGGAGCTCCTGCCTCAACACTCTCGTTCTTGTAACCAAAGAGTGTTGAAGAACCTCTTTATTTAGGGGCTGGTTCTTCACACACTTTCTGTGGTTCTTTAAAGAACTAAAGGTTCTTTATTTTTTATTGGGGTTATTTGGTGGCGGCAGCAGCTAACTATTCTTTTTGTTGTGGATTAATGTGCAGATTATTTCCTCAGTGAATGGATTAATGTCTTGGTCTATAAACCATCAGAAAAAGGTTCTTTACTGAACCCGTTGGGTCCTGCTGCTGGTCTTCTGATGGAAAACAGGAGCTGCTCGCTGCTTTTAGAACAACATCCAGACTCTCCAATCACAGTGGAGAAGAGGCGGGACTGATATTGATGAAAAAAAAAAAATGCAAACATGTCCTCTTTATGCACCTGACACACCTGTTCCTAGCAGATCATAATATGAGTGAGCAAAAAAGAGGGGCGGGATAAAAAAGAAAAGAAAAGAGAGGAAAAAACAGTCACCAGTGGTTTCTGCAAAAAAAAAAAAAAAAAAGCAAGGGTGGAAATTACACAGATTTTGAATTTCAGTTATCAATGCTACCCACCACAGAAAGGTGCTCTTTCATTTTTCTCAGGTAACAGATGGGAAAAGTGCACAAAACAAGTAAACTCCCAAGCTGCAAGACGACTGGTTGCTAAAATTTACCCCAAAAAAAGGAACAAAAAAGACGGATCTTGGGACAAGGTAGTTAGAGTAAGTGTGTTTGAATTGCAGGAACATGAAGAGAAAACCTCCAGCTCCTCTCATCATTTCATCATCTCTTCTGTTCTTTCTCTTAAGAGACCCTCCTTGTTTCCATGATAATTCAGCGCGCAGGCTTGTCTTTGTGTTTGACTCTTGTGTCGCCGCTTCCTGTGTAAATTCTTCGCTCTCTCTGCTCGTGATCGTGTTTAATTTTCCTTTCCACCGGTTTAGTGAAGTGCTGCCGTCTCAGTTTGTGCACATGGTCATTGTTGTGGCCCTGTTCGGTTCATTTCTCTGAGAGTCATATTTTTTTTAGTGAATGATCTAGTTTTGCTTGTTTTGACTCCACAGCTCTCGCCTGTCATGAGATCTTGGTTAAACTAACAGCAAACCAATGCTGCTTTAAAACTGTGCTCTTCAATTATCTGTAATCATGGGTGTCAGGTAATTATGCAGCTGCAACCTTTTAGGTGAAAGTTTGTTTTTTGTTTTTTTTTTTTTTTTTTGTGGGGAAAGGCAGTACACAGCCACGAACATCCGGTGATTTTGACTTTTTTATTTATTTCCACAGTGGACATATTGGGCTCCTCTCCCGTGAGTCAGCGGCTCGGTGGGAGTGCGCGCGGGGCAGCGGCTGGTGTTTGGTAATTTCGTGGCCAGATGCGCTCGGTGCACCTGCAGAGCAGCTGGAAGCGAGGTCAGATCAGGACGAACACGTCAACGAGACGTGTGAGTCGGCTCGATTCCTCCGCTTTGACAGCAACGGCAGAGCTGCAGAACCACCGCAGCAGAGAATACGGCTCCTTAAGTCAACACGGCAACAAAATAATACCCTTCTCCTCGACTGAAACCAGATGTTGGACACCATATTCACCTCTGTACGTCCAGTGGTTCAGCTCCTATGGGTAGCATTTTGCATTAGCTTAGCATAAAGAGTTGAAGTCTATGGGAGTCGTTAGCCTGGCTCCATCCAAGTGAAAAAATAAAGCTGCCTCTTTTACACGGTGGATCATGTGGTTTATTAGTGATGGATCTTCCTCTACCTTCAGCAGATCACTGTGATAGATTGAAGGATAAACGTGTTACTGCTCCACCATCTAACTTCTCCTCAAACCACCCTCACTTTCACTGCAAAAACTCACAACCTTACCAAGAATATTTGTCTTATTTCTGGTCAAAATATCTCATGACACTTAAAATAAAACATGATCACGTCAGAAGGAACTTGGTTTTAGACAATTTTCACTTGTTTCACGTGAAAATTCACTTGTAACAAGTGAAAATTTCCTTGTTTCATTTGCAAAATTTGCCAGTGGAACAAGTGAAAATTCACTTGAAACAAATGAAAATTAGCTTGAAACAAGTGAAAATTGTCTAAAAACAAGTTATTTCTTAGGTGATCTTGTCTTATTTTAAGTGTAACGAAATATTTTGACTAGAAATAAGACATTTTGACTTGAAGTAAGACAAATACGTATTCTTGGTAAGATTTTGAGTTTTTGCAGTGCTGTTAAAAAAAAAATCCAAGCTGTGTTTTGCAAATCCACATGATCCACTGTGTCATGTGGATTTGCAGTTTAGGTTCCATTTTACAAACCGAACAGGTGGAAAAATGGGATTTCTCAGCAGCAAAGTGTAAACCTCTCAAGGCCGCGGTCATAACTTCACCGTGTGGTCGCCTCGTTTATTTATTTATGTGATGAACTGTTGAGGAATGTTGTGATTATTGTTACAAGTAAAATCCCACATGATGAAAAATACATTCACACGCTACTCCGTTTGAATGAAAAGTGTTTTATTCAGCAAAGTCAAATTGGCCAGCTTACACACTAAGGATGGGACGGTGTCATTTATTTAATTTCAGTGTATATTTCAGCAATACAATAATGCGGCGACGCTCTGCGTGGCGGAGAGAAGTGATTGGGATATTAGCTAAATTTAATTCTGCTGTGGTGATTTCATCTGAGACGGCTCGCCCATCATCATTTCCTACGCTCGCCGCTCAAATGATATTATTTACACTTTGTGCTGACTGCATTGTAAATTGACCGTATTCTTTTGCAGTGGCATCGCTTGAGAGATCTGTGGCTCTGAAATAAACCTGATTCTGCACAAAGACGCGCTCACACACTCAGCTCTTACTGCTCCTTTTCCATCACGCCGCATCGAGGTTGTATCGATTCATAACCCATTGAAACATGTTGTGAGGTGCAGGCTCATCGTCTCATCTCTGATACCTTCACAGAGGAGCTGGAAGTGTTTGAACGGGAGCAGGGAAGCTGTGCCGAACATGACGGCGCCCGGTGCCGCGCGCTTTTGACCCAGCAGGAGCAACTCAGACGCCAATCCTGCTAATCCTTGACTCCAAAAACTGAGCTGCCTTGCTCGGTGGCTGCCGACGCACCACCCGCCGCGCCTCTCCTCTCACTTCAGCGCCGCCGAGTTCACAGGCTCCAAAATAACACTGCAAAGAAAGAAAAAAAAACTCCATTTTACCAGGCAATTAAGTCTCAAATTCAGACTGAATACTGAATAATTCAGTGTTAAAAATACTTTTTTTTAACAAACAAGAAAAAAAAAATCTGCGAGTGGGTTGAGATGATTGCACTTGTTTCAGGAGTTATTCTGGGAGCGAGTATCAATCTGTTGAAACAAGGCAGAATAAGGCAGATCAGACACTAGGATCAAGAAAATATCAAAATCCACTTCTTTTTTTTTTTTACCCAAATGGCAAAACCATTTTACTCACCGATGGCATTTCAAATCCATATGATCCACTGTGCAGCTTCAGAGCTGCTGTGAGGTTTATTTTCTCACTTTGACAAAGCCAGGCTAACGACTCCCATAGACTTCAAGTCTTTATGCTAAGCTAACAGGAAATGCTACAGGAACTGAACCAGTGGACGTGCAGAGGCGAAGACGGTGTCCAACATCTGGTCTCAGTCTGGGGACGTCGGGAAAAGGAGATTTTGCCCAAAACATTTGAGTTTAAATTGTGCGATGAACTGATGGTTTGGCTCGGAAAAAAAATGTTCACATCCTCCTCATTTTTGTATTTACTTATTGGGAACTCGGGATTTGCTGCTTCTGCAAATGAGAGCAAGCATGAAAAGCAGGTACAAAGAGGATTTTGTCCAAAACGTTGGAGTATTCCTTTAATAACAGGTTTGGATTATTGTATATCATACTGAACTAATAGATAATTTATCCAGAGTTTGTGCTAATTATCTACAGACCTATTTTGTGCATAAATGTTACGGGAGCGAGGTCACCTGAGCAGTTTTCTCACCTCTGATTGGCTGATGTGGAAACACTGCTGGGCGAGCTCACTCTCTGATCAAACGCGGCTCGATTTCCAGCTGACAGATTGTCGTCAGTAAGAAAATCTATCTCGCAAACACCACCATGAATTCGCCCGCTCTTCAGCTTAAAGCCGAGAACAGTTGGCTCAGTGCACGTTAATCAATATCTGTGTGTGTGTGTGTGTGTGTGTGTGTGTGTGTGTGTGTCAGCCGTGCAGCTGGGTAATTTTCAGCTGTGGCGCCTGGACACGATCCACGCGCTACATATTTTCATTTTTCTTTGAGAGATTGTCGTCAGAGGAGCGGCGGCGGCGCGGCGCGGCGCTTTGAAGTGGAAGCCAACGAGCTTCATGACACCTCGCCGCCGCGCCGCTCAACATGGAGGCTGCTGCTGCTCCGGTGACGCGCACTATCTTTGTCCCTGCAGATTAAGTGTGTGCGCGCGTGTGTGTGTGCGTGTGTTTTCTCTACCGTCTCTTTGTTTTCTCTCTGCATATGTGTGTGTGTGTGTGTGTGTGTGTGTGTGTGTGTGTTTTCTCTATGCATGCATGCATTTGAGCGTATCTCTCTGCACTTTGATCAGCGGTGGCAACAGCGAGCTGACAGGCCGACAGAGGCTTACAGACTCTGCTGCTGTTGTCATCGACTTGCAAGACAGAAGAAGAGAGCAGCAGGAGACACACACACACACACACTGTGATACCCATACTCTGTGTGTGTGTGTGTGTGTGCATGTGCATGTGTGTGTCAGTCAGCAGTGACACCCTCTCATGTTGGTGTGTGCTGGAGCTTTGTGTTTATGTACTGGATTTGTGCAGCTCAGAGTGTGTGTGCGCACATGTACATGAGTGTGTATAAGCCTGGATGTGCTGGAGTGTGTATGCATGTGTGTGTGTGTGTGTGTGCACAAAGTGAGCAGTGTCCCCGGTGGAGTATTGAGCTTTGTTTTGGAGCGCTCCCATGTATCAAATTACTGACAGGCGAGGACGTGGCTCTTCTTCTCGCTCCTGCTGTGGTCAAACAACGAGGCTTAATCTGCATAATGCAGCCCGTCCCCGGCCCGCTGAGCACTTACCGCTCACGCTAAGTAAATGTGTCGTCCTTTGTGCCTGTGTAAATGAAGCTGAGTGGGGTGGCGAACCGGCAGGTCGAGGGTCCTGTGTTCGAGCCGCGGGCCGTCGCACTCAGCGCAGGAAAGCTGCTCCAGTCGACATTCTTTTTTTTTTTTTTTTTTTAATTGCAGCGACTGTTCATGTGTTAGCCCAGGATGTTACCTGAACGTGATCTGGGCAGCAATGTCGAAAAGACAAGCGTGTGTGGAGTAAGGATAAAAAATGTCACAGCTTGTCTTTGATTTTTTCTTTTTCTTCTTTTTTTTTTGCAAAGTTGACAGGAGAAAACAGACAGCTGTGTAAGTACAGATGCAGATATATTGTCAAATACTGAAGCTGCTTTACAACAGGACAAGATGATAAACACTGACTGGAGACATGAAATGACCACAACCTTGTTTTCATTACATGGTGGAGGCACCAAATGGGTTAAAATTATGTGCCAGTGCCGCAAAAACAATGGCTTTGTAAAATCAACTAGAACAAACGTGTCACCACTAGAGTGTGGACACCCGACTGAAGCCTGTTGGGACCCGTCGAGACACGCTGGGATCGGACAAAAATTCACAAATTATGTTTGGGTTCGGGTCGGGTTTGGTTTAGTGGAACTAAATAAAAACGATGGATTTACTGTCTGTTCTGGGCAGCTTCATATAGATAGATAGATAGATACTTTATTCATCCCGAAGGAAATTCACAGTTTTCAACAGTATCCACAGATTACAAGATTAAATAAATAAAAAAATAAAGAATAAAAGATGACACCAGAGATCTAAGTACCCAATGTGCAAAAAACCGTGTGCATAGATGTGGGCAATGTGCAAATTTACAGTATAAACAGATGATAAATAGCAGCAAGCAATATATACACTATAAACAAGGAATATATAAAAAATAGAAATATGAATTTAAACAGCAGAGAAAAAAAATAACATAAACCTGAGGAACAACACGCTCCGACGGAGGTTCAGGGTTGGTGTGAAACCACGTGGACTCACCCCTTCCCCTCCAGTCTTTGCGTGTTATCTACCAGTAGTAATGTACGTACTGAAGTTCACATGATGACACTGAAGGCAACATGTCACCACCAGTGAACGTCAGCAAACTAACGGTGTGAGGTTTGGGCACCAACACTACGTGGTTAAGGTTAGGGAAAGGTCATGGTGGACGTTAGTTAGAGAAGTTAACACTGTAAGCGAGAAATGAACACACTGGACTTTTCCCTCTTTAAACTCTCAGATATTTGACGGATCCTGACTGACTTTGCCTCGGCTTTGTTTTTGTGATGCAACATTTAACCTGTTCTGTCTATTTCTGTAAGACCAGGCAGCAACATCACCGCCCTTTTGCTTATGAACACTTTATTACTAGGTAATTAATGTGGGTTTAAACACTATAAATCATTAATAAACAATTATATAAGCATTACAACACAGTTTTCATGCAGAAGTGCAGACTCGCTATTTGGCAGGATCACGTTACTGCTGCACGGCGTCTGTTAAATCTTAGATCTTGCTAGCTGATTGACTTTCTTGATCTTGCCAAATAGTGAGCCTGCATCCATGTATGAAAAGTGCTATAATTTTGTTTCTAATTGTTTACAATACAATACAATACATTATTTATTAATGGTGATATTATATATAACGAGTGAACAGCCTAATTAATACTGAAATTATAAATCAGTTATTTACAAGTGTTGTCTTGTTGTAAAGTGGTACCCAAACACTCAAAAGTCCCAGAAGTCATCTGTCTCAAATCTCGGATTGCTCTCTACAACCTGAACTTGATCAGTGTCGCTTTAAAACAACAACAACAACAAAAACAAAACAAAAAACAACAAATTGCTGCTGGCTGAGTGGCTGCTAAACCGGCAGCAGCTGGAGCGATTCAGCTCATAAATTTATCACAGAACAGCCAGATACATCTTCACTGAGCTTTTTTTTTTTTTTTTTTACAATTAATTACTTCAGCTGTAAAGCAGCAGGAAAATTTTAAGAGTCAACATGAACATAATATTATCCAGTTTTTAAACAGCAGCTTAAATCACAGACTGTGATGTGAAAACCTCATGGATTTTCCCCACAGAGGGAGTTTCCCCGCGAGTTGCAGAGAGAAATTTTTGTCGTCAACATTACGTCTGAGCTCTGCGTAATACAGAGGTAAACAAATCTAAATAATCAACAAATAATCAACAATAATAAATAATATCCATCTGCAGCCTTAACAACACATCAGTATAGCTGAGGCATACTTTGTGGTGCACAGTCTTCCCTCCAGTGGTCTATTTATTGTTGCTGTATTTTTTTATTTTTCTGAGTTATATATATAAGTTGTAGATGCTACTGTAAATGGCAGACTAATCGGGTAGCTGTCAGGCAGCTAAAAGGCCAAGTGCTAAATGCACCCAGGACACACCGGTGTTTGATTTAGATAAGTTTAAGAAAGCACTGATGCATCTTGTGATCTCTGTCGCCAACAACAAAATAATCCCACCTTCCCAGAAACTTAACAAGCAGATGAAAATGGAAAATGGTGTCATGAAATAATTATCAATATATATATATATATATATATATATATATATATATATATATATTTAAAAAAAAAAAAAAGAAAATGGCTAAAATGTGCTGGGTCATCATGACGACATGCACTGGACTGTGTGGCCTGAATTTCTATCCCTCTAACAAAGACGTGTTTACGCTGTTTACCTTTGGCGTACAAAATGTGTGTTAATGAACTAATAATATCTGGGTGTTATCAGTGAGAAGGAGTGTGTGTGTATGCCTCGAGAAATCTACAACTTAACACATCATTCAGTCCACTCTTTAGTGTTCAAATCTTATTTTTCATCAAATGAGGTAAAACAAAAAATTGCTGGTTCAGCGACAAGCAACTTGTTTCCAGACTTTTCTTGAATCGAGCGTCACTTTGTTGATCTCCTGTTTGCTCCCTCACTGCATTCACTCGGCAGAGAAAAGAAGGCAAAGGAAAGAGCAGCGGCCACGTCTGCTCTTCTTTCCGGCATCCCCGTCACCTGAATGATATAAGATTTATTTACCGTCATGGCAACGGTGATAAATTTCAATTTGAGCGTTCAGGTGCAAGAAACATGTAGGTCACGAGCCTCTGTGTGTGATTTTATACCTCATCTGAAAAAAAAAAAAAAAAAAATGCAGCTTTTTGCCGTATATATCATCCCTCTTTAGTTATTATTATGTTAACTGGTAACACTTTACAATAAGAGTACAACAATTAACATTAGTGAACGTTAGTTAATGCCGCAATGGTTAATTAACTGTTAGTTAATGATTATTATGGCATTTACTAATGTTAATAATATCTACAATAACCCTTAAATAACATATAAATTAATACCTTAGCATGAACAGTATTAGTACATGATTCTTAGACACATTAGTTAACGGTTAGTTAAGTGTTACTTAATGTTTATTACCTGTTACTTAATGTTTATTACCTGTTACTTAATGTTTAGTACCTGTTACTTAATGTTTATTACGACATTAACTAATGTTAATTCTTATTGTAAAGTGTTACCTGTTAACTTCATGTACGATGATTTAAGTTTAAGTTTTCCGATGTTGAGCTTAAAGTCATTCATCGTCTTGACTGTGAGAGCATTTTCACAGCTCGTTCAGCTCAATCTTGGAAGTTACTGGACGTGACGGAGTGCAGTTTCCCAGCATGCCTCTAATATGAATCATTGAAAATTGAATTTTAAGAAAAATATTGAAAGGGTAATTTTTTCACCAGAAAGCCATTATTGGCGACTGGCCAAATATGGACTGGGATTCGGGTGCATCCACACGAAGCGTTCACTTTTTCTTTCGAGTGATGTGAAATCTTCTTTCACATCAGAGAGAGAAGTTAACAAATAATCATTAGTTCCCTCACTTTTACAACTTGACATATTGCACTGGCAGACTGGACTCCTGGCGGCTGGATCAACAAGTTCAACTCGAGTTTGTAAGTTGGAATAAATTCTGCTCTTCAGTGGGTTTTACTCCTGATCTTAAGGCAGCAGGGAAACTTAAGTTTTTACGTTGAACTGCCTTGAAACTTTTTACACACACAGAAGAAGACTGTTAAAATCCATATAGATGTTAAAAACACACTTTAGCACACACACCATAGACAGATAAGGCGGATAATTTTTTAAGCAAAACATACCTAATACAAAGGATCAAATTCCATATAATCACTTCACTGTTGAAAAAGATAATCACCTACTGCATACAAATATCAGGATGATAAAAAAAAAAAAGAAAGAAATAATCATACAAATAAATGTTCTTTTTTTTTGGTCCATGAGTTTGAGTTTTGTTTTTTTGGTGGCTGAGTTGCAGGTACGGGGATAGATTAAAGAAATGACAGCAACAGGAGTGGGAGTGTGCTGTGTTATTCTACTGGGAACAATGGAGACGACAGAGAAATCAAACGGCATGCTGTGATCTGACAAAGGAACAAAACTGCTGCTTTCAGTCTTGACGTCTCCTGAATTTCATGAAGAGATGGAGATGGAAAGGAGGACTTGGGGAAAAAAATAAGTTGTATCTCAAAATTGCTGAGAAGTTGGAGTCCGTCAGATACCAGGACCAAATTATCGACAAGTTGAAAATAAAAACTGCAGAGAAACTGGAAAGGGCCGAGTGGGAAGTTCTGCTGGACGAGGTGAAGCTGGGGAGTATTACCTCCTCCTCGACCTCCTCCTCCTCCTCTTCCTCCTCCTAAACGTTGAAGCCCTGCAGGGTCGGATCCGTCAGGCTGTCTCTGTGTGAGCTGCTGGACCAAACCTGAAGCCCCAGGTGGAGACACCTGGCCTCAGGACGGTGGATCTCAGCTGGCTTTGTGAAGCCCGGCTCTCTCCTCCGAGCTCTGAGCGCCTTCACATTAAAAGTCACGTTTGGTCATGTGACTCTTCTTCTGCATAAAATGAACCAATCACATGCTGCCTAGATCACTTAAGAGGAACAAACTGTCCTCATGGAGAGCTATGAGGAGGACAAAGTAATTAGTACTGTGGCTGAAAATAAGGCCAGAGAACAAAAAATTGCAGGTCATGTAAATTTGTAAATTATCTTCCAGTTTATTACTAATAATATTACACTCAATAATTGCATTTAGGGCTCACTGTATCCTATAAGGAAGGATACATGTGAATCACTGTAGTCAGTATCAAATGAAAAATGAAATAAATGTAATTAATATATAATAAGGTCCCACGTGTGATAGATTTGTTGTTTTATTAGATGTGGTACCTGCAGAGTCAAACGAAGTTGGCAGCAAATAAAGAGCAATTATAAAAATATTATTAAAATATAATATTATAGTTGGATGGAGCTGCTGAATTCTTGTATTTTGTGGATGATATTCAGTGTAAAGGGTTGACAGATGTTTTACCTGAAGCAAACGGGGAAAAAAAATCTGATTTTAAGCTCTGAAACTCTGAACTTAACCTGGTCTGGAGCGGGTTATGTTTGCAGCGTCTGTTACCATGGTGATGAAGCCGGGTCAGAGGAGAGTCGCCTTGGTGACATGGCAGACTCCGGCTTTAGACTCAACACACCTCGATAACCTGGTAATCTCACTCCATAGCACAATAGAGAAAGACAGGGAAGTATGAAACTGGAGGAGTGTTTGAGGTGCAGGAGAGGAAACCCAGGGAGCAGAGAGAGGAGGCTCTTACTTTGAAAGGCCAGTCGTGTCCAAAGGAGCGGTTCCCATGGTCTGAAAACCTCAAAGCAAGAGCAAAAGCTCTACAGCTTCTGTATGGACTTTCATTCATTGGATATAAAGGATTTTTGAGTTTGGACATGGATATTTGAGTTTTTTTATGGACATTTAAAGGGACACTAAAAGTTAAATGAAGTGTAAACTGACATAATAGAGTTAATAAACCTGTTTTCTGGAAGCAAATCTTTTGGTTCACTGAGTTTTGAGAGTAAACATAATTTAGTCTTTAAACTAAACGCTGACAGTAAAGACAGTTCCAGTAGTGTCCTGGACTCTTGTGGTAACTAGGTGGTTCCACCTTGGATCCAGGAACCCTGAACCAAACCAGCTCAAGAACCAGGTGTAAAGGCAGAACGAGAACTGGCCCCTCCTCCTGGGCTAATCTAACCGCCGGCAGCCTGTTTTAATTTTCTAGGATGGCGACGGACAGATGACCATCCAAAATGTAAAAAAAAAGAACACACACCAACACACACTTCTAGTGGCTCACAAGTCATGATGGATTATCAGTATCCATCAACGAGACGTACATTTAAACAGAGTTGGTGCTCAGTGTCCCTCAGCATCACATCGCACTGCAACCCCGGCTGCTACCACAAAGCCACCCCCCCATCCCCCTCAACCCCCCAGCCTCCTGTGTATTAACGTCTAAGATTTCTCAACGTGGGTTCTGCATGTGTATTCGTTAATGTGGCTCACTGTCATCTCTTCAGCTGGGAGAGGGGGAGGGGGGTGTCAGGTTATTCAAGCTCTGCCATGCGTCTGCAGATTTGTCTTAGCAGAGCCATGCTGCTCAATCAAAGCCATGAGGGTGTCCTGACTGAGGCTGGCAGGGTTTTTTGGGTGTGTGCTTGACGCTGCAGTGTTTGATTGGCTGAGTCTCTGGGGGGTACCTGGGCTAAACTGGCTTAGCTACCTGTCCTCACCTGAGAAGGTGTGGCTGACAGGCAGGAAGTCTGTCTCCTGATAGTGCACTAATTTTAGGCCAAAATTGGCGTCATTGGTGGAAAGTTTTGAAAATCACCTCTATATGACCACATATTACCAAAAAACACTGTTTTTAACACACAGGGGAAAGGGGCTCAAAATGTTACTTTCAGATATCACTATAAAAATTCACAAGTTGATTACACACACAAAGACAAGAAAAAAAGTCAATTACAAGTTCTTTGAATTATTCTGTTTACACATGCATATCACACATTATCTGATTTGATATGCACTAATAAGGAATATAAGGAATAAATGCCAGAACAGATATTAAACAGTGAATTAAAAGGTTACTATATAACAGTGTTTAAATATCTGTTCTGGCATTTATTCCTTATATTCCTTATTAGTTGAGTTTGCTTCTCTTCCAATTTGTCCTAGGTTTTTTCATAAAATGACTGGACTATGAGGGCGGCTGCTCTCTTGTGCTTTGCTCTTTAACTGAAGTTATGTATTTACTGAAAGAAAGCAGCTTTTTCTGTCGACTCTGATGTCTCTCTCTATGTGTCGCGGCCCACGAGCTGTAACATCTGTAAAATGTCTCAAATGTATTGTCACTGAGTTCACCTGTGCTGACTGTGAGAAAGCTATTCCTTTAAAAATTATGATCAGAAAATTACTTACATAATGATTTTTTTCCCCCTTTAACTTGAAATTGAAATGAGCATGTCTGCTCTTGAACTTGACAGCTTTTGACAGCTGTTTCCTTGTTGGTGATGTCATCAAGTCCATCATCACACCAAGAGTTCCCAAGCCGAGATTATCATCTGAGCACTGAGCCGACAGTCGGGCTGCCACGCTGAGAGGCCACACAAACACAGAGCGACGGCTGGACTCGTCTCTGAGAGGGGAAACATGAGCTGGCGCCAGCGCTGATGGTGACCACATCGGGTTGGACGTAATTTATGGTTTGGATGCTGAAATAAAACAAGCAGACGAAGCAGCAGCAGCGTATCTTCACTGTCCTTCCTTCCTTCCACAGGCTGCTGCTTTGATAAAGCTTTCTGTCTTCCTGTCCTTGTCCATCAATCTCCTCGAATGTCCGTCCCTGCTTCCTTTTTCTTGCCCGGTTCTGCTGCTGAAGGTGCCAGATGTGAACTGAACCGCTGGCTGCAGCGCCCGCCGAGCTGCTCGCCAGCACATCTGCACCGCTCTCAGATTAATTTCTACACTGTCTTTCTGAGGCCAGAGGCAGGCCGGAGCATAAAACTGAGAAACTTGGGGCGGGTCGGTCACATTTGGGTTTAAGCCTCTGTCTTCACTGTAATTTTATAAATCAGTGAGCTCGCACTGAACAAAAAAATCCATCTTAACAAGTCAGTACGTGTTCAAATGTTTTCCTTCAAACGAGGTAAAAAAAAATCTGCCAGTAGGATTAAATAATCCCAAGTCATTTTTGAGCTGATCTGCCTGAATCTGCCTTGTTTCAACATATTTAAACTTCCTGAAACAAGTGAAACTGCACTGGAAACAACTGGGATGATCTCATCCCACCGGGGGATGTTTTTAAGTTTTTAACACTGAACATGACGGCCTAAATGACTTTAAGACACAGATTTATTATTTATTAATTAATTTGTTCACTCTTTATTAATTTACTTTTATTTATTTGTTTGTTTGTTTGTTCATTTTTTTGGCAGTGAGGGAAGGTGTTTGTGCAGATGGAAAGTAATATTTTTATTTATTTATTTATTTATTTATTTATGTTAGAAATCACTGTTGACAATCTGGTTTTCTGGTTTTCAAAAAAAAGAACAGGGACAGGTGTAGCTAATAAATGAAAATGAATCTAATGGAATCTAATTCTTGATGTTTTGAAAAAATTGTAATCCATAAAATTTGTAATTTTGGTTTTCACTGATGCCTTGTATCCACACTTCAGAAATCATTTTGTGTTTCTTCATTTATTTATTTTTTTTTTTTGGTGGTTGTCTGGCTCGTGGCCTGTCGGAGTGTGTGCTGTGAGTCCGGCTGCAGCAGAGGAGAGACGCAGACGTGACGATGATGATGATGATGATGCCGTGTGATGTGAACACAGCCTGAGCCGGTGGTCTCGACCTTCCCCTCGCCTCTCCAGCCGTCCTCGGCTGAAAGCACAAAAGCTCGGCGACTCGGAGGTCACGCTCAGAGACGGCCGCCGCCTCGGCTCAAAAGGCTGCAGCCGGGGATCCTTGAAAGGCCGAGAGAGCGAGGCGAGGCGTGTCGCTCTGCGGCGCCGGAGAGCGTCAGGGACGAGGATGGCGAGGAATGAAAAGGAAGGTCGTGGAGGCGCAGGTTGGACGAAGGAAGCATTTATAATGAAGTGGATCCAGATACAAAGCAGGTGTCTGTCAGTGCTGAGTGAGCTGAACGTCCAAACAGACTGAACCAACGCTTAGAAGCAACATCCAAATCCAGGATCCTGTCTAAAATTAAACTTCCAGGGGGGGAAGAGGTCACTGCGTGCCCGGTGAGGAGCTGGCGGCCGAGTTGGGCAGATTTAAAGGTTTTCCTGAAGAGCGATGATGGGTTTTCTTGTGATCTTGTTGTTGTTGAGGATGAATCCCAGGTTGTTCCAGGTTGCAGGAGGTAGAGCGGTCATCTGGTAATTAGAAGGTTCCCGGTTTGAGGGTGTCAAAGTGTCCCTGAGCAAGACACTGAACCCGTACCTGCTCCTGATGGGCAGCTTGCAAACACTGCAAAGCGCTTCAACTGGTCTGCAAACTAGGAAAGCGCAATAGAAATGCATTTAATTTACCAGACCCCTGGTTTTCAGAATCAGAATCAGAATCAGAATCAGAATCAGAATCAGAAAGGCTTTTTTGACCCCCAAGGGATATTTTTTTTATTATTATTTTTCCTTATATTTGCTTGTCAAACAGAGAAAATGTACTTCTCAAACAACAACAATAATAATAATAATAATGTGTACATCATCTAAGTAAAGTGAGAAAAAAGCACATAAGCTTACACTCCACCTCGAGTTCCCAGTGTAATAATCAGACAGAGCCCTGATATAACTCCCCTCACCCAATGTAAAGAATGGGCTCCACATCGCATTGAATTTTTTTGTCGCGCCTCCAACAGCATGTCTTATCTTCCCAAGTTTAATATGATTGACAGCATGTCGGGGTACAGGAGGGAAACTGGCTGTTTTTTTTTATTGTTTAGTGCCTTGCAAGCCCATGTGGACTTTGCACCACAGGTTCAGCACATTTATTTAAAAATCATTATTTACTTACCCACCGTGCTGCGTCTTTGGAACAAGAGGTGGACCTACAATCTGTTCAACCAGCGTCCAAGCGGTCGAGGTCAGAACAAAACGGCCACCTGTTAGTAAATCACTTATTTAATTAGCGATTCAGCTGGTTGGCTTCGTTATGACAGCGAGCAATAAAGTCTCTTCTTGTGTTTTACATAAGACCGGACGACATCAGATTGTCTCCGCTCCATGTGAGCCAAAAATCCGCGTCCGAACTCATCCGCAACCATAAATCAACAAGTTGACCACATTTTGCGACCCGGTATTGGCCGGCGGCGGCGGCGGCTCGAGCAGCCAGCCAGCACTGATGTCATCGCCAATCCAGGCAAACAACAAAACTAATTTTGTGGTGGACCAAGAGAGCGAAGCACAAATGAAATCCTGCATGAGGAGAAAATACTTCTGAGAGAGAGAGAGAGAGAGAGAGAGAGAGAGAGAGAGAGAGAGAGAGAGAGAAACGATAAACAAAACAAACAAGGAAGGTCACAGAGATATAGATTGTAGAGAGAAATAATGAAGTGGATTTTTATTGAAGACTTTGTACCCACACACACACACACACACACACACACACACACACACACACACAAAGGGGTCCTGTATTCATCTGAGTGGATTGATTTGGCTGCATTAGTGGGGACAGAGGAAAGCTTGTCATTGCTGCTGCTGCTACAGTGACCAGGTTGCCTCGCCTCAGTGGAGACAGCAGCAGCAGCGGCAGCAGCAGCAGCGGCGGCGGCGGTGGCGGTGGCGACGGCGGCGGGGGCGGCGCTCTCCTCCTCATCCATATTGATGCTGAGTGTTGTCGTCTCTGACACCGGACCCTGTGGTTTGGTTGGAGTGGAAAGTGCTTGTTTGTGTAATCTCACCATTTGTTGCTTATTGGTGTTGCTCTCTCTCTCTCTCTCCCTCTCTCTCTCTCTCTCTCTCTCTCTCTCTCTTTCTGCCTCGCTTGCCAGGGAGAGTTCTCGCTCCATCCCTCACTGAATAACATCAAACACTGCAGGCGGCGAGGCGCTGAGCTTCTGACTGGGTTTACATCCCCGGCAAAATCTGGATCACTGATGATGTAACCAAAACGCCACCGGGACACCATATTGGTATTTGTCACACTTTTTAACAGAGGCGCTTTATTCATGACAGTCAGTGTTGGGGAGTAACTAGTTACATGTCATTAAATGACAAAATGAATGTAATTGTAATCCATTACAGTTACTTAGAGAAAAAAAAAAAAAAAAAAAAAGATTAAATTAAAGTGACTAATCAAAATGTTGGTTACAAAGAGTGCACATCCAAATATAATCTTTTTGGTAAAAAGCCCACACTGAGTGTCCACTTCCTCAGGTCAGCTGTTCAGTCTGATGCAGTTCAGCTCAGCAGTTCTGCCATAAATCGGTAACACTTTACAATAAGAGTACAACAAATAACGTTAGTTAACGTTAGTTAATGTCGTAATTGGTTGATTAACTGTTAGTTAATGATTATTATGCCATTTACTAATGTTAATAATATCTGCAATAACCCTTAAATAACATATAAATTAATACCTGAACAGCACATGATTCTTAGACACATTAGTTAACGGTTAGTTAACTGTTACTTAATGTTTATTACCTGTTACTTAATGTTTATTACAGCATTAACTAACATTAATTGTTGTACTCTTATTGTAAAGTGTTACCCATAAATTCTACCTTTTAACAAAGTTTATCATGTTCAGTTTGTGTTGATATGGTGCAGAATGTGTCACTTTAATTCTGTGTTTATTACTGAGGTTGTAGTTTGCAGAAGTCTGCTACTGGACTACATTATATTGAGAGGTGTTTCCAATTTTTTGTCCTCCCCATTTAAATACAATGGATGGGGACAGAATAGTGGAAACAGCTGTCGGTAAAGTGCAGTCCAGTCCAACAGCAGCACTAACTATGAGCTCAATGCCAAAGATAGAAGTGAATGAACACCTCTGTTACCGTGACAACAAGACAAGCTGAGCATTATAGGCAGCAGGAGAGGAAACTTTATGGCACAACAGCTGGATTAGATTGGATTAGATTATACAAGTGGAGCTGATGAAGTGATATTGAGTGTGTATGTAGAACAGGGCCACTCAACTTCAGACGGCTCAGGGGCCCCTCAGCAAAATTCAGCTGTGTCCAAGGGCCGCAAGCTAAACATGTCTGTCCTGTTTTGGACGTGTAAACAATAATTTTGTCACAGGCTACATGACGAGTCTAAAATGAATGAAACATAAGAAAACAGCTCCATTTCCATCCAAGGCCAAACCTCACTGAATAAAAGATTGTCCTGCGATGATTAATGATGAAATGATCAAGTTACAACAAAATGAGGCTTCATTCCCAAAATGTGAACAGAATGGGCAGCTTGCTCAGAAAAACAAAAACCTGCAGGACAGGACAGGCCAACCACGTCAAGGCTCTGCCCTGCTGCCCGACAAAAATACCTTTCAGCTGTGGAAATTCAGCAACACAGGGCACAGTGTAAACTTTATTTTACCATCAAAAAAACATGTTGGAAAAGTGATCATAAAATAATCAAATGTAATGAGGTACATTATTTTAATGAAGTAATTAAAATAGGTACATTACTAACATTTTAACAGAGTAACTAGTAATGTGTAACCTATTACATTTCAAAAGTAACATTCCCATCGCTGATAACGGTGATGCCTGACACCGTGTGCGTCCCCGAGCACCGAACCTGACCGGCCAGGCCTGAGCTCAGCGTCCAGGCTGGCTCCGGCCCAGGCAGCTGTGTTTGATGAGTTACTACCACCTGTGGATTGTTTTCCCAAAGCCTTTAGAGAGTGTGTGTGTCTCCGCTGTGTGTGAGAGTGAGAGTGTATGTGTCTCTGCTGTGTGTGAGAGTGTGTATGTCTCCGCTGTGTGTGAGAGTGTGTATGTCTCTGCTTTGTACGGCTGTGCCAGTATGGAGGCTGACAGTCTGTTATTACATGAGCCATCCAGAGTATATTATAGAAGAGTGGTTTATATAGGTGTGTGTGCGTGTGTGTGTGTGTGTGTGTGTGTGTATGTCCATGCACTTGCGTTGTGTGCATGCCTGCCATTCTCCTGAGTGTCTCAAAATCTTCTTGGGTTGATGTGCATGAGCAGGCGTCCGTGGACTTACGGTGTGGTGTGTGTGTGTGTGTGTGTGTGTGTGTGTTTGAACACAAAGACTAACCTGTTACCCCTCGCGTGTCACCTGAGGCGCCTCCTGTCCCTCTCACAGTGTGAAAGGCAGATCTGATGTTCGAACTCGTTCCCACAACTTGGGGATTGAGGCAGAAATTGGTTCCCTGGTTTCAGCGTGGAATTCAATTAGAGGATGTTCCAGCTATTTGCCTCGTTAATCTGCTCTGGGCTCCCGGGCAGCCGCTCGGCTGTGGGCTGGCCTCTCGCTGGAAGAAAAATGCCAGGTTGGCCGTCGTCACACAGGTGAGGAGCTGCCGATGCCCTGCCAATACTCCTAACCTACCGATCCTTCAAAAAGTGGACGTGCTTTGTGCATCATGTTTAAACAACAGTCTGTCGTGACAAATTAATCGTGATATCATGGTTTGTTACACGACTGTGTTAAATATTTGTACTGTGTTATCCAATCATTTATAAAAATGACCGTCCTTATGAATAACTGAGTGTTGCATTAAAGAAGATTTGAAAATCGCAAATGCACAAAAAGTCCAGTCGAATTACTATCGTTCATCAAAACAGCGACGAACAGCGACACCTGCTGGGGACAGAAAGTCATTACAAAAAGGCTAGCCAATAAAATCACACGCCAATATGTGAACTGTTGATGTAAAAAAGCAAAAAAGGGAGGAAAAACAGTAGAATCACATAGAATATAAGAATGGTGATTTATTTACTTATTTACTACTGATTTCTATGTGACTGTCTGCCTTGTGTGTTTCTTTGTGGTTGTTGTTGTTGTTGTACTGTTTTTGTTTTTTGTTTTTTTTTTACTGCTACTGTGGCAGAATCAGTTGCCCCTCGGGGACAAATAAAGGTCTTGAACTTGAACTTGAACTTGAATGTAGACTATAAAGCATAGAGGCTAACAGCTGAAATGTGAGTAACACATCTCGCTGTGGATGGACCTTTGACATATTTGTTTCGGCAGAGTTTTCCAGGGAAATAAAATCACTTTTTTTCCCCTACCGTGTCCAGGATTTATTTATTTATTTATTTATTTATTTAGGTCAAATTCTTGCTGTACTCGCATAAGCAGCCACACACACACACACGGGTTAACGTGCAACCAGCTGGTCATTATCGCCAAAGAAACCCCAACAGGGAGATCTTTTTTTCCGTTAATTATTATAGATGAGAGCATCGAGTGCTTCTGCTTCAAATTAAGACTGCATTTCCCATAAATCCTCTTGGGGTCCTGCCTCCTCTCACCCTCCCTGAAGAGGTTAATCTGTTGTAAGTTTTTTTTTTTTTTTTTTTTTTTTTCCATCAGCCTGTCAGTGCTTCCACCGTTTGCCAGAAGACAACAGAAACTGAAAGGATGTGACAACTGGTCCAGGGTGAAGGGCAGCATATGACTGGGTCCCGACAGGGTAGATGACTGGCGAAGACCAAAACACTTCACATCATAACCCCATGAGTTTATGGGACATTATTACATGCTTGGATGTACAAGATGCTGCATTCATCAGAAACGGGAACCGAGAAGTTTCCGACGTACACGGTGTGCAGGAGTGCAGATGGAGCGAAAACCTGCAGGACAGGCAGTTCTTGAAGATTACTCTGCACCTTCAGTTTTGCGGGTCATTAAACAAAATTAATGGACAGGAATTAATTAAATGTCCAAAAGGAAAATTAATGTCCTGAATCAGAGAAACAGAAGATCAAGTTTTGTTTTGATTTGTGTGTTTTATAGTGAGGAAATTCCCCCGCTGATGCTCTGGCTTGTCAGACTCATATCTCATAGTACTATCAGTGCTGGAGCACTCCTACTGCAACACACACACACACACACACACACACACACACACACACACACACACTCTGCTCTGATTCGCCTAGAAAAACACTGAATAGAAAAATGTGCCTGGAAATGAAAATATTCCCCGGCACCGGCCCGTCCCTGCGGATGTGCTGTACTTTTGCATCGCAGACTTTCGCCTCCTCTCTTCTTTACTGTCCATCTCTTCCTCCCAGCATTTCTTCCTCCTCCGCTCCTTTTTCTTTAGAAGTGATCATCCTCAAGATTGCAAAATTTATATTTAAAGACTTGCTTCTTTTCCAAGTCATATCTGAATTTAAAGGAATACACATAAAAATATGCATTCTGTATCATTTCCTCACCCCAAGACGTCCCAGATGGTCAAAAAAAAAAAAAAAAAACGCTTCACTGAAAACGAAGGAGCTGTTTTTGTTCGACTGGAGTTGATCAGTGACTTTGGCAAAAGGCTTTAAAAAGGACAAGAAAACATCCATCTCTAATTCTGTCTCAAACTCCACAAACAGTGTAATCCAAATGTTGACTCTTTATTATTTGTCTGTCCAGTACGCCGCAGACTAACACACTTTGATAAAAAAAAAAAAAAAAAAAAAAAAGAGCTCTGTCTGCAGACCTTCATCAAGGTTGAAGCTGGTAGAAGTTAGTCAGTGATGCCTTGCTTTTCCAGAAAGCTGAACCAACACACAGGCTGCTGCTGGTACAAACCAACTCCCTCACAGCACTCGGTCTGCAGTGCATTTAAGTGTGGAGCTAATGGCATTTCAATTTCCTGTGTTAGAGCGTGTGACTGATGCTGAACTAACCACCTCAGCACGTAACTGTCATGTCAAGAAAATTATGTTGAGTGTTGTTGTGTCTTGTCTCGTGACTTCCTGTTTTATTTTGAAATAGTACTCTGCCGTCATACCAAGAGAATCAGTCTCGTCAGGTTGTTCTTTGTTCCTTGTCTCGCATTTTGCCTTCTCCCAAGTTTTGTTTCAGTTGTTACTTTGCCTTGCCTTATCCTTGTTCCTTTGTAATTCCTCATGAGAGTGTTTTTTTTTTTGTGAGCTTTTCCTCTTTATGAGTGACTTTTCAGTTGATACTTTTGATATCATTATTTATTATTCCTCGAAAGAGTGGGTTTTTTGGGTTTTTTTTTTGTTTTTTTTCGCATTGTCCTCTGTAAGAGTGAATTTGAGTTGCTACTTTTATTATTAAAAGACTGTTTATTGGAACTTGTGTCTGGAGTCGTGCATTTGGGTTCAACACTTTGGCTCAGCCTTGTCAGTAACATTACACACTGTAACGGTATGAAACAGCAAAATTAGATGAATACGTGTGACTGATGATGCAAAATGTCTACAACTACATTTTCGAACAGGAATAAACTAGAATAATAGAATACAACATAAATATGTAAAAAAAAAAAAAAAAAAAAATCATTCACCCAACCCGTTTGAATGGATTTGACACCTCCACTTCCCACCGGGTGTCACGATCGAGTGTGAACGCTTTTGCAACCTACATCCCGGTTTGTGCTTGGCGCCGCCCCCTTTTGGCAAAGCTGCTGTCGTAGGACGTGGCTTCTGTTGTTTATGTTTAGGCTGAATCAACAGCTGAGTGTTTATGAAACAAATATTGCTGCATACACTTTTATAGGTTTTTCTTCTCGTGAGAGGTGTTTTTATCCGGCTCGATGCTGTGAATGTGTCATCGCTACAAGACGGAAAGTTTGAGTTCCCAGTTTGAATGAATGCAGCATTAAGGTCAAATATCATATCTTTCTTTTTAATTAGGTTTTGCAAAATGAATCATACTTGTTCTAATTATTGTTCTCTCTTATTGCAGCTCAAGGAAGGGACTATGAACGGCACCGCCCGTCCGTCCATCTGTCCATCCTCTTATTATATTTTATTTTATTTTATTTTATATATTTTATTTTATTTTTTTATTTTACCTACATTTGTATATTGGAAATGTTAAATATTTTGTGAAGTGTTACTTTTTTTTATTTCATCCTATTTTGCTGTAATATTATATATATATATGTTGTTCAATTGTTCATTGTTTCAATAAAATAAAAAATAAAAAATAAAATAAAAAATTCTGTCCATCCTGCATGGTTTCTCAGCCTCTCCTGGTCTGTTTTGGGTAAACTTGGGGGAATGATGGATTTTTGACAGTGGGGATAGAATTATGAATATAAACCTGATTGGCCCAACACAGCGCCACCATCAGGCCAACAGGGCCCAACGCTTCACGCTTAATATCTCAGACACTGCCGGGGCAAATCTTATGAATCTTTGGTTTATGATGCGTTTTTTCACTGATATCCAGGCTCCATAAAATGAAACCGATGGGTCCACCACAGCGCCACCAACAGGCCGAAAAGTCCCTAAGCTTCAAGCAGCAATGTTTTAGACACTAAAGATCACGACACAAAAAAACGACTTATATCTGGGGACATTTGCACCGATCATTAAAGGAATCGATTTATGTATTTTATGCTCCTTTTCTTATTTATTTTTGTGTTTTATTCAGCACATTGAGCTGCGTTTGTGTGAAATTGTGCTTTATGGGTACATGTGACCTGACTGGCAGCATTAACACAGAAGCTGACCGCTGGCAGGCTAGTTTAGCTCTGTCTGCATCATTACACTCGCTGCCTGTCTGTGTGTAAATGGCTGAATATGTCTGCTTCAAGTGTGCGGGTCATTATTTGGATGTGTGTGTGTGTGTGTGTGTGTGTGTGTGTGGTTTTCACCCACCTGTCACACACACACCGTGGTTTCACCTGGCAGTGGACTGTGTGACCCGAGCTGACTCCAGTCCCATCTCTCTGCCTCATTATGTCTGGATCTGTCCGACTCGTTTTCTTATCGCGTTTCATTGTTCGCGTTATCGCCCATTTTATTATTTTGTCTGGCCACCTGTTTCACGCTCGTGGTAATCTCTGTTTGGATTTGCCAGTCCAAGGTTTCTTTATTTCCTTATCTGAGATTATTTCTCAATGCCCTTTCCTGAGATGATCTGTTCAGATTTATATCCTAAGGTTTGTGTCAGCTATAATGCTAATCTATAGCTCTCCTGTACCTTATTCTGAAAAGATGGTCATATTTATGTATAAAATAACGTCTCTGCACTATTCATGTTATCGCTTTTTGTGGTTGGATATTGATATCATTGTAAATTTATGGCACTGCAGCATGGAGGCGAATTTTCTCTGCTTCCATTTGTGTATTTGGTCGGTGTGACCAGAATCCAAAACATTTTCCAAAATATGCAAATCAGGAGTGAAACACAAATTACCCTCAGCCTTTCAAAAAAAAAAAAAAAAAAAAAACTTTCAAACAACAACGGCGTGATTCTGCAACTGCATGGCCTGTTTTTCACATGAAGTTAATTAACAGACTGATTTTGGCGGAGGCATGCCGTGAAGTTTACAGTTTTAGAAGGAGTTTGAGTTTCAGCGATCGGGCACAGGAGGCAGGAGCGAAGGGCACGGAGCTAATTATGACCGTTTTTAGGGTTTCAAGTATCGTTTATCATCTGAAAAATAAGAGTACGGGTTACATTTATGCTAAAAACAAGTCTGCATCTGCACTTTAAGCATGCCGGTGTTGCCTGCACCACACCGCGTCACGTTAGCAGCTGGGCGAAGTCTTCTGTTTCCTTCGAGCCGCAGCAGAATGCAAACGGAAAAGCAAACAACACAAACAAACAAATTTATAAACGTACTGAAACTTTACCGCCAAAATGTCAAAAATCAGGAAGAAGCCGAGGGCAGAACGCTGATCTGCTCACATGGATATTGATATCATTGCAAATCTTATGATGCTTTCACTGACAGTTTTCAAGTCGTAATTAAAAAATGTACCTCTTCTCGCTGGGTTTTCTGTTTTAGGTGCAATTTAAATTTCATCACAGTATTCACAATTCACGTTTTAATCTGCTGGGTGTGATCTGGGACGCTGATCTTAACCTTCAGAAGCACATTTCCAGTATCTCTGAGACTGCTTTTTATCATCTGAGAAATATATCCAAAGCTAGATCTTTCCTGTCACAGTCTGATTCTGAAAAGTTGGTTCACGCATTCATTTCCAGTCGACCAGACTATCGTAATGGACTCTTTGCTGGACTGGCAAAGCAAACGCTTAATAAACTCCAGCTTATTCAGAATGCTGCAGCCGGAATATTAACCAAAACCAGAAGGTGTGAACACATCACTGCTGTTTTAACTTCTCTTCACTGCAGGGGTTGCCAAGTACGTGTTTTTTCCGCCAAATTGGGCTACTTTTTAAGTGTTGCCGCGGGTAACAAATTTTGTCCGCGGGCTGGGCTTGGGCAGACATGAATAAAGATTCATATTTTGAATGACCAATGTTTATACCCAAATCCTGTCAAACTGACTCCGTGCCAGATCAGCATATAAACTATCCACATATGTCACCTGCTCCACAGACACATAATATGCCAATGCTGTGTGAGGCCACTCAGCACATGACCAATCACATCATCAGCACCACTCAGCTGAAGTAAGGTATCCCATATTATAGTTTAAGTTCTGATATAATGTAAATTAAATAGATGAAAGAACTGTTTCGGGAAATTGCCTTTAATGTTTATGGTGTTATTTTATAGATATTATAGTGCATTTTGCAATTATAGCAATGCTGTTGGACTTTAAAAGCAACATATATGGATTTTTATGGGCATATTTTGAATTCTGGTATTGGGCTGATTTTTGGGCCCTTTTTATACCAGGTTGGGCGGGTTTGGGGCTGGTTTTGAGTTGCTGTTTGGCTGCTTTTGTCTCACAGACCTGGCAACCCTGCTTCACTGGCTACCAGTTAAGCAAAGAATTGATTTTAAAATACTTCTTACTGTTTTTAAAGCGATGAACGGCCTAGCTCCCTCTTACGTTGTCGACATGCTCCTTGAATCTCCTCACCAGATCTAGAATAAATACTGAATCCCAGGTCTCAGGTCTGTTACAACAGTGTCTTCTTTTAAAAGCAGGCTAAAAGCAGATGACCTTCTTTTTAGAAACAGTATTTTTATTGTTATTTCTTTTAACAATGATAATACTAATACTTCTTATCCTACTCTCTGATTGCAATACCTTCTCACTTTTTAATTTTTTATGCTGTCTTATATGTTCTTATATGTTTTTTATATATATTTTAATGTATGTAACATCTTCTTATTTTATGTTTTATCTTATTTGTTTTATATTTATATATTTTTTCTTTTTTTAAATGTATTAGTCATTGTCTATTTGTATTGATGAATTATGATTTTAATTTTTTTTTTCTTTTTACATGATATTTTCAACTTGAACATTTAATATGTATTTGTGATTTTTGTATTGTGTGTATCTTAACATTAGTATTTTTGGGGGTGTGGTTTTCATATAAACCTCTATAGGTTTCTGACCACACCTCACACATATTTTTCTTGTTTTTTGTTGTTGTTGTTTTTATGTGATTCCCCGCCTTTCTCTTTTTTTTTTTGTACGTGTGAAACAAATAAATGAAAATGAAAAATGAATGAAATCTTATTTGTTTTATATATGCAGTGTTAATGTAATGTTATATGTTCTTGTCATGTATGATCTTTACTTGCTTTTAAGCACATTGAG
The DNA here is from genome assembly GCF_902150065.1 of Myripristis murdjan. Classification (NCBI taxonomy): domain Eukaryota; kingdom Metazoa; phylum Chordata; class Actinopteri; order Holocentriformes; family Holocentridae; genus Myripristis; species Myripristis murdjan. The sequence goes on along the minus strand of NC_043983.1, from coordinate 33,744,962 downwards.
TTTACGCCTGCTGTATGAAATGTGCTATATAAGTAAATTTGACTTGACTTGACTTGACAAAGTTCCCGTGCTCCTGTCGTTCCAGTGTCTTTACTTTCATCTGACGTCGTGCAGCCTGTTTTAATCTTAATTTGTTTTTAACTTGCTGTATTTTTGTTGTAATCTTGTTGTCTGTTTTGCAGCACTTTGGGCAATGGTTTGTTTTTATTTAAATGTGCTGTATAAAAAAAAAAAAAAAAAGACGACTTATGACCTATGACATGTGCACACCGTCATGTGTAAAGATAAACGAGTTTGGCTTCATGGTATTAAGATGTGTGTGCATGGCCGTAGCTACCATTGAGGACACCGAGGTCATGTCCTCGGTATTTTTTTCGGGTATCATTTTCCATTTTTTCAAGCTAACTTTTATTTTGAAACGTAATTTTTTCCCTATAGGGAAAATAATAATGTTGACTGCATTATCATTCGCCGCTGCAGTAAGTAACGCGGTGTCAATGACGTGAACTAGCCTGTCCCACTCTGACAGCTGAGTGTCAGTACGTCATGTCAGGGCGTGCGGGCGGGCGGGCGCATCGCTGTCAGGAAAGATCATGGGGAAGATACGTAGAGTCAAATACATCTCTGCTCCAAGGCTGAAACAATCGGTCTTATCTTTTGGAATTGGGGCAGCAGATAAATCAGCAAAAGTTAAGGAAGAGAGGAGAGAAGGTGAGGGTTTAGGTAGGACAATATGAGAATGAGGAAAAACAGTCAACACAGGTGCAACAACATTAATTAGGCTAAACAGTCTAACGTTACTGTAGGCTGCACTTGCTAACCGCCACTGAAATCGTAACGGAATCAGTGAAAGAAGATGCAGGCATTCAGCCAGTGGCGGATCACTGCTCTGTGAAACTGGGAAACTCTCATAAAGTTAACGCACTCATCCTCTTTAACTTTACGGCTTATTTAGAAGACACTGTCTGCCACACTTCTGAACTAGCATAACATTAGCAACGCTAACGTTACCCTGAAGCCTTTTCTTCAGTCTGCGTCTAGAAAGTCTACAGCGCCATCTTGTGGTGTAACATAAACACAGCTTCAACTGGATCACATCACACAAACTCACGAAATATGTCAGTTGTTTCAGTATTAGGCTGTTAACGTCAGTTGTTTCAGTCAGTCAACCAATCTTTACTTCAAACTCAAAAGTAGGTCCATATAAAATATAAGTATTAGGCTGTTAACGTTAAGCTAGTTGTTTCAGTATTAGGCTGCTGGCCTGCTATATTGTTATTTGTGGACAAAAGTCAACCATATCCCTCAAACCCAGTTTAGACCTACTGAGAGTTTTCACTGGAAGTTTAAAAGTCAATTAATAACTTTCTTTGACTATTCATTATGTAAATACAATTGTAGCCTACATAGCTGCTGTTTTAAAGCAGTCACGTCAGTATGCAGTTAATACAATATAATAGAATAAAACAAATCTTTATTGTTCACCGAAGGTGGACAATTTTGGCTTACCAATTGCAGAAGAAATCACAATAACAACACATTGGCTTAATATAAGTTGTAAATAACAGCAAAATAAAAAAGTGCCAGACAGTCTGACAATCTGACAGTTGAGCTGTATGATATTAGGATGGATAATTCATATTGTGCTGGACTTTATTTCTTGGCCTAACATATTATTATCATTTTAGTATGGCTCCAACGCTTACACATGTTTTATTTATTCAGCAGAGGAGATAGGAGGAAGAGATGAGGGGGTTCAAGGGACAGAGACAGGAGGAGAAGAGAGAGAGAGAACGGGAGAAGTGGCCAGTCAGAGTCAGCAGGAGGATGTTCAGTCAGGTGAAGGACCTGGGGCATCCTTATCATCAGCCCATGACCCAGCAGACTACAAAGGCCAGAGCCACTATTCTGATGAGGATAAACAGAGCATACTCCAAAACAAATGGAACAGAGCACGATATAAGTATCCCCAAAGCCAATTTGGGAAAAGGCTCCTTAGATACAATGTAGAGTGGGAAAGACAATACCCCTGGTTAAGATACTCTCCATCTGAGGATGCAGCATATTGCTGTGTGTGCATTCTGTTTAACAAACAGAAAGGGTCAAATGCCACATTCCAGAGGGAGGGATTTAGGGACTGGAAGAATGCTGTGGGTGAGAAAAGGGGGATCATATCAAACCATGGAAACACTCCAGGACATAAGGCAGCTTCTGAGCTGGCAGAAAATTTCCTTTGTGTATGTAAAGGACAACAGAAAGACATACATTCTGTAATCAGTAAAACATATTCAGACAAAGTTCAGACCAACCGTAACATTTTGTCATCAATCCTTGACATAATACTGAATCTGGGAAAGAGAAATGTTGCATTGCGTGGCAACTGGGATGAAGAGGCCCACGAGGAGGATGGAAACTTCAAACACTTTGTTAAGTGGAAATCCAAGTTTGATGACACACTGAAATTGCACCTTGAGACCACCGCTCGGAATGCCACATATATGTCACCATCAATTCAAAATGAGTTAATTGCATGCTGTGGGGCAGAGATCCAAGACAAAATAGTTCAGAAAATCAAGAAATCAAAATACTTCTCTGTTTTGGCTGATGAAACAGCAGATGTAGGTGGAACAGAGCAGTTATCCATTTGCATTCGCTATGTATCAGAGGTTTTTGAGATACAAGAGGATTTTCTGGGTTTTTGTCCACTTGACAAGCAAGATGCTGCATCCATCACTCATGCTATCCTATCACAGTTAGAGAAGTGGGGGCTTCCTGTGGCTTTTCTGCGGGGCCAAGGGTACGATGGTGCCAGCACCATGAGCGGTAGATTGGGTGGAGTGCAGCAGAAGATACGGGAGCTTCAACCAAGAGCCCTTTTCACTCACTGCCGTAGCCATGCATTGAACCTTGTAGTGGTCCATGGATGCACAGATGTCCCAATAGTGAGGAACACAATGACAATGATCGAGAAAATAGCTGTTTTCTTCTCAGCATCAGCTACCAAGAAAAACATGCTGCAAGACCATGTTTTACAAGACCAAGGTGAAAGGACCAGAGGAGGAATCCCACTGATGTCAGACACCCGATGGGGGTCCAGAATAAAGACAGTGGGTGCCTTTGTCTCAAAGCTTCGTCCCATTTACACTGCACTGCAAGAAACTGAAAGTGACGGAACACGCCTTCACTCTGAGAAGGCCAGCAGGTTGCGGAACAGCATTGAATCCTTTGACACAATTGTCACCGCAGTAACAATCCACAAAGTTCTTGGATACATACTGCCACTGACAACAAGGCTGCAGTCTCCAGATGTGGATATATTAAGTGCCTATAAAGAGGGAAGAGAAGTGGCTCAAGTCATAGAGAGCCTGCGCAGTGAGGAGAGCTTCAGCACAATCTATCAACAAGCAGTGCAGATGGCCAGCACTATTGATGTTGCCCCTGTGAAGAAAAGAGTAACAGTAAAACAACAACACAGAGGCAATGCACCAGCAGATTCAGTTGCAGAGCATTATAGGCTGAATTTATTTCTTCCTTTCATTGACCATGTGACTGAAGAACTGAGGACCCGGTTTGCTGAATCCAGTGAACCAGCACTGGTTGCAGCCCTTCTTGTGCCCAAAGCTCTGCCACAGCTGACTGAGGAAAAACAGAATCTTCTCCTGTCATGGTACAAAGAGGACCTGCCTCAACCTGATGCTGCAGAGCAGGAAATACACAGATGGAAGCATCATTTCAAGAAGTACACTGGACCTCTTCCAGAAACAGCAAAGGAAACATTGCAGAATATTGACATGGGCTTTTACCCCAACATCCAGTGCATCCTTTGCATTTATCTCACACTGCCAGTCACCACTTGCTCTTGTGAAAGGTCTTTTTCAGCTCTACGTCGACTCAAAACCTGGCTTCGATCTAGCATGGGGAACGAGAGGCTGTCTGGTCTGGCTCTCATACATGTCCATAGAACCATGGCAGTAGATCCCATGAAAGTCCTCCAGAGGTGGGATGCTTCTGGCCACAGAAGAATAGTCACTTGTTTTGATAAAAGGTAAGACCACTTGTAACCTAAAGGTATTACTGTACTTATTATGACATAAATTCACTGCACTAAGGACATAATTGACAAAGTGCGAAGTAAATTGATAATGGTAATATGTTTATGTCTATTGTCTGTGCAATATTTATTTATTTTTTATGTCATTGCAGTTAGTGGAGTCTCTCACACTTGAAGCCCAGGGGATAAAAGAAAAGGATCTCCACATCTGGATTACAGGCCAGCTGTTCCACCATTATCAACAAACAACATGGACAATTAAACTAACTCTCGCACTGATCTGTTTTTTATTTATTTCTTTATTTTTGACCTTGGGGTGGGTCAGGGTGGTGGTTCAGGGGGTTGAGTTGGGGTTGACCTCGGTATTTGAAAAATCCTGGCTACGGCCTTGTGTGTGTGATTAATTATTTGCCTGTATGCATGCTGGGGAAGGCAATATTGCAAAACACCCATGCCAGTATGTAATATTTCAATATTACTCCAATAATAATTCAATAATTCAGTTCAGTAAAAGGAACCACGGTTCAGAATGACGTTTTATTCATAACCACATTTTACGGATAAGACTTTCACATTCCTAATTAAGGAACATTTTCAATGAAGGACTTTTTCTTTTAATAGAATATTTTGTCTTTATGTTTTTTTTTTGTTGTTTTGTTTTTTTTTTGCTTTTCTATAAGTGAAGCATCTGAGAATTTTTTCCCACCACAGGATTTAGGTAAGCTCATTTTCTGCAAAGCCCTTTGAGACGTGATTTGTGAAGGCCGATATAAATAAACGTGACATTTTTAAACTCAACATTTTTATTCTCTTTTTTTAGTGCTGATTGCACGGAGATACCGAGGCAAGGGGCTAAACAAACAGATTTCTTCTGTCCACTCTCCCACCTAACCATAAACACTGAACATTTCTATTTTTCTATTTTTCTGTTAATCACAAAATGAACCTGACAGGCATTAAACACACTTGGACCGAACAGCCTCGTTTTAAAATTGCATGCTTCGTTTTTTTTTTTTTTTTCCTCTTGTGGAAATCTGAAAAATCCTCTTAATTCATTTTTTTTTTTTTGGTTCTCCATATTTGGTTCAAAGGTGTTTCTGTGCTGCACGGCCCAGAGATCACCTGTCAATCAAACGGCGAGTGGGCGGGACTTGGATCTCCCTCTGATGGATTCTGGAGTTGCTCTTGTCTTGGTCTGCTCAGCCGTGATGGCTCTCGCTCTTCTCCAGCTCACGACCCAGCTCTCCTTCCTCTTCCCGTTTTCAAACCAGAAATAATAAAAAATCCGTCACCGACTTCCCAGCCGCCGCCGCCGCTGCCGCGCGTTTTTAAAGAGCAAATGTCAAAGTTTTCACGGGCCGACGACAGCAGAGAGAAGCAAACAGACGTTTATCTGTGTGAAAATGTTGCGCATTATCCCTTTAACCTCCGCTAACCTGCTTCTCCCTTCCCCTCCTCCTCCTCCATCCAAAACCCTTCCTCCACCAACCTGCCAGCTCTCTCTCTCTCTCTCTCTCTCTCTCTCTCTCTGTTTTTGTCTGACTGCACTCACCCTCTCCTCTCAGTGTGTGTGGGTGGACAGCGATAAAATATAGGCTCCTCGTCTCTGCTGCATTCACGATCTAAGAGAGAGAGAGAGTGTGTGCGTGCATGTGTGTGTGTGTGTGTGTGCGTGCATGTGTGTGTGTGTGTGTTGTGTCCCTTGAGATTGAGCATTCATGAGTCCCGGGCATTTATTACCACCGGACAAGCAGAAATATACGAGCATGTAATTGGATACGAGTGCGCTTTCTCAATCACTCGGCCTGGTAATATTAGGTTGGGCGATATGAAGGGCGTGCTAACATTTTGAAATGCCAATCATTAGCTTTCATAATATTTCTCTCCCGTGAAGAGGAGCGGAGGCCGCGAGGAGCCGCGAGGAGCCACACGCCGCTCCGGAATGGAAACGTCGAGTGCGGACACGACGCGACACGACGCTCCCCCCCGTAATTGATTATTTCTAATTGCGCAATGACACGCTACCGTGCTCCCGTTTACACAGAGTGTGTGTGGGGGGGAGTTCGCATGTCGTGTTGCATTCAAAGCAAGTGTTCACATGCACACTCACACACACACACACACACACACACACACACGGGGGGTGATTTCTGCGTGAGGATTGAAAGCGAAGATGAAAGAGTGCTCAGGCTCCTGCGGGCGACACTTCAACATGCAAAGGCCGTCCCCGCCCTCGTATTTACATGTTCAATTTACATATTTAAAGCGGCCATTATAGAAAACGGCGGTTACAACACACACACATTTGATTTTTTTTGCAAAGCATATGTTTGCTTAATTCCCCCCTCCATCCCCCTCCTGGTTCATGTGGTGGGGAAGGACGGAGGAGGACGACACAGAGGAGACAAGGAGAGAGAGAGAGAGACGCCTGAAGGAGAGGAAGGAGAGCTGGGAGCGTGCACGTGTGTGTGTGTGTGTGTGTGTGTGTGGAGAGGGTAATTGATGTGTTTTTGTCTGTGGAAGCGAAGGAATTCCACCGCAGTTGATCTCATTTGGGAGCACTTAGCCAGAGGATGGGAGATTCACACTGGGAGGAGGTTCAAAGACAAATCCTGCATGTGATTTACACACGCACACACACACACACACACACACACTAAACACAATGAACATGCATGGACGAACTCGCATGCTGATAAACTCTCCTCCCAAACACACGCAAGCACTTATGTATATGGAGGAGTATCCACTGCAAATGTGTGTGTGTGTGTGTGTGTGTGTGTGTGTGTGTCACGCACGCACACTCATGCAGATTACAGAGTTAGTGAAAATGCTCATTTGCATAAAGCTTGGCAGCAGGTGCATCGTGGAGCTCTGCTGGAGCAATGACTCTCCTGCGTGGAAATCTGCACATTAACAGCTTCTCCACGTCCTGCAGGCAAGTGAGCTGTTAAAGGTGCATTCCGCCAAATCTGTGAGGAAAAGCCGACTCACTGTTATCATTTCTGATCACCTGATGGGGGAAGTGACCTATTACCTTCCGACAGAGACGCAGTGGACGCTGAAATGATTAGCCGATTCATGAATTAGTCCGTTAATTAATCGATGAGTAAAAAACACCAACCGTGGTCTGATTCCAGCTTAAGATCACTGAGGTCACTTTCACACCTGATAATCCGTTTGCACGGTCTGGATTAACAAGGCGTGTGTTACTGTGTTCGTTTGGTTCGGTCAGTTTTCAAAGCATCTAAACCTGCTCCTTTTTCTTGAGAGAGGAAAGTGCAGAAAGCAAAGAAGGAAAGGTTCATGTCACCTTTGAATAAAAATAATGACACAAAGCAATGAAAACCCGTTCTTCCACCTGTTGTTCGGACGGCACTTGAACGCAGCAGAAGGCCAGCAGCCGTCAAAGTGACTGCAGACGTGTGTGTGTGTGTGTGTGTGTGTGTGAGCGATGGCGTGACCTTCCCGTTAATGACAGTTCTCCTCCTTTAGTCTGCACCTCAGAGGAGATCGGAGCGTGTGAGAGGACTGATGAGGTTTTCTCTTGGTCTCTATGAGGGTTAAGTCCTGTTTTGTGGGTTTTGTCCTGTTTGTTTGCTGAAAACTTGTGGACCTGTGAAGCTCTTTGCCACTCTATTGTTGTTAAATAAACTTGAACATGAACTTGAACTTGACTCGTTGTCATCAGATCCATCAGGACCAACGCAGAAAGCCGGAGCCAGTGTGATGATTTCATAACCGCATCACGAGGGCTTCCAAAAACACAAAGCAAGTTGCAAATCCCCGTCCCAGCCCACTGGTGCGGTCACCTTTCCCACTTCAGATGAACCTACTACTCTACTACTCAAATGTTGACAGGTATGAGCGATAGTGGTGTTTGTTTTTTGTTTGTTACCTCATGTTACCAAGTGTTTTTTGATGCCCCAACTTTACCTTTCCTAATGAAAATGGCTAAAATGCCACTCAGCATGATACACAAGATTTGTTGATGATAAATGTGTTTGTGATGCATCAGAGCCAAGCATAATCCGCAGCAGAATTGAATTTCTTCCTCAACATAATGAAGCATGGAGGTTAGTTGTGTGGGAACGTCATTTTGAGAAGTTCGGGTCGACCCAGATGGACCGCACCGTGGAGGTAAACACTCAGGGTTCGATTCAAGCCGACTAAACACAGCAGGTGTGACAGCGACTTAAAGTGACAAGACTATCCTTCCCTATTCCTTTTCTCTGTTCACATTATAATAAAATTATTTATAATAATTTGGATATTTGAATATTTGGGATTTTTTTGACCGCTGGTCAGATTAAGGAAATTTTGAAGTTGACACTTTTTTCTCTGATCACTTCCCATCAGACTTTGGCCTCATTTTTTACACTTTGTACACTAAATAATTAATCACTTAACTGAAAGAATAATCAATTTAAAACAAAAATCAGGAGTTGCAGCTGTTTCTGGTGTTGGCTGGTCACTGGTGGGAAAATCGTCTCTACACTGGAAGTTAAAAATTGACAGGGGAAATAAGTAATAAGTAATGTTTGGTTTAAGTAGTAAAGGGATTCAGTCTTACAGCAGCAGGTAAATGTGTCTATATGATAGACTTCTTTGAATGAGCCACAGGTGGAAATCTGCGCTTTTACTCTTGCATTATTTCAGTGTGTGAGCACAGAGCGCCGTTACATCAGACTGTAATTGAGTAGGAATCAAAATTACTTTTTTACAGAAGAAATTAGTAATTGTAACGTATTAGTTTTGTGAGTAATTGATCCCAACACTGGTTATGACATGCAAGGCACCAAGCCACTCATCAGTGTTCCAGGGCTCAGTGTTTTGCTCAAGGGCACTTGGACTCGCTCTACCTCCTGAGCCACATCACCCCATTTACTTCTGTTTATCTCTTACATTAGATAGATAGATAGATAGATAGATAGATAGATAGATAGATAGATAGATAGATAGATAGATTTACTTTATTGATTCCAAACTGGGAAGTTATTGTGTTACAACAGCATCAGTAGAGACATAAAACACACACTGTACAATATAAAGCAGATAGATTAAATAGAAAAAATGCAAAATATATACAATAAAGACTATACAGTAAAAAAAAACAGTAACAGTAAAACAGTAACAGTAAAAAAAATATAATAGAAACATCTAGCAATACAGTAAAAAATATAAACATCTTGCAAACTTAAATTAAATATGCAAACACGTTACTTAATCACCAACTTATTTATGTGATCCGTTACGTCTCCAGACTCGTGCCAGAGTAACTCCATCATCCATCCGGTTGCTCCTGGATCAAAAGTGCAAAACTAGGAATAACTTTTTATGGAATATATTTTACGGCCTTGCCTTTTCAGGTAAGAGCTGCCCTGACCTTAGAAACCTTTATGTCTTTACTAAAAGCCCACCTCTTCTCTTTGGCTGTCAACACAGGCTGAAGCTAGAAAACTCACATTCTTCTATTGTGCTGCAACTCTTTCATTTATCTTTTATCATTTATTTCTATGTTTATTTAGGATTTGCATTTGCTTGTTTTTGCCTTGTTTTTTGTTAAGCCTGTACCGCACTTGAGGTTGTTTTAAATGTGCTGTATAAATAAAGCTGACACTGATATTGACACTGACACTCATATCAGAGGTGAACAACGCAGACTGGACCAGATCCCGTTTTTAATTAAAGGACAACATCGGTGTGATGCGTATGTCACTGCTGCTGTTGACTTTATGACTGAACCAGCAGCTGATAAGAGTGTGAATTCATTTACTTCAGGCCGTGCAACATTTTCAGGAGCGAGGACGTCGCCTGATGCCGCCGTGTGAGTTTCAGCAGCCGGGGGCTTTTCCACACAGCGGGAGCCGGCCGGCAAAGGATCACACAACTTCAGCTTTCAGACGCTGTGGATGCATTTCTTTTGCACTTTAGAGAAAAACACATCAAGCATTTTTACTGACAACTTTGTGCTGCAGCTCTGCGTCCAGACTTACGGAAAATATACGATATAAAATGTGTTAAAGTGTGTTGTAAAACTAGCTGAGGCATAAGCATGCATTCTTCGGGAGGGTCATGCCCCATTAGAAAATACGTTGCCCTATACCAATCTGCACCCTCCATTATAACCGAATGGGAGATATGTGAAAATTTTCCTCAGAGAGTCATCAATAATCTTTGGCAACATTTTGAGACAAATCACCAAAATGCAAATTAATATGGACTCACTTAAAAGTCATTTTTTTTTACTTTGTTAAAGGGATAATTTGTCATTTGTTCGAGTACAGCATTAGTTATCGTTCCAGTCACAACATTTGCACGCTTTATAAATATGTAATTTTTCCCCATTGGAAGCTGCTGTCCGATTTGCTACGACTGGAAAGAGACTATTCCTTTAAATGTGAATTTAAATGGTCAATGTGGTCCTCAAAACTATGTTCTAAGTGTACAAATTTTCATGTATACATATCATAGAATTGTTGGAAATGCATGTAAAAAAAAAAAAAAAAAAAAATCGCAGTTCACATAAGATTTATATGGATCATAGCTCAACTACTTTCCATTGCACGTCTATCTGGAAGCCTAAAACATGAAAATATTTAGGCAGCAGCTTTTTCAAACAACAAAGACAAAAGGCACACACACACACACACACAAAAAAAAAAAAACCTGGAAATAAATTTTGACATCATTTGGCACGGCTGCCAAACCCAGCTTCAGAAAACACAGCTCGTCTGCATTAACCCTCACAAAGTAAAGTCTTGTGTCATGTAGAAAGGCGCCAGCTGAGCTTTGCGCGCATCAAAGGATCGGTGCTTGACATTGAACCTCAACAATACTCAGGCAATGCATGAATAAATCAATCAATACATAAGGCAGTGTACCGTGCAGTCTAATGCAGTTCAGCTCAGCAGCTCTGCCGTAAATCTTACCTTTTAACAAAGTTTATAATGTTCAGTTTGTGTTGACATTGTGCAGAATGCGTCACTTTAATTCTGTGTTTATTACTGAGGTTGTAGTTTGCAGAGGTCTGCTACTGGACTGCATTATACTGAGAAGTGTTTCTAGTTTTTTGTCCTCCCTATTTATATACAATGAGCGGGGACAGAATAGTGGAAACAGCTGTCAATAGAATGCAGTCCAGTACAACAGCAGAAGTGAAGCATAGAAGTGAATGAACACCTCTTTTACTGTGACAACAAGACAAGCTGAGCATTACAGGCAGCAGGAGAGGAAACTTTATGCCAGATTGGATTGTACAGGTGGAGCTGATGAAGTGGGCACTGAGTGTGTGTGTCTGTAAAACGTTCTCTGTGAAGAAGAAAAGGGGACGGGCGGTTCTGCCGTCTAATGTTCGGAAATGAGCCTCTCGCTCTGTGATCATTTCCTTTTATCACTGAGCACTTTTCATGACCGTGTGCGGGGTGAAAAACACCGCTGGTCCGACGCAGGACGTCCAATGTACCTGCTCCTGCTGTGACAGCTGTGTAACAGTGACACGAACACACACACACACACACACACACACACACACACACACACACACACACAATTTAAGTTGCTCGTTCACAATCATCTTTGAAATCACTTCTTAAGCCGCGCTCGCAGGCACTTGCCTTTATGGATTTCTTTCTCATCTTGCCCACTTTTAATCTGTTGTTCTGTCTTTTTTTTTTTTTTTTTTTTTTTTAAATCTCATTTGACTTTGTTCATCTAATTATTCTGTTGAGTGAGCTTTCAATTTTTATTCTCTTCTCTCTTAATGTTTTTCTCTCCTTCAAGGCAAAAGTGTAAACATTATTTTCACAGCTAAAGTCTTAAAAGTGGTGTTTATCTTTACGTAGCTACTGCCACTGTCATTGTAAATATATATAAACAGCATAAGCACACTGGACACTAGGATATAATTTCAACATGCAACTGAAAGGGATCATTCAGATTTATTGACACTAGCTGGTATGACCTTCTTGGTGCATGGACATTATCGTGAACTTTAGGCTAAATCAATATTCACTCTTCACTGAATCTTGTCAGTGTTACTGCATCAGTTTCCCTTTTTGAGACTTTTTCATTTAGCAGAACTGATAAGCGGAGCGATATGTACACAGTTTTTGTGGCAGCCCTCGCTCTGTGGAAATTTACGGTACAAATAAGGTTTTTGCGCACTCAAACAGCCTCCTCACCCCTCCCTCCTGAGAGTCACCTCCTCCAAGCTCCTCCTGCCCGTACACGTGGCTTTGGTGCCGAAAATCTACCATAAGCTCAGCTAAATCATTATAGAGTGGTGAAGTCCCGCCCACCCACTTCCGGTACATGGGTCCTCAAAAGCAAAAAATTATGAATGCGATCCAATGGGTAGATAACAATTATTTTCTGGTCCCGTTTGAATTGTGCCATGGATTTCAGATATGTTGTTTGTGATATTTAAAGATAATTTTTCACACAAAGAAGACTACAATTTAGAGCGAAGAATATTAATAATGTGAGGTTTTGTGTGAGCCCGCTTTGTGAACTACAACTCTTCGCTGCTCTCGGTGTGAATGATATACGTCACCACCTGCACTGGAAGCCTACAACAGACATGGCCATTTCTCTGCTCCGCGCTGAGTTTTTGAGGTTCTGAGTTTTTCCGCCCGGCGGCGGGGTCCGCTCGCCCTCCCGCCCGGCCCGGCGCTCCGTCGGCCCTCGGAGACGCGGACAATCGGGAACAAAACACACCAGCATCTTGACTTGAATCTGGATGGAGGGAAGCGGCGATGACATGACGTCACATACGCGACACAGCATGTAGTCTTTCTAAATGTGTTTTCTCAACAGCATTTAACTGAACAATGGCACAATAAACGGTCAAACTCTTGACATGAAAATTTGTTATTTAAGCCGATAAACAACATTTGTGTAATCCATGGCATAACGACGGGGGGGACCAGAAAATAATTATTTTCTGTCCACTGAACACCATTCAGTTTTTTCGCTCCGAAAGGTCCCATGGGGGTCCACGGGAAGGGGCGGGACTTCACCACTCTATAGCTGTGGTCATTTGTTCAGGGAAGGGAGGCGAGCGTGCACAGCGGCTGTTTTCGATGCGCTAATTTGCATTTCCTGTTAAAGTGACTGACTTTTTTCACCTTTCGTGTGGTCATTTTGGCTTATTGGTTAAGGTCGGGGTTACACATAAGCTGATTATGCCTAATATTAGTGAAAGGCTGCAGAGAATGAATGTAAGTCAATTAGAAATTCCATCACAGAGCTAGGAAACACGACGTCGGCTTGTGTGGACAAGATCTGATTGGACTGAGGCAGCGTTTGATTACAACAAATGAGATTAAATGAGATTAAACCGCCAGGAGAAGCCCTGAAGACCTGATGTTTTCCTCTTCATTTGGCTCGGAAAAAGTTGATTCATCAAAACTGTGAAGGGGAAAAGTTACCTACACCAGCTTTATGACTCAGACTGAACTTGTGTTAAGGTGTGGATTGATGAAGGGGTTTGTTACAGTAGCACTTAAGCTTCATTTTGGATTGAGGTTTTGCATGAATTTGCCACGTCCACCTCATATTTTCCATCCACACGTTTTATTTTGAAGGCAGCAGGTGCTGTGCGCCGTAGATTACGGTAAAGATAAATTTCTGTAACACAGGTGTCAGGGTTTACTGAGGCTCCGGCAGCTTTCAGGTCAGGTTTGGACGACGTTTCCTCAAAAAAACATCAGGCCTGACTGAAGCTGCTGAGCTGACAGACGACCAATCACAGCCCAGCTGGTCCAGTCTGTAACCGCGGGCGACCAGCTCAGCCGAGCCCGCGCTGCCTCCAATAAACTGGGTTTTTTTCTTCTTCAGCCTGCATGCAGTGTGTGTTTATGTCTGTGACTCTGTGTGTGTGTGTGTGTGTGTGTGTGTGTGTGTGGTGAAAAGGGGATTAGCCATAAAGAAATAAGCCCACTTAAGTCCAGTGCCAAAGGCCACAACATCACATCAGCATTATAGCCTTTTTATTCATTCAGGACGCTCCGCCGCTACCCCAACACACTGGCTAATCCATCTTCCTTCAAAGAGCACACACACACACACACACACACACACACACAGTGCACCTGGTACTGAATGGCTCAGTTAGCATTAATTACTGTAGGTGTCTACACTGCCCAAAGCACAGAGATGATATCGCTGTCACTGCAGTGATGTGACACACAACGCCCAGGGAGATGAACCCACCTGCCACGTGTGTGTGTGTGTGTGTGTGTGTGTCTGCATGTGTGTGTGTGTGTGTGTGTGTGTGTACAAAACATACAACAGTTTCCAAATCACATCTTTCCTCTGTGTTGAGAATGGCCTGTGTCCCTCACCCGCTTGGACAGAAAACATGTTTGAAAAGGTGCATCTTTTTAAATGAACTTCTTAAAGCAGTAATTCAACAATGCTTTCCTGTGAGAGATGTGTGACAAATAAAAGCCAGGGTTAGGAACTAGGTAGCTAACACTAGCTATTCATAATGTGGGCATAACTCTATCAAGGTATTGGATAAATTCAATAACATGGTGATTTAGACGTACCGCATATTGTTAATAGAAAAAGCAAATCCTGAACAGTTTGAGTACTAAATGCAGCACAACTTTAATTCAGTCTTTCCTTTTTAAAAAATAGTTTTAAAATAAGATTTATTGGCTGAGATTCTGAGTTGAACATATTTTTTTTCCAGAGCTGATCATGATCTAACGAGTGAACCATCTTGCTTCTCTCCCATCTCTGGTGACAGCTGCACAAGTGCAGCACCGACCGGGCACCACCACTGGGTAGGGTGCCCAGATATTACACACACACACACACACACACACATACACACACACTTTATGGACTAAAGTCCTGGTCCACCTCCACGTCACACCTGCAGGAGCTTCTCTGAGCTCCATTCTAAATCCAGAGGCGTTAATCTGGATTTGGTCCTTTGCAGCAGAACAGCTTCCACTCCTCTGGGAGGCTTTCTGCCAGATGTTGGAGTGTCTGTGGGAGTTTGTGCCCGTTCATCCAGAAGAGCCTTTGTGAGCTCAGACTCTGATGTTGGACCAGAGGGCCCGGCTCCCAGTCTCTGTTCTAGTGGATCCCAAAGGTGTTGGATGGGGTTGAGGTCGGGGCTCTGTGCGGGCCGCTCAACTTCTTCCACCCCAAACTCAGCCGGCCACGCCTTTATGGAGCTGCTCTGTGCACTGGGGCTCAGTCATGCTGGGACAGGAAAGGGCCTTCCTTCCCCAAACTGGTCCCACAGAGCTGGAAGCAGAGAATTGTCCAAAATGTGTCGGTGAGCTGAAGCGTTCAGATTTCCCTTCAGTGGAGCTGAGGGGCCGAGGCCGAGCCCAGAAACACCAGCCCACAGCGTGACCCCTCCTCCAGCAAACTGCACAGTCGGCACAATGCGCTCAGGCAGGGAACGTTCTCCTGGCGTTCCCCAAACCCAGACTCGTCCATCAGACCGCCACATAGAGGAGCCTGATTGGTCGCTCCACAGAACACGTTTCCACCGCTCCAGAGGCCGGCGGCGGCGTGCTTTACGCCGCTCCGTCTGAGTCGCTGTGGTTCCTAAACGCTTCCACTTTGCAATAATCCCACTTCCAGCTGATGGTGGAATATCTAGGAGGGAAGAAAGTTGAGCAGCTGACTTGTTGCAGCGGTGGCTTCCTGTTCCATCACTATTCCAGCAGCACCTGGAACTCAGTGACTCTTTAGAACCAGACGCTCTGTCACTGATGTTGGTAAAGGCAGACTGCATGGCTGCTGCTGGAGGTTACACACCTGTGGGGACGGGACTGAAGGAAACACCTGAACTCACTGATTAAGAGCTGTGGCCTGATACTTTTGTCCATATAGTGCATATATTATAGGCTCTAGATCACAGACCATAAACTGACTGAACATCAGGAACAGTATCTCACGTGGGTCTGATGTAGGCATGAAGACTGAACTCCAGATTCCATCAAGAAAAGGCAGGAAAGAGACCTGAAATGATGCATTTGTTTGACATTGAACCGATGAGAAAACTATGCAGGGGTGACATCAGTACATCAGCTCCTGCTTTCATGTTAGCTTTGATGTAAACTCCTGTAGCTGCTGCTGTGTCATTTGAATTTCCCCTTCGGCTGATCAATAAAGGCAGATCTACGACCCGATCATTCATCGGTTTGATGTTGGGTAGACGTTGGAGCTCGATGAGAGTGTGATGAGAATCGGCTCTCAGAGCTGCAGCTTCAAAAGAGATGTATTCTCATCATAAACACACTGGTTATATAGAGGGTAAATAAAACATAATAAATAAATAAACCTACAGAAACTCAAACTCCAGGCGAGCCCCTGTCGAAACCCTGTCAACCCTCCTCTGGCTTGTTGTTTGTTTGGCCCGATCCACTTCATTAATTTTGGAGAAGAACAGTCCCGTTGAAGCGCTCGCTCTCGTTACAGGAGAGGAGCTGACGGTCAAACATGGAGGATCTATCAAACTCATACGGAGTGAAAAATAGTTCAGAGCCCGAGCTATCGCATTCAGAGGCAAGTCCAGCCACTTTGCTGCCTCTGACTGTTAAAATGAAACGAAAGGAAACGAACAATATCTCCGTTCATTGTCTGAAGACCTATATTTGAGTTTTATTCAGTCATTAATTCAAGGTTTAACAAACAGATTGCTGAGTTTTAAAGCACAATATTAAAGTGATAAGCGTCGCCCACAGGCGTTGGGACGCGGTGTTCCTCCACCCCGCCTGTTTGGAGGCCGCGGCCGCCGCTGCATCTCCGCCTGTAATTTCCTGTTCTGTTTGTGGACACGGATCCTGTATTGACTTTCTGCTTCACTGTGTGTCTGCGTGCATACACACAAGAATAAGAAGAAAAAAAAAAAAAAAAGCTCTTTTATCTGAGTCTTTCATCATGTTGCTGGATAAAATCATCATCGGGTGTCGGTGAAGCGGCGAGGAGCGAACACCAGTAAATCAGCCGGGAGTGGAAGCCGTAAATACATGATTAGCTGAATCATAGAAATTTCCGTGTGGGTGAAAGCATGCGTGGACCGCTTTATTATCTTGTGGGGCCTGCTTATTGCCCACTAGAAGTGAAAAAAGAAAAATAATAGAGCTATGAGAATAATAGCCGGGGCTGAGGTTGTTTCGAGGCGTAGCGGTTAGCGTCGGAGCTCGGCTGGGTTAAGTAAAAGCCTGCAACACCGAGGGCCGAGGTTACTGTCAGACTCCATTAAAAGGCATCTTGTTGCTGTCAGCGAGGTGTCAATACACTCTTCCAGCTGCTCCACAGAGGGCTTTTATGTTGAAAGAGGAGCAGAGGGGAAAAGTGTCTGGACTACAGGCATCAAAAATACAGAAGAACGACTAAGGTTTGTTTTTCCCAGAGTGCACAAATGTAAAGAAAGACGGAGCTGAAAAACAAACTGCATCCACTCAGACTCCACTGAACTCTGTTTTTTTTCTGTCACTGTGACAAAAGCAACAGAGTTTATTTATTTTTAAATGTAGTTATTTATTTTTGATGTGAGTGAATACGTGACAGAAACCACCAGAATCAATTTTACATCTCATTCGATGCTTGTGCACGTCGGTCTTTGTGGATTTGCACATTTGCACATACAGACAGTAAAGCACCATCTTACCTTACGTGCAACCTGCAGCATCAAAACAATGTGAATCAAATGCAAATGCAACACCGACACAACACCATTATGACGCCAAAACAACACCGATGCAAAGCCAGCAGAGGCCCACCTCAGTGCCAGCACACATTTTAAATTTAACACCAACATCAGGACAACAGCAGCGCAAAAAGCAACACAATATCAGCTCAGTCAGAATCAGAAATACTTTCCTGGTCCCCGAGGGGAAATTGGGTCAGCTGCAGTTTATCAGATTCTCAAGAGAAGAATTCAATCTTAAGAAAACGAAAAGAAAGATGCAATATTTAAAAGTATGTGCATTATGTATGAGGCTGTACCAAAAGTATGCGCATTAATCCTACAAAATATTACAACAATAAATACAGAAATAAGAAATTGAACATACAGTATGTAAAAAGCTATAGCCATATGAACCATATACACACAGGGATGTTGCACTGTTGAATTGTTGTGATGTCCTGCAGGTATGAATGACTGCACAGTTCAATGGTTAAATCAGCAGTTTGAATTGTGTGCAGGTGTGTTTCTGACTGTCTGACCTCAACGGGAGGGAGGCGTCAAAAAGGGGAGGAGTTAAAAGGTTAAAAAGTTAAAAAGTGACTTAAAAAGTGTGTTAAAAAGTGTTAGATATCCTCAGAAATTGATTGTAATAAGCACAATAATAATAATCAATCATCAACATATGTGACTACATCATAAAACTAATTGTAAAGAGGTGAAACTGGTTATAAAACAATAAAGAGCCATCATGACCCAGTAAAACTATATTTAAGCATCGGTAAATATTCCCATAAATGATGGTTAAACACAAAATTAGACATAAATACTGACACAGCAGGATGTTAATGATGACTTTGTCATTTCTCCGATGTTTGCAGATGTGCAAAAAGTTGTGGCTGCAACAGGCGACTGAACAGAAAGTTTAAAGAAACTTAATTTGCTAAAAGCACCTACAGTGATATCTGAATGTTTTTAACTACGTCTGTCTCGGTGCTCGTGCTGCACGCTGAGTGAGTTAAATCTCAAATGGTTTATTTTACTGTTTGTTTTTGTAAGAGAATATTCTTATTTGTGATTAATAAAAAAAATGTGTTGTATGAAATACGATTTATTAGCTGGATTTATGTGGCCTAATAGCTGCAAAACGTCATCCTGTTTTATTTTTGTTTACCAGGTCTGAGAGGCCAAAACTGTTGTCTGTAAACACTGTTGTCTTTATAGTTTATAATATACCATGTGTCGTTTATTTTACTGTGTATGTTCATTTTAATTGTCTATTAATTGGATTATTGACTTAGTATATGGCTAAGAGGAACTATTCAGAGAAAGGACATATGCATAAAAAATGTAGTTTTGTCCTTTTTGCCGTAACTAACAAAGCAAATTGAGCACTTTATTGCTGGTAATAGTGCAATTACAGGTTTAAGAAGCCTTATTGTGTTAAGAGCTAGTCACTGTATTTCTGTTTGATGCTGTCCTGCCATTAAATCTTAATTTCATCCCCAAAACTCCAATAAATGAATGCTGCGCTCTGTTCGGGTGCAGTCGTGAGAAAAAGATCCCAGAGTAGTTTGTGTGCTCTGTTCCTTTATTTATAACGCGGCCACACCATAGTCAAGATTTGCTTGACAGATTAAAAAGTCAGTACCACCAGGATGTGGTGTATATAATCTTTTTTTTTCAAAGGTCAGAGTTTTATTTTTTTTTTTTATAGTTTTCTTCTCTGGCAACTTCTCTGGTCCTGTCGTGAAGGAACTCCAAGGACATTTCCAGCACAAAGGCAACACAATGCGAGGACGAGCAACAATACAGCACCTACACAGCAGCACCAGCACAGCTCCAATACGGTGTTAAGCGCTTTGTAAATGCACCATGAAAGGGACTGTAAACTAAAAAAAAAAAAAAAAAAAAATGTAATTTCCCATTTCAGTTACTGAATGAAAAAGACAAAACAGTGAAGCGGTTAACAAACGGGAACATTACCCACCTCCTCGCTTCACATGTAGAGGGAGGAAAAAACAAAAAAACAAATTAGTGTACTCCTCTTCATATGTTTCATGGGTTTATACAGTTTTACTGTATTTTGAAAAGTATATAAAGACTGTGAAGGGTTGCCATGTCTGCTTAAACCCACTTGCTGTCCCCAACATCTAAAATTGAAATTTTCTTGATATATAAAGTACAAGAGAAGTGTTTAAATGATCTTTACTGTCATCGCTCGGCGTCGAAAAACATCCTGAAACTGTGAAAATGTCTTTGCAGCGAGGAGCCTGTCTGCTGATTTCTCCTGAGTCGCTCGATTGGTTTTTGCAGGGAATTAAAACCTCACTTTCACATGTAAGAGCCCAGCGATCCAATCAGGGGCGTTTTTTTTTTTTTTTTATTCCTCGGAGTTAACGTTCTGCCAACATCTTGCTGTAACACGCTGGCAGCTGCAAAAGTCAGTGGAAGACTTTATGCGCTAATTTGCATAAAATGTCATTAAGGTTATTAACATAGCAGGAATACCACAGAGACGAGGTAACTGGAGACCGTTAAGATTCACATCCGACGTGTGGAAATTTATGGCCGCAAAGTCAGAAATACAATAAGGTGCTCGCGTGTGTTAGTAAGCGGGATTTTATCGTTTCCGGCGCACATCAACAAAAACACGAAGGACGAGGACGAGCTTTCGAACCCTGCTGGGCCTGCTGCGCGTCAGCTGTTCCGCTTCGTCACCGCGTCGTTTCTCCAGATGGTTTTCCAAGAAGCGCCGAGATTTGTCACTCGTCACTTTGAGCGCTGAAGTCGACGGGGGGCGGGGTGCGGCGGTGAGAGTCTGAGAAGTCGCTAAATTTGGAGACAGACGCGCCAAATTGGCAACAACGTAATCAACAAACACGCTCGCGTTTAACGATGCCGGGGCGTGTTTGTTGGAAAACGCGGGCGAGAGTCTGTCAGTCACATTTTCTGTCTGTAACTTCATGCAGCAGCTGTTGGAGTGTGTGTGTGTGTGTGTGTGTGTGTGTGTGTGTGTGTTAATGGGTGTATTGTGAGGGCGCCGCGGTGCAGATTCACTCACAGTTTCGCCCGTGTGTTAATTACTATGGAGAGTGCTGACAAGAGCTCCTATTGTTCATCAGGCCGTGCATGGTGGGAATGAACCTGTGCAGCTCGGCTGGGGAGTGTGTGCATGTGTGGGCGAGCCTGCGACTGTGTGTGTAAATCTGTGTGTGTGTGTGTGTGTGTTTGAGCAGGAGTGAAAGTGGATACAGAAATAGATAGTGCAGACTTATTATGTGTTATGGACTGGCTGTGTGTGTGAGTCTGCCTGAGCCTACCTGGCTGCAGGAGTGTGAGTGAAGGAGCCAGAAACGCAGCAGCTGTTGGAGGGGATGTTCACGGATGTGTTGTGTGCCGCCGCCGCCGCCACCGCCGCCGTGCAGATTCCCTCACAGTTTAGCTCGTGTGTTAATTACCATGGCACAGGAATGACTGGATAATGAAATTCCTGAATAATTTACAGAGTGCTGACAAGAGCCCCTATTGTTCATCAGGCCATGCACGGTGGCACGGGTGTAGGTTTCCACTGAACTTTGGCAGTGTGTGTGTATGTGTGTGTGTGTGTGTGTGTGTGTGTTTAGGTGGAGGGGCATATTAAGTGCAAGATCTGAGGGTCCTCCTGCAAGAAAATTATGAGCATCAAACACTTCATTTCAAGCATTCTGGTGAATTTTTATGCACCAATTTGTCGCATCAATTTATGGTGCTAATGTCTAAAGGAACACACAAAATTCAAGCACCAGGTGACAATTCAAAATATATATATAATGTAAAAATATTTTTTTCCAGTGACTGGTACTTCCTGCATGAAGTTCACTTTTTTTTTTTTTTAGCCAAACTGAAACTGCCATGAGTCATATGGTCATTTCCCCCCGCAGCAGTTTAACGTAAGTCATGCACAAATCAAATGCGAGAGAGAGAATCCTGTTAATTGCTGCACTCTCCCCGCCTCCTGTGGCGCCCTGAAGGAAGCAATTAAAAATCACCCAACAAATACCTACAGTCAGGTGACAGTCGTTTTAATCTCTGCTTGTGGTCAGACTGAAATAAATAAATAAATAAATAAATAAATGCCTTCCACAAACTCACAAACTTTCCTAAATATTTGTTCGGCTGTCTCTTGTCTCTAACGCTGGACTGGCTCATCTGCCTCTGTTTCTGTAAGCTCGCAGGGTTTAATGGGCAGGCAACATGACCTTAAGATTAGTTAGCAAACTGGACAACAAATTATCACTCGGTGACTCACAACTTACTTTTTTTTTTTTTTGATGAAAATTTTATTTTCATTTTCAATTTGAATAACAAAGGGAGTATAAGCGAATAATACAGAGGCACAGGGAGGTAAAATAACAAACAACAAACAAGAAAAAAAAACAGGAAATTAATAATAACAAATAAATAAATAAATAATAATAAAAAAAAAACAACAATTTAAGAACACAAGGTGGAGAATTAGGAATGAAGCTAATCCATAATTAATAGGGGTGGTTCAAAAAAAAAAAAAAAAAAGAGACACAAAAATAGTGCCTCCTTTCCATTTATTCATATGATTATCAGTTTAAATTTGGGAATCATTCCGAAACAAAAATCAATTTTAAATCAAATTGGACACCCAACAATCGGAATTAAGTCAATAAGGGAGTCCCACAGCCCTAATAATTAATGTTATTAATGATAAACTTAAAGAGTAACAAGAACATTGAATTCCTTAAGCAAAGCTTGACTGCATTGCCCAAGCCAACAGCATAAGAACAGGGCCTGTGACACTGAGCGACAATCAGTACATGAAATATGGCTGAAGAAAAAGATGACGTTATTGTAAAACTAGTAGATTCTTTGAATACTCTTAATGGCATTAGACCAGTTCAGAAGGGAATCAGATGTTGCACCATTAAGTCTTGCAGTGGATCTTTCAATTACACAGACATCAAAAAAGAAATTAAGCCAAAATCTCCTCAAAGAGATGGAGCGTCACAACTTACTTGATTTTTTTAAAGACTTTTTGTGAAAAATATCCTGATATCAGACCTCCCCCTCCTTTCCTCTTGTGGCTCCTCCGTGGTTTTCAACCCGCCTGCGTGCTCACAGCGCCTCCGGTCCAAAGGATAACCCTAGATTTGTGAAGCTCTTGCCAATCGAGGTTTGAACTCTTGCAAACGCAGTTAGGTGTTAGGAATAATACACTTGATACCTCACACTTACCCCATCTCCAGTTTTAGTAGCACAGGAGGCTCGCAAGTTGAGTTTTCACGTCTTGACGCGTTAACGGTTCCCAGTTAATATGAAGCCCTTTGGCGCCCCCTGCTGCCTGGCACTGGGTGGCCGGAGCTGTTCCAGCCTTATGGAGTCGCCTCGTCTCCTTAGTCTTTACCCGGGGCAGCAAATCAGGGTCTGCCTGTCCCGCCGCGTGAGCTACATGCACTGTCAGTCGTCATTATGGGGTTTTTAGAAGGAAAGGTCTGTGCTGAGGAATTTGTGTACCCACTAACCCTCCACTATCTCCCCCAGCGCTATCGCAAAGGTCACTGACTGCAGGTTTGTTTGCAAGTGGCTCACAGCTTTTTGGTTTTGAGGCTTTTTTTTTTTTTGGAGAAAAAAAATGTCCTAATATCAGGTGTTCTTCTCCTTTATCAACCCGCCTGCATGCACGCACCGCCTCCCGTCTAGATGATAAACTCAGATTTGCGAAACTCTTGCAAATCTCGGTTCAAACTCCTGTGGGTGCAGCTGGGGTTAGGGATTAAGTTAGGGCAGAGCAACTCACCGCTGTGCTGGATCAAGTGAGCACGTGTGTGTAGGAAAGTTTTGCAAATCCAGGGTTACCATCTACACACAACCCAGAGGAGGAGATGCTACTGACTTGAGATCACAACATTTGTTTGTATGTATGTGTGTGTGTGTGTGTGTGTGTGTGTGTGTGAGGGATAATTTAAAGATTTAGTGGTTGTGTGAACTTATAAGTCATATTCATATTTTGGGCGTAAAAAAACAGACCCAGTGCCGAATAAAGAGCCGCCCCTGTCAGAGGCACTGTTGTCTCTATTAGTAACATTATAGTGTTTTTCCAAAATAAAAGACCTCTGTTTCATTCATGTTTTTATTGAAGGAGGCAAGCGGGACACATGGGAACGCATCCCCTGTGTCCCACTAACATCTTTGTCTGTGCATAGTGGAAATGAACCTGTGCAGCTCTGCCAGGGTGTGTGTGTGCATGTGTGGGCGAGGCTGTGACTGTGTGTGTAAATCTGTGTGTGTGCAGGAGTGAAAGCGGATACAGAAATAGCGCAGGCTTATTATGTGTTATGGACTGGCTGCGTGTCTTCGCTGCAGGTATGTGTGAGTTTATCTGCGCCTACCTGGCTGCAGGAGTGTGAATTAAGGCTCCAGATATAGTTCAAGCTCATTAAAAGTTTGCGTTGTTGCTGGCAGACTCTAACTGCTTTTCCCAACCTGTTATCAGCCAGGCAGAGCGAGCCGGGGAGGAACATTAATAATCATAAAACTGATGAGGAAGATGATGATGGTGATGCCCCTGTTTCTTCAGGTTGTCCCACTGCAATTGACTTTCTATCCATATGGGAGAGGCCTGAGACACAAAAACGCTCATGAAAATGTAAATTAGTGCTGCGGAGTGGACAGGGCCACAGGCTCCAGAGGTATCTTCACAATTTAATTTTTTATTTATTTATTTTTGCACTGATTTGGAATATTACTTTTTCTAAGTTACTCCAATATCAATCAGCACAAAATCACAGAATATTCTGGATAAACAGCCGTCGAGTTTACATGTTTCAACTTCATTTCTTCATTTCATGTTTTTCTATCTGTTCTGTAGGCTATGGGCAATGGACACTAAGTACTACAGTACCCATGAGCCTCAGTGGCTGTTACTATCGTGAAAATGCAAGCTCAAGCTGCAAAATATTTTTAAATGTTTTCAGTTATTATCCTTTTTTTTTCTAGATTGGTTGTTGCACTCAGGAACAAAATAGTGCACTGTAGCCGTGAAATGATCCAGCATGTCTGTGTAATGTGAATTTGAAGATTTGTGATTGGCTCTTTCTTGAGATAATGCACTGGGAGATTTTCTGTACCTTTCCTGTTTTCTCCCTGAATTATTGCAATGCAGTCCTTCTTTGTTTGCTCCCATGATTCAACCTGAAGAGTTTCATGCCCATCCGAGTGTTGGAAGTGCTCAAACATAACACTGTATTTGGGAAGCTGAATGAGATTTTAACTTCCAAAACCATCGCTGGCTAAAATAAGCGAGCCCTCTTCGCAGCTCTGCAGAGGATCATGTCTATTAAGCCTTTTCGACAAACAAGGAACTGGTGAGGAACTTGCTGAAGAGTTGTCAAAGGACCAGTTATAAGCAAGTTTTAAAACATTGAGGAAGGTCGACGGAAACTCTGGAAAGAACCAAGCAAAGTATGGCGTCGTGCTTTTATGAAGTCCTCGACGGCGTGCTGAGTCATCGATCGGCTGAAAGTGACTCAGCAACATCTCTGATGCAACAGCAAACTGGTGCAAGCATGGACCAGTTTGTCATTTAGCACCTCGGTTCAACAATCCCCAACGGAACCAGTTCAAGAACCAAAAGAGGTTGTCCCAGTTTCTAAGCTTTGCTTTGGGCTTGTGTGTTTGGACTTTATGTTTGGACTCTGTCAGTCTTGTTTGCCCAGGGTCCCACACCAGTCCTGAGTCTGTGTAATCATCTCTGACCTCAGCCAGTCCTCTGTGTTCCAGCTCCTTCCCCAGGTGTGTCTTGTTACCTTGTTAGTTTCTGGGGAATTTAACTCTTATTTTCAGTTCCGTCTTTGTCTCTTCACTGTGTCTCTTGCCTGTGTGTTCCTTAGTTTCTAGCTTTAGTTATTTAATATTTTCTATTCTTCAATGAAACCTGCCTCCACTTGTGTGTTTGGCTCCACTTTCTAGGGATGGGCGATACCACACTTTTAGGATTCAATATGATACCGATACTTTTTCGTGCATTTTCATCGATACCGATACTGATACCGAAACTGATAAATTTTTTCTGCAATTTTTTTCATTCAAAATATTATTACATTTAAGACAAATTACATGACAAATACAGACCATTTATACCATATTTATTGGGGTCAATACATAATAAAACTAAAATTAAGATAAATAACATAAATATGAATGAAATAAATTAAATATGAACAAAAATTTGCACATTTTCACTGTTATTGTTGTTTTCTTGCACTTTTCTTGATATAAAAAAAGAAAAAAAGACTGATCTGCCATTATTTTCTGTGTGCTCCTCCGGCTCCCGCATTTGAGCCGCTCTTGCTGGCTGTGCTGTCGGGACGTCACGTGACACGGGCCGGCTCAACACACCGCCAGGCACAGGGGTGTCTCGGCACATAGTGAGTGAAGGAAGCTATCTAAAACAGCTGAAAGTTATGCATGCACCCCCAATTCTTATTTGTTAGTATCAATATTTGTTTAAGGAAATTGATGTCAAATGAGTAGCGTGTGAATATCGATATATCGATACCACAGAATCGATACGCCCATCCCTACCACTTTCCTGCCTGCATGTGACACAAGTACAGATACATGTCCCCAGGGCCCTGTGCTATTTTTTTCATACACCATTTCAAACACCATTCAGATCTTATTTACCATACATGCATCATATTATACATTTTTGGTGCTACACCAGAGGATTGGGACATTATTCTCATTTTTATGTTGAAGAACTGTGCGTTGTGCTCATCTATAATGGCATGTATATGGCTAATGTTGATGGCAGAAGCATTAGCCACTAAATTAGAAAAGCCACAATCCATCTTCACTTAACTTAATTTCCCTGCCCTAAAGAGTCTGAGCGTCATGACCGGAGCCAGCTGTTTTATGGCAGCTTTAACGTGCAGGAAGCCGCCTCAGAATGACAAACTGAGAGCGAGTTCGGCGACTCCGTCCAAGGATAAAAAGGTGGATGCACTTCAGAACAATCTGGTTGGTTATTATTATTCTTGAACAGAGCACAGTATCCTAACGCATTTCAAACACAGTTCAAAGAGTTCTGTTCAAACACCGAGCTGCCACCAGTTTCCCTCACCTCTCCACACTGGTCACACATCTATAAACTGGAATCCCATCCTTCAGGCAGCTGGTGAAACCACCTTCTGAGCCTGAAATGGCCAGTTTGACAGCACACAGCCTCACGAGCAGGTAGCCGCCACACGATCTGACACCATCACCTGTATGTCCTGTGAGTGAGGAGGTGAGGAGAGACTGAGGTGTACACTAAGCATGCTGTTTTTGTGTGACGAGATTTGTATGAATCCTTTTTGCATCCAGTGGGTTAGGCCATCTCGTTTATTATTACAGATTATAATGAGAAACAGAAACAGGACAATAAACTTTTATCTTTTTTATGAAGGGTTAACTACACTTTACTGACCTACCCACATCCCATGTGGGCCTCCTGATCCCTTCACACACCACCAACATGCTGGTTCCAGTTCATCTGCACTGAAAAGAGTCTCGCCATAATAATAAGTACTGATTAATCAAATGCAATAGTAATAATTCAAAATACTGCCACATAACCAGGGTCAGTGGGAACAGTATTCATAGCAAACGTTTACACCAACAACACAAGCGGCACTAAACTGAACAGAAAACACACTGTAGTGTAAGATGAGCCACTGGTGTGAGATTAGCAGGTGATGATATGATAACAGCAGCCAGTGATGCATTTTATTTGTAATCAGAGGTGGGAGTAACTAATTACATTTACTCACGTTGCTGTAACTCAGTAGGATTTTTTGAGTATTTCTTTAAAGTCAATAGTTTAATTCTTACTTAAGTCCATTTTTGCTTGAGTTTTGTCCTTCACTACATTTTAAATCAGATCCATTACAGTGCACAAATGATCCATGACTGATTGTAGCACCTTTCACAATAAAAGCCCAGTGAGCGAAGACGAGAGGAGGAACCTGCTTCTGCTTTGTTGCCTCTACTTTCTGTCATATCCAGATTTCACAATAAAAGCCGCAGGATGGAAAACCTGCAGATTTTCAATGAGAGCCGTGTAGACTCAACCATCATTATTAATGCGCTTATTCCACATGTGCCAGTAGAGTCTACAGGGTCCTCACTTCAGCTGAGTGTAAAGGAAAAGATCACAGCGAATACAGCTTTACTGTTTGGAAAAAGGAACTCAGTCACTTTTACTGCCAGGACATTTTAAAGAAACACACACTGTAGCGATGAACACACCACTCTATTCAGCTTTACACACATTTTACTGCTCCATTTTGTTTTTATCACTTTCCATTTATTTTAATTGTTGTTGTTGTTTTCAATTGGTTTCATTGGTCTTATAACGTTTTACTCTGCTCCTGCTCTCTGTTGTATCTTTGGTTATGCAATCACATAAAGCGCCTAAGGGCTTTATTTTGAAAGTCACGACATACATAATGTTCCTTATTATTATTTTTATTGTTATCATTTGTATTAGTCATAGTAGTCGCAGTAGCATGGACATTTTCAAACACAGGCCTCTCTATGTGCAAGCAAGCCGTAAGATTTTAATCAAAGAAAGGGAAAAAGCTCGGAGGGAGGAAGGAGAGGATGATGGGAATGGAAGATGGACCCAGTCGGCCTCACTGTGGGGTTTAAAACAGACGGTAAGAGAGGCAGCCGGCAACAGAGCAGTCGCACACTCCGTCACGGCCTCGCTGCACTTGCAGGCGTGGGGAGGAAAGAGGTTGGTAGTCTGACTCTGTCTGCAGCTTTGGGCCCATTTCACTTTCATGAATGATTCATCAACCTTCTCCCGTCATTCTCATTCTGATTCATCTGAAGCCACAATAACCCCCCCTGCTAAAAAAAAAAAAAAAAAAAAAAAAAAAAAAAAAAAACACCCTTAATACTATTTCACTTCATTTTAGAAAGAGTTATGTGGAGTGGCTGCAGTAATGTTTTGACTGATAGTTAGTGGCCATTTGAATCAATCATATGTTCAGGCCGGCGTCTGCATGGCGCCGCCGTCGCCCCGGTCACAGCGGAGCCTCCGAGCCCAGATCCGTTTAAACGCTCAGATAGGAAGCAGCAGGGCTGGCCGAGAAAATCTGTTGCATATTGAATTAGTCCGCCAGGGGAACACAGGCTGATTGCTCTCAGATCCTCGTGTGGGACTTCAAGTCTAAAACCTGCATGAAGTGAAAGAAACAAACAAAATTACCACAAAACAACGATAGAAGGCAAGTTATCGAAGAGAGTTATGTACGGAGGCCCTGAAGGGACATAAAAGAGAAACATAATCAATGGAAGAAAAAGAAAATGAAGAAAAAGCCTTCTGTTGGTGTTGGTGAGGGTTTTTAAATCCTAACGTGCCTCCTGGGTCTCTGGTTCGCTTTCATCGTTGCAGCATCACTGAAGCTACCGCTCTTAGTTTGAACAGAAGTAATTATATATAGTTAGCATCATTACATAATTACAGTAACTTAGCCCGTGCATTAGTTCACCCTGCAAGAATTCTCTATCTCAGCATGTCATTTTGTTTCATCCACAGTGTTAAAATCTTGCTTTTCCTCAAACAAGGTAAAAAAAACAAAAAAAAAAAAAAAACAAGTCTAAATATATAAACTTGTTCCCAGATAATCCCTTGTTCCCATATAACAAGGCAGAATAAGGCAGATCAGCCACTAGGATGAAGAAAATGACACTTTATTCCTAGTAGACATCAGAAAATATGTCTCTGTCTTTGAAACAGACGGCTGGAGAGATGCGTAGAAAAATCTTTGGTTGATATTTAACTTTTGGACGTATTTAGAAACATCTGACAGGCCATTCAGATGCATTTTTGGTAACGGGTAACAATACCATCTTACTGTTTTTTTTTTGTTTGTTTTTTTTTTTACATATTTACATAATCATGCTTTGGGTAGCCTAATTTTCCCCCATTGGAAGCTGGTGGATTTGCTACCGCTGGAAAACACATCACTGTAACTGTTTGATGTGTTTAAAGTCAGTAAGACAGTAAGACACTGCCCAAAACAAAATGAAGCAAGACAAAGTAGCCGCTATCTCAGAGAAAACACAGATTATTCCTTTAAATGTGAGTTCAAATGGTGAATGTAGTCCTCAAAAGTATGTTCTAAATGTATGAACAAAAAACAAACAAGAAAAATTAGATAGAAATACATATAGACATATACAGATAGGCTGATCCAAATTCCCCTTGGGGATCAATAAAATATTTCTGATTCTGATCACAGATTGATCGATAGATAGATACCCCAGAATTGTGGAGAATTGTGCACTCCAGTTGTACTCTCTCTCTCTTTTTTTGTTGCAGTGTGAGAATTATGCATTCCTTTATTCTTTTTCTTGCATCCGGTGGATAAAAACATGCACAACAACACACAGAAATATCATAAACAGAATACATTAAGAGGCAGCAGAGAGCAACATGAGCCAACGGCGCTGCAGCAGGAGTGTGTGTGTGTGTGACGTCAGCGTTGCCAAACTGAGCTGCAGCCGCCATCCTCACCCACACGCCGACGTACATAAAAAAAAAAAAAAAACATTCATTCATAAAATCATAAATAAAGCGCCTTGGAATCGCTCTGTGGATTCCTCCCTGCGTGACGTTTGATAGAAGTGGAGGGCGCCGCGCTTTGATTGTGAAGGACCGACACCAAAACCTGACACTGCATCTTCTAATGCTGCGTCCTACACGTTTCTGTGATCAATAATTTAACCTCAAGGACTAAAAATGTCTATTTACTGCAACATTTTTCCCTCTATGAAACTACCTCGGTACGACATCATATCATCCGCATTTGTCCAGTTATCTATGGGAATTTAAAAAAATAAATAAATTACAAAAATGACCACCAAACAGCAAAATGGATTTTTCCTGTCTGTCAGTTCCTGATGCTCCTTGAAGGCCTCTCTTTATAAACACTGAAATCTAATGAGTGGCTTGTTATTATGTGATATCTAAGTGTAAGTGATGGCAAATTGTATGCTTGTATGATAAAATGCTATTTGTGACTACAGGATCATTTATACAAACCACAGCAGCAGCAGATGATGATGAAATGCATCAGTTGCTGAGCTTCTGTGCTTTCTGGCAAATTAATAGTCACTCTTTGTCAAGTCAGGTTTCACAGCAAATCATGTCTTTATATGGATGCACAATATAACGCTGGCTGATGTATATTATCCTAGGAAAAGATACATTTTTGATGAAGAATGTCAGTAAAACGGGCCTTTCTCGTTTGTTTAAAATAATTATGACTAGCAAAATCAACTGGTCAATCTCAAAAGTTAGCCTTTATGGTCCTCTTCTTATTTTTCTAAACAATAGTAATATTATCGGTTATCATATCGGTATCGGCCACAACAAAGAGATCATTATTGGTGATCGTTATCAGCCCTGAGATTCCCATATCGGTGCATCTCCATCCTTTCCTATTTCCCATTTTGTTTGTACGAGTTCAGCTGCAAAAAAACAATGTGTTCCAAAGCACCTGAAGGCATCATTAAACCTCCAAAACGTGTGACTCCAAACTAACTGGAGTCAAAGCTGCAAAATAAGCCGAGTCGCCCCCGGCTGTTGTTATTGTTTACAACCGGCCTGGAATTCAGATGCAAATGACATTAAGCGTGGTAATGACAGTGAAAAAGATGACGATAAAATGTGCAAATGATAACGACATCCAAGATCTGTTCTCACAGTTTAGGAGCTGGTAATGCACTGCAATCACACCGCTGTTATTCCACAACAGGTATTCCATTATTGCTCTGCTCTGCTCGCTGCTGCAGGTTGCATCAGTGAATGTACAAAAGTCCTGGTCCACCTCCACATCACACCTCCAGGAGCTTCTCTGAGCTCCCATCCTAAATCCAGAGGCGTTAATATGGAGTTGGTCCTTTGCAGCAGAACAGCTTCCACTCTTCTGGGAGGCTTTCTGCCAGATGTTGGAGTGTCTGTGGGAGTTTCTGCCCGTTCATCCAGAAGAGCCTTTGTGAGCTCAGACTCTGATGTTGGACCAGAGGGCCCGGCTCACAGTCTCCGTTCTAGTTGATCCAAAGGTGTTGGATGGGGTTGAGGTCGGGGCTCTGTGCGGGCCACTCAAGTTCTTCCACACCAAACTCAGCCGGCCACGCCTTTATGCAGCTGCTCTGTGCACTGGGGCTCAGTCATGCTGGGACAGGAAAGGGCCTTCCTTCCCCAAACTGGTCCCACAGAGCTGGAAGCAGAGAATTGTCCAAAATGTGTCGGTGAGCTGAAGCGTTCAGATTTCCCTTCAGTGGAGCTGAGGGGCTGAGGCCGAGCCCAGAAACACCAGCCCACAGCGTGACCCCTCCTCCAGCAAACTGCACAGTCGGCACAATGCGCTCAGGCAGGGAACGTTCTCCTGGCGTTCCCCAAACCCAGACTCGTCCATCAGACCGCCACATAGAGAAGCCTGATTGGTCGCTCCATAGAACACGTTTCCGCTGCTCCAGAGTCCGGCAGCGGCGTGCTTTACGCCGCTGCGTCCGAGTCGCTGTGGTTCCTAAACACTTCCACTTTGCAATAATCCCACTTCCAGCTGATGGTGGAATATCTAGGAGGGAAGAAGCTTCAGCAGCTGACTTGTTGCAGCGGTGGCTTCCTGTTCCATCACTATTCCAGCAGCACCTGGAACTCAGTGAGCTCTTTAGAACCAGACGCTCTGTCACTGATGTTGGTAAAGGCAGACTGCATGGCTGCTGCTGGAGGTTACACACCTGTGGGGACGGGACTGAATGAAACACCTGAACTCACTGATTAACCCTTATAAGGTATTCGGGTCTGTGGGACCCGTTTTCAGTTTTTAGCTTAAGAAAAATGATACTAATAATTATTTTTTCAAACTGATATTTATTGGCCTTGGGTCATTTTCTGTGAGGAACATGAATCAGAAAAAAATTTTCAATTACCCCCCTTGCATACCCCCTCTACACATTTATATTACATACAGGGTCTTCGGGTCCACTGGACCCGGACCTAGTGAAAGTGTGTAAATCATAGATCCTGTGCACCCTCATGTTCCCTTCCTCATCTGTGTGTGTGTGTGTGTGTGTGTGTGTGTGTGTGTGTGTGTGTGTGTGTGCGTGTGTGTGTGTGTGTATTGTGTGGGAGAGAGAGAGAGAGCGAGTGCGGGAACAGGTGCACACTGTGGGTGTACCTGTTCCCGCACAAGGTTGCAACATTGTTAGAAAATTGGAGTACCCAACACTAACTGCACCCACATTCCCACACATTTCACCCTCTGTCTTGCGGGAACCAATCTCGGGGACCTGACGCTATAGATAGCTCTGTCAGTGTGGTGCAGGACCAGCCCACGAGCAACCAGGCCCAGGACCAGCCCACGAGCAACCAGGCCCAGGACCAGCCCACGAGCAACCAGGCCCAGGACCAGCCCATGAGAGGCCAGGATCAGCCCATCAGCCGCCTCCCAAACGCAAGCGTACCTCAGGAGCAGCAGGCCAGCAGCCAGCCCCAGGGCCAGTGGTGAGCAGCTTCAAAATGACAACATATGGATGTCAAGAAATGGCAGAATTGAATGGTCTTCGTTTTCAAGAAATGAACCGCCCCGCATAGCTGCCAATGTGACGAGTGTTAGTAAAGATCTTTATCTTCTCATTATTCTAGATTGTGGCCAGTAACAAAAAGAAGCGCTGTGAGGTGTGTGGACCCAAGATGGACAGAAAAACACTATACATGCACCCAGTGCAAGAAGTACATTCGCAATACACACACAGTGAAACTCTGCACGTATTGTATGGCATAGTCTGGTATGAAATGGCCGTGTTCAATTGGGCTAATGTGTTGTTCAGACAGATTTTATGTGTAAATGTTAGGTTACATTTCTAATGAAATTCAAATAAAACACTAGTTATGAAAAAAAAAACTGCCTTCATTTGTACATTTGCTGATTATTTTCTAGTTATGCCTGTTTTATGATAGATTTTCTTATTTTGTTGAATTTTAATAAAAAAACGAGTGTTATTTCTATTTATAAATGTGATTTTACAAAGGTAAAGGGAAGAAATTTAACATATGTATTGTTTATATTACTTGCAATTGGGATGAAGTAAAGATCTGCTGAGTATTTTAACAAAAAAAGTTATGATTATGTTGAATTAAAAGCCCCAAAATGCAACGGGTCCACCAGACCCAGCAGGACTCCCTGTGTAACAAAAAAACGAATACCATATGAGGGTTAAGAGCTGTGGCTGAATGTTTTTGTCCTTATAGTGTATATGTTCCATATCAAACCAAATCCTGCCTCATGTTAGGGCACAAAGCTGTGCAACATTTTTAACGTTATTGCTCCTGTTGTTTTCATGATGAAAAGTATAAAGTGTGATTTAAAAGTGATTACAGTGTCCTTAAACCACACTGACATGCAGTCCTCTGTAAGGCAGGGCCGGAGTCCATTCACCTCCAGTTAAAAAATAACTTTGATTGATTTCAAATCTAAATAGAAGTCGCGGTTCACTTGTTAATACAAAAAAACAAAAAAAAACTCCATCATGCCAGGTTCAGCTGTAGTCTCTAAATGCCATTTTTTCCTTTTTCCTCGAACTGTATTCTTTTACTCTTTGTTTACTGCAGTGACCGCATTTCCCCTCATGGATCGATAAAGTTTCATTTAATCTTATCTTAACTCACCGTGGTAAGACAAAGCTGGTGGTCAGTCGGCTGTGATTCACTTTCCCTTTAACCCTCACTTTCAAAAAAACCTTCACAGGCTCAAGTGGAGCAGAGAGCAAACACCAGCGACAGGAAGAGTCAACACTGCGACAGATGTCCGTCCTAACAAGTCATTTAGTCTCTTCTTCAGTGTTGAAATCCTGATTTTTCTTTTTAAAGTCAAAACTCTGCCAGTGGGATGAAATAATCCCACCTGTTTCCAATGCAGTTTCACTTGTTTCAGGAAAATTTCTAGGAACTAGGATAAATATGCTGAAACACGGCAGATCAGCCACCAGGATCAATGAAATGACATTTGATTCAAGAAAATTGTCGAAACAAGGTGATTAGCGCTGGAAACAAGTGAGATTATCAAAGAGAAACAAGATTTTTAACACTAAGAGCTCGATTTTAATAATCTAAGCACATGGTCTGAAGAACATGGTGCATTAAGGGCGTGTCTAAGACAACTTCTGCTGTTTTAACAGTGGAAAAAAGGCTGGTTGGTTCAACAGGCTTGTCCTGAGTCTCTTCATTAATCCTGGCTGTGCTTTGGGCGTAACATGCAGTAAACCAATCAGAGCGCCGTCTCCCGTCCCCTTTAACAGCCAGGTGTGTCTCACCTTGGTGGGCTGCTGTTCTAATGGAGGATTCTCCAGGTAAGAAGGAAGGAGACGGAGTGAAAGCTCACGAGCAGATCATCTACGGCGACAGCAGGACTCCATCTGAGCTCCCTGAGGTGAAGCAGCGTCCCTGTGTGTGGGACAAGCAGAGCGGACACTCGCCGGCGCCCCCTATGGAGGCCACCATCACTGTCTGATAATGAGCTTCAGATAGCAGAGAAACCTGCAATTTTACAGGCAGAAGCATGGCTGTGCCACGGGCTCACCAGTCTCTCCCATAGCGGCCAACCTGTACATGGAAGAGGTGGAAAATAGAGCCCTGACCTCCTTCAGAGGAACAACACCTAGCCATTTGTTCAGGTACGTGGATGACACATGGGTCACCATCAAAACCCAGGAGGTGCAAGCCTTCACAGAACACATCAACTCGGTGGATGACAACATCAAGTTCACAAGGGAAGACACCAAGAACAACAGCCTGGCCGTTTTGAACTGCGAAGTACACTTTGAAGAGGACAGGAGCCTGCACGTGAGGGTCTACAGGAAACCCACCCACATAGACCGGTATCTACTCTTTGACTGCCACCACCGTTGGAACACAAGCTTGGAGTGATCAGAACCCTGCAACACCGGGCAGAGAACATACCATCGAGTACACGGTCCCAGGAAAAGGCAAAGAAACACCTGAGGAATGCACTGCAAGCTTGTGGACATCCTAACTGGACCAGCCACAAGAACCAGGAAGAAAGACAACACCAGCGAACGGGAAGAAAAGGAACCCAGACGCAACAACATCGTCATGCCTTATGTGGCTGGAGTATCAGAGAAACTCAGGAGAATTTTTAACAAACACCGCATCCCTGTGTTTTTCAAAGCCAGCAACACACTAAGGCAGAAACTGGTCCACCCGGAAAACCACACCCCAAAACAGAAGAGAAGCAACCTGGTGTATGCAGTCCAATGCAGCGGGGACTGCACAGAACTATACACTGGAGAAACCAAGCAACCATTACCCAGACGCATGGCCCAACACAGGAGGGCCAACTCTTCAGCCCGGGACTCTGCAGTGTACCTCCACCTGAAAGACAACGGGCACACCTTTGAAGACCACAATGTACACATTCTGGACGAGGAGGACAGGTGGTTTGAAAGAGGAGTGAAGGAGGCCATCTATGTCAAAGAAGAGAAGCCATCACTCGACAGAAGAGGGGGCCTCAGACGCCACCTATCCCCCATACACAACACGGTCCTTTCATCTCTCCCCAGGAGATTCAAACACCCATCTCATTTGACCTCATGGGACAACGATCGACCACGCGGACATCATGTGACCCTCACGACATCATGTGACCCTAACGACATCATGTGACCCTAACAACTCTCGACAAGGATCGTTACCACCTAGGGACACTTTCACCCAGTGGTATCGACGACCTTAACAACGACCCCACAGAGGTTAAATACCTGGGAGTTCAAGTTCAAGTTTATTGTCAGTGTCTCCGTAGGGCAATTGGCTTTGCAAGCAAGCAAACAGAAACACACAGGTGCATACAAACGACGTTCAGGAGGGGGGTGGGGGAGTGTGCCGAAGCAACAGTAGACACTGGGACATAGCCAATGATAAGAAAAATATGCCAAGTGCTTAGGAAGTAGCCTAGTGTCCAAAAACAGCCTACACAGAGTAGGAAAAGTGCATAATGTCAGTATGAACATCATCATCATCATCAACAACAATACCATCAATAACAACAGCAGCACCATCATCATATCATTTAAAAATAAGGATATGAAAAACCATAGTCATCAAAATCAGCAATAGATGAGCCAAGTGAGTAGCCACAGAATAGAAGTCAAGTACGACTCCTCCCCGGATCCGCACTCAAAAGTGAAATGGCTGTAGGGATGAGGGAGTACTTATATCTGTGACTTGACATGGGGAAATCTGAGCCGGGACCCAGAAGGCAAAAACTGGAACTCCGAATGTAAAGGGTGGGAGCTGTCAGACCGAATGACATTGGCCTTCCTAAATATCTGCCTACGAAACAGGTCAGATAGTGTACACGGATTCACACCCAAAATCTTATTGCTCCAGTCAACCAGGAGTTTTGCCAGTCAACCAGAACCGAAGAAGTGTCAAGGCTGGGAGTCAGAGTAGGACCCAAAAGCACAATCTTGAGTCAGAAGTCAATTAACAAGTCCTTTATTCCGAAAGCAGGGTCAAAAAACACAAGAGCAGTCGGGATCCGAGCAGAATATCCAGAAGGGCTAGGCAAAAATCAGCGTCAGAAAACCAGAAGAAGAATCAGAATAAACCAGGGCAAACACGAGGAAAAAATGGCTGGGACGTGAAGACACAAAGGGCTACAACGAACTGGCACAGAGAACAGGGAACACACCGACTAAATACACGAGGAGAGGGAAGACAACAAGGCCCAGGTGTAACACATTAGGGCGGGGCAGGCAATCACACAGGAGAGAAACTTGACAGGAAGTGATCTGAAATGAGAGGAGAGTTAGACAATAAAACAGGAAGTGCAGAAAAAATGAAACCAAGAAAACATAATTTAAGGTGCTGGGTGAGACATGACAAGAAGCTTCTTGCAGGAGAAGCGAAACATCTTCTGAAATCCACTTAAAGTCCAGTTGACTTTGCTCTACTCTACTTACGTTTATGTTTGATGTTTTTTTTCCCCCACATTTTGGGGAGAAAAATCCTCCTGATTTAAAAGCAGTGAAAGTGATTTGATGGCCTAACTTCATCTTGATCTCCAAGCTGTGACCTTTTGACTCCGAGTTGAAATTCTGTCTGACCGCGAGCAGGAATGTAAATCTGACCGCTCCCCCCCCCCAACCTTAGCCGCTATGCTAATCAAAGCATCTGAGAGCTGCATACAAACACGGCGGGGCTCTGCTGTATGCAGCGGCACGACCGGGGAAAATCAACAAAATGTCAAAGTTCAGCGGCAGATCCGACTGTCAAGAAGGTGCACTTCAGTTTGGCGAATTAGATTCAGATTTTTTTTTTTCGTAGCTGTAGATGATGAAGAGAAATGGCACTAAATAAAACATCACATTTTTGCCTTCCCATGCATGAAATATTCCTCCTCTCTCTTTCTGCAGGGAGCCACATGTGAGCTGGATACAGGAACACACTCCGGTTTCCAGGCCCTTTTTTACGATTAAAAAACCAACGTCTGCCTGTAAAACGCTGTTTAATCATTGATAAGCAGCGTCCTGAGGAAATCAGCGGCTGAGCGATATTAACCTAATTCTCTCTAACGTAACCCTCTCGGGAAGCTCCCCCTGCTTTCCATTTCTCTTGCACCAGTCAAACCCGACACTTCTCACAGACATCACAATTTTATTTTTTTATTTTTTCGGAGGCAGAATGAAAAAGTTAGTGGCCGTGAAACAGAGGAGAGAGCTGTTTGATGTCGGCGATTCTCGGGCCTCACAGCCGAGCTCCTCCCCGGCCCGGCTGCCGTAATGAAGCCCGAGCGCGAGCCAGGCCCGGCGCTCCCCTGTGGCCCCGCTGGGCAGCATATGTTGGCCCCGACGCCGGCCGCGGTGGCCTCTGCTCTGCGGCAGCGCGCAGCCCGAGCAGGAGGAAGCTCCATGTGGGGGTCGTGGAGCTCGGCATCTGATCTGGAGCTGCCCTTCCCTCTCAGTGAGAAGGGAGGAGGAGACTCACACAGAGGAAACCAGGCTCCCAGTAATTTATACACACGACACACTGCAAAGACCACCATGTTAACTGGTCACTTCATCTCATATTCAGAGTTTAAATCTGCAAAGAAGGTGAAAAGAAGAAGAAAAAAAAATTGCCGGTGGGATCAGATTGTTTCATTTGTTTCCAGTGCAGTTTCACCTTTTTTTTCTTTCTTTTCTGGGAACACTGCAAAAACGCAAAATCTTACCAAGATTATTTGTCTTATTTCAAGTCAAAAATGTCTTATTTCTAGTCAAAATATCTCATTACACTTAAAATAAGACATGATCACCTCAGAAGTAAATTGTTTTTAGACAATTTTCACTTGTTTCAAGTGAAAATTCACTTGAAACAAGTGAAAATTTGCTTGTTTCATTGGCAAAATTTGCCAGTGGAAAAAGTGAAAATTCACTTGAAATAAGTGAAAATTAGCTAGAAACAAGAGACAAAATTTGCCAATGAAACAAGCAAATTTTCACTTGTTTCAAGCAAATTTTCACTTGAAACAAGAGACAAGTTACTTCTGAGGTGATCATGTCTTATTTTAAGTATAATGAGATATTTTGACTAGAAATAAGACATTTTTGACTTGAAATAAGACAAATAATCTTGGTAAGATTTTGAGTTTTTGCAGTGAACAAGAATAAACAAAGCAGAATAAGACAGATCAGCCACTGGGAGCAAGAAAACGACATCTGATTCAAGAAAATCAGAGGCTGACTGACGGGACAACATGGAGTTTTTGTGCATCGTGATGATAATTTCCACTCTCAGTTAATACATCGACTACTTTTTCCTTTAACTGACGAATTACTTCATTTATAAAGTGCCAAAAATAAAGCCAAAGTTTGATTGGACATGATCGGAGCTCAGTCTGACCAGCAGCTACAAAAACAAAATAAAAAAAAAACTCTTAATTTTATAACAATATGAACAAAAAAAATGTTGGCAATCAGTATCTTGGTGATTTTAGTGAGGCATTTTTACTTGATAAACAACTAATGCTGCTGTATTTATGACTTTTACCACGTTATCTCTCGTTTTATATGATAGTTTTGCACTTCAATACTATTTTTCTCTTTCCCCTTTGCTGTCTGCTTTTATTCTCAGCTCCAGCAGGGACTTCGCTTCCTCTTGTGGGCCGATAAAGTTTCATTTCGTCTTATCTTAGCTTGCTGGCCGGTCAGCTGTGAGTCACTTTCACTTTAACCTCACCTTCACCCCCGACATCTTCACACATCAGCCGGCTGGGTCTCATGTGGGACAGAAACGACACAGAAACGAAGATCAGAGGCAACGCTGCAAAAAAAATCTTCATCTCGACAAGTAAGCCAGTCTCATCTTCAGTGTTCAAATCTCGTTTTTCGGTCCATAATCCCACTTGTTTCCGGTGCTAATCGAGTGTCATTGAATCGAGTGTCATCGTCTTGATCCGAGCAGCTGATCTGCCTCGTTCTGCCTTGTTTCAACACATTTATACTTGAAACTGCACTGGAAAAAGTGGGATTATCTCAATATCTCACTGGCGGATTTCTCTTCACCTTAAACACGAGATGCTCAGATGGAATGAGATGAAATAACGAGTAAAAAAGATTTTTTGTGATAAATTGATCGTGGGATGTTTCAGAGAATACAAACCCTCTTGTGGTCGTCTTATCGCAATGTGATATTGTAGCGTTGAAATTTTTTGTTAAAACATCCGCCTGATGAGATAATCCCACTTGTTTCCAATGCAGTTCCACTTGATTCAGGAATCTGGCAGAATAAGGCAGATTAGCGCGGATTCAAGAATAATTTTTTTGCATGTTTTTTTTTTTTTTTTTTTTTTTAAGGAAAACAAGATTGCAGGTCTTAATATGAGCCTAAATGAACTGTCAAGATAAGGAAAACGCCTTCTGTGCTCCTCATTTTCCTACAACAAAGAGAACATCGCCGTGTGTTCAGTGTTCAAATCTCGTTTTTTGGTCCATAATCCCACTTGTTTCCAGGGCTGATCGAGTGTCATTGAATCGAGTGTCATCGTCTTGATCCGAGCAGCTGATCCGCCTCGTTCTGCCTCGTGTCAACACGTTTATACTTGTTCCCAGAAAAAAAAATCCTGAAAATGCAGTGGAAAAAGTGGGATTATCTCAATATCCCACTGGCGGATTTCTCTTTACCTTAAACACGAGATGCTCAGATGG
Organism: Myripristis murdjan; assembly: GCF_902150065.1. Lineage (NCBI taxonomy): Eukaryota > Metazoa > Chordata > Actinopteri > Holocentriformes > Holocentridae > Myripristis > Myripristis murdjan. The sequence goes on along the minus strand of NC_043983.1, from coordinate 33,703,971 downwards.
AATATGAGATGAAATAACGAGTTAAAATGAAGATTTTTTTGTGATAGATTGATCGTGGGATGTTTCAGAGAATCCCGTGGTCGTCTTATTGCAACGTGATATTGTAGCGTTGAAATTTCTTGTTAAAACATCTGCCTGATGAGATAATCCCACTTGTTTCCAATGCAGTTCCACTTGATTCAGGAATCTGGCAGAATAAGGCAGATTAGCGCGGATTCAAGACTAATTTTTTTGCATGTTTTTTTTTTTTTTTTTTTTTAAGGAAAACAAGATTGCAGGTCTTAATATGAGCCTAAATGAATTGTCAAGATAAGGAAAACGCCTTCTGTGCTCCTCAGACATTTTTCCTACAACAAAGAGAACGTCGCCGTGTGTGTGTGTGTGTGTGTGTGTGTGTGTGTGTGTGTGTGTGTCTCCCTCCCCGCGTCGGCCCGACCCAGCCTCCTGGAACAGCTCTGGGTGGCAGCCGGCCCTGACTGATTGCACTGCTTGTTAGTCTGTCTTTGATCATTAAGCAGAGCAATGTCACCGCCTTTAGTGTCATCAATTACAATTTGGCTAGCGTCACTTTGATCTTGACAAATATTATCCCGGTTTTTTAAAGTTGTTGTTGGGTCACGTGGGCGCCACAAGGATTCGCAGCTCCTCTCCTTGTTGCAAGACTTCTGATGAATAATTTACCTGCGAGGATTTTTTCCCCCCTCTCTCTCTCTCTCTCTCTCTCTCTCTCTCCACTGAAGTTCAGACTTCACAGCCGGCTGAAAGAAGAGGAAGAGAGGCAGAAGCGGGGAGAGATAGAGCTGTTGCCATGTGAATAGCTCATATCCCTTGGTGGTGGAACCTGCATCTGTCCGGCCCATATGGCACCGGGGGCCAGTCTGCAGTCTCATCTCCGCCCAATCAATAAATCCCCAAGCCGGCCATCCGAACACCTCAGCCTCCCCGACGACCTCCACCCCCCTCAGGATTTGATAAACGACAATCTCCCGAGCAGATCTGTCACTTCGGCTCCAGATTTATTTATTTGCTTATGCCTGGTACACACTGCAGGATAATCGGGCCGATTTTTGTCCCGATCTCCCCCGTTCCGATCAAAGCCAGCAAAGGCCCGATTGTCTGATGTTTGCAAACGTCATCGGGTCTGATGTTCCTGTGGGGTGGGGTGTTAAGAGTGATTTTGTTCGGTCCGATCCGCTCGGAAGGCCTCGGATGGAGAGATCGTAAATAATGAACATGTTTAATATTTGCAACTAGAAATCCTGTAGTGTGTGGGGCGCTCCGAGAGGAGCCGAGCACGCACAGTGTGTAATGTCCAGTGATGGGAATAACGGCATTATAAATAAATGGCGTTATTTTTTTTTTAATCAGTAATGAGTAATCAAAAATATTTATACATATATTGTTTCCCCCGTTACAACGCCGTTACCATTTCTGACAATAAAATGCGCCGTTACTAGGCTATAACTGATGCCGGCTTCAGCCGAGCAGGCTGCTCGGAAAGCTTTCCGCACACTACAGGATTTCCACACACTAGGCTACAGGATTTCTAGTCGCAAATATTAAACATCTTTTCGTCCCTTTTTTTACCTTTATTTTTTGTTATCATTATTATTATTAATATTTTATTATCCTAGATTTGAAAAATGTGCGTCTTGTGGAGAAAAAGCGGCTTGTCAATTTTCAAACCGATCGGACTTTGCAGTTTTTTTTTTTTTGAATCAGCATGAATAGAAAATAAGACCAAACCATACAAATTGCATATAATTCCTGATGACAGAGCGGATAGTGTCTCTGCCTGCCATGCATGAGACCAAGGGTTCAATTCCCTACCTGGACAAGAGGGCACTTTGCTGTTAACCATGGCAATGAAGTGATTCTTCTTATTCTGCCTGTCATTGGCTAGATGACACACAGTGGCATTAAGGGTTTCGATAATTTTCATTTCTGTACCTTTTTTGCGGATTTTGGCGCCGGTGTTTGTCCGCCATGTTTGTTTACACTGAAGTCACGTTTGACTACGCGAGATTTAGAATATTGAGCGTGAAGAAGCTGATGCTCTGCTGAAGAATGGGTTAGTGTGTGGTGTGCTCCGTGGTGCACACCACACTCTGTAAGATCAGAAGAGACAGATCTTGTGCGATCTGTCTTTTGTTATCATCAAGTGTGTGCTCTCTAAATCTGTGAAGGTTTGAAGAATCCTGTAGTGTGTGCCAGCCTTTAGACGTGCAGGAAACAGGAGCACGGAGGACGTGGCGTCGATGCATCGATCTTAAATTCTGCCGATTGATTGAACCGCATCGATCGGCTCAAATGAACAGAACGGATCGATCAGACTGCAGCCTGAATCGATACGAGACGCTTTGATCAGTTCATTTGTGATTCTTAGAGAAAGCGGCGGTGATTTAACACAATGCTGGAAATGAAATCAGTGCTGTTAAAGGTGCACTCTGCCGAGGATGAGACTCAAGTGATAAAAAAAAAAACATGGAATAAGCACATGCTCTGCTGGTAAATTACAAGGTCATTAGAAAACATTAGCAATTTTCCAAAGTATGCCTCGAAGTAATTCTGTTTAATTTTTTTCATATTTCGGAATAAAAAGGTTGGTCTTACATTATTGCAAGTGGTTATGTCATTCAAATTCATTTTTTTAGTTGGTAAACTAGTAAATGTTTTCAGAGTTGAATCTAAAAAGAAAAAAAAATCATTTTTATATCAAATGAAACTGTCAAAGGATTCGCTCTGCTAATATTCAGTCGTTGATTCCTTTTCCTTGGCAAATGATTCAGAGTCAGGAGCGAGAGAGAGGCCACACAGGAAGCAGATCTTCTGAAAACACGACTTTATTCCTCCATCTTTACAGACACACATCCGTCCACGCAGGAGCGTTCTGGAAAACGACCCCATGGGACGTTTGTACCTCCAGCTGGGTTTTAAAGTTGAGCGCCCTCTAGTGGACCTGTAAATAACAACCGTGTGGTGTGGTGTCGCGTTAAGGGAGAGACAGAGTCCACTAGTCCACAAGATCACTAATACAGAGTGACCCAAAAAAACAAGAACTTTTTAATAATCCAATAAAACCAAGAGTGATGGAAGAAAAATATTTTATTCATAGTAATTGAAACCTGAAAACATGCCATTTAAGAAACAATGATGGAATTTTCATTTTTTAAAAATTGTGCTGCCACTTGCTCATGTCTGCCAATAGGGGAGAGTGGGGTAAATAGTGCCAATTTTTACTTAAAGTGCCTTTAAAGCGAGGGGATTACAGTAATGCCTCCAACTAAAATATGCACATATAGTTTAGGATGTTGTGCATCCCTGGGAACAATCACTTTGGATCTTATATAAACTGTTTGAGAAATATAGCTTTCGAAAAAAAAGTGGTTTTGTGGCACAACTTGCCCCCGGTGTGGGGTAAATTGTGCCATTAGAGAGAATACACTGGGGTAAATTGTGCCATTGATAATTGAAGTAAAACAGATCATTTTAATCTCACAAATGATAATGCTATATAAAAGCAAAACAAATTCAATACAAAATTATTTATTTAACATTTATTTATTATTTTAACAAGATCACAGGCCACTTTTCTATAACGAGGCCAAGCGCCACATGAACACATACCCAGAGCAAAATAAAAATTCCAAAATGAGCACCTGCAAATCATCTTCATCTGAATCTGAATAGTTTTAGTGATCAAAGGTAAGAAAATAATGTACAATAACAATAAAATACAATAAAGTAATATATAGTATATAATCACAAGTTGTGCCATTGGCACAACTTACCCCAGGCCCTTTGGCACAAATTACCCCAAGCCCACCATTTTGAAAAAAATGCATCCCCCAGCTGTTTTGAGCTAACATCATGCTAACTGTATAGACTCATGGTGTAGCTTACTAAAGTACTAAAACCTGTGTGAACTGTTTTTAAAGTTTTCTATAATTGTTCAAACACAGCAATCAAAAAACCTTGATCATAGAAATTTTACTTTGGAGGGCAAAAAAATGTTTTTTGAACTTAAATGTGCTTACCTCTCAAGCCATGTGTCTCCCTTCTTTATAAGATGAGTGTAATGGATGCCTCTTCAAAAATATGTGGTCACATGACCAACTTCTTCTATGGTTTTCTAGATAACAGGGGTGGCACTACTTGCCCCTTGGCACAAATTACCCCACTCTCCCCTACGCACTTCAAAAATTCCCGTTTTTTTGGGTCACCCTGTATTTGCAAACATTTGCTGATATTAGCCAGCAAACATTTCATAAATGCATAACCATAACGACAAACCTTTGCCAAACCTTAACATGAGCTTTTTTCTAACCTTAACCGAGTGTTTATAGTGGCTGGCGAGCTGAGGAAACAGGCCTGTGGCTCATTTTTGAAGGTTGGAACAAGCGATGGAGGACTTGTTGGGAAAACGCAAGAACAGAAACAAAGAACAAAGAGCAAAAACGTCCTCACGTCCAAAACTGGGCGGAAATGAAGTCGGACGACAAAAACAGGGCGAGTCATTCAAACAGACAGACGATCAGCTGATACTGAAAGTAAAAAACTGAGGTCTGAGCCGTGAGTGAGCTCCATGTCTCTCACGGGACGGTCCCACCAAGCTTCACAGCCTAACTTCTGTTTATAATCCGGGGATTAGCATTTTCACGAGCAGCGTTCACGGTTTGTTGTGTGTTTTCTCAGCTCAGCCTCCTTCAGCTCCAGAGCCTGGCTTCAGTTCATGTCCAGACGAGGAGGAAGGCGAGCACGAGCAAACAGAAGGAGCTCAAAGCAACACAAGCAGCGTCCTGACAGATTTTCACGGTGCGAGAGGTCAGACGTGCAGATTCTCTCACTGGAGAGTCGCACGAATCCTCAGGTCAAAGGTCAATCCAAAGCACAACTTCACTGCGTCCAGATGAAAAGGAGAGACTAAAGCGATTCACTACCAAAGACAGTCTCCTCTTTCTTACCGTGTTGGGTTTGGATAATATTTCTCTGACGTTCCTATCGGCTGTGCAAAGACGCAAAGTGGCGACGGTGACACGCACACGCCGCTTCCTCAGTGCCCACGCCGCAAAACAGAACCACGTCTCTGAGGCGTTTCACTCTGGAGAGCGTTTCTCCACAGCAGCAGCCGGAGGTCCTGCTCTCTTGTGGACCGGAGGAGAATAAAACAAGAGAATACGCACATGGAGTTTCTCTCACGCTATTAGAGGAAAAGTAAACTTTAAAAACAATTCAAAAACAGAGTAATTCACCCAAAATAAATAGTGTGTGTGTGTGTGTGTGTGTGTGTGTGTGTGTGTGTGTGTGTGTGTGTGGCGATGTGCGGTGTGTGTGTTGAGCGCAGACGGGATCAGAGATGTGCTCAGTCAAAGTGCAGGTGTGCAGCTGGACGGGGTGTGGGGGGGTTGGGGGTGGAGGGTGTGTGTGTGTGTGTGTGTGTGTGTGTGTGTGTGTGTGTGTGTGTGGTGGGGGGTGGGGATGAAGCAGGGGTCCTTATTTTCTATTCCGGGCTGGAGCCAATCCCAGCATGCACTTGGTGGAGGGCCGGGAAACAGTCGCCAGTTCATCGCAAGCAGCTGCAGCCTGCGCTTGTTTTCTCAGAATCTGTGTGTGTGTGTGTGTGTGTGTGTGTGTGTGTGTGTGTGTGTGCAGGTACAGGCAGCTTTACCCTCTGTTTCGTTTGCAGAGTGACTTCATTAACTTTGTGAGCCAGCCTCTAATCTCCACAGGTGTAAATCCACACCTCAGTAAATCGTGTTAATCTGATGGAAGTTATGACAATATTTTTTTTTTTTTTAAAGGGAAACAAAAAAAGAAAAGATTTTCTAAGAAATGTCTCACTGATTTTTTTTTTGTTTTTTTCCCATGTTGGTGGTTGTGTGCTGGGCGACGAGGTCAGAGTTCAGCCTCCGTTTACATTCCCTTCTATATTTACAACGGAGAGAAAACTTCATCTCGGAGAGTCACTCAGTCTCATCCTCAGTGTTTTTCTTCAAACCGGGGAAAAAGAAATCCAGCGGTCTCTAATCCCACTTGTTTTCAACGCCGATCAACTTGTTTCCAGAATATTCTTGAATCCGGTGTCATTTTCTGGATCCTGGTGCGGCTGATCGGCCTTATTCTGCCTTGTTGCAACAGATTTCTTATATATATACATAAATTACATGTTTCCAGATGAAATCCCTGGGAAAAAAAGGAAATTGCTTTGGAAAAAAGTGGGATTATCAGTTATTTTCTGATTTTTTTTTACCTTGTTTGAAGGAAAACAGGATTTTAACACTAAAAATAACATGAAACACTTTGAAAATGGAGATTTTTTTTTTTTTTTTTTTTTTTTTTTTTGCAGTGCATGTGCTTAAGTGCATCTGCAAGTGCATAGCTGTGTGTGTGTGTGTGTGTGTGTGTGTGTGGGTCTGTTGACCCTGACAATGTGAACCAGTGAACATGTTAGCAAAGCATCTCTCTCTGGTATTCCCACACAGTCGATACACGTGCAGCATGAAAGCCCAGCTGCCCTCCAGACACACACACACACACACACACACACACACACACACACACACACACACACAAAGCCATGCACTTTGCAGATGCACTTAAGCACAGATCAGATGCTTCTTCACAGGCAGGTAATATCACACGCTGCGGTGAGAGCGGCCTCTCAGCGAGCGCCGTGCGTCGGGAGCGAGCTCAGCTGCCGGCCTCGTGGCTCGCGGTGAGAACTCCTGTTTTCACACCTCATCAATATGGAGGAACAGTTGGCGAAACGGGCCCCGAGGTACAAGGAAGGGTTGACTTTCAAGAGAGCTCGAGCTGCTTTGGCGCCAACGCGAGCGAAAGTGCGGCGGAGTCAGCGCTCGGCGGCGTGTTTGCAGGAATCCGTGTGTACAAGCGCAGCATCTGTGCATCATATTAGTTCCTCCTTGAGAGCGTTTGCTGTTATTGACTGAGAGGCGGCAGCCAGACTTTTGTTGCACTCGTCCTCCCTCAGACAGTCGGTCCAGGAGGACGTGCTTGATGATGTTTTTCTAAGCCAGCTGGTGATTCTGCCAGCCGGAGTGACGATAACGCGGAAACACGGCGTGTGATTTACGAAGATGCAGCGCCGCGAGAGAAAACTCGGAGCGTTTCACGACAGGTTACGGTGTCCAAGATCAAACCGCTTGGCTTCCATCCAACAGCGGATAACATAAAAATTAAATTACCTGCCATGAATAATTTTTACCAACTGAAACAATTAATCTGCATCTTTTATTTAAATAAGTTTCCAGCTCTGTGTGTGAACAGTCAACTGCAGAGACGAGCAGTCAGCAACAATATTAAAATAAAACTTTAATAAATCTTAACAAGCTGTTCAGTCTCATCTTCAGTGCTCAAATCTTGTTTTTCTTCCAGCAAGGTACACTGCAAAAACGCAAAATCTTACCAAGATTATTTGTCTTATTTCAAGTCAAAATATCTCATTACACTTAAAATAAGACATGATCACCTCAGAAGTAAATTGTTTTTAGACAATTTTCACTGATTTCAAGTGAAAATTCACTTGAAACAAGTGAAAATTTGCTTGTTTCATTGGCAAAATTTGCCAGTGGAAAAAGTGAAAATTCACTTGAAATAAGTGAAAATTAGCTAGAAACAAGCAACAAATTTTGCCAATTTGCCAAGTGTAATGAGATATTTTGACTAGTAATAAGACATTTTTGACTTGAAATAAGACAAATAATCTTGGTAAGACTTTGAGTTTTTGCAGTGTAAAAAAAAAAAAATTACTTGCTTGCAGAAATTTCTTGAATTACATGTCACTTACTTCTGCATTGCTTCAACAAATTTATGCTTGTTTGCAGAAAAAAACCTTAAAACAAGTGGGGTTTTTTTTTATCTTGTTTGAGGAAAAACTCTATTTTATCACTGCATGTGAGACAAAATGACTTGTTAATGTGGACATTTTTTGCAGAGTAACATGAAGCTGATCGTCTGTGCTTCGCTGCAGAGTGAGAGGCAGCCGATCCTGTCTGACACACAGACATTGTTTTGCTTTGATTTGATTGGCTCACAGCCACCGGATGCAGAAGTTCACCGAGAGCCAGAGTCTGAGGAGGTAAAAAAGCTCAGCCTGTATATAACCGAGCTCCTCAAATATTGTCATCTCAAATAGAGACATTCTTGGCATTTGGCGCGTGGCAGCTGGTAATTTCAGACTGCTTACAGCCTCTTCATCCCCGCGGCTGCAGCGCAAACACCGGCTTGTCCCCCCGACTGCACTGCAAAAAAAAAAAAAAAAAAAAAAATCTCCTTCTTAACGAGTCATTCGGGGGCTCCCACACCCAGTGAACCATGGGGCGTTCACTGGACTCGATAAAATGCAACAAAAGTAGAAACTTACATGAATCAGACCAAAGAAATCAAAGTAAAGGTGTTAAAATGCCGTCATTCTCATCTTTACTGTTAAAATCTTGATTTTCTCTAAACAAGTTCAAAAAATAAATTAGTTAATTAACAGTAATTAAATAATAAATAAATGGGGTCAGATAATCCCACTTGTTTCCAGTGCCGTTTTACTTATTTCAGGCATTTATTTTCTGGGAACAAGTATAAAAACACTGGGGGGGAAAAATGTTTTTGGTGGCCCGTACCTTCATAAAATTTTTTACAGATTTACAAAAACATGCTTTGTGTATGTTGTCTATTTTTCCACACTGGTAGCTAATGTATTTGCAATTCCCGGAAAAGGCGTGACTGTAATTGGTAGGTGTGTTTAAAGTCAGTAAGACAGTAAGAAAAATAAAACCAAGCCGCTGTCTCAGAGAAATCACAGACTGCTCCTTTAAATGTGAACTCAAATGGTCAATGTGGTGCTCAAAACTATGTACTCAATGTGCAAATTTTCATGTGTGTATAAATATATATAAATATAGATGGGTATACATATAGATAAAGATAGATATGTAAAATCTAATGCAGATCAATGCAACATAAATTCTACCTTTTAACAAAGTTTATAGTGTTCAGTTTGTGTTGACATTGTGGAGAATGTGTCACTTTAATTCTGTGTTTATTACTGAGGTCTTGTACTGGACTGCATTATACTGAGAGGTGTTTCTGATTTTTTGTCCCTCCGTATTTACATACATAAGAGGGGACAGAATATTGGAAACAGCTGTCAGTAAAATGCAGTCCAGTCCAACCTGAGCATCAGCTGGATTGGATTGGATTATATTGTGCAGGTCAATCTAATAAAGTGGCCACTGAGTGTATATAAATATCATAAAATTGAGGGGAAATAATTGTCTGTACCATGGCTATGCCTTTGCTTGATTCCAGAAAATTCTGTAAACAAGTTGATTAGCAGTGGAAACAAGTGGGATTATCTCATCGCCACTGGCAGCTTTTATTTTATTTATATATATATATATTTTTTTTTTGTTTGTGTTAACCGTGTTTGAAGAAAAACAGTATGTGAACAGTGGAGATGAGGCTTGATTGGCTTGTTAGGATGGAGACCTTCTCGGCAGCGTTCACAGTCTGCTGCCTGCTGGGTTAATGGCGAGCTTTGTGTTTGAACGAGAGCGAGAGCGAGAGGAGCCTCGCCGCCGTCGCCTGTTTTCTACGACTCGACGCCTGCAGCCGCGCACGCACACACCCACTCGTGTTGCGCGGCTTCTGGTGGGAGGCTGGGGAGAGCGCTGCTGGTGGTGGTGTGTGTGAGTGTGTGCAGGGGGGGTGCACTATATAAGAGAACAAGGTTTTAATCATGTTCACACAGAGTGTCACAGATAGAGAGGCTGCATGTGGGTGGGAGTCTGCGGGGCATTGTTAGCGCCTCGATCACAAACAGCAACTTATTACACAAAGGAAACACTCATCTGCAGCGTGGCCCGGCCTTTTCTCTTCTCTTCTCTTCGTTTCTTTTCTTTTCTTTCCTACCCGCTGATTGGAGCTTTGTGCTGCGAGCCTGGTGCGAGGAACTCGGCTCCACCAACCGGCGTCACGCCTGCCTCTTCGGCGTGCAACGCAAACAAACACATAAAAAAGTAGATTTCCGGCGCGGGGCTAATTTCAGCGAGCAGCTCCCCGCTTCCGCTCACAGCAGCTCATGCAGGTGATGGGTGGCGGTGGAGCGAGGGGGGGGTGGAGGTGGTGGTGGTGGTGGTGGTGGAGGGGGCGCTTGGTAACAGTATCCGAGCGCCTGCATCCTGATTCCATTTCCACGCTGTAATGGATGAGACAGCCTGAGAAAATTAAAGGCGGTGGCTTTACCGCGGAGGGCGAACACATCAGGCTGAATAAGATGGCGTAAAAGATGTTTCATGCAGTTAAGTGATAAATAATTTCCCTCCGCCCTCCGTGTGACGGGGCGGCGAGAGCCTCTTTGATCCGAGGTGAGGGAGCCGGTTGGTGGCGGCGGGCAGGGTGACAAATAACTGCCGGTCCAATTTCGCAGCGTGAAGCGGAGACATGGGCCCTGAAGGCAGCACAGCTGAACCCTGGCCTTCACAGGAGCCTCCTCATTAGGGAGGTTAACACCACATACATGAAGCATGATGTGTGTGTGTGCATGACCAAAATCTGCACTGCACACACACCTTAAAGCTCAAATCTTATTTTTTATTAAATCCAGGTTAAAAAAGAAGTGAGGATAATCCCACTTGTTTCTGATGCAGTTTCACCCATTTCAGGATTTTGTATTCCACTGAACATCTTTGGAAATGCTCAAATCCATCATAAAAAAAAAAAAAATCCATCATTTTAACACGCCATTTAGTCCCATTATCCATGTGAACATTTTGTTTTTAAGGTGCAAAAATCCACCAGTGGGAGGAGATAATCCCGCTTTGAGGAATTTGTCTGGGAAGAAGTATGACTATGTTTTAAAAAATCCGACTAAAGCAGATCAGCTGCAGTTGGATGGAGAAAACGACTCGAGTCAAGAAAATTCTGGAAACGAGTGGGATTACTTCAATGCACTGGCCGATTTTTTTTTTTTCTTTAACCTCGATTTAAGAAAAAATAAGATTTTAACCCTGAAGATGAGACGAATTGACTTGGTAAGATTGGAGATTTTTCTGCAGATTTTGCATCTTTGACTGCATCAGGTCGAAGGCGCTGGTTACTGCAAATAAACCATAGAGCCTGATCAATACATATATCAAATGGTCGATATTATTGGGCGATGTTGGCTCATCACAGATACACGATATTGGTGTATATGTTGGCTGATATGCAAAAAAAAACAAAAAAAAAAACACTTGAGATCATTTTAAAAGGCTCATTTGTCCAGCAGACTCCATTGTTGGTAATATTTTGTGGGTGGCTGATATTCCAAGAAAAAAAAATTATAACATTAAAGTCGTAAATTTACAAGAAAAAATAAAACTCAAAATAAAAATAAAACTAAAAATGTACGATAAAAAAATAATACATATTTTATTTTATTTTTCTTAATTTTATTTTATTTTATTATGTTTTAATTTATTTCATTTCATTTCATTTCATTTCATTTCATTTCATTTCATTTTATTTTATTTTATTTTACCACACGTGTTGACTTTACATGCTGTGTATCACGGGTTAGGGTTAGAGAATGTTTTTTTTTTTTCTCGTAAATTCATAAATTTAATCTCAGAAATTCGAGGGGTTTCTCAGAATATAATCCCCGCTCTCCCAGCTCAGTAAATTTTTTTTGCTCCCTACAGCGGCCCTAACGCGCCGTCGCACTAACAACAGCGGCCCTTCAGATCCAGGGTGATTATGTGTCGGCTTCTCGTTGAGCCAAAGTGTTTCTGGTGGTAACCTGGCTGCTGTCCACCGGCTGCTTGAGCTCTTATTCAGCTCAATCTGTTGCCATGAAGCTTTAATACTCTGCGGTTCAGTCTCCCTGCTGTCATGAATAAACCAGTTAGCAGAAAATTCCTCCTCCCTCCCCGGCCGAGGGAAACGAGCTCAGATCTAACGCCGAGGAAACAAATGATCATCCCGGCAGTCGAGAGCGGAAGGAACTCGTTACGTTTCCTCCTGCTCCTGCCGCCCGGTCGCTCTTCTTTCCTGTGTTGTTCTTTGTTTTTATAAAGTCAGACGTTTAAATTGTACTTAAATGCAGTTTTTCCGAGGTGTATTGCACTTGAAATACCGTACATCCTAGACAACAGATTTCAATTTTACCAGAGTGAAGCAACTTTTACTTCACGCCTGTGTTTGAAATCACTTTTTCTGAAGTAAATTTTTAGACCTGTACTTTTATTTTGACGTAAAAAAAAAAAAAACATCAGCAGCATCAATACTTCCAATTCGACCAATTCTTCCATTGCATTTCCGACTGTAAAGCGTTTGTTTTCTCCACACCTCTGGTCTCAGTCCCAGTTTTTGACATGAAGAACAGGCTGGAGCTGCTGCTGGATGTGCACACACCCTCAGAAACGCATTAATGACGCCATAATCAGACTAATTAGACATTAAGCAGGACATTTACATGCATCAACCCACAGGATCCGTCTATGCTGTACAGCCTCTGGTCCCATGTGGTTCAACGGGTTAGATTAAAATAAAATAAAAAAAAACAATCTGCAGGTGATATTCCTTTTAACATAATACATTTTTTGGTAGATGGCATTACTTTGCATTGACATTTCTGAGTAACGGGAGGTGATTAACGGGAGACGTTGATACTGGCCTGACAGTTTAATTTCCTGTGTTTCATTTGCAGGGAAGCCAGCGATCAGCCGTCATGTTCGTCAATGCCGTTTGGCTGCTGCAGCACGAAATGCAGATTGTGGTTAGTTACTATGGTGTGTGACGATGGGTTAAAACTAAATCTTATGACTAAATGCAAATGGTTAATCGAGGCACAGAACCTCATTTAATATTGCATATGTTAAATAAACACACATGGGATTTTAGCAGATATCTATATTTGGCTACTGGGTGTTTAACAGTGTGGATGCTGGGCTGTTCACCATTCACCGTCCTGTAATTGAGCATATATGCGCTCAAGTACCTATTCAATGGTGGTGAGATCTTTGTTAATTTATAATTGTAATGTACTCATCTTAGATAATTTTAATGTTAAGCTGAATTGTCTGAGTCGGCCTGTCCTCCTCCTTCTCCCAGCGTGCTCAGGTGAAAGCCAGTCGGGGTGTGTTTGCTGAGTTTGTTTTAAGGTGTTGGGTGTAAAATGAAAGTTTAATCTGGAGACATCACCTGGGACTGAGTGCTGCTCCTGGGTTTCCATCTGACAACACGAGTCAGCACGGCTGAGGTGAAGCCTGGCTTTAGAGACAGAGTAGTTTAGTTTCTAGTTTAATTTGAAACAGGTAAAGGACAACTGCTGAAAACAAAGGTTATTAACTCGACTATAATGATAACCAACCACCACTTCCACTCACATCTCATATCTCTTTTTCTCTTTCTCTTTTTCTTAGGTTAGCCCTTATTGTATATTTTTAGTTTTTAGCCTTTATAGTCTTTATTGTATATATTTAGCTTTTATTCTATTTTATTTAACTTTATTACATGTTTCTACTGTTGCTGCTGGAACACCAGAATTTCCCTGGTTGGGATCAATAAAGTATATCTATCTATCTATCTATCTGTGCTAAAATATAAAACCTTTCATCTGACTTTTATCTGAATGTTCATCTGTTTTTTCATAATAATTATTTTGTTTTGAATCTGTATTGTTGTATTTAGCATTTTCTGTTTACATTTTGCATTTCTGGTTTATTCTTCTCTCTGTTTTGTCTCTTGTTTTTAGCGTTACTTTAGCTTATGTTCATTAATGGACTGAAATCTCCCTGAAAGCCGAGCTGCAGCCTCTTTGTAGCGCAGCAGGTTACACTGATCCGAGTGTGTTCGAGCCTCTGAAACATTTAACGCCAACAGTAAAAGCTCGTATTGACTTCCATTCATTTCATGACTTTTTCATGTGAGCTAATGCAGCACAGCAGAGCTTATGTTTATTTTGCATTAATTCACCATGCACCGTGTGAGACGAGAAATGGATTTCTGACTTTGGACATTTCCATAGAAAGTAATGCACGGCCAGCAGAACACAGCAGTGCAGCTCGTGTTTGGAAGGAAGCGTCCCTGCATGGCCGGCGGCTGCAGGGGAGCGGCGAGGTTAATGCCATGTGCTGCCGCTGTCAGCGTCCACTCCGCTTGCCAATTAAATGCTGAGCAAATTTTTTTCGGCAACACAGGCCCTTGCCAAGGCCAATTTTGGTAAAGCTGTATGGGGCTTTTTGCTGAGTGCTGAGAGCAGGGCACTCTGCTGCAGCAATTACCATTCCAGGCTTATTTCTTCACCGGCAATTTTGATAGACGGGAGTTTTTGTCCACATAAAAATTTTTGCTTTTTCAATCCAACAGATATTTTTTAAGTGCAATTCATTGAATTCATTTTAGCTGAATGAAAAAAGTCTTTGCCTGGGTTTGCTGGAGGAAAAAGGCAGTTGGTTTTAAAGGAACTAACTAGTCACAATCGCACAAAGTGTGTGTATAGAGCATTTTAGGTTCAGTGAATCATAACCAGGCGGCCAGAAAAACAGTCACTCTGGGCCAAAATGCTCCGTGGTGAGGCAGCAGGCGGCACATCATCTAAATCAGCTGGAAAAATCAACAACAGGAAATTGCTTTGGCAACCGAGCCAACATGGAGCGTCTTCGAACACAAAGTTAATCACTGTTTAGGTAGTACCAGAGGTGGAAAAAGTACTACAAATTACTATTTAACTAGAAGCACTGTTCCTCTGCTGGTATGTGACTGCAGTAGAAGTACTGTTCCTCTGCTGGTATGTGACTGCAGTAGAAGTAGAAGTACTGTTCCTCTGCTGGTATGTGACTGCAGTAGAAGTAGAAGTACTGTCCCTCTGCTGGTATGTGACTGCAGTAGAAGTAGAAGTGCTGTTCCTCTGCTGGTATGTGACTGCAGTAGAAGTAGAAGTACTGTTCCTCTGCTGGTATGTGACTGCAGTAGAAGTAGAAGTACTGTTCCTCTGCTGGTATCTGACTGCAGTAGAAGTAGAAGTAGTGCAGTAAAAATGTCCTGCAGTAAAAGTCCAAAGTGTCTCATTTCAAATGTCCTGGCAGTAAAAGTGACTGAGCTCCTTTTTCCAAACAGTAACTGTGTTAGCTGGGATCTTTTCCATGCAGTTAGAAAAGGAGGAGAGAACACGCTGCACACTGCATGCTTTTAAAGGGGCATGACGCTCAACTGTGGCAAGGACCCTGTAGACTCAACTGAAACATGTGAAATGAGTCTGCATGGTTCTCATTGTCCACACTTTTTCCATTTTTTTTTTTTTTTTTTTTGCTAGTTGAGTCTAAATGGTCCTCGCTCCAGTTTTACCTGATGTAGCTTTTATTGTGAAATCTGGAAGAGGACACAAAAAGTAGAACACAGTAGAAGCAGATTCCTCTTCTCATCTTTGCTGACCGGGCTTTTATTGTGAAAGGTTCCACAATAATTGGTCACTTGTTCTCTGCAGTAAAAGGAAAATTTCTGACTTTAAAATAAAAAAATCATCAAAAAAGTACACAAAAAGCTGCTCAAGTACATTAACTTGAGCAACAGGGACAGTAACTGAGCTTAAATCCTCAACCACACAACAATCCCAAGTTACAGCGTCCAACCCGGTGCTGTCCTCAGATTATGCGAGGATGCATTTTGCAAAAGTTGCTGTGGGTTGATTAACGTGAGAAAACAGACTTTCCCGTTCAAATCAACAGGACGGTCAGAGCGGTGGACAGATTTATGTTTATCGTTGCCGTTACAAAGAACTGTGGCCGCTGTCCTGGGCTAACTTCAGAATAAACCGACTTGTGTTAAGTCACCGATTTGAAAACACACCGGTCGTCGGGCTGGTGTGCCACGCCGTGTGCTGTCACTGTAGCGCCATTTTATTCTGCAGCAGCCAAACGACCAAGCAGACAGTCAGGCAGACAGACGGACGGATGCACTTTATTGATCCTGAATTGGAGAAGCAGCAGATTGTTCACACATTACACCTGAACAGCAGGTAACCACTGCACTCAGTTCTAGAAGAGAGAAATACATGTCTTATACACATATATAAATATTCACAATAAATAACAAGCAAAAATGAAGTGGATCAATGCAAAGGATATAAGAATAAACCTTATAAACCTTTGTAAGAGTAAGAAAAGTGCAAACCTTTCAAAACCTTTGCACAGACTGTATGTATAATGAAATATGTCTGCAGAATATCTGTCTATCTACATATATTATCTGATGACTGCTCGGCTCAATTCAAGGTCTGTGAGTGAAACTGTTTGGACTCAAGTGACAAAAAAAATAAATAAATAAAAAGGCATGGAATAAGTATAAAATTCGACATGCTTATTCTACATTTTGTCAGCCATCAGCTGTTTTGGGATTTTGCACCGCGAAGTAAATTTGTTCAAATAAAGCCTGATCATGCAGGACAGAGAAAGGGGACAGACACTAACAAAAAAAAAAAAAAAAAAAATTAAAGAAAGAAAACGAGAGCATCTTCGATCTGTGCAGGGTTTTGAATAAAGACAGTCAAGGAAAGTTCAGAGAATAATAATTTAAAAAGCAGGTGCTCGCAGGAACGCGGCAGCAACTCCAGGTACACGCAAGCCGCTCTTGAAGTCGAAGAAATCCACATCAATGGAAGAATCGATGAAGGCGTTTTCCTCCGCCTCCCGCTCGGCGCCTGCGGTGCAACCCGCGGCTCGTTCTGCCGCCGACTTCACGGAACGCTGTTGCATCGTCGTGTTTCTTCTGTTGTGTTCGGCGTATCGCCCTCACCTCCTGACCGCTGCATTTTACATTAAAATCAATGCGCACGTGCTTTCATCCACCGCACACCACCGGCAGATTAAGATGAAAGATTACAGAGTGTGAACGGGCCGCTCTTACCTGTGAACGTCCGCCACGCCGACATGAGGTGGGAGGACAGGAAGCCCGTCTCCCAGCCGGCCGGGCTCATGCTATTACCAGTTATCAGCCACATAAACAGATTAGAACGCAGCGTCTATGAGTTTACTGCGCCTTCTGATTTAGCAGGGGATGTAATCATGGAGAAAATGAGATTTTGCAGTAAGCCCGCGAGTAATAGCATCAGCTCTTGCGTTCCCGCTGACCTGTCGCTGCCTGCCTCTGCCGTCTTGTTTCCGTCCGCTGAAGAGCCGGCCAAATATCTGCGAGATGCTGCAACACACAAAGACACATCAGAGCGCCCGGATGCCCGGCGGGCCGCGGGGCCCGGGCCTCTGATGATGTCCTCATCGTTCCCTTAAACAAGATGATGAATTACTGCCACATCCCTCCTGCTTTTATTACAACCCCCAGTTCATTCTCGTTCAGTTTATCAGCCTGTCGCTGCAGGGGGCCGCGCTCATTACTGATAAAGGCCAGTGTTTTCCTGACATTCCTTCATTAGCGGTGGACTTGGTATGCTGGAAATTTCCCCCCCACTGCCGCGGAGCTGTGAACAGAGAGCGGCCGAAAACGCGCCGAAATCTGTGCGGCTGCAAAGACGCTTTCAGTAAATATATAAATAAAAAGACGAGTCGGAAAAAGAGACTGCAGGATGTGTCTTTTGAAATGTCTTTAAGCTGCATGCATTTGTTATTTGTTGAACGCTGAACATATATTTTATGCATTTTAATCATTCCACCAAGTTCCATCACAAACGAGACTTGGAAACCGTTGGAGTGAATATCATGACACATTTCAGAACTGGAACAAAAAAAAAAAAGGCTTCAAACGGTTGAAACTCAGTGGCTGAAGGCCTTAAATCTATGAAAAAAAGATTTTGCAGTTTTGAAGGCTTGTATAACATTTTGATAGGCTGAAAAAAAAAATCAGCTCCGAACGAACAGTCTGCACTGGCGCAAATGCACATCCGCAAAATTTTCAAAGTAAAAGCTCGCCCTTTTGAAAGCTCACGTTTCAAGGTTTCAAAATCTGCTTCCTGAACACGTGCGCACCAGTTTTCAGATCTTCATTTACAAGGTTTACAAACTGATACAGCAGCAGAACAGCGACAGATATGAAACTCTGAAAATATGTTTGTGGAGAAACAGAAACTGTAAAAGAGCAGCTGTGAAGGAGGAAAACTGAAATCCACTGTAATGCTTGCAGAGATTTGAATGTTTTTCTCCCTCAAAACTTAAGTTTCAACCTTGCAAAATCTTTTTTTAGTAGCGTTCAGGCTCTCAAACATCGAGTCTCACCTGTTTGAAGCTCCTTTTTATCCAGTTTTGAAATATGAAGCGATATTCATTCCATAAAAACCATTTTCCCTTCATTTGTCTTCGATCGCAGGGGACAAAAACCAAACCCTGCCTGTGTTTTAAAGGCTCTTGCTGTCAGATTGGCCAGTTACTGTTTGTACGTTTTTTACTTTTTCACAGTTTTGACGGGCTCTGTTCTGCAGCAGGACGACCTCTCGCTCCCACAGATCAGCTCACAAGGCAGCAGTCAGAGGTGGAGGAGTCCGAGCCGGTGCCCTTTTCATTACCGCTGTGACCGCAGCATCATCATGAAGAGAGAATAAGAAACGAGCCGGGGAGAGAGAGAGGTGGACGGGGATTCTTCCGGAGTGTTTTCAGTGAGCAGGGCGGTGATTGAGGCTGGCAGGAGGTGCAGCGTCAAAAGAGGAGTTTTCAGGTGCTCTGCTGCTCCGACTGCAGCGGGAGGGTCAAAGGCTTTTCCACCATTAAGAAGACAGGAGGGAGAGGAGCAGAGAGGAGAGATCAGGAAGTTTGCCAGGCCGGACCGTCTGGGCCAAGGCCTGGAAGTTTGGGGGAACTTGAGAATTTTTTATAAGTCGCAACAAGTAGAAGACAGGCGACCTCTGCAGACCTCTGCGCTCCTGAGGCCCGAGAGAACGGGGCGGACTTACACCTGCAGGACTGCTTGAAGAAAATTTTGTCTTTTCTCCACCAAAATGCACACCTACAGTCCTTGCAGTCCTGAGTGCATCTTCACAACCCAGCATGGAAGACCACTAACCCACATCTGAAAACGCCCGAATGTGGATCCACTTAATTCACACTTCTGTCCTTCCACGACGTAGAGAAAGTAGCTGGGCTTCCATCCAAATATATCGAAATTTTTGAGCGAATTTCATCAAAATGCGCAAAAGAAAATGCGAATTTATGCCTGTTTCCATTAGTTTTGTTTTGCGATTATTGAGAGGAGAGTGCGCCGTGAGATGATGTCATCAGATAGCGTCTGTGTGTCGACTGAACAACAACAAACACTCAGCTGACACTCAGCAGCTGATCAGGGACAGATTCCTGCTGAACTTGTCGGCTCTTGGGAGAAGTCTGCTTACTATTTTGGCAGCGCTAACTTCGTACTGAACCATCCTAAATAAGGAATAAGAGACTAATAATAATAATAATAATAACTAATAATAAGACTGTAGCGTAGAAGTGTGACGTGGTATCCGGTCCAGTCATCGTTTATTCGCAAAACCTGTTTCCACAGCAAAAAGTCGCATTTTCTTTTATCGATACGCTGAGAAATCCACCCCCCCCAAGCGTAAAAACTTTTTTGTGAATTTTCGGCTGTTTTTCGAATTCCTGGTGTTTCCATCCAAGCTTTTTTTTCCCGCAATTTCTGAAAATGTGAATAAAAATAGGTGGATGGAAACCCAGCTAGTGATTCATGCATTCATCACATCACAGCTGCTCTACTGTAAATCCACCTCGCTCTGGCCTCCTGCTCCAGTCTTCATTATCTGCAGGGATGCTGACCGGTCCCGGCCGCTCCACATCGGCCCCCAGTCAATTTTAGGATTCAGTTTAAAATCTTGTTGATTGCATTCAAGGCTTTTTTGATGTTCGATATCTCCAAGTCCGACACTATTTTGACAAGAACGTCAAAGGATTTATACCAAGAAATTTATTAGCCATCATGGCAATGTTTATTAAGGCTTATTAATTAAAATTTCTGGTGAACTATAGAGGAATATGTTAGAATTAAGACGCCACAACTCAAATTATGTACAGAAAAAAGAATTGGGAATTGTCGTTACCCCAGAAGAATGGAATGGAAATGAAAAGGGATTTTTCTTGGAAGAACAGTGTTTTTGATTTTTTTATAACTCCAAAACAAAAATCCAAACAGACGGGCTGGAGGGAGTGTGGCTACGACACGGAGTCGCCCTGTTCTGAAGTCTTTTTGGGATGATTTCCCTAAGACTACCCATGAAGCTCTGTGTTGTGATGTTGAACTTACTTGTTGATCTTCTTACCTGGGGAACCTGGACTCAGGATTACCTCAAAACGACAGATATCTTTTGAAAGTCTTCATGGTGGCAAGAGAAAAAAAAATGCCATAACAAAGCGCTGGCTTTGTTGGGAACCTCGAACTGTCAATCCAAGGATAAATATAATTAAAATCATTCAGTGCGTGGAGCGGATGACCTTCAGCTGAAGCCTGCAGAGAGACAAAGGCGATGCTCTCTGGGGAAACTGGGATGTATGTTTTACACAAAGAGACAACCCGTGTTGAATCCTACACAAAATCAATGATAATAATGAAAATTCTATTGTAGTTTCTGGTGAAATGGCTCTTTCCTCATACTCTCTCTCATCTCACATTTATTATATTTTTTCCTTCTTATTATAGCATTGTATAACATTTGTTTGCTATGTATTTTGTGTGACTCTTCTTAATTATCTTCTTTAATATTGTATTTCTCGCCTTTTGATGTTCATATAAAACTTTGAAAAAATAAAGATAATTAAAAAAAAAAAAAAAGGCTGACAGACCTGATTGACTGGCACTCGGCTCCAGGTTTCTTGGATCTGACAACAATCTCTCTCGTTTGTCCCACAGAAACAACTCAAACTAACGAACTAAATAAGCTTTACTTACATTTCTGCTCTCTGCTGC
Source organism: Myripristis murdjan (assembly GCF_902150065.1). NCBI lineage: Eukaryota > Metazoa > Chordata > Actinopteri > Holocentriformes > Holocentridae > Myripristis > Myripristis murdjan. Next base: position 33,683,082 of record NC_043983.1, on the reverse strand, counting down.
TTTATTAGCCTCAAAGCAGAGAGACAGGTCAGACAGGAAAGAGAGACGGGACGACAGGCAGCAGGGGGTCTGCACTGCAAAAACTCAAAATCTTACCAAGAGTATTTGTCTTATTTCAAGTCAAAAATGTCTTATTCCTAGTCAAAATATCTCATTACACTTAAAATAAGACATGATCACCTCAGAAGTAACTTGTTTTTAGACAATTGTCTCTTGTTTCAAGTGAAAATTTGCTTGTTTCATTGGCAAAATTTGTTTCTTGTTTCTAGCTAATTTTCACTTATTTCAAGTGAATTTTCACTTTTTCCACTGGCAGATTTTGCCAATGAAACAAGCAAATTTTCACTTGTTTCAAGTGAAAATTGTCTAAAAACAATTTACTTCTGAGGTGATCATGTCTTATGTGTGTAATAAGTGTAATGAGATATTTTGACTAGAAATAAGACATTTTTGACTTGAAATAAGACAAATAATCTTGGTAAGATTTTGCGTTGTTGCAGTGTGGGACTGATTCAGACCCATGCTTCTGTGGCCTAGCTTTAGTATTACATGGTACACACGCTACCTAAGGTTTGATATGTAATATTTTGCTTGTTCAGTTGTGCAAATGACCATCAGAGTGTTGCTGATCAATACCATCCATCCACTGTTACTGCGGAGATTTGAAACTCTGAAAACAGAAGATTCAGCTCGTCTCTTTAGTTTTGTTTTGCAGAGTTCTGCGTTTACCAGAAACTCACGGCAGAAGCAGAGGGAAGATGTCAGGCTGTAACTTGGGGCTTGAAGCGAGAGGCGGATCCGCCCGAGATAAACTTTTTCAGCTCGATCTGCTTGGGGCAAAGCCGGCCTCCCAGCCAGCGCTGCGTGCAAAATCCACATCTCCTCTCCGGAAGAAATCATCTGATTTCTGCAGAAATTGCGCCACAGTTTGAACGGCTCCTTAGCGTGATGCTACGCCTCGATGTTGTTCCACCTAAAAGTGACTCAGCGGCAACTTCCTACACCACTTAAAACAATGATGGGGTTATGAATGACTCTCTCCTCACCTTTAGGATCCGTCAGGAAATCTGCTTGTGTTGCTTTACGGCACAAAACGAGAAGAGGGCGCTGTTCCTCCAGAGCAAACGGACCTAAAGCTTTCAGAGTTTCTGGCAGCTTCCAGTGGACGGTGGAAGGAGTGAGAGGTCGATGGAAACATCACTTCCAACATGTTTATCCTGTTCAGGGAGGGGGAGGGGGGACAGGAAGCGCCGGGGCTGATGGGAAATGTGTTTTTAATGTAGCAACACTAGCACCAACAATTTCCTGGCTGGCTCCAGCATTCACACATTTCTTTTACTTCATCTTCCCCTAATAGCCAGTTAATTTTGTTGATTTTGATAACAAGTTTTTTTTTATGTTTTTATCAGAAAATTGCAAATATTTACCCAACATAAGTGGATAATTTTCCTGAGCTTTCAACATAGCAAAACTATTTTCCAGAATAAAAGGAAATAATGATTAACTTGTTGGGGTTTTTTTTTTTGTAGCTAATTATTGTTCTTGACTGTGTTGTCGTGGTAATTTGCTCACTGGGTCGGCACCTGCTGGGCTCCTCTCTCGTTTCTGGGGGGGATTTTTTTTCAGGACTGTTGTAACTCATGTCCCTGTGAGGCTCTGAGACTGGAAACTGTGATTCTGGGCCCTAAATAAACATAAAGTTGGAACGTGTTTGCTGCTGTGCACCTGGCCTTGTTGCATATTGTGCAATGGAATGAAAATAACTCAGTGGAATGTACCGTATTTTTATCCTTGTGAGAAACTGAAATGGATGTGCTGTTTGGACAGTGGAGCCCATTTCTGCGACATTCTTCCTGATAAACGAATGAATGAATCTCAAAGACGGCGAGCAGCTGATGTTTCAGCCTGCAAATGCATCAACCTGCTGAAGGAGCAAACATGTTATGAATTTTATTTTATTTTATTATTTACGCTCATTCAGGGTCTTTTGAAATTTTTAAATTGCAAGATGTTGGTGGTTTCAGAATAAGAGTCTAAATGAGAATATAAACGTAGGTATACTGGGCTTCAGATCACTGCTGGATTAAAGGAGTTAAAAAATGCCTCACATACGTTCTGAATCCAAAATCCAAAATGTTGCTGCAAAGGCCACGGTTGCCTTTGGTGGATTTCCCTTTCATGGGATTAATAAAGGCAAATCTAATCTGTGCATTAGCCCACTAATATGATTTTTGACTGATATTAACAGGCAGAGATACTTTGTTTAAGAAGAGAACACAAACTCTTTGCTGATGTAATGTGACGGTAAGCCTGGACTCGTTCTGTTTTTCAATGTTTTCTAGAATGTAATGTAATATTTATAGTCCATTTTCATGAAATACATTTTCCTTTGAACACTGCAAGGGTCCGGTCCGGTCGAACGAATCAGAGACCCTGTTTCCACCTAGTAGTAACATCCATCTTGTGAAATCACAAGCTGGCAGCTCTAAGTTCAGCGACGTGTCCCGGGTGATCGGATCTCAGGACACATTCGGAGGCCTGGGACGCTTTTGTCCACATCGCATTAGAGGTGTAAACAGACAGGTGTCCCAGGACGCACTGAAGGACCGCCCACTCACCTGACGTCCTCCAACCAGACTGTCACTTTTACAGCAGAATAAATCCCAGCTGACTCTGCCCAGTGCAGCTGATGGAACTGAAGTGCAGGTCGGCTGTAAAGCAGCTGCTTAATGAAGAAAAACACAAACTGTCCACCTGCAGGGGGCGCTACAGGGGAGCAGGAGGAGCTCAGTTACCCTTAATAAGACATGAGCTCCCATAAAAGCATGATGAGCGGTGTCTAAAATATGTATTATTGACAACATGCAGGTGGTTTTTCCATATAAAATTTACTACGGCAACACTACAGAAATATTACAGGCGACAGTGTGAATGTGCACGTTGCAGTTACTACAGGAATACCACAGAAATATTACAGGTTGATTTATCCACCCAAGCAGAGAAACTGAGCCTGGAGGTGATCGGGTCGAGCAGGAACAGATGTGAAATGTGTCCTCGGTGATTGACAGCCGCATTAAAATGAGGCTGCAGTGAGCGAGGAGGTCTCCCTCTGTGAAATACCTGCTGCCTGTTAAATGACATTTTATTATTAATTTTTGCCTGGAAGGAGGACGAGCAAAGCAAGAGTGTCGTGTACTGTACCCGCCTGTTTAACTGCACATGTGACAAAATCTCTCTCTCTCTCTCTCTCTCTCTCTCTCTCTCTCTCTCTCTCTCTCTCTCTGAAATGATTGGTGTTTATCTCCGTACAGAGTGGGAAAGGTGAGATGTGATCACACGTTTTAATATCAGCTGGAGACAGAGCCAGAAACCGAGCACTCATTCAAACATATGAAGACTCCTTTAGATCACGACTGCACTGGAATACTGTAGCAACAGAAATTAAAAAAATAAAATAACTACCTATATAAATAAACATACCTGTGATGTAACCACATCTCACACATATCAGAACAGACACTTTGCTAATTGCAGCAGCACACATGTTGAGCCCCTGTGGGTGTTTCTATGCAGGCCAAACAAAAAGACGAGTGGAAGATCGACTGGCAGAACATGAAAAAGCTACGCTGTGGCCTCACGCTGTATTCAGGCAGGACACGGACACCCCAGCGCACCGGACGCCACCGTTTTGGACGTTGTTGAGAGGGACATCAGAGGAGGCGACGCTCCAGCGAGACACCTTTTGGATCGTGCAGCTGAAAGCGACAAAATGTCCCGGTCTAAGCGACGAGACGGACTTTTGTCCCGTTCTGTGAGGCGTCACCTCAGAGGCTGCGTTTTAAGACAGGGTACTGATCATTGTGATGATATGTTCGTTTGTATCAGTGGATAAAATATTAGGATCAGGTGATGGATTGCATTAATCTGCACAGAGTAAGAATGCATGTTACTCCCTCTCTTAGCTCGCCCTTCCTGCCCTCTTTCTCCTCACCCCACTGCCTTGTTCCCTGCCCAGTGGATTAGCACTTTGACAGAGAACCACCTCTTTACTCTCTATTTTATCATCAGAGTGCCGTCCAGGTGTGCAGATCACTACAAACATGTGGGTCGCAATGCATTAGTCGTTTTCCTTTTAAAGAAAAGTGAAATAAAGGCATTTTAAACTGAAGTTTAAGTCTCTAGGGGGTTTCAAATGGGGACATTCATGTGTGAAACCAGTGTGACACACACTATTGACACGACTGTGCTTATTTCTCTAGTGCAAATATTGGAAATACAGTGCTGCACACACACACACACACACACACACACACACACACACACACACACACACACACACACGCCTCCCGGGGGGGATGTTCAGGACCATCCGGTGGTGCTGCTAAATACAGCAGGGATCATAACGGCGTGCTAACGACGGTAATGGAGACGGGCCTGACACGTTCGATAGTATCGAGCCGCACACACACACACACGCGTCGCTCCACCAACACACACCCATTGATCAGCAGCGGCTGACGGGCCTGATGCATATGAGGATGATCATTAACCCGCAGCAGAGCCATTATTCCACAGGATTCATCGATTATCTGTAAGGCTTTAGATGCTGTTTGTGTCAATGTGAGCCGCATGGTCAGAGCGTGTGTGTGTGTGTGTGTGTGTGAGAGAGAGAGAGAGTGTAAAGCTATTAAAAAAAAAGCTATCAAAGTAAAGCTGCTATAAAAACAACTATAACACTAAGAGTTAAGCTCATTTGTTTTGACAGGAGCGACGTGTGAGTGTTCCTGAGCCTTCGAGGTTCAGCCTCAGTTTATTTTCTCCAGAAAAACACAGAAACTCCCGTCTTCACAGCAAAACTAGAGAACACTCTGGAAAGTAACTTATTTTTCCCTATGCCTGCCTGTTTATTCATATATTACTGTGTATTTTGCTGTTGTGTTTGTTTATTTATTATTATTCTTGTTATCATAAAGCACACACCTCCGTCAACACAATGCAGCTGTCAACATGTTTCAGCTCCACGTGTTGGAGGTTCACTAAAAACCAGTCACACTCACCACCGCACTTCGTCAGGACAATCTGTGTGAAAATGAATGAATAAATAAATAAATAAATAAATAAATGAGGATGTCAACCAATTCATATTCTATTTTTGCAATAAATAAATAGTAATAAAAAGCCTCCGGGTTTATTTCAGAACATTATTAAGAAATGGGAGCAAATTCAGCTGATGAGCAAATTAGCCAAAAAAAAAAAAAAAAAAAAAAACCTACAAAAAAAACCTACCAAAAAAAAAAAAAAATTGGGGGAAAAAGTGCCAATAAATATTTTAGGATATTACAAGAAAACTATATTTCTAATAAATGAAACTGTAAACTACCCCCCAGTGAGCCTTTCTCTGCCACCTGTACTGCATGAATCTGATTTAAAGTTACTTGTTTACTCGTTTATTTGTGAAAAATGAATCGGTGCTTCCTTGGGCCATGACCGACCTTTCCACAAAGCCTCGTGTAAATCTGCACATCAATTTCTAGAGACAACAAACAAACAAACAAACACACCGATAAACAGAATGGGTCACAACCACAGTGGAACCCCCGTCCAGCTCTGTTGGCCGAGGTGAGAAAAAACATGACGCACAATAACAGCAAGAAAAAGCTGAAATCCACCGAGAAAGCAATGATTAAAGGCCCTAAACATCCCTGGACTATACAAGTGAGGGAATATGTGTATGTATATGTGTGTGTGTGTGTGTGTGTGTGTGTGTGACAGCTGGCCTCAGGATGCCACCATGTTCTGTCTCATCTGTGTGTGTGTCTCTGCTGTTTCATCACACAACATATTTGCATGCAGTCGGCTGTCAGTCATCATTAGTGAAACTGTCCGACATGTTGCACGTGTTGAAAGGCCGGCCGCGCCGCTTCCAAGCTCACGCTGATTTCTATGGGTTTGTCTTTGTTGGAGAAACTGCCGTTCACACAAGGAAAAAAAAAAAAAAGGCCTTCAGGAGCGCGGCGGGTCAGTCCTCCTGCTCGCGTTCTTCCTCGCCGCCGAGCGCTGAATGCGAGCGCAGACGAGCGCGTCCTTGTACTTTGTCTGTGTGCACAGCCACCTCAATGGCACGGCTTTTGTCATTCACACATTAAAATAAAAGCTTTAGATTTCTTTGAAATAAAATGTCTGCCAGCGTGGATTCATTTTCTGGTGACAGATCAAAGGGGCGCCGTGGAAAAGTTGTTCGCTCCTCATTTGTGCCGCGCGATTCGCTTTGAGGACGCACAAAGGCGCGCGTTTGAGAGTCGGCGAGGTTCGCAAAGACAAAGCGCCCGTTGTTCCCGCCGCCTGATGGCTGTCTTTAACTCTTCAGCGGCTTCAGCGGCTTCCTCCTGCCTCCCTGTGAGGAGCAGCCTCGCCTCCATAAACCGTCTCCAACTGGTCCAAAATGCAGCTGCCAGATTACTCACCAGGTCTAAGAAATCTTGTCATATCACACCAATACTTGCTGCACTACACTGGTCACCTGTTATTTTCAGGATCCAGTACAAGTTATTACTGTTCACTTTCAAGGCTATCCACGGCTCTGCTCCCAGCTATGTCTGTGACCTCATCCACCATCACACCCTCAGTCGCTCTCTGCGGTCAGCTGACCAGGGGCTCCTGGCAGTGCCCCGCACTAAACTAAACACTAAAGGTGACTGGTCCTTTGCAGCAGTGGCACCACGCCTCTGGAACTCGCTTCCTCAGGCTCTGAGAGCGGCCCGGTCCGTGGATAGCTTTAGAAAGCAGCTAAAAACCCAGATGTTCCGGCAAGCCTTCCTAACGTAGGCCTGAGGTTACGCCCTCTCCGGGGCTCTTTTTATTTTTCATTTGTACAGCTGTATGGTCTTCTTATTTATTGCTGGTGAAAAATGCACTTGCACCCTATGTCGGACTGCCTCTGTCACAAAGCTATGGCTTTATTACTGATGTTGTTGTTGTTGTGTTGGTGATGACGTCAATTTTGATTATGATGTTGACAGTCACCTGACTGTTCTGTTTTATCTGTTTTACTGTAAAGCACTCTGTGTATTAGTACTGTGAAGAGCGCTATACAAATACAATTTTACTTACTTACTTACTTACCCTCCGAGCTGCAGGGTCAGAGGCTCGGGCTTCACGAAGGGCGTAGGGTCAGCGCCCGTCCTGCAGCTCCCACTGTGAAAAAACCTCTGTTACTGTGTGTGTGAGTGTGTGAGTGTGTGTGTGTGCGCATTTCAGTTCTCTCTCTCACATATATCATGAGTTCATTCAGAACCGTGTGATGACTCATGAAAAAGTGCTGCCTGCACTCTTTGTCTGTGAGCTGAAGGCCGTTCTTTTCTCAGCCCAAACAATTCAATGTGTGTAATGAGTTCAGCTTTTCCCGGTTGCACCTGATTGGCTGACACCGAAAATAACTGGATCAAGTGTGGAACAACGTTTGCCCAGGCAGAGCAGTCAGATCGGACAAGTTTATCATTTCAGGGATCACAGGAAATACAATCATACCCGTGGCTTCTCCGGTATTTGTTGTTCCAGGTGTTGATGCATGTCCTTTGTTGAGGTTGTGGGACTCAGATCAGATCAGATCAGATCAGGTGAACTTTATTGTCCCCAAGGGGAAATTTGTTTTAGGTGCAGCCGCAGTTGCAGCACCACAATCATAGCAACATAAAAAACAATAAGGTTAGAGCGGAGCATGGCCCAAGAACAAACACACTGGAAGAATGCAATTTTTTAAAAAAGCTCAGCAATCAAAGAATAAGTAGATAAAAGTCAATAACGATTGATAAGACCTGGTATGAATAAGACAGAGAATTTAAAACAGCAGTTGTTGCACTGATAAAAAAAAAAAAAAAAACAGCACCTGTGGAAAGCGAGAGCAGTTTCTTAATCGCCACTAAAGAAACGCTGCAGCTGGCGAGTGGTGAAGTCACCCCACCGCTCACATGGCTTATTCAAAAATCGCTCAACCATAAGGCAGAATATTTTGTATCAAGGACTCACCTGCTGCTGAATTCAACCTCTGACAAAGAAAGTTTTGCTTGTGAGCTTGCACATTGGCCGTCTGTCCGTCTGTCGAGTCGAGCCCTCGGCCTCAATCCACCAGGAGAAAAACCACCTGGATTTCAAAGTTCTGCTACTGGTCTACAAATGACTGAATGGTTTAAGTCCAGAATACATCAATGACATGGTAACTGAATATAAGGCCAGTAGAGCTCTGAGATCCATGGCCTCAGGTCAGTGAGCTGAGACTAAACATGGGGAAGCAGCATTCAGCTACCAACAGAAGTGAGATCAGCCCCGAGTGGGAGTGTTTTTAAATCCAGGCCTAAAAACATGTCTCTTCTCATGTGCCTATGGCTGAGCTCTTTCAAAGCTTCTTAGTATTTTAATTTGTTATCATTTTAAAGCAATTTATTATTTTTTGCTGTGCTCCTATTTTATGCTTAGTTTTTTTCTTTCTTTCTGCCTTTCTTGCTCTCTGCACTTTTATAATCTATTTATAATGATTTTAATTGTTATTATGTTCTTCTGCAATTGTTTTTTTTATTGTATGGATTTTCTGTTCTTTTAAATGTTTGTTTTTACTTTTCTTGTTTTTGTGTAAAGCACATTGAGCTGCTCCATGTATGAAATGTGCTAAAGAAATAAAATTGCCTTGCCTTGCCTGTGTTTCCACTGTGGAGCCGATCGGCCCTCAGTCTGGTCCTGCAGAACTACAAACCATGAGGTTGTTTTCCTTTGGACGCCACTTTGTGTTGTATGCTCAGTTTTTAGCAAACCTGTCCCGTTGTGTGTTGGATCCCCAGCTCTCTCACTATCAGGTAAGCCCCGCCCATAAGTCTTAGCTCCGCCCCAGAGCTCAGTTAGCCCTGTGTGGCCCATAGGGATTCTCTATAGCTATAACATACCAGCGGTACACTCCTGATCAAAATCTTAAGACCAGTTGAGAAATTGCAAGAATTTACATTTTGCACTGTTGGATCTCAAGAAGGTTCTAAGTAGAGCTTCAAAATGCAAAAAGAAGAAATGGGAGTGAGACAAAAAAAAAAAAAAATTGAGTAAGCAATTTATTGTAAACAACCATTAAACTGAAATAGGCTGTTCATCAGCTGATCAAAAGTTTAAGATCACAGCCTTTAAAAGCCCAAATCTTCGCAAAAATGTGGATTCAGTGTCATTTAAAGGCTGTGGTTTTAAACTTTGCATTTTGAAGCTCTATTCAGAACCTTCTTAGGATCCAACATAGTCCAGTCATTTTACAAAAAAACCTAGGACAAATTGCAAGAGAAGCAAACTCAACTGATTTTGGATCCTCAGTTTGTCCTGAGTGAGGGGAAAAAAGTCCCAAGGAATCCCATTGGTGGAAAGTTTTGAAAATCACCTATTTATGACCATATCATACCAAATTTTACTTTCAGATATCTGAAAGTAAAATTTTGATCACTTTCCCCTGTGTGTTAAAAAGGGTGTTTTTTCCGGTATTATATGGCCATATATAGGTGATTTTCAAAACTTTCCACCAATGGGATTTCTTGGGACTTTTTTCCCCTCACTCAGGACAAACTGAGGATCCAAAATCAGTTGAGTTTGCTTCTCTTGCAATTTGTCCTAGGTTGACCCCAATTTTGGCCTAAAATTACTGGACTAACAGTGCAAAATGTAAATTCTTGCAATTTCTCAACTGGTCTTAAGATTTTGATCAGGAGTGTATTTACATAAGGAGCAAATGGTATTGAGGTAAAGGTGCAAATTGAGATGCGAGTAGGCTTGACATAAATAGAAATATAGACATAGCGGCGTTGTTAGTGCTGATAGTGCTAATGTGTCGGTGTGTCACGACCTGGCTCAGTTATGGTTATCCGCTATCAAACATCCAATCAGATTCCATCACCCTCTTATTTCCCTTTAAACTGCATCAATTAAATGGACGTGGCCGCTGTGATGTTGGTTCCTGCACTGCCTCGTTCCTCACGGCCGCAGAAACACATAGAAACATCCGCAGCCCGTGATATGATGCGTACACGCTGTTTGACAACAATTATTTATTTTTATCACCATCACATTATCATCACTGGCTCGCCCCGGGGTCCGCGTATGATTATTTGTAATTTATTTGTCGAAAATTGTTTTACGTCGCCGTAACCCGCAGCAAAATTAAATATCTGTGATGAAGTGTGGAGGACTCACATAATCATTTATTAATGCAGTGTGATAGATTGGGCTTTTCACCCGGCTGGGGCATGGAAGCATAAGATAAGACTATCAGCTGAATGGAAGAAGAGTTTGCTGTGATTGGGATTATTATGACTCAAAAAGGGGCTTATTGATATCTTCAGCTAGAACCAAACATTATTCAACGGCCTCATTATCGACAAAACAAGCAGAGCAGATCAGAGGAGGCCTGCAGACCCCCAGTCCCCTTCCTTTGGCCCCTGCCTCTGGTCTCCAAGGGCCCCCGGAGTCTGGGTTAACACAAATCTACGATGGCATACGAGGGCCAAAAGGGAGGAAAAAAATGATGGAGGGGAATAATATTCTGAGAAAAATCTAAAAAAATTTATCAGGAAAAAATTCACATATTTATGAGGAAAAAAGTTGGAAAAGTCACAAATTCATGAGGGAAAAAAAATCAGGAAAATTGTATTTCTTGTGTATTTTTTTTTTTTTTTTTTCCGTGAAGGCCTTCGTTGCTGCTGGCCGTGTCTCAGGCCTGCAGCTGATCCCCTCAGCAGATTCTACAGGAACAAGGAGATCCTGCTGATTTAAGCCCAGAATCAGCAGATTGTTTTCTTCTGAATCGGCCCAAGTCACAGCAACGTCTCTTCAGAGTCCAGATGCTGAGGAGGAGGTTGGGGTTCTGGACTCAGACCAGCAGGATTTCCTTCCGACTGGATCCCACAGGCGGGGAAAAATCAGTTTTCACAGATTTCTGCAAATTTTTAACTTTCTAATCTCAGAATTTGTACTTTTTTTCTCTTAAATTGTCATAAATTTGTGAGTTTTTATTATAAATGTACAACTTTAATCTCAGGGGAATATCCAAGTTGTTTCTGTATTATTTTAATCGCCAAACTATTGACCGAGAAAAATTGACCCCGATGACCGCCATATATTCGATGAGCAAGTACTCAGCACTGCCCCCGATGGCCACAAGGCTGTACTGCATTTTATTGTTTGTAATTTTAAGTTTTAATTTTTTTTTTTTTTTTGTCCATGTTTTGACTTACTGGTGCCATCCTTGAAGAGGTTGATGCTGAACCTGCAGCAGAGCCCAGGGGCCAGACCCCAACCCAACCTGACGCCTGCAGGACGCTTTGAAAAGGGAAAAAGTGGGCGAGGGCGCGGTGTTTGGATCCTGATGCTGCCTTTGAATTTGAGAACATTTCCATCAGCCGTGACCTCGTTGACACATCACGTCTCGTCTCCTGGCCTCATCTGTTGTCTGCTGCTGTTGTCTGTCCATCTGTTTGACCTGCCACGTGTCTCAGCTTTCTTCCATTTTATTCCTTATAAGTTTTTTTTTGTTTTTTTTTTCCAAGGAATTTGTCCTTGCATGTACTGAGGCAGGTGAGTCTGTTGTCGGAGGTTTCTTCTGTCCAGTTAGAACCTGCTGCTGTGTGTCTCCTGCTGTATTTTGCCTCCCTGTGTGTGTGTGTGTGTGTGTGTTTCATCCTTCCTTTGCCCTGCGATCAGTCGATGATTTGTTAGATCCACGTGGGCTCGCTCTTTTCGAAACTTTTGCGACAACCAAGGCTGTAAGAATACATGAACGGAATCAAAAGTAAAAGCGACTAATGAAAGGAAACCTTCAAACATTTGCACGTTGCAGAAATCTCATTTAGTCGCATAATAACGCTGAGAAACCTTGTTTTTTTTTTTGTTTTTTTTTCCTAAAACAAGGTGGGAAAAAAAATCTGCGTGGGACGAGTTCATTTCCTCTTATGAACAATTTGTCATGAGGAGCTGCTCGTTCTGAACGCCTCTCACAAGCATTTAGAAACACTAGAAACCTGACATCAATTCACCTTCACTGATCTGACCTTTTAAAAAACATTTTAATCAATAATTGCAATTTTTTTTTTTTTTTGCTTTCTGATTTTTTCCCCTCTAATACTCCAGAAACTTTTTGCTACTTTTCCCGTGTTTTTCGATGTAATCAAGTTAATTTGCGCAGGTTTCAAAGGGTTAAAGCTCGATGTCACTGTGGGAGAGGCAGAGACAGTGGAGTGTGTGTGTGTGTGTGTGTGTGTTGGCATTTGTGCACTTGCTCACCTGTTTCACTTAAATGTTTAAGTGTTAAGTTTCTTTACGTCTGAAGAATTGTCTTCTGATTTCTTTGGGAGAACGAGACGCCAAATGGAAGTTAGAAGGACAAATTACTCAAGACAGAGCACTCACTGTCTGTGTGTGTGTGTGTGTGTGTGTGTGCGTGTGCATGCATGCACACCTTTGAGTGCATATCATACCACTCTGGCCTTTTGTCAGCGGCATGGTTTATGTTTTAATGTTCTCTTTTTGTAAAAACGCTGCTGTGTCTGAGGAGCTGCAGACAGAGAGAGAAATAACACTTTTTCCACAAACAGGAGGATGTTACTCTGAGCTGCTACAGCACCACATTCAGAGAGGGTAAATATGTTTGGGCCATTATATGTGTTGCAGATGACATCATTTCGGTGGTATAGGAGTGTATACATTAGATTTCCTGAAAGGTGTCCACTCTCAGATTAATCCATAAAAATCTGCATCCCATCTGCTTTTCTAATCTCAGTTTCACTTCCTGCCCTTCAACAATTAATTTCCTGTTGTCCTTTTTTTTTTTTTTTTTTTTTTTTTTTTGGTGGTTAAAAGGTCAAATTTTCCAGCTTCTGTCTTTATCTCCGTTTCACACTTTCCTTTATGCCAGTCTTCCATCATACAACTTTGTAAATGATTTCAGGCGAGCATCAGTTGGAAATTCACTGCAGACAAATTTCAAATGTCGGCATAAAACTCCTCGTGTTGTCTGGATCTTTCGGTGTCAGGCACTCAGTTCCATCAGCCCATTTGAACGGGTCGACACACTGCAAGGACCGGAGCCCCCCCCCCCCCCCTCTCTGTGTCTGGATCGAGGACTTTTTGGCCCCAGCACACCGTCTGCAATGACCTGAAGCTCAACACAAAGAAAACTAAGGGAATCATTTTGGACTCAAGGAAGAACAAAAAGGGAAATGACACGCGGCGATGGGGAGGAGCTCGAGAGCATCACTAGCTTTAACATCTAATGGACACCCTATTTTTGGTCTGTCATGAGTAACATGTTTATTGTTTGTCTATGTTATGTTATGTACTGTATTCTTTATTCTTATTGTTATTGTACCTCGCACCATTTGCTGGTAGTGTATTTTTGTTTTATTGACTACAATGATAACATCAACCTGCCCAGGGACAAAGGATGCAAATTAGCTGCTCGCTACAATCCTACATATTTACACAAAAGTGTCCATTAATATGTACTGTCCCTGATTTCTTTATCAAAAGAAATAAATACTCAAATACTCAAATTCCTCGGTGTCCACCTGGAGCCTAAACACCACCAGCCTGATCAACGAGGCCCACAAGGACACTGAGCACGTTTACATGCACACCTTATTCCTGTATTAACCGGAATATCCTCAATATTCCGGTTGTGCACGAGTCACACCGAACCAGATTAAGGTCATATTCTGGTTGGAGAGCATTCTGAATCAGACCCCTGGCATGTGCCTGTTCCAACCGGAATATTGTGCCATGTAAACGCCTTAATCTGAAAATGCCCCGAACCGGAATATTCAGTCACGTCTACGCACGCTCGATTCACAAGGAATCCTGGGGCGTCTTTGTTGCTATGGTTACTGCAAGCTGGGAGAACACATGGCGAACAGCAGCAAGAGCCAGGAGACTGCAGTCTGCCTTCAGCTGGTCAGAGACTTCAATATCATGGAGGATATCGACGGGAGAAAACACAGAAATAGAGACAGCTTCTTCTTCTTTGTCTGTATTTCCTGCAGACCAGACGCCTATACGCGTGCTGCTGCCCCCCGCAGGCTGAGTGTCGCATTACATAAGAGAGTGGAATACGCCGAAACACGGGAACATGCCAAGTAACATGTAAATGGAATATTCCAGTTGCTGCAGCGCATATAAACACCTCATTCGGAATATGACCTTAACCAGAATACTGACCCGAATGTGAATACGGTGTGCACGTAAACGCAGTCCGAAAGGAAGGAATCGTCAGTTTCCACCGCTGCACCGTCGAAAGCATCCTCACTTACGACACCGACACCACAGACACACGGACGAGAGCAATATCAACATTTAACAGCAGCACCTTTTTTATTCATCCTAACCTGACTTATGTTTTTATGATTCTAATGACTGTTTCTTTGAATAATTTCTTACTGCTGACTATTTATGACCTATATCATGTGTGTGTATATGTATATATCTGTATTTAGTTGTCTTTTTACTGCTGCTGTTGGAGTGGATTGCACCATACAAAGATTCTGTTGTCTTTCATAACACAGTGATAATAAGTTAATTAACTCAGTGCTCGTAAAGCTCGATCCCGCTCAGGCTTTTTCTTGTTTTGAATTTCCGATAAAATCAAACATTTGTAATATTACCAGAAGTCTTTAATCTTGGTTCAAGGAAAAAGTCAAGTTTCATTAACGTGAACGTAATCAACAACAACAATAAGTCTGTGTGTGTGTGTGTGTGTGTGTGTGTAACGTTGCTGAAGGCTGCTGCCATCCTCCGACTATCATGTGATGCAGTTACATCCCATAATAACCTCCCATAATAACCTGGACTGTTTTTAGACTCTATACCTTTGCACGGTGGTTGTCAAGGTAACCCAGACAGGCGTACACCCACACATACACATGCACATATACACACATAAGTACATTTAGACACACACACACACACACACACACATACATCAGTATGAGGAAACTCATTATCCACCCCTTATTGATTACCTGAAGAACCATCACTATCATATTCCTATAATATTCCTGTAATAATCCTATAATATTCGTCAGCCTCATAAGGAATGTAGCTGAACTCTTGCAAACAGTGACCCTGTATCATCTCCCATCTCTGTACAATCTTTCAGTCTGTGACCTATGACCCTTTGGGCTCCGTTTTCATCGATCTGAGCTCCCGGTGTGCAGAGCGCGGTGCACGGTGCATTCAGGGCGTGTCCAGGTCCACCGCTGCTGTTTTAACAGTGGAAAAAAAAAAGGCCGGTTGCTCCAAAAGGCTTGTGCTGAGTCTCTTCATTAATAGTCCAGTAATTTTAGGCCATTTTAGGTCAACCTAGGACAAATTGCAACTGATTTTGTATCCTCAGTTTGTCCTGAGTGAGGGAAATAAAAGTCCCAAGAAATCTCATTGGTGGAAAGTTTTGAAAATCACCTCTATATGACCATATAATACCGAAAAACGCCCTTTTTAACACACAGGGGAAAGGGGTTCAAAATGTTATTTTCAGATATCACTATAAAAATTCACAAGTTGATTACACACACACAAAGACAAGAAAAAAAGTCAATTACAAATTCTTTGAATTATTCTGTTTGCATATGCATATCACACATTATCTGATTTGATATGCGCTAATAAGGAATATCAGGAATAAATGCCAGAAGAAATATTTAAACAGTGAATTAAAAGGTTGCTATATATACAGTAACCTTTTAATTTTTATAGTCATATCTGAAAGTAAAATTTTGAACCCCATTCCCCTGTGTGTTAAAAGGGTGTTTTTTTCTGGTATTATATGATCATATAAAGGTGATTTTCAAAACTTTCCACCAATAGGATTCCTTGGGACTTTTTTCCCCTCACTCAGGACAAACTGAGGATACAAAATCAGTTGAGGTTTTTTCTGGACTATAATCATGGTTTTGTGTTTTGCAGTAAACCAATCAGAGCGCCGCCTCCCGTCCCCTTTAACAGCCAGGTGTGTCACACTTTGCTGTTATAAAGGCAGATTTTCCAGGTAAGAAGGACGGCTTCTCTCCATCTCTGCACTCGAATGCGAAAGCGGAGCGGCCTGACGAACGCGCAGAGACAAGAGCCTCGTCGCTCTGCGAGGCGCTCGTGCGGCTCGCGGGCCTGAGTGCTGCCGCGAGCCCGGCTCCATCTGCACGAGGCTTTACCAGCTCAGCCGTCCCCTCCACCGCATTACAAACCATTCAGGGTCACATCAAGCGTAAGTGCTCTTACCACTTACAGGGGGACGCGGGCCGTAGAGTACATTAAGTCATACATTCAGTGTCTGGGCTCGTGGAGGTCCAGGGCATTATACATTCCATTAAAGCAAGACGCACGCTCGCTAAAAATAACCCGGCGTGTCCGTCGGCCGACTTCCACCGAAGACACAGTATGCTCTCTGTGCTCGGCCACCGCAGATACTGATGCAGAGTGTTGTGAGGATTTCCATGGGAGAGAATTAAGTGGCCCTGGCCTGGGGGGAGGATTTGTCATGGCCTTCTCATATCTTCAGACCGGTTAGCCATTTAGCACTGCAGCCCCGCCAGGCTCGCTGCTAAATTAGGCCAAGTTGTTCAGAGGCAGGCGGCGATGCGGCGTCGCGAGTCTCCCAGCAGCCACGTCGAGCACCATCACGGAGGTCTGCGGGACGAGCTGGCTGTGTGCAGATGGGCGGAAATGCACAACAGAAAAAAAGAGAAATGCCTGAAAATGATTATCCTGGTGCAGGACGATGCAGTATTTTTTTGCAAATTTTGCTACACTCCTATTTTCCTGTCGTTTTGAACAAAATTAAGATAATTTGTTCAAGTTTCAAAGGGTTAAGACATGCGAGGCAGAGAGAGAACTGTGTGTGTGTGTGTGTGTGTGTGTGTAGGGATTTGTGCACTCGCTCGCCCGTTTCACTTAAATGTTTAAGTTTTTTAAGTTTCTTTATTTACTTGGAAGAACGAGACGCCAAATGGAAGGCAGAAGGACAAATCGCTCAGCCACACTCAAGACAGAGCACTCAGTGTGTGTGTGTGTGTGTGTGTGTGTGTGTGTGTGTGCATATCAAACCACTTCAGACGATTTCAGCCGCATGCTTTATGTCCTAATGCACTCATAGTTTTTAATAACGCTGCTGTGTTAGAGAGACGCAGACAGAGATATACCACCTTTACAGTCAGTTTGTGGGTTTCACACTTTATTTTTTTCTTTTTTTTTTTTTTGTAACCCAGGGCGACCTGCTGGGAAACCGTGGGTGACAGTGTTTACATGAGGAGACGTCCTGCACACACATTCCTCCTCCAGGTTAACCGGTGTCACAACCCTCCAACCCTCCTGAAACACAGCGTTTCCTCCGACACTCTGACAATATCTTTATGTCAGATTTTTTTTGGACATTTTAAAGCTGAGGTGTGCAGTTTCTCTGGAAAAGGGAAGAAAAAAAAAAGCCAGAATTTTGAAAACACAGCCGTCCTCCTGCAGCTCGGCTCCGTCCCCTCCCAGCAGACGAGTGTGGGCGTTATGTCCCGCGCATTTAAGTCAAAGGGAATCTTGTATCGTAGTTGATGATCTATCCATGCAATTTTTTTTTTCAGTGAATCTCTTAGTTGCACCAAAATTGTTCATGTGAATCAGGCATTTCCAGTTGGTTTTGTTGATTTTTTTTTTTTTTTTTGTTTGTTTTTTAAATAAAACAGAGTGCGGTGGCCGAGAACCGCAATCGCTGCAAATAAAAAAAAAAACGATGCAAATAAAAAAAACGATGCAAATAAAAAAAGAAAAACGCTGCGTTGCAAATAAAAAAAGCAACGATCGCTGCAAATAAAAAAACACTGCAAATAAAAAAAAATGCTGCAAATAAAAAAGGAAAACACTGTGTTGCAAATAAAAAAAGCAACGATTGCTGCAAATAAAAAAAACTCTGCAAATAAAAAAAATGCTGCAAATAAAAAAAATGCTGCAAATTAAAAAAAAATGCTGCAAATAAAAAAGGAAAACACTGCGTTGCAAATAAAAAAAGCAACGATGCAAACAAAAAAGCCAAAACGGAAGTGAATTACCGGGGACTATTATTGCTGATGCACAGGTGTTTTTTTTTTTATGTGAGAGAAGAAGAAGAAGACGAAGAAGCCCCCCAGCTTTATATGGCACATATAAAGCTGCAATGGCACATTAAGGCCATTGTAGGGGAAGTCACAAATTTGCGAGACAAAAACTTTGGAAAACTAGTTTGTCCTCCTCCTGTGGGATCCAGTCAGAAGGAAATCCTGCTGGTTTGAGTCCAGAACCCCAACCTCCTCCTCAGCATCTGGACTCTGAAGAGACGTTGCTGTGACTCGGGCCAATTCAGAAGAAAACAATCTGCTGATTCTGGGCTCAGATCAGCAGGATCTCCTTGTTCCTGAATCCCAGGAGACACGGCCAGCAGCAGCAGAGGCAGCACATGTGGAGCCTTGGCCAAAAAAAAAAATATAGAAGAAAGTGTTTTTTCTCATAAATTTGTGAGTTTTATTTTAATCTTGGAGTTTCTTCCCATGGCTCTGCTTTTTTTCCGCCCTACAATGGCCCCTAATACGCTGTCGTAGCTTTAAACCTGTAGATTTTCCCTTAAATTTCCCCTCAAGTAGCTTCAAAGTCGGAGGAAAACAATATGTTTTCCATGCTGTGTATCTGCTGGTTGCAGCGCCTCACTGAAGCCACGTCACATTTAAATTGAGTTAAAAAGATTCATCACGGTCTTGTAGGTCAACTCAGTAAAGTTATGAGGAAAAGTAAATCTGTCTTTTGAAATTAAACCGTCCTTTGACAGTTTAATTTCCCTAAATTAGCCCGTGTGTGTGTGTGTGTGTGTGTGTGTGTGTGACTGCGAGCGCCAGTCAAACTATCAGCTAACAGCTCCAGAGCTTGAGGAGAAGATATTTTATTTTTGTCTCGCTTTCAAGTTGTAAACACCTCACGGGAAAACAGAGTCAGTAAATAAAAAATGGCTTTTGGGGCTTCAGCACATCAGCACGCGGCGCTGTATGTTTTGTTTCTGTTATTTTCTGTCTGTTCAGTTTTGTTTCATCTGTGAATCTGCCAGCGCTGAACATTTTATCTCACGTTTTATTTTATCTCTGCATGCATTCATGGTTATTATTTGGTTATTGTGCTCAATGTTTCCTTTCTTAATGCGAGCTCCTGAGGGGGACTGACTTACTGATTTTTTTCAGCGCTAACTAGCCAGCTGGAGCCCCCTAGTGGTGACAGCATTGCTTGAGACGGCTCCGGCAAGCACAGCCCAAACTGTTCTGGTTAAACATAGCATGACTTTTTTTTTTTTTTTTTTTTGGACCATCTGGTATCCCGTTCTGGTAAATTTGGCATGCATGCGGTCTCCTAAACAGCATGCATTTTGGTGCAGGAAGACTGCAGGAATAGCTGGTGCATCCAGGCTAAAAAAAAAAAAAAAAAAAAAAAAAAAAAGAATCATCAACCTAAATGCAATTTGGTGGGTAATTTATATCCTGAATTGAAGTGTGGTGATTAAATTACATAAAATATCTCAGCTGTTTTATGAGGGATGTTATTTTGCCAGTAAATGACATTAAGTATAAAGCTGATGGATTTTTTAATGGAGTTTGGCAGGAGCTTCTCCTTCCTAAATGAACTCACCACCTCCGTCGTCACCCGGCTGACTTATCGCTAATCCACTGGAAATACAATGAAATCTGACAACAGAGTAATATAACCAGAGTGGTTTATGTTGTTCACCTCAGCACTTTTTTTTTTTTTTTTTTTTTTTTTTAATAATATGATCAGCTCATCAGCAGCAGCATCAGGCGAAAACTGTCACGACCAAAAACCGGATCCCACACCAAGTGGAGAGAGATTCCCGTTTTAATGACGGTGGAAAACGCCGCCGGCGGCTCCGTTCCGGCGCCTCCACTCCGACGCTCGGCCGGGTTGAGAGCCGATGCCTGAAAGGGCCGTGATGCATTACGGTTTGCATAATTTTCATGGGCTTGAATCCGGGTGAATGAGTCCGATCAGGAGTCTGCTCCCTCCAGGACAGGGACGCCTCGCCGTGAGATGAGCGTGATCTCAGACGGGGGGCTTTGTATTTATTGGCATTTGCCGTGGCCTTTAAGGGGTTCAGTGCGTGGATGTATTAGTGGAACTAAAGCGTGCCAAATTCCTCCCACGCCACCGCAGATCCTCCAGAACCCCTCGCCATGGGAAATAAGCGCTAAGACCTGTAGACTTCTCGTGGCGCGCCGAAGGATGAACAGTGTGAAGAACTGTGACCATATGACATTTTTTTCCACTGCTCAACAGACTGCAGCTCTACTGCGCCTCTTCACATGACACCCTGTGTGTGTGTGTGTGTGTGTGTGTGTGTGTGTGTGTGTGTGTGTGTGTGTGTGTGTGTGTGTTTTCAGCAGTATAAGGGGTTCATACATCATCGACCGCCGTCCTCTTCCGTGACACTCACACACATTCGACTGATATTTACAGTTTTGCTGATTAAAATGCTGCATCTCCTTGAATCTGTAAGGCTGCAGAGCACACTCACTCACACACACACATACACACTGCACGCTGAGATAAGGGTAATAATGAACACTTGGAGATTTGCACCACTTGAACAACATCCCGTGATCTTACGCCTGTAATAAAACAGATGGTATGGTTTCCCTGCAGCCACTGGGGCGTAAAGCGGTCTGGCAAAAGCCTCAGCATTTTATATATTTTCTTGAATGAAATGTTGTAAATCCTTATTTGTACTTCAGGCTTGCAAATCCTATTAATTTAAGATATAGAAAAAAAATAAACAACTATTCTGAAAAGTTGAACCAGTTTGTACTGAAATAAAAATTTAAAAAAATAAAAAAATAAATAAAATTTTAAAAAAAAGCTTTCGTCATAGGCCATTTTTCTGAATAGTTGAACCAGTTTGTGCTCAGAAAATAAATAAATAAATTAATTAATTAACTTTAAAAAGGTGACAAGAAAATGCATCCATAACATGGCATTGTTGACACAGGCATCCTCCAGTGTGTTTACATGCACATTAATTATTACTTCCATGCTATTATTCCAAATATGACAATATTCCTAATCTGCATCAGCATATTCCATTTGGATTTTCCTGTTAAGACACGTGGGATGTGCTGATATTATTTGGGTTTTAGGAGAATTCTCTGCTCATGTAAACTAAAGTCGTTTTTACTGCACGTTCAGCTGTGTGTTCAGCCAACAGAGACGCATTCACAAAATAAAAGCCCACGTTTCTGGTGGGAAGGAGAAACACACCTGGAGTTAAACGTTATGGAAGACTTGGATATCAGCCGGTTTGTGGATTTGTGCAAATATCACAACGCCGACCTTTTCGATGAAGAGGTTGAAGGAATGAAGGAGGGAGGCTGTGTTCACATGGTTTGCACGGCTGCATGTAAACAGAAATATTAGTGGAATATCCATCTTCATCAGCCATGTAAACAGCTCAGCAGGAATATGGTATTTTTTTCAGACCGGGGGGGGGGGGTGGGGTGGAGGGGGGATATTTTGCACAGCTCAGCAACTGGCGCTTTCAACAGTGGCTCTACTGAAAAGGTCGATCAGAGTTGTGCAGTTTGTGCAGATCTAATGAAAGGTTTTGCCAGTTTCTTTATGTCTCCATTATTTTCCAGCTGTACTCCATGTGTGTGTGTGTTTGAGGGGGAAAGGGGCGGGGCTTCATCCACAGGTAAGCCTGGACTGAAGGTGAGAGGAGACAGACAAGTGCTTCACCTTGTTCACAAACTGAGCCTGTAATATCTCTGTAATATCTCTGTGATATTCCTGTAGTAAGTCGAGGGAAGGTGAAGTCAGGCTTCTGCAGGTCCAAGCAGCCTGATGGTTTTGGACAATGGAAATTCTGTCAATGCATTTTTATTGCAGAGGGCCTGTAAATGAAAATACTAACATTAACATTAATAACACTCCAGTAATGTGCAGCCTCATCTCCCTGCAGTATTTCCTCCGCCTGTGCAGCTCGCTCCCTCGCACTGCAACATGACATGGGAATCTTCTCTTCACAGATTTAAGACGCTGCTTCGGTGCAAAAGAAACGTCACTCGCTCTGCCTGAGCTCAGCAGGTTAACGCAAACATAGATATCTATAATAAAGACTAGATGTCTCGTCCGCACAGGGCGGCCATCTTGCCACAGTCAGCTCACTCACCCATGACATTGTAGTAGTGGTGCATGTACAGGGTGACACAAAAACGTTTTAACAATCCAATAAAACCAAGAGTGATGGAAGAAAAATATTTTATTCATAGTAATTGAAACCTGAAAACATGCCATTTAAGAAACAATGATGGAATTTTCATTTTTTAAAAATTGTGCTGCCACTTGCTCATGTCTGCCAATACGCACTTCAGAAATTCCCGTTTTTTTGGGTCACCATGTACTTTTTAATTAACCATAACTTGCTCAATTTTCCACCGATTTTCAAACGGTTTGGTTTGTTATAAACGTCACAGGTGTAGTTATAAAACTGCACTTATGGATAATTATGTTACACTTCCGGTCAAACATCCAGAATTGTAGCCACGTTGATAACGTTTGTAAGAAACCAAACCGTTTGTAAATCCGTCAAGATTTCAGCGAGATAAGAGGATTTACGTCTGTGCAGATCACTCACCTTCCCTCAGGTACCACAGATTCTGCCAGAGAGCTCACCTGTGGTAAGATGGCCGACGGTGAGGACATTACAGACTCCGCCGTAAGACATCTAGCCTTTATTATAGATCTCTATGAGACATGTAGCCTTTATTATAGATCTCTATGAGACATGTAGCCTTTATTATAGATCTCTGTGAACGCAAACGCCAAAGCTCTTCTTCTTCTGTGGAAGCACGTTTCTGGACACATTGTGCTGATGATGCTCACAGCGCCACAGTGGGCTGCGTCGGTATCGCAGTAAAATCAGATCACTGTTGCAGCTTCCAGGACGTTGGCTCTCACTGTGAGCGCCAAAAGAAAGAGTTTAATCACGACGGAGTGCGAAATTCGAGAAAGGCGGCTGCTTCTGAACCTCATGTGGAAGAAAAAACTCTCATGTTGTCAGTTCGTACCAAACTTTCTGTCTGCGGGGAGCTCATGTCTTAGTGAGGAGGGCCGAGCTCCTCCTGGCTCTCCTGTTGTTCACACCCTGAGGGAAATGTG
Source organism: Myripristis murdjan (assembly GCF_902150065.1). NCBI lineage: Eukaryota > Metazoa > Chordata > Actinopteri > Holocentriformes > Holocentridae > Myripristis > Myripristis murdjan. The sequence goes on along the minus strand of NC_043983.1, from coordinate 33,659,856 downwards.
CACCAGCAGAACAACACTGAAGCAACAGCAACCTATCTATCTATCTATCTATCTATCTATCTATCTATCTATCTAGGAACATCAGCTAACCATTTGTCCTGTCACTTCCTGCAGTTTGGTCGGAAAACCTTCTCACTGCTGTGATTCCCAGCTTTTCAGGTTCGTTTGTTCGGTCCGCCCTGGAGTTTGAAGTTGAGCTCCAGCGTCTCCAAACGGAACGAGCCAACCAGCGAGCCGCCCCACGGCCCCAAACAGAGGAGGTGTGGAGGTGTGGAGGTGTGGAGGTTCCTCGGCGGCACAGAGCTGAGGTTGCATTCCAGTTACGCCATGTCAAGCCCGCCTTGAGCTCTGTGTCACGCTGACCCAGCCTTTGTTGGGGGGTTAGAGAAAAAAAAAGAAAAAAAAAAAAGGAAAATGTGTTTTTTTAACCTTGCTGGCACGGCCCACAGGCTCGCACATCGATCGGCCCGCTGGGTTCCCTCCCGCTGGTCCAGATGCCCCGTCTGCTCTCGCCGCTCATCCATCATGGACACGGCGAGCGGCCGTCAGCGCCGAGGCCCTGCAGCCAGCCTTCACTCAAATCACTGAGGTCTGGAGTCCACGGCGGCCCGGACACCGGACCTCTGCACCCGCTCAGCGTTTCCCACGAGCCTCGGCGCAACGACACGCTAACCGCCTGATGACCTCACGGACGGGACCTCCGTGTCGTCTGAGCGCCGCACAAAAACCCACTGTGTTCAAAGCTTTTTTTCCTCTTTAAACAAGATTAAAAAATCTCTCTCTCTCTCTCTCTCTCTCTCTCTCTATATATATATATATTTATATATGTCAGTGTGATGAGATAATCCCACTTCTTTCCAGCGCAGTTTCACTTGTTTCAGGAAGTTTTTTGGGAGCAAATCTAAAAAGTGTGAACGTGTTGCAGCGAGACGGCTCAGCCTGCCAGGATCAAGAAAACGCTTCGGGCAACACAATCCAACACAGTTGCTGGCAGAATGTGAACTTTGTGATAAATAAATAAATGAATAAATAAAGAAAAAGAAAAAAGAAAGAAAAAGAGACTATAGTAGCCAACCCTGCAAAAAAAAAATCTTCATTCAGTCTTAATTTTTTTTCCTCTTAAAACAAGGATAAATGAATCAATCAATTACAAATATATTATTATTATTATTATTATTATTGTTATTATTATCTGCCAGTGGGCTGAGATGATCGCACTCATCTCAAATGTAATTTTACTTGTTTCAGGATTTTTTAAATTATTTTTTTGATTCAGATCAGTGAAGATTGAAATTATTTTTTAACAGTTTATTTATTTATTTATTTATTTATTTTGGACTTTCCAAACTGTGATACCACAGTAAAACAAATAAAGGTCATGAGACGACGTGTTGGCACGACAACCAAACCAAACTGACTGTTACTCTGCATCTTTTCGCCCAGTCAAATGTAATACTGTGCGTTTATTTAAACAAAATATAATTTTCCAAGCACTGTAAATCTGTTGAGCCCATTCATCCATGGCTCAGCCCATCGGGATCAAGGAAACGACACGTGACTCAAGAAAATTCTGGAAAAAAGTTGATCAGTGTTGGAAACAAGTGGATGGTGGATTTTTTAATTGAAGAAAAACAAGATTTGAACACTGAGGATGAAACTAAACGGCTTGTTAAGTTTTTATTTTATTTTATTTTATTTTATTTTTATATGAGCTGCTCTAACCGCAGTCTTCCTCAGCTGCGCACGGAGCAGCGCGAGGTTAAGTGCCTTGCTCCAGGGCACTTGCGGCGGGCGGTATCTGCAGAGAGGCGAGGCGAGTGTGTTGGGGCTGCGTCGGGACTGTTTTGCTTAAAAAAAAAAAGGTTTCTTTGAAGAAATTTCTGTGATGGAACCCTTTGTAGCCTCAGGCACCCTCCACGCCGTGATCACTGACACACACACACACACACACACACACACACACACACACACACACTTGCTCTCTCTCCCACTCTCTCAGGGTGTACAAACCCAGCACATCAGCTGAGACTGTGGTCTAATTCGAGCTGGCAGATAGGAGTCGGGATGAGAGCAATGAGTAATCAAGGAGACAGACGAGGGATTGAGTAAGAGACAGAGGAGGAGGAGAGAGAGAGAGGGAGAGAGAGAGAGAGAGAGAGAGGCTAAAACTAAAAGAAGAAAGTAAAAGCAGGAAGAAATTCAGCTCGACAGAATCAGAGTCCACCTTGAGAGACAAGGAGAAAGAGAGAGAGATTGAAACAGAATTAGAATCACCTTTTTTTTGTGAAACCCCTCCTCCCCTAAAAAAGCCAAAAAAAAAAAAAAAAAAAAAAAGCGGTGGATTTTGTGTGGGTGGTGGCACTGGTGCAGAGATGAGGCGACAGCTTGCATACCAACAGGCTGATGTACTGTACAGCACGAGGGGGAACAGGCATGCAGGGCCCGGCCGCCTCACCTCGGCTCACCCGGCCCGTCCAAAACCCTTCACACTGAGTCTGTCAGCAGCTGCAGCCAGAAGCATGTCAAACCGCCGTGAGCCGTGTGAGCACACAGCCGCTTCAAAAGGGAACACAGCAGGGCTCCTCCATAAACTACCAGCTCCATAAGCTAAACTGCAGTGGAATGTTCCTTTAAAGAAGGGATTTGTAGATAGATTTTTTTTTATTATTGTCATTGCACAATCATATACGTATAATAATGCAACGAAATTAGGGCTCAGTCCTTTCGGTGCAGGGGAGAATAGAAAGCATCGTGCATTCTGCTAGTTGAATAGCCAAGTCCAGTAATAGATGGCTGCAGCCATGTCTCTGATATCAGAAAAAATGCAACAGTCACGGAAACACTTGTTGGATGTGCAAGCACAGTTCGTCATCCCGTGTTCGCCATGGACCTGGCGCTGGAAAATGCTGGGAGGCGGCGGCCCAAAGGGCTGTCCTTTCAGCCGTGTCAACGCACCGGCCCTGCAGCCTCGGCGTCCTCCGGAATGTCCTGGCAGCGACAAAAGTCCGGTGAAATTGGCATCCCGCAGCGCAATCCCAAGCTCAAAAGGTCCTGATAACTGTTGTTTCCTTTGCTTGTTTACGTTTCCTCCTGGACTTGTCACTGGGAAGAACTATCCACGGAGACCCTGGTGTTCTAACGGCGTCCTCCGGAATGTCCTGGTAGCAATTAAAGTACCTCGCAGCACAATCCCAAGCTCAAAAGGTGCTGACGACTGTACGCGTACATTGCCCAACAAAAGGTGGTGTTTTAAGCTAAAAACACAACCGTTCACACATACAAAAACATAGAATACGGCACCGGGAGTGGAGAGCTGTAGCTGCTGCGTCTATGCGCGCCGCCATGGCAACCACCAACATTTCTCAACCCGAGAGTCAGTCGTCTGCATGTTCGCTGACCTGTCACCTGTTTAGGATCCTCAACATGACACGCTGCAGGTTCAAGCTGCCCTGCAGAAGCTCCACATGGAAATGAACATCTGCTCTGTTTCAGGCTCCTGACGCCAGTTGACGTGGTTCTGGTTAAAGCCTGGAGCGTTCTCGCAGAACCTCGCTGCAGCTCGCACCGTCACCCAGGACCGCGAAAGTCCTGGGCGAGTCGAAATGTGACATAAACGCCGTGCAGGCCACTGATTGGACAGGGAGCGACGACACATGAGAGCGACTCCTTCACGAAAACCAAACCCGACATTTTTAAAAGAAAACGGCAACAGTGACCGTGCGCATTGATCATCACTGAAGTTGGCAAAGTCGGAAAATGGCAGGTAAACCGGTACCGTGGTCAAATGAAGAGGTGGAGACTTCTGTGCTTGGCAGTGTGGCCGCGTTGCTATGACGACTCCACCGACGGCGAGGTGGTGCTCAGTTGTGATGGAAAATCAGGGAGATGGAAACCGAGGCGAGACGAGTCGAGTAGAGTCGAGTCGAGTAGGTGCTCGTTGAAAAGCAGCAAGAACGCTCCCTTGTTCCACAAAGAACCATCAGCAGCTATAGAACCTCTTTATTTAGGGGCTGGTTCTCCACACACTTTCTGTGGTTCTTTAAAGGTTCTTCATGTTTATTGGAGTTATTTGGTGGCGGCAGCAGCTAACAATTCTTTTCATTGTGGATTAATCTGCAGATTATTTTCTCAGTGAATGGATTAATGTCTTGGTCTATAAACCATCAGAAAACAGACATTTTCAATAGCTCGTCTTGAACCCAGTGAAGCAACAAGGAACGTGGAGAACCGGCCAACAACACGTTCATGTTACACACAATCATTTATAAAGTGCTCAAAGAACCTTTTATTCTGAAAAATGGCCAAAGAACCATTATGGCTCCTCATTTTTGGTGGTTCTTTGAGGCACCTTTGGGGGTTCTTTAAAGAACCTCTTGCTAAAAGACTCTTTGTGGAGCCAGAAATGGTTCTTCTATGGCAACCATTTTTTGGTTCTAGGTAGCACCTTTATTTCTGTGTGTGCAGCTGCTGTCTGAGGCTGATGTTGGCTCTTCATCCTGTGGGCAGCGACTGTGACAGACAGACGGGCCGCTGTCAGTGCGACAGGCCTCTTCATCATCAGACCACACCCACTCCACGTTAGAGTCGCTTTTTAATAAAGATCTACAGAGAGACAGTCTGAGCTGAACATGCCACAGCGCTGCTGACAGAGGGCATTACTTAATCTGTATTTCTCAGATGAATAATCCTCATCCACTTTTACTGGCAGGAGGAAATAATTCACCCGACCCAGGGAAGACTCGGGGGCCGAGGCGAGCCGAGTGGTGGTTTTATATGTAAAAAATTTAAATGTGACAATCTGCAGCCTGTGGGCTAGTGTCAATAAAGTCCTCACAGACTATCAGTTCAAAAAAACACTCACACATCCAAGACACACACACACACACACACACACACCTGTAAGTTAGAGTTGACTGACGGGCGAGTTCACAGTCTGAGGACACCGTGTGTGTGTGTGTGTGTGTGTGTGAGTGGAAAACACTGCATGAAAAAAAAAAAAAAAAAAAAGGCCAGTGACACTGCTGGCACACACAACAGCCTGCTCTTTTCTTCATGATTGGTGTGCTGGTACAAAATAAATAAATGAATAAATCATAAAAAATAAAAAAAATAATAAGATGTGTTGCCTTTTCAAGGCAAGCACATAATAAATAAAATAAAAAATAAAATAAAATAAAAGCTTTCATCACTGGCCATTTTTCTAAAAAGTTGAACCAGTTTGTACTGAAATTAAAAAAAAAAAATTACATTTTTTAAAAAAAAACTTTCGTCATAGGCCATTTTTCTGAATAGTTGAACCAGTTTGTGCTAATAAAATAAATAAATTAATTAATTAATTGACTTTTAAAAAAAGTTTAGCTGTTGCATGTGGGACGTGAGGCAACAGAAACAGACATTAAAAAATCATATTTCTTGTTCACGCTTGTTCTTTTCCAGATTGTATTTCCCCCTCTGTCTATCTTTTAAACAGAGTGCAGTCGTGGTAAAAACCTCTGGTTTACTTAGCCGGCCTCATTAGCATTTCTCATCCACAGCAGCAGCTTGCGAGGACACACGGAAACACGGAAACACGGAAACACGGAACAACAGATCATGTCAACATATCAAAGTGGCTGCATGTCGCTCTGCTGCGGAAACAGGCGCATACATCCCGGCTTTCTGTGCTGCCTTCATGCAGCACAGCGGCACTGCAGCTGAGGGGAGGCATGCAGAGGGACGAGGGAGAGAGAGAGAGAGAGAGAGAAAGAGAGAGAGAGAGAGAGAGAGTGAGAAAATAGATGTGATGAGATGAAGAGAAAGGGATGCCTGAGGGGGGAAATGGAAAGAGAGAGAACAAAAAGGCATTAAGAGAGCGAAGGCTGAGGGAATCGAAAGGACAGGAGAGAGGGAGAGGGATGAAGAGATGAGAGAGGAAGGAGATGAGGAGGAAAGAGAGAGAGAGAAAGAGGGAGGGAGGTCACAGAGTGAGAGGAGGCAGGAGAGAGAGGAGCGAGGTGCTGGGTGGAGGAGTGCAGTGATCAGCGCCGGGCTGCGACCCCACTTAGTGACCAGGCTGAAAGCTTTCCGCTTCAGCGGCCCGCTGCTAGCAAACAACAAGCCCGCGATCACACACATGATTCATACAGTCTCACACACACACACACACACACACACACACACACACACACACACACACGCACCTTTTAAAAATCACAACACACTAGGCAATATTTCCGAATAAAAGCGCCGCTGTGTTATCAGTCTAAGTGGAGCTGCGGCGGAGGAGCGTGTCGGCGTGATTCACCCTGTTTAAATTCTGGTGTCAGAAGTGAGCAGCCACAGGAAGGAAAACGTGATTCACTGGCAGAGCCGGCGCACCATAAAGAATTTATTTAGGATCATTACGTATTAACCATGCAAGGAGGACTCGCCAGCTACAAGACGGCACGGCATGCGTCCGTCCCACTTCAACTCCCATGGTTTTTTTTACTCTAAAATTCTTGTGTAAAGGAGCATTCCTTGCAAAATACAAAAAATATATTTTCCTTCATACTCTTAGTGCAATCTATCCATCCAGTTATTGTATGTGATTTGGTTTCCAGATTGTTCATCACAAACTCACACAGAACAACATGGATGGATGCAGTGCATTTGGTAAAAGGATTTTTTTTTCTGTATTTTTGTGTGAACTGTTCCTTTAAGCACCATATTACCCATCCTCCCAAAACAAATTCCACCAAGCAGAGATGCTGCTGGCCGGCCACTAGCAAACTTGCTGACAAACATATAAATAAAAATAACTGAACAATCAGAAGTATAAAAAATGTTAAACAGGAACATAATAACATCAAGAACATTGTTGCAATAAATCACTATAATCAATAAAGAAAATTGGTAAATATGAGGCGCAGTGTTTTATAGGAAACTGAAAGTAGGCTTGGCAATATCACAACAGAAAACGACTTCATTAAAAATAGTACTTCCACTAGTACTATGAGTATTTGTCACAGGACATGCAGACAGGTGTAAAACCAACAGCGTTAATCCAACACCAAAGTCCAAATCCAGTCCAAGTCAAAGCCAGATAATCCAAACAGACCCGGCAACCAAACACAGCATGGCAACCGAAAACCACAGGACGGGCCGGGATGGAGGAGGAGAGCGGACTTAAGCCGGGATTACAGGAGGTTTGGGCCGATTTAATCCTGATTCAACTCTCACGACGGTCGGACGGGAAATCTGGTCGCCGGTCCGGATGTTCGGTCCAGATTATCTGGTAACGTGAGGGATTTACAGATCCAAGCCAAAACCTCCCAACAGCCACCAGAGCCACCATGATCACTTTTAAACAAGTCTGGTATTTAGGATTGAAAAATCTGGATGATGACATCACTTCTTTCCATGAGAACAGCTGATGAGAGAGAGACGAGTCGACAAGGCGACCGAGGAGAAACCCCAACCCCGTGTTCACCGCGTCTCCCTGAACGCCTCCTCACCCAGACTCTTTAAGCTTTTTTTTTTTTTTTTCGCGTGAGGCCGCGTGAGCTGCAGCGTTATTGATCCCTCAGGCGCTATAATCTTAATAAAATCTTGATTATTATTATTATTATTATTATTTTCCAAATCTTGTGGTGGGTTCATGTTTGAGATTAGAGAAACCAACATCTGTGAGGATTCTCATTAAGTGCATGATGCAACCTGCTTTCAGAGCTGGCGAGGATTTTAAAAAGTACTCCTGGAGTCTGATGTCTGGGCGTTGGAGGAAACACAGGTGGAGGCCGGAGCGACGCTCAGAGGAAACAGGTGAAGTGGTGACCGCTGACAGAGCTAACCGGATGAGAGGAGACAGGTGTGCAGGTGAATCTGGTGGGCAGGCAGATGATTGGATGAGGCGTGATGCAGACACAGCTTAGAGGGCTCCACTTTACAGTTTTTTTTTTTTTTCAATGGCTTTACCTCCTCTGTCAACTCAGAAACCCTGGTATCAAAACAGTAAATACATCGGCCTAATGAGAGGCGCTCTTCCCAAAATAACACATTTGGTTTGCAAAAGGCTCTTACCATGACAAAACATTTCAAACATGCAGTGAAAGCACATTTTGTCACCGCCCAACACAACTAATCCAGCCGCTCACTCACTTCATACTCAACACCAAAATGCAACACACCCTTTTCAGTCTGAGCAGGTTCAACCTTACTTTCTCCTGTGTGGATTGCAGTCATATTTTTTTGACAATTTCCATAGTTACATATTGTAAAGCAAGTAGCAAAAGCCAATATTTACCTCAAAAAACTGAACTTCTGCCCAAATGAGTAGATTCCTTCAGTCAGCTCTACTGTACTGTAACCCAGCTGACAGCAGAATACAAAATACAGCTCTCAGTTTGAACAAGGTTCTCCTGTGAGCTACACATTCAAATGTGAACTTACAGTAAAGAACTGCATCCGAACTCAGAGAGACTTTGAAGTGAAATTTTACTGTATTGGTGGCAAAAACTGAAATACTGTAATGCACATACAGTATTACACAGAAAAACTCAAAGGAGTTTAAAAAAAAAAATACAGAATACAATTTATAGGCCCCTTTTTTGTAGGTGCATACTGATTGATTGGTGAATGGTGATTGGTGGAAAGGGTAGTGATGCAGGTGCACTAGCGATTTCACAGTGATGCAGGTCATTTATATCAGCTGTGAGCAGATGTTTTGCTTTTGACTACCAGAGTGAAGTCAATGGAGTCAGGGCCGTGTAAATGACACATGTGAGAGGTGAAAAATGTATGAATCCAATGAAAAGGTATGAACACATTTGCAAAAGAAAACTTTTGCTGTGGTTTGGAGGTGAAGATGACGACAAAGTGGATCCCACTTTCATTATAGTGGAAAAAGCGACTGAAAAAAACTAATCTAAAGGCCCGGTGTGCAGAGTGTGGTGCAGCTCATTCAGTGTCCAAGTCACTTCTGCTGGAAAAAAGGCTGGTTGGCTCTAAAGGCTTGTCCTGAGTCTCTTCATGAATCCTGGCTGTGTTTTGGGCGTCACATGCAGTGAACCAATCAGAGGCCGTCTCCCGTCCCTTTTAACAGCCAGGTGTGTCTCATCTTGGTGGGCTGCTGTTCTAATGGAGGATTCTCCAGGTAAGAAGGAAGGAGACGGAGTGAAAGCTCCCGAGCAGATCAGGACTCCATCTGAGCTCCCTGAGGTGAAGCAGCGTCCCTGTGTGTGGGACAAGCAGAGCGGACGCTCGCCGGCGCCCCCTAGGTAGGCCACCATCACTGTCTTGACAACGTGTCCTTAAAATATCACAGCTGCTTTTTGTTGCGCAGTCACTTTCAACTGCCTCAAATTAGCAACGCAGCAAAAAATATGTCTGACCACGGCTCATTTTAAAGACCAATGGGCGCTCAGACGGCACGAGTGACTTTGCTATTTATACAGCGTTTGGGAGCGGTTGGAAACTAGCAAGGACGCTTGTGTCATACCTGGCGCTGCTCTGCGTCAGGTGTGAGGAGGGGCCCAGAGTCTTCACCTGCATCTGTGTCACCTTTAGGAGACTAGTGGCCGTCCTGAGTCGGTGCAGGAGAAGTGAACTCGAGCACAGATTCTTTTGCCCGATATTGACCAAAATAAATATTGGTCCTTTTTTTTTTCATAAGCCACATATGTTCCATACAGTTTGACAATAAAATTGTGTTTTTCCATTTTAGCCAAAGCCTCCTGCTGCTTGCGGTGTCTTTATTTTGTCTGCTAGGGTGTTTTTGTTTACATTATGACTGCATGATTTGTATTTGGGTATTTCAGTTAATTATTGAGCCCTGCCTCAGTGCAGTTTTACAGAGTACCATTATGTGGGGAAAAGTAAAAATAGTGCTTGTGAAGAATGGTTCTTTTTAGAGCGTTAAATTATTGATTTTACATTAACCGGTGAGAAGTGTTGTAACTCTTGCTGTCGGGGGCTGCCGGCGTGACCTTTTGCAGCCCTGCGTGTAAACACACGGGCTGCAGCGGTACGATGTCTGTATCTGACAGCCAGCGATGCATACTCTGATTCTGCATGATAACATTTTCAGACTGGAACATTTTGGAAGTTGTTTTTTCCATATTCAGCATCTTAAAATTTGCATTTGATAATGGCAAAAACAGTCGCTCTGGAAATGCACGTGCGCCATCACAGGACACCAAAAACCCTCCGCTGAAACCGAGGATGATAATAATGAAACACATTCATGCATGCTTGCATGTAATCTGATCAAAATGTCAGAATCAATTCAGGTTAATGGCTTCCCACAGACAACCAGCGTAGCCCTGACTGATTGGAGTACAGCTCTATAGTAAATATGCCATCAATCAAACTGCATCATATCCATCATGTCACAGCTGGATGACACTGATTGGACCAGATCCAATTGTTCGACTCCGGTCTAAGCCCGGTCTGTCCGTCGGCTGCACTGCAGATTAATCCGGTGAAGGAGCACATGGTTTGGGCTCCTGCAGCGTTACTCGATCCTGTCTGCTGTCTGGCCCGCTCAGCGCCGCCACAGACGGCAGAGTGTCCGAGCCTCCTCGACATCTGCTGCCGCCCCTCCTCCCTCCCTCCCTGCTGGATTAGCCTACTGCTCGGACAATCTGCACCACAACAAGGCCTGTTGTCCCGCCGCTCAGCGAGGGGAGAGAGCAGCTCAGACTGTCAGGGTTACACTGCAAAATAATACTCGCTTTCCATACCTGCGTGTTCAGGAACAACCTTTATTCACCAAGAGCGGTGTAATATAATCCAGAATATAACAGAATATAACCTAAAAAGAAAGAAAATGCAGTAGCCTACGCTGCAAAAATCATCTCAACAAGTCATCAAATCAAACAGATAAAATCATCATCATCATCATCATCATCATCATTGTTGACTAACATAACACCAGATTCTGAAAACAAGTTGATCAGCATTTGAAACAAGTGGGATTATCTCATCCACTGGCAGATTTATTTTATTTTGATTTATTTATTTTTTATACATTTATTTTTTGCCTTGTTTGGAGAAAAATAAGATTTGATCACTGAAGATGAGGTTGACTTTTTAACATTATTATTGTTATTTATTATTATTATTATTATTATTATTATTATTATCATTGTTGTTGTTGTTGTTGTTATTTTAACAGTAAAGTTTTTTTCTTCTTTTTTCCAGTAACAGTTGCCATTGGAGAAATGCTAAAAATGTGCGTGCTCTTCGTCCTGTGAGCTACAGTTTTGACACAGCACCAGAATTCAGACTTGGATATGAGTTTAATATCTAAAAATGTCCAAACTGTGATACCACAAAGAAAAAAAAAAATAAAATAAAGGTCATGAGGCAATGTGTTGGCATAATAACCAAAACCAATCTAGCTTTCATTATAAATCATTTTGCAGAATGCAGTGTGCTTTATTTCAACAAAATAGATCACTTCCAAGAGGGGGAAAAAAGAAACACAGCAGCCTCTTTATCTATAAAACTGTCCACATTTCAGAATAAGAGCGTGTCTCTGTGCCTGCAGGCTGTGATGCAGTACAGAGCGACCATCTATCCACACACTGACTGGAGTCCAAACTTCTGTCAGGAGGCAGACTGCAGCTCCCTCTATTTCAGTCCCGCTTCAGCCGCTCCGGTCCACACGAGCGTACGTCCCCTCCGGAGGCGACTTTCACACGGACTTCCAGCTTGGAGAGACCTTTTGGTGAAAGTACTGAATGTCAGTAAAAGTTGATGTTGAGCTAACACGCAGGTCAGCGCTGGAAAAAAAGTAAGAAACTCTAATAAAGGCACCAGGATGTTTGCTTCGCCTGTTGAGCCTCTCTGTTTCAGGCCAGGAAATCCAAAATACTCTGCAAATAATCTCCATCTTAACAACTCATTTGATCTCATATTCAAGATCAAACAAAGAAAACAGTGGGAAGAGATGATCCTGCTTGATTCCAATTCACTTTCACTTGTTTCAGGATTTTTTTTTTTTCTGGGAACCAGTATAAATCAGAAGAGGCAGATCAGTTCACTCGGATAATGAAAATGACAAAAAAATCTGGAAGCAGGTTGATCAGCATTGGAAACAAGTGGGATTATCTCATCCCACTGGCAGATTTTGTTTTTCTTGTTTGAAGAAAAACAATATTTGACCACTGGACACTGATTTTTTCAGTGTGATTCCAGTGGTAATCCATGTTGTTGTTGTTTTTTTAATGTTCTTTCCATCTTTCTCCTTGGATTTTCTGTTGAAGGAGTTTGAGTTTCTCTTTTCTTATCTGTTCAGTGATGTTGGCTACCATGGCTCATATTAACTACTCAGTTTTTCTTCTTCTGTTTATTCCAAACCAACTGGAAATGTAAAACACATGACATCCTGTGCAGCAGGAAAGAGTTCAGCCCAACCAAACGTATCTCAGATAGTCACATCATCCTGCACCAGCGGGTGGAAATTAAAAATGCAAGCAATAAAACCTTCACCACCTATTCTTTCAAATAAAATCCTGTTTTTCTCCCAAACTCATATCCTATTGAGTTACACTTGTGAACAATCCTTCCCTGCACCAAATCCGGCCCCAACATCCTGTTTCAACAGGAAGTACACTGAATCAAGACAATAAGAGTCCATTGCGTCCACTGAGTCCATTGGGGTCTGTAAACAGAAACGGTGGTGTATTGAACACCCTGTTGAAATGATCAAAGCACGCAGCTGAGAGAGCCGTTCTGTGTATTCTCTGATGATGCTGGTTTTAATCTTACAAAAGAGATCCAGCATTATCATGGCTGCCTTTGCTGTTCACAGTAACAGAGCTCAGCCTCATGGAAAAGCATTTCTAGGAAGCTGAGGCCGCTGAGTGTCGCCGTCGTTTCAAACCCAGCAAGGTTTAGGACGTCCTCGCTGATCTGGGTTACACTCCGAGTCTTTGGTGTTAGTGATGGGAGTTGATGCTCTTTGTTGGGAAATGGCTCTCTGCCTCTGATTGGCTATAACTTGCTGCCAAAGTTACAGTAAGGGTGGTGTTAGGGTTAGCCAATCAGAGTAGGGGAAGGTTATCCTGGAATCCGGGTGGGCCTTGTGACAGAGAACAACTGTCACCTACAGCTCGGGTCCCAACGTTCGTATCATCGTGGACTTATTGAATTTATGTGAAGTGACAGAGTTCTGCCTGCAGGATGAATAGCTAACATTAACTTGCTGCATGACTTGTTGAGGAACTCAATGACCAATCATTGTGGCCCTATCAGGAGTCCCTCCAGCGTTCTGGGTAAGATACACTATCTGAACAAAAGTCCTGCTCCACCTCCAGGAGCTTCTCTGACCTCCCATTCTAAATCCAGAGGCATTCATATGGAGTTGGTCCTCCTTTGCAGCAGAACAGCTTCCACTCTTCTGGGAAAGTTTCTACAAGATTTTGTAGAAGTCAAGTTCTTCCACCCCAAACTGAGCCGGCCATGCCTTTATGGAGCTTCTCTGTGCACTGGGGCTCAGTCATGCTGGGACAAGAAAAGGGCCTTCCTTCCCCAAACTGGTCCCACAAAGCTGGAAGTAAAGAATTGTCCAAAATGTGTCGGTGAGCTGAAGCGTTCAGATTTCCCTTCAGTGGAGCTGAGGGGCCGAGGCCGAGCCCAGAAACACCAGCCCACAGCGTGACCCCTCCTCCAGCAAACTGCACAGTCGGCACAATGCGCTCAGGCAGGGAACGTTCTCCTGGAGGCAGGGAACGTTCTCCTGGAGGCAGGGAACGTTCTCCTGGCGTTCCCCAAACCCAGACTCGTCCATCAGACCGCCACATGGAGGAGCCTGATTGGTCGCTCCACCGATCCAGAGTCCGGCGGCGGCGTGCTTTACGCCGCTCCGTCCGCCGCTCCATCCGCCGCTCGGCGTCGTGCTCGGTGATGTGAGGCTGGTGTGCGGCCGCTCGGCCATGAAGGTACTGAGGCGGCAGAGCGTTGGACACTTTTACACACTATGAGCCTCGGCGCTCGGCGACCCCGCTCTGTAACTTTACGTGGTGCCGCCCCCTGGTGGCCGAGCCGCTGTGGTTCCTAAACGCTTCCACTTTGCAATAATCCCACTTCCAGCTGATGGTGGAATATCTAGGAGGGAAGAAAGTTGAGCAGCTGACTTGTTGCAGCGGTGGCTTCCTGTTCCATCACTATTCCAGCAGCACCTGAACTCAGTGAGCTCTTTAGAACCAGACGCTCTGTCACTGATGTTGGTAAAGGCAGACTGCATGGCTGCTGCTGGAGGTTACACACCTGTGGGGACGGGACTGAAGGAAACACCTGAACTCACTGATTAAGAGCTGTGGCCCAATACTTTTGTCCATACTATGCACTTGAACATGGTTATTTTTAGGGTGGTGGTTGGGTGAAGGATATTATATTGAGGCTGTTTTAGCAAATGGGCAACAGGCCAACAAATTATCTGACCGGTCGCTGCGCTCGTGGGTTTATCTTGCCAAGAACTCCCGTGGATTTCACAAAACCACTTTTAGAATTGCAAATGGGAAAACATGCCGGCTCGCTGCTGGGGTACAGCAGCCGCCGCTGATAGAGAGGAACACAACCGACTGCATGAAAATTGTGAGGGTTAATACTGTCACTGGAATGTACATTTACATATTTCCGTTTCCTATTAGACGTTGCCATGACAAGGTGGTCCATTTACAGTGAGTACAGAATAAAATGTCAACATGTACAGATATAATGCATGTAAAAGTCTCTGCGCGGCGTGTCTCATTATCAGAACGAGGGCTTATCTGGCTTCTTGTGAATGAGCAGCAAGCTAAAAGCAGGAGCAGCTTTGAATGGAGCCTCGTGAACAGTGTCAGAATATTAAAGTGCCTGTGAATGTGCGGGTTGACTCACTCCCACTTTTCCCTTTATTACGCCGCTTATTTAATGATGAAAATGATCTTTTCTGGGTCTTCTGTCTGTGTTTCTCTCTCTCCTCATGTTCCTCCAGCCCCGTCTCTCTCTCTGAAGCAACATGACGCACCTTTTACATTTTCTTTAATCCAAATTTGATTCATTGAGTTCCTCATACAATATCATATTATTTGTTAGTTATTGTGAATGAAATGTTTTGGGTATATTTTACATTGCTCATTATTTTGATTATTTCGTGATCTCAGTATGTTCTGCTGCTATTTCGCACACCTTCACATACCTGCTGTGTTGCATTATTATTTGTAACTTTTCATTTATGCTTTCCTACTCAACACATTTTAATGTTGTAATTATGTTTTTTTCCCCCTCTATCCTGCTCTCTATGCAGATCTGTGTGGCTTAATTTTGCCACCTGTAGTGTTATGGCTACCATACGAGCTAACAGTGTTCAGTCAAAAATCCTCATGGAAACTATGAATGGGATTTGGAAAAAAACACCAAAAATAAAATGTGCGCTGTTTAGAAGCTCATTAATTATACTAGGTTTTGTTCTGTGAGATAAATGTACATCACCAAATGTCATGTTTGTTCATTTAAGCCCTTCAGTTACTATTCCTGTTTGATCAGCTCTTGCATTTACAACAGGAGATCACGTTCAGGCGAGGAAAAATACATCAATGAGTAAAATTTATGGAAGCTGCTTATTCTAGTCTGTTTTCTCCAGCAGGATAATAGCACTTTGCTGGTGAAAGTCAATATTAAAAATAGCACAAAATTCACAAAGGTAATGCTAATGGATGTACACTTTGGCTGTCTGTTTTTTGTTGGCATTTTTTTTTTTTCAGGCAATTTGGACCAGACTCCAAATGGCAGAGGTGTGAATCTGCTGCAAAAAAAAAAAAAAAAAAAATACAGAAAATTATGTTTAGGTTTATTAGTGATGTAATATTTGTATAACTATATTGCAGCTCTCATACCTAACCTTTAAAGGAATATGTGTTAATACATCAAGGGCCCTATCTTGCGTTATTTGGGGATTTAGCATTGCGTAAGAGGCGTTCCCCTGCAAAAGTTGCTATCTTGCACACCTGCCGTTATCCCTAAAACACCTGTGCCACCTGTTATATTATGCATAGGCGTGTTTTGGGCGTTAAGCCAGTTAAACCAATCAGTGTGCCAGGTGCCATTGCCTTTAAGAGCAGGCTGCGCTATCCCAAATCCACAATACGAACAGAGTCCTGAGAAGCACTAGCTAGCTAACGTTAGTAGCTAGCTAGCATCGCTACTAGTAAACAAACCCTACTTGAGTTTGTTAGCTAACGGTAGCTACGTTTAACTAACTACACTGAGTTTGTTTTGACTGACTCTAACATAGCTAAGGTTATATAAGTTTGATAACGTTTTAATATGAAACTGACCTTGTAAGAAATGCTCTCTGCAGATCTGGGAGTATTTGGACGGCTGTCAGTCCTTATGACTGTTAGCAGCTACCCGTCGCCGTCTCCTGTCCGCATCAAAAGGCATCCTGTACAAGGCTAGATGAGGCTTACAGCCTGTTGGCACACTGCACGGCACAGCAGGAAATCACCATCTTACCACCATAAAAGTCAATTCGCTCAGTGCACAAGACGAGTGACGCACATCCGGTTTCGCCAGATAGCGGCACTTCAGTTTCCGGTCTGTGTAATGGCTAAGCCTAACGCTTACATATTCTCCCGGTGCCTCACGGATTTGCCCAGACTAACGATAAACTATGTCCACCGAAACGTTGCTGCCACTTCCCCTGCCCCCAAAAGCAAACGAGAAAAGGGTTTTAAGTTATACATCTCCAGCTCTTTGCACAACATCGAAGGGAAGTCATTTAGAGAACGTTAGCGAATGGTTAGCACCAGGCGAATCACACCGTAACGTTTGTTGTGTAAAATGAATCTCGTTTTTGGATCCAGTGGCAAGTTAGCTGACTATACCTGAGGCCTGTATCATGAAGCGGGATTAAGGCGTTAGCGAGATAACTTCAGGCTCAACTCCAGATTTTCTGTATCACAAAGCTGGTTCACCTCTCATCTGGATAGGATACCTGTCCTAAACCTGTTCTGAAAGCTAGCCTGCTAGGGTTAGGGATAGGGTTGACCCTGCTATCAACTTGATGTACTGACATGATTGAATTTTGGCGTTCGCTTTATTTTATTATAGCCTGTAAAACAGACACACAACACGTCAGGGGAAGTGGCAGCAACGTTTCGGTGGACATAGTTTATCGTTAGTCTGGGCAAATCCGTGAGGCACCGGGAGAATATGTAAGCGTTAGGCTTAGCCATTACACAGACAGGAAACTGAAATGCCGCTATCTGGCGAAACCGGATGTGCGTCACTCGTCTTGTGCACTGAGTGAATTAAAAACTATCTTCAACCACGGAATGTCACGAACTACAACGCGCCTCCGTGTCTTAAATTGACGTCCACTTTCCTTCTGCCGTCCGTCATGGCGCCGCCTCCCATGTCACGTGATAATTGTGACGTGTCTGCAAAGGGTGAATAAACTCATCGGTGCATTTGATTGCAGATACTGATCAGTAACTGGACTGTCCCTGTCAATATTCCTAATGCAGGCAGAACTGTGCGCTGAGGTAAAATCCATGGCTGTAAAATGATGTGAGTTTCAGCAGATTTCTGCACAACCAGACGAGGGAAATAATCAGTTTTTCCCGTAGTGATACCACATCTCATTCACCAATGCACGGTGAAAAAAAAAAAAAAAAAAAAAAAAAAATATATATATATATATATATATATATATATATATATATATATATGTATTTTATCATTTTGAGAGCTGTTTTTCTGGGCTAGTCCTATTCACTGCTTGGCATTTTATTTCTACACAAGTAAAAAAAAGCAAGGCAACAAAAGCTCTGCTTGAATGGGATGTTGCAGGCTTTTTTCATCCCTGCAGGTTTTTCTTGTGATACATTTTTCATTCTTCACATCATGAAAAGGAGAAATGGATCAACCAGTCTGAACCAATTGGATGTTAGCATTGAGAAATTTTTTGATGGGAGATGTGGGGAGGCGCAATTGTTCCAAAATCCTGATGATTTCATTGGTTGGAGGTTATGCATACTGGTACAGTATGATGTCATCACTGTGGATAACACTGTCCTCCAGAGAGTGAAATAATGAAAATAATGGGGTTTTGGTATGAAAATCATTTTTTTAAGTTTTATTGGCATTTAATGTTTACTGTGTTTATGTAAAATTAGCTCATGTGTTTTCATTTCACTGTGACTTTAAGCCTCTGCATGCATCCTGCAGGCCCGATGTGCATGGTGTCCGCTGGAGGGCGACACTGAGCCGCGAGCAGGGAGGGGGGCGGTGAGTCAGTCCCGTCCCAGGCAGGCGGAGTGCCGCTGAGCCCGGCAGACAGACAAGAGGGCTGGTGGAGGGAGGAAGGCTGATTCATGCCGCCGGGGTTTACCGGGCATTAAAAACCTGAGGTCCAGCGCTGCGGGACGGACTCTGTCGGTGCGGAAAGAGGAATTACAAAGCAGGAAAAAAATGCATCTTTTTGGGGTTTGCATGCTGCTGGCGGCTCTGCAGGTAAAAAATATTCCTAATTTTATTCTGGTTAACTCGGAGCGACGAGGCTGCAGCAGTGAAATGACAGAGATGGATGTGTGTTTGTGTAGAAAGGATAGAGGAGATCTTGCAGAGGAAGGGCAGATTATCGGGATTGCTTATGCTCTTGGATTGGGATTCTCCGGTGAGGGAATCGGGGTGACAAAAGCAGCCTGTACTGATATACAGACAATAAAATCGCCGCCGATCCAAGACCATTCTCCGTGTAGGCTTTACAGTGTGTAATCAGAGAATTAAAAAAAACAAAAAACAGATATGCTCCAAATAAGAGGCGCCGCACACGGAGTTGTTGAGGCAGATTTATCTGTACGACACAGCATCCCAGTTTCAGATAGCCTAAACAAGCCCCGGGACATCTAAATGCTGGGAAATAAACCTAAACATACACACCTCCAGAAATACACACACTTAACACACACGCACGCACACACACACGGTCCTAGGATGTCAGGCTGACATTCTCAGGCATTTCAGCATCTCATCCATAATTTGATATGTGTGGCCTACTTGTGCTTTGTGCCCAAATCTGGTCTAGTTTTTTTTTTCGGTTGTAATCCAGTGTGTCTTGAGTGAATCCAAGCTCCCGATACGTTCCGTTCTCTCCGTTTGGTAGAGAGTAGTGCCGAACTCCATATACAAATCTGGAAATTTACCGTTTCCCGACTTATCTGCAAACGCACACACACTGTAGAGCACTATTTGGTGCTGTTTATGTATCACTGCCTTCCAGTCTTCAATTCGGCATATATGTGATACACCAATCGGGACGTATTTCAATAAAATTCAAGCTTTTGGCACAGGCGAACCTGTTATTTCTCCCGTGTTGCTGAACCACCAAAACAGGCTTGAAACACGCGGACGAATCGTAAAAGTCGGGAATTGACTGGGACTGGGATTGCTTTGGACAGATTGAGTGAATTTAACACACGCCGAAGTTAGCAGAAGACGATTCTTTCTCCATTGCGAGTTGTGATTTATCGTTTTTTGGCGATTACAAGGAGCGCCGAGCACGGAGACGTTCAATATCCCGATTTTTCTAACGGAGTTCGCAGCGGCGGGCTGCCCGTACAAAGAGAACGGGGGACGCAGCGGGTTTTCGATGGCGAGACCAGGCGGAGGGTTTCCTCCAGAGCCCCCCCAGCTGACCCACCTGCTGTCCAGCCGCTCGGCACCGCTCACACCGCCGCTTGTGAGAGGCGAACCATCACCGGGACTGGATTGCTTGTTTTGGAGCCCGTTTAGCTTTGGAAATGTCACATCAGTGAAAATCTCCAAGGGCGGACAGAGCTCGTAAATGAACGTCGTGAGTAGGATTTAATGAGGATAAAAAAAAAAAAAAGATAGAGAGAGAAATACAGAGATGACACACACACCCATATAAATCAATAGCAGCGCAGAGTGGCCTGTGCTGTGCCTAAAGGTCAAGGGTCAGGTCCTTAAGTAAACCCAGGATCAATAGCATCCTGCCAGGCTCCCAGCAGGCAGCTCGGGCCCTTCACACAGCTGATTTGATTTACCGTGCAGCATTTTGTGTGTTTGCGAAGAAAAATGTGATGTTTGGTGCAGGCTTCTATTTAAAAGTGTTGAATCTGACTTTTTTTTTTATTTTATTTTATTTTTTTTTACTGTGGCTGCATACCTGGCCCTACCCTACCTGCACCCTCATCCTCTGGCAGCGTGAATGCCTTGCTTAACCCACAGGGAGGAGAAACCCCTGACCCCCATCTGCATCCATTCAACCTGCTTTTATTCCTTTTTTTTTTTCCTCTTTCATTTCAGTCCTGATCGCTCATGCATTTTTGTGTGTGTGTGTGTGTGTGTGTGTGTAAAGAAGCGCAGTTCACTTCCTTCCTCCTTCCTTTTTAATAAGGGATCAGATGAAAGCCAGCCTTCCCACCCACCCCCAACCTCACCCCACCCCCAACATGTCATGGCAGAGGTGACGTCACGGCCACAAGTTTTTATTCCTATTATTTGTGTGTGTGTGTGTGTGTGTGTGTGTGTTAGGTTAAGTGGAGGCAAAATCACGACGCTCCTGTTGGCTTCATTACTTTAATCACAGCAGAAATGAACCGGCCTCAAACTACAACAGATGCTTTTATGCTGCTCTGCGGAAGGGGAGGAAGGGGGAGTGCGTGTGTGTGTGCGTGTGTGTGTGTGTGTGTGTGTGTGTGTTAGTGTGTGGGAGTTAGGAGGAGGAGGAGGAGGAGGAAAGGGGGGGTCATGTCGGGCCAGGGCTCAAACAACAGGAGAGACAAATGTCTAGACGCTAATTATCATCAAAATTAATTGACCCAGTTGTGTGCGATGGTACGTTTCTGTCTGTCTGCCGCTGCTTAATGATGATCTCTGATGCTGCACCGCCACTGAATCGGCTTTTATGGTCTGTTTTGACGTAGAGCATTTTTCTTGCGCTTCACTTGTAGCGCGTTGCGATGAAAAAAAGCCCGCAGTTATCGTCAGCCATAACAATAACAATAAACCAAAGCTGGGAAAATAAAATCACCAGTCTTTGCTAATTGTTTTTCTGCCTGTTCTTGTTTTTTTTTTGTTTTTGTTTTTTTGTTTTTTTCTCCCCTGGGTGTTTTTTTAGCTTTAATGACGCCACTGAACCAAATCAGTGTCAGTCATCTCATATCACCGCAGACAAACAAAAACCACTAATCTCTGAGAAAATGAACTCAGAACTTAAAAAAATCAGCTGGTGAAACATCCTGAGCACCGTCAGAAGGACTGAATAAACCCTCCGAGCCCCGCAGAAGCCGGGTCGTGGAGGTGTTGGGTCGCGAGGGGCGTCAGGGATGTGAAACCGGATGTAAATAAAATATCTGCTGTCGCTGTTGGTTTGTTTTCCCAGGTTGCAGTGCGAGGCGGAGCCGCTGAGCACTCGCCGCCGTGCACGAGGGGCTTCGTGCACGAGGAGTACAGCGTGGAAGTGGATGAAGAGCTGATGAAGGGACAGGCTCTCCTCAACGGTCAGCAGCCACACACACACACACACACACACACACACAGCTCCAACAGTAATCCCCCGCCGCGGGGTGGGGGTTGTGTTGTTTAAGAGTCCTGCTGATATTTGAACCGTGATGAGGCTCAGAGACGAGTGACCTTTGGGTTTGAGTTGTGTGTTGGAGTGTGTGTGCAGGATTAGAGCGACGCACGAGGGGCCGATAATGGCCCGCTGTCCAAAACCGGGGTGTGATGCGCCCTGAGACTCTGACGCGTTAAAATCTGAACACAAACTCACTGCTGAGGTGTCTCAGTTGCCCCTTTTCCACCATAAAGAACCCGGTGCTGGTTCGGAGCTGGTGCTTAACTGGTGCCAACTAAGATAAGATAAGATAAGATAAGATAAGATAAGATATTCCTTTATTAGTCCCACAGTGGGGAAATTTCACGTATTCCAGCAGCCAAAGTGGATAGCAAGATATGAAGCTTAATTTACACTATAAACAGTATATACAGATAATAAGTACCAAAGAGCAATATAAACATTATAAACAAGGAATGTAGAAAAATACTATATGAACAACTTAAACAATAGAAGAAAAATAACCTAAAACCTGGGGGACAACACACTCCGCCGGAGGTTCAGGGTTAGTGTGAACCCATGAGACCAAGTGGCAGAACCCGACGCCCGGTCCTGGGCCTCAGGAACTGTCAGACCTGAAGAACCGGTTTGCTTTTCCACCGGCCGAGAGCCAAGCGGAGCCACGTCAGACCTGCGTAAATACGTCAGCGTAAAACGTGATCAAGCCTACGTTGCGATCCAGAGGCGAAAAACGCAATTATCGCCGGCCACCCGTCGTATTCGTGGTCGGAACGAACGACGACTACGTTTAGCTGTACGTTTATAGCGTTCGCTGCTCCCGTTTGGGTCTGTAACCCCGCCCACCAATGACGTGGTGGGTTGTGTCGTCGGTTCTTTCTCTGGCTCCTGTTTAGCCCCTGCTCGAAGTCGGTGCCTGGAACCAGTTTGGAACCAGTTTGGCCGGTGGGAAAACAAAGAACCGGTGCTAACCCTAACCCAGCCCTGGAACCGCTGTGGTGGAAAAGGGGCCACAGGGGGGCGCTAGAGGTGTGAATCCCAAGTTTCATCACAATACGACGTCATATGGGCTCTTTGGACTGTGAGATGATGTTTTCTGATGTCCCAAAGTTAGAAACATGAAATGAGTTTGATTTCATTCAGTTCAGGGGTTGATCAGCGAGTTAAGATTATGATGATCAGCTGCATCACAACGTCATGTCTCTGTTTTTACGTTGCTGACCAGGTTTGACATGTTTGCTGAGTGTTGGCATTGTGTTCATGCGGCGTGAAATCTGAAATCCAAAATATTCCCACGCCGCTGATTCACTCCCGCGAGGCGAGCAGATTTCCTCACCGTCTTTTTATCTCAGCTGCTGGCGACCGCCGCCGTTTCCTGCCTGACGCCGGCGCCGTTTGAACACCTGGACGGAAACAGCGTCACAGGCGTGCCGTGGGAATTTCAAAATAAAAGTGTATCTTCAAGATGACGATGAGGAACAGTATTTAAAAAAAGTTTTTGTTAATGTCTGCCTGATTCTCCTTTTTAATATTTTATCGCTCTTTTTATCCTATTAACACTTCATTGATCCTTTTAATCTTTTTTCTTTCTCTCTGTAGCACTTTGAGATTGTTCAATCTAAAGTACGTTACAAATAAAATATATTATTATTATTTATTATTATTTTTCACCTCGTATCGATTTATACTGGATGGTGGTTCATTAGATTGATATATCGATGCAGATTGATGGATAGTGACGCCCCCTAGGGGACACGCCCTGACACTTTTTCCCGGACCGTGTGAACGCAGCGCCCCCTTTCTGCCGTTCACTGAACAGGAGTCAATGGTTCAGTCACTGCATTGAAAACCCTTCATCTTCATTTGGCTGCTGCTTGATTGGATTGATTTTGTATCGGGGTTCGAACGTAACTCGGCAGGATCACAGTTCGCTCCTTATCCTGCGGTGAGGGCGGGGCAAAGGGTTTAAAGGCAGCGTGGGGGCGGAGCTTCGTGACAGCAAACCTTTAAATGAAGCTTTATTGGCTCCTCATTAGATAGATAGATAGATAGATACTTTATTCATCCCGAAGGAAATTCACAGTTTTCAGCAGTATCCACAGAGTACAAGATTAAGTAAATAACAAATAAAGAATACAAGATGACACTCGAGCTCTAAAGATCTAAGTACCCAATGTGCAAAAAACCAGTGTGCATTGATGTACACAATGTGCATAGATGTGGGCAATGTGCAAATTTACAGTATAAACAGATGATAAATAGCTGATAAATAGATGATTTAAAAAAAAAAAAAAAAAAAAAAAAGCCGAATTAATTAAAAATCAGCGGCGTCGTGATGATAATCCAACGACAAGCCCTCCTGGATTCATCTGGAACACGCGCCGTCGGGTCAGGCCGGGGCTTCGGAGCGTGACCGAGCTTCATTTTCCTGCGTGGAAAAACCTAAAATCCGGCTGCGCTCAGGTGTTTCAACCCCCCCCCCCCCCCCCCCCCCCCCCCCCACCCCCCCCCCCCCCCCCCCATCCCGCCTCGGTTCTCCGCGCGCTTCGTTATCTCTGCCTCTGACAACGTTTTAATTGTGAGTTGTGTCACGCTTGGCGTTCCAGCGGAGCTTCGTGCCTGTCAGTCGGCCTCCCCTCCACACACACCGGCATCGCTCATCACACAGAGAACTTCTCACTTTTGTGTGGAAAAAAAAAAAGCTCATTTATTTATTTATGATTTGATGATAAAGCTCCACAGGTGAACAAAGAGGCTACGTTCAGACCCACAGAGGGGCTGCACATCACATCACATCACATCGCTCAAAGTGTTGGGGTTCAGCTGGGAATCGTGGACTCAAATGTGAACACTGCAAAAACACAAAATCTTACCAAGATTATTTGTCTTATTTCAAGTCAAAAATGTCTTATTTCTAGTCAAAATATCTCATTACACTTAAAATAAGACATGATCACCTCAGAAGTAAATTGTTTTTAGACAATTTGCTTGTTTCATTGGCAAAATTTGCCAGTGGAAAAAGTGAAAATTCACTTGAAATAAGTGAAAATGAGCTAGAAACAAGAAACAAGTTTTGCCAATGAAACAAACAAATTTTCAATTGAAACAAGAGACAATTGTCCAAAAACAATTTACTTCTGAGGTGATCATGTCTTATTTTAAGTGTAATGAGATATTTCGACTAGAAATAAGACATTTTTGACTTGAAATAAGACAAATAATCTTGGTAAGATTTTGAGTTTTTGCAGTGAAGCTGCTTGAGCTTAAATGCTGAAACACTTTGGCTTCATCTTCGGTCCACAAATATCGGCTCTGACCTTAAAAAGCCGTGTGAGTCGCTCTAGTTTGAGTGACAGGATGTGAGGTTGTTGTTGCTTGTTCGCCTGACTCTGCAGAGTTGTGGTTATTTCTTAGCCACCATTTTTTTTGTGTGTGTTTACGAGCCGTGGTTTTGGCTCGCTGGATCGTAAACAGTTAAAGCCGCTGTCAGTTCAAAGTGCTGATGATGATTTAATGTGGACGGCGAGCTCGTGATGAAGTGATGGGCGTGGCCTCCTGTTTGTGAAATTAAAATCACATCATAGTTCATTTTTCCGCCCCACGTTGTGTTTTGTGATAACTGGACTCGGTCACACCCCTCGTCCAGTGTGTGTGTGTGTGTGTGTGTGTGTGTGAGCAACAGCTGATCTGCTTTTCCACTGAAACTCCGTCCTTCCTGAAGTGTGACCGGCATCTGGACGTGAAATGAATTCTGCATAACGAGCACATTTCTGCCGTGTTGACTGTGTGAGCGCGACATCCACAAACCAAACAGGAAACTGAAGAGATTAAAACTGTGTGTGTGTGCGTGTGTGTGTGTGTGTGTGTGTGTGTGTGACGGAGTTGATGCTACCTGCTGTGAATGACCTTTTGATTGTCCTGCAGAATCAGTTTGTCAGAGCTTTGCATCAGATGATTAGCTATTAACATTTAATCAGCATAATTAATCATATGCGCACGCACACACACACACACACACACACACTCACGTTTTTCAGGCTTATCAGTGCTCATCAGTGACATAAGGCAGTGTAATGTCATGAAGAATCATGGCTGAAATAAAATCACAAATCTGTGATCAGTTTAGCTCTTAAAGCAACACACACACACGAGTGTTTTGTCTTTTTTTCCCGGTGGTCAGTGAAGTGGTCATTCACGAAAAAAAATTAATAAAAAAATAAAAACAAAACCCCAGCTTCTCCTCGAAAGTTGTGCTGTTTTCAGCAGTTTTCAGCGGCGCTCTGCAGCAGACAGCTCGTCGCTCGCCGTCCGCCTGCAGGGACGGAGCGCCGGCAGCCACAGCCTGTTCTGACTGACTGACTGACTGACTGACTGACTGACTGACTGACTGACTGACTGACTGATTCTGTCAGCCTGTTTCTCCGAGGCGACGTCACGTCTCACAGGCCACACCACGCTGTGATGAGTGTGTTCATACCACTGTTACTCAATGCAGTGGATGATTCCATACACATCTATTTATTGATTTATTTACCTTTATTTAACCAGATGAGCTTGTTGAGATAAAGAATCTCTTTTACAATCCAGATACACGGATTACGATTCGATTCAAAAACCAGATATTTTCAATACAGAACGGTTCAATACGGTTTAAGAACAATAGGATAGTTAACATTTGTTGATGTAGACGTTCATCATAAAGTAGCCAGTTCTCTAAAATGACATTCTTACAGTATTTTCAGACATGTAAAAAAGAGCACATATCCCCGAGCATCGTTGCTTTATGGCACTGTCAGAAATAAACAACAACAACTAAATCCCATGTCAGTGTATTTATTTTTAGACACGGACAAAAAAAAGACCTGCTGAATGAACATCATGTTGTTGGATGGGATCAGAAAATAAAATGTATATATATATATATATATATATATATATATAAACAGAACATAATTCACTATAGCAATAAATAAACAGTGCAAAGCTGTTCCAAAAATGACAAATATCCTGTGGCTTAAATTGTCAATAGTGGCAAATATTAGTCCAGGAAAAGAGAAGCAAACATAACATGCTGCTGTTGGCAGAAATATTTACATCCTTTTTTTTTTGTTTTGTTTTGTTTTTCATTGTTTTGTGAGCTCTCGCGTTGTTTCAGAGATGAAAACTGTAAAGCCTCAGGCCGCCGCCGATATCCGATCCACAGCTCTACAATCGATTCATCTGAGGGTTCATGGCTGATCCAGATCGACTGAGGAGTCTGCTGCAGACACAGCCGCATCTCTCACCTGGGAAAGCCGTTATCCGGTCAAATCGGTTTATTGTTCCCATCTCTGGTAAACACCGCGGCCTGCAGGCTGCTGAGTCAGCGTCTGTGGCCTGAAGCGACCTGCAGGATCTGCATCTGGAGCTGCGATGTTGCAGGGCTGCAGCAGGTGGCGCTAGAACTAGAGGCGTGGTGAGCGCTCAGCTGTCACTCCAGGGAGGGAAGCCTCGGTGTTCGAAGATCAAGTGCCGCCTACAGAGTGGTGAAGCCCCGCCCACCCACTTCCACTTCATGGGTCCTCAAACGCAGAAAGTGATCAGTGCGATTCAATGGGTAGATAAAAATAATTTTCTGGTCCCGTTTGAATTGTGCCATGGATTTCACATTTGTTGTTTGTGATATTTAAAGATAATTTTTCACGCAAAGAAGACTACAATTTAGAGCGAAGAATATTAATAATGTGAGGTTTTGTGTGAGCCCGCTTTGTGAACTACAACTCTTCACTGCTCTCGATGTGAATGATATACCACCCGCCCCGGTCAGCTGGAGCCAGCGAGTCCTGGTCCTCTGATCAGACGGGAAACGACAGAAATTACAGCCGTTCCTGCAGGAATGTGGACAATCGGGAACAAAACACACCGGCATCTCGACTTGAATCTGGATGGAGAAGACTTTCTAATTGTGTTTTCTCAACAGCATTTAACTGAACAAAGGCACAATAAACGGTCAAACTCTTGACATGAAAAATGATCATTTAAGCCGATAAACAACATTTGTGTAATCCATGGCATAATGACAGTAAATCAGAAAATAATTATTTTCTCTTCATTGAACACCATTCATTTTCTTCGCTCTGAGAGGTCCCATGGGGGTCCACCGGAAGGGGCGGGACTTCACCGCTCTATTGAAGCTTTTGTGAAAGTGCAGAGCAGATTTCACTGCACCGAGGCGGCGGCCTGATGGCGTGACCCTGGCGTGCTCTGAGGCCGGGGCTGAGTGTTGTTGGGTTAGGGTTAGGGATCGTCTCCGAACGATGACGCAAACTGAGCTCATCCATCTCATCAGGTTCCATCTCCAACACAACTCAGTTAAACTATGAAGGTCGTGTTAGCGTGGAGCCTGCTGTCACTTAAAACCGTTTACGCTGAGGAGTCAGGGATCCGCTGGCGACACGTGAGTGACTCTGACCGAGCACACACACTTTACAGATTTCTTCAAAAACCTTTGTGGGAAACTGCGACGTCGCCGTGACGCCTCTCCGTTTGGTGGAAGACGAGGCGAGACGTGAACTGAGATCTGTTCGGGTTCCACTTCCCCAGCTCGTCTCTCCGTGTGTGTGTGTGTGTGTGTGTGTGTGTGTGTGTACTGACAGAGATGTGTGTTGACAGTCGATATCCCCGGACAGATGTCGTGGCCTGAGGAAGCCTCGGCTGGGTCTCGCCGTACAGGAAGTGCCGCGGCGCTTTGATGTCTGTAAACGAACACGTCGCCGTTCGCAGCCCTCCTGCCGTTCAGCGTCAGTGAGAAGGAAATGTAGGTGTCGTGTGTGTGAGCACAACGATGTTAGCAGAGCGGCGGCGGTGGCAGCGGCGGGCGGTGACATCATGGCAGCACTTGTGGCTGCAAAGTTGCCGGTTTGAATCCCAGGCCGGGCTGGAAGTGTGGCTCTGGATGTTGGGAGAGCGATGCTGCTTTGAAGGAATGAAATCTTTATTTTATTTTATTTTGTTTATTTAATTAATTAATTAATTTATGCATTTGTTTGTTTTAAATTAAATTTTGAATTTTTGTTTTTGTGTTTTATTTATTTATTCAGATTTAGTTTAATTTAATTGAATTTTTTTTTTTTTTACTTAAATTGAATTTTGCTTTATTTTTTTGTTTTGTTTCTTTATTTAAATTTATTTTTAATTTTTATATTATTCCATTTTATTTTATTAGAGCCTTTTTTCCTTTTTTTTTTTTTTTTTTTAAGGAATAAAACGCTCGAGGCGGAGCCAGGCAGCCACTTCACTTGGGTTTTGATCGTCGACACAAAAGAGAGCAAGGACCAGCAAAAACTCTACAATAACACAGCAAAAAGGTGCTGTGTGTGTGTGTGTGTGTGTGTGTGTGTGTGATCTGATGTTTGTGTGGTTCACTAGTCTTGCATGGGCTCTGTGAAGTGTAACAAGGCGGCGCTGACAGAAGCCGACAGAGCGGCAGAGGAACGACTAGAGAGAGTGTTTCAGTGTGTTTGTGCATGGTGCTGCTGGTTGTGTGTGTGTGTGTGTGTGTGTGTGTACGGTGCACTGCAAGGTACAAATCTCAAAGCCTTGTTGTTTATGCAGCTGCAACAAACACTAATGACTCCGGCGGCGAGGCAGGGGGAGAGACGGTCACCATGGTAAAAATCCCTCCAGAGGATATGATTTAACTTCCCACCGAAAAAAAACCTGAACCCACTTCCATCTCTTACCGTCAGACTGTTGGCATTAATTATACCAAACCATCCAGCTGAGAGCCAATCCATGTTTTTTTTTTTGTCTTTTATTATTATTTTTTTTTTTTATATATATTTTTTAATATTTTTTTATATTTAATTTTTTTTATTTTTTATTTTATTTTATTTTTATTATTTATTTATTTATTTTTGTTTAAATCAGCGCTGGTTTCTGGGGATTTTCGCTCTTTCATTCTTTCTCTCTTCATTACGATTCCAAAAAAAGGCTCCGGCTGACGCGTTTTGATCATTTCCCCGTCTTTCCGGCAGGATGCTGGGGACGTTTGAGACGGTTCGGAGACGATCTCTGGGAGCCACGCTGGGTATCTGTGCCGGGTTACAGTGCGACTGCTCTGGGCGCTGTTAATTATTTAATTGGAGCAGAGGAAGACGGTGAATTATTAATGAGAGGATGGAGGGGAGAGGCAAAATTATAAACAGAGAGAGAGAGAGAGAGAGAGAGAGAGGGGTGCATGTGTGTGTGTGTGTGTGTGTGTGTGTGTGTGAAGGAAAGGAGGTCAGAGGTGGGGACAGACACCGGGAGGCGGGACTGGGTCAGACTCAGAGGGAAGCGACACGAGATAAAACCGACGGGCCTGTTCTGTTGTTTTAACCCAAATTCACTTGAGGAACAAACGAGCAAGAAATGACCCAAAAATAGAAATGAGTTAAAAAAAAAAATGTACCAGGAAATTACTAGAAACTAGTAACACACAACCCCAGACTTAATGAAATAAAATACAAGAAAATTACCCCCCCCCCAAAAAAATCCCTCAAAACATTTACATTTTGCCAAGAGGGTGAGATAAAAGCTTTCAAAATAAAAGCCCGACCCACAGGTTCTTCTCCTCCGATTGTTTTTGGAAAATCATGCTTTTACGCCCTTTATGTCTTTCCAGTAGCCCTTTTCATCGTTGAATAATCATAATAATATTGATTTTTTTTTTTTTTTTATATAACTGATTCATCATTTCGTGTGTTAAAAAGGACGCAGAGCCTCATGAGAAGTTAGAGCTCTAAATAAGTGAGGATTTACTGACTGTATACAGCAGCTCTCATGCAATGTAGTGCAAAATGAGATTAAAAATGAATAAAAAGATGAAAAGAGATCGATAAAAGGCGGGAAAAAACACCATAAACACACAATAAATGAGCAGAAGTCATGAGAAAAAAAAAAAAAAACAGAAACAGAAACAGAGTAAGAATGAGAAGTGATGTCATCAGATCACTTCCTCATTCTAAAAAAAAAAAAAAAAAAACACCCACAGTATTCATTTTAAACATAGCCCATTTTTTAAAAAAATTTTTTTTTAATTCTCATCATGAAACTCAGGTGTCGTCGATTTTTCCAGTTTCCAAAAAAAGCACTTGAAGGCACCAACAAGTCAGTTTGGACTTTTAGAAGAGCGTCACTCTTACGTTATTTGACTTTTCTTTATTTGCATTTATTGAACTGTGAGTGATATGAAGTGGATGGAAGGCAGAGGGTTGTTGGATTTTGCAGGTGGTCAGAGTCTAACTGGGAGTTTATTGTGAAAGTCTAACTGGTTTTCATTGGCCGGGCCGCGGGTCACGGCTGACCTCGCCGCCCCACGCCGCCCCGTCCCGCCCTCATTAGCATCCCCCCCCCACCCCCCCCCACCCCGCTGAAACCGAGCGGCACAGTCAGCTGCCTCGAGGACGACTGGAGAAACATTCGGCTCCGGCGTTACAAGTGTCTTACGAGGAGGAGAGGACAAAAAATAAAAAATAAAATAAAAAAAATAAAAAAATAAAGTCATTAAAAT